>NC_135235.1:608216254-608889111 GCF_051348905.1 Ranitomeya variabilis
AGTTCTCCTTGTATACTAGTGGTGCTTTATATACTAGTTCTCCTTGTATACTAGCTGTGCTGTATATACTAGTTCTCCTTGTATACTAGCTGTGCTGTATATACTAGTTCCCCTTATATACTAGCTGTCCTGTATATACTAGATCTCCTTTTATATTAGCGGTGCTGTATATACTAGTTCTACTTATATAGTAGCGTTGCTGTATATACTAGTTCTCCTTGTATACTGGCTGTGCTGTATATACTAGTTCTCCTTGTATACTAGTGGTGCTTTATATACTAGTTCTCCTTGTATACTAGCTGTGCTGTATATACTAGTTCTCCTTGTATACTAGCGGTGCTGTATATACTAATTCTCCTTGTATACTAGCGGTGCTTTATATACTAGTTCTCCTTGTATACTAGCTGTGCTGTATATACTAGTTCTCCTTGTATACTAGCTGTGCTGTATATACTAGTTCCCCTTATATACTAGCTGTCCCGTATATACTAGATCTCCTTTTATACTAGCGGTGCTGTATATACTAGTTCTCCTTATATAGTAGCGTTGCTGTATATACTAGTTCTCCTTGTATACTGGCTGTGCTGTATATACTAGTTCTCCTTGTATACTAGCGGTGCTGTATATACTAGTTGTCCTTGTATACTAGCTGTGCTGTATATACTAGTTCTCCTTGTATACTAGTGGTGCTTTATATACTAGTTCTCCTTGTATACTAGCTGTGCTGTATATACTAGTTCTCCTTGTATACTAGCTGTGCTGTATATACTAGTTCCCCTTATATACTAGCTGTCCCGTATATACTAGATCTCCTTTTATACTAGCGGTGCTGTATATACTAGTTCTCCTTATATAGTAGCGTTGCTGTATATACTAGTTCTCCTTGTATACTGGCTGTGCTGTATATACTAGTTCTCCTTGTATACTAGCGGTGCTGTATATACTAGTTGTCCTTGTATACTAGCTGTGCTGTATATACTAGTTCTCCTTGTATACTAGTGGTGCTTTATATACTAGTTCTCCTTGTATACTAGCTGTGCTGTATATACTAGTTCTCCTTGTATACTAGCTGTGCTGTATATACTAGTTCTCCTTGTATACTAGTGGTGCTTTATATACTAGTTCTCCTTGTATACTAGCTGTGCTGTATATACTAGTTCTCCTTGTATACTAGCTGTGCTGTATATACTAGTTCTCCTTGTATACTAGCTGTGCTGTATATACTAGTTCCCCTTATATACTAGCTGTCCTGTATATACTAGATCTCCTTTTATACTAGTTGTGCTGTATATACTAGTTCTCCTTGTATACTAGCTGTCCTGTATATACTAGATCTCCTTTTATACTTGCGGTGCTGTATATATTAGTTCTCCTTATATAGTAGCGTTGCTGTATATACTAGTTCTCCTTGTATACTAGCTGTGCTGTATATACTAGTTCTCCTTGTATACTAGTGGTGCTTTATATACTAGTTCTCCTTATATACTAGCTGTGCTGTATATACTAGTTCTCCTTGTATACTAGCTGTGCTGTATATACTAGTTCTCCTTGTATACTAGCTGTGCTGTATATACTAGTTCCCCTTATATACTAGCTGTCCTGTATATACTAGATCTCCTTTTATATTAGCGGTGCTGTATATACTAGTTCTTATATAGTAGCGTTGCTGTATATACTAGTTCTCCTTGTATACTGGCTGTGCTGTATATACTAGTTCTCCTTGTATACTAGTGGTGCTTTATATACTAGTTCTCCTTGTATACTAGCTGTGCTGTATATACTAGTTCTCCTTGTATACTAGCGGTGCTGTATATACTAATTCTCCTTGTATACTAGCGGTGCTTTATATACTAGTTCTCCTTATATACTAGCTGTCCCGTATATACTAGATCTCCTTTTATACTAGCGGTGCTGTATATACTAGTTCTCCTTATATAGTAGCGTTGCTGTATATACTAGTTCTCCTTGTATACTGGCTGTGCTGTATATACTAGTTCTCCTTGTATACTAGCGGTGCTGTATATACTAGTTGTCCTTGTATACTAGCTGTGCTGTATATACTAGTTCTCCTTGTATACTAGTGGTGCTTTATATACTAGTTCTCCTTGTATACTAGCTGTGCTGTATATACTAGTTCTCCTTGTATACTAGCTGTGCTGTATATACTAGTTCTCCTTGTATACTAGCTGTGCTGTATATACTAGTTCCCCTTATATACTAGCTGTCCTGTATATACTAGATCTCCTTTTATATTAGCGGTGCTGTATATACTAGTTCTACTTATATAGTAGCGTTGCTGTATATACTAGTTCTCCTTGTATACTGGCTGTGCTGTATATACTAGTTCTCCTTGTATACTAGTGGTGCTTTATATACTAGTTCTCCTTGTATACTAGCTGTGCTGTATATACTAGTTCTCCTTGTATACTAGCGGTGCTGTATATACTAATTCTCCTTGTATACTAGCGGTGCTTTATATACTAGTTCTCCTTATATACTAGCTGTCCCGTATATACTAGATCTCCTTTTATACTAGCGGTGCTGTATATACTAGTTATCCTTATATAGTAGCGTTGCTGTTTATACTAGTTCTCCTTGTATACTGGCTGTGCTGTATATACTAGTTCTCCTTGTATACTAGCGGTGCTGTATATACTAGTTGTCCTTGTATACTAGCTGTGCTGTATATACTAGTTCTCCTTGTATACTAGTGGTGCTTTATATACTAGTTCTCCTTGTATACTAGCTGTGCTGTATATACTAGTTCTCCTTGTATACTAGCTGTGCTGTATATACTAGTTCTCCTTGTATACTAGCTGTCCTGTATATACTAGATCTGCTTTTATACTAGCTGTGCTGTATATACTAGTTCTCCTTGTATACTAGTGGTGCTTTATATACTAGTTCTCCTTGTATACTAGCTGTGCTGTATATACTAGTTCTCCTTGTATACTAGCTGTGCTGTATATACTAGTTCTCCTTGTATACTAGCTGTGCTGTATATACTAGTTCCCCTTATATACTAGCTGTCCTGTATATACTAGATCTCCTTTTATACTAGCTGTGCTGTATATACTAGTTCTCCTTGTATACTAGCTGTCCTGTATATACTAGATCTCCTTTTATACTTGCGGTGCTGTATATATTAGTTCTCCTTATATAGTAGCGTTGCTGTATATACTAGTTCTCCTTGTATACTAGCTGTGCTGTATATACTAGTTCTCCTTGTATACTAGCGGTGCTTTATATACTAGTTCTCCTTGTATACTAGCTGTGCTGTATATACTAGTTCTCCTTGTATACTAGCTGTGCTGTATATACTAGTTCTCCTTGTATACTAGCTGTGCTGTATATACTAGTTCCCCTTATATACTAGCTGTCCTGTATATACTAGATCTCCTTTTATACTAGCGGTGCTGTATATACTAGTTCTCCTTGTATACTGGCTGTGCTGTATATACTAGTTCTCCTTGTATAGTAGTGGTGCTGTATATACTAGTTGTCCTTGTATACTAGCTGTGCTGTATATACTAGTTCTCCTTGTATACTAGTGGTGCTGTATATACTAGTTGTCCTTGTATACTAGCTGTGCTGTATATACTAGTTCTCCTTGTATACTAGCAGTGCTGTATATACTAGTTCTCCTTATATAGTAGCGTTGCTGTATATACTAGTTCTCCTTGTATACTAGCTGTCCTGTATATACTAGATCTCCTTTTATACTAGCTGTGCTGTATATACTAGTTCTCCTTGTATACTAGTGGTGCTTTATATACTAGTTCTCCTTGTATACTAGCTGTGCTGTATATACTAGTTCTCCTTGTATACTAGCTGTGCTGTATATACTAGTTCCCCTTATATACTAGCTGTCCTGTATATACTAGATCTCCTTTCATACTAGCTGTGCTGTATATACTAGTTCTCCTTGTATACTAGCTGTCCTGTATATACTAGATCTCCTGTTATACTTGCGGTGCTGTATATATTAGTTCTCCTTATATAGTAGCGTTGCTGTATATACTAGTTCTCCTTGTATACTAGCTGTCCTGTATATACTAGATCTCCTTTTATACTAGCTGTGCTGTATATACTAGTTCTCCTTGTATACTAGTGGTGCTTTATATACTAGTTCTCCTTGTATACTAGCTGTGCTGTATATACTAGTTCTCCTTGTATACTAGCTGTGCTGTATATACTAGTTCCCCTTATATACTAGCTGTCCTGTATATACTAGATCTCCTTTTATACTAGCTGTGCTGTATATACTAGTTCTCCTTGTATACTAGCTGTCCTGTATATACTAGATCTCCTTTTATACTTGCGGTGCTGTATATATTAGTTCTCCTTATATAGTAGCGTTGCTGTATATACTAGTTCTCCTTGTATACTAGCTGTGCTGTATATACTAGTTCTCCTTGTATACTAGCGGTGCTTTATATACTAGTTCTCCTTGTATACTAGCTGTGCTGTATATACTAGTTCTCCTTGTATACTAGCTGTGCTGTATATACTAGTTCTCCTTGTATACTAGCTGTGCTGTATATACTAGTTCCCCTTATATACTAGCTGTCCTGTATATACTAGATCTCCTTTTATACTAGCGGTGCTGTATATACTAGTTCTCCTTGTATACTGGCTGTGCTGTATATACAAGTTCTCCTTGTATAGTAGTGGTGCTGTATATACTAGTTGTCCTTGTATACTAGCTGTGCTGTATATACTAGTTCTCCTTGTATACTAGTGGTGCTGTATATACTAGTTCTCCTTGTATACTAGCAGTGCTGTATATACTAGTTCTCCTTATATAGTAGCGTTGCTGTATATACCAGTTTTTGTATACTACTGTAGCTGTGCTATATACAGTTGAAACCAGAAGTTTCCATACACTATATAAAATGACACATCTGCATGTTTTTCTCAATATCTGACATGAAATCAGAATAAACCTTTCCGGTTTTAGGTCAATTAGGATTACCATAATTATTAATATTTTCCAAATGCCAAAATAATGAGAGAGAGAATGTTTTAAGGCATTTTTATTACTTACTGCAAAGTCAAAAAAGTTTCCACCCATTTCATTAGTATTTGGTAACATTGCCCTTAAACTGAATGACTTGGGTCAAACGTTTGGGATATCCTTCCACAAGCTTCTCATAATAGTTGGTCGAATTTGGGCCCGATCCTCCTGACAAAACTGGTGTAACTGATCCAGGTTTGTAGGTCGCCTTGCTCGCACCGGCCTTTTCAGCTTTGCCCATATATTTTCAATAGGATTGAGATCAATGCATTGTGATGGCCAATCCAAAACATTGACTTATTATCCTTATGCCACTTTGTTACCATTTTGGCAGTATGCTTTGGGTCATTGTCCATTTGGAATGCCCATTTCCGCCCAAGCTTTAACTTCCTGGCTGATGTCTCGAGATGTTGCTTTAGTATTGCCACATAATCTTCTTTTCTCATGGTGCATCTATTTTGTGAAATCCACCAGTCCCTCCTGCAGCAAAATAACCCCACAACATGATGCTGCCACCCTGTGTTTTACAGTTGGGATGGTGTTCTTAGGCTTCCAAGCTTCTTCCTTTATCTTCCAAACATAACAATGATCATTATGCCTAAAAACTTCAATTTTAGTTTCATCAGACCACAGGACATATCTCCAAAAATTAAAGTCTTTGCTCCTGTGTGTATTTGCAAACATTAATGTGGCTTTTTTATGTTTCTTCTGGAGTAATGGCTTCTTCCTGGCAGAGTGGCCTTTCAACCCATGTTCATACAGTACTCGTTTCACTGTGGATATTGACACGATCTTACCAACTTCAGCCATCATCTTGACAAGATCTTTTGCTTTTGTCCTTGGGTTGATATGCACATGTCGGACCAAAGCACGTTCGTCTCTGGGACACAGAACATGTCTCCTTCCTGAGCAGTATGATGGCTGGACATTCCCATCTTGTTTGTGTTTGCGTATAATTGTTTGTACAGATGAATGAGGTACCTTCAGGAATCTTGAAATTGTACCCAAGGATGAGCCAGAATTGTGAAACTCCACAATTCTCTTAATATCTTGGCTGACTTACTTACTTTCCCATGATGCTACACATAGAAGCAGTGTGTTTCAGGTGTGCATTAAAATACATCCACAGGTGTGTCTCTAATTAACTCACATGTTGAAAAAAAAAATCTTCTAAACACATGACATCAACATATGGGCAGCCCAGAATTGTTTAAAGGCACAGTAATCTTAGTGTATGTAAACTTTTGACTTGGCAGTAAGTAATAAAAATGCATTAAAACATTCTCCCTCTCCCTCTTTCATTATTCTGGCATTTGGCAAATATTAATAATTATGATAATTCTAATTGACCTAAAAGGGAAAGGTTTATTCTGATTTCATGTCCGATATTGAAAAAACATACATATGTGTCTTTTTATAAAGTGTATGTAAACTTCTAGTTTTAACTGTATATACTAGTTCTCCTTGTACACTGGCTATGCAGGATATACTAGTTCTATTGTATACTGGCTGTGTGTATATACTAGTCCTTCTTGTATATTGACTGTGCTGTATATACTAGTTCTCCTTGTATACTAGTGGTATTGTATATACTAGTTCTCCTTGTATACTAGTGGTACTGTATATACTAGTTCTCATTGTATATTAGCGGTACTGTATATACTAGTTCTCATTGTATATTAGCGGTACTGTATATACTAGTTCTCATTGTATATTAGCGGTACTGTATATACTAGTTCTCCTTGTATACTAGCTGTGCTGTATATACTAGTTCTCCTTATATACCGGTTGAGCAGTTTATAATAGTTCTCCTTGTATACTGGCTGTGCTGTAAATACAAGTTCTTCTTGTATACTGGCTGTGCTGCATATACTAGTTCTCCTTGTACATTAGCTATGCTAATATATTAGTTCACCTTGTAAACCAGTGGTGCTGTATATACTAGTTCTCCTCGTATACTAGCTGTGCTGTATACGCTAGTTCTTCTTGTATACTAGTGGTGCTGTATATACTAGTTCTCCTTGTATACTAGCTGTGTTGTATATATAAGTTCTCCCTCTATACTAGCAATGCTGTATGTACTAGTTCTCCTTGTATACTAGAGGTCCTTCTCACAAAATTAGAATATCATAAAAAAGTTAATTCATTTCAGTTTTTCAAAACAAAAAGTGAAACTCATATATTATATAGAGTCATTACAAACAGAATGATCTATTGTTAGTGTTTATTCTGTTAATATTGATGATTATGGCTTACAGCCAATGAAAACCCAAAAGTCATTATCTAAGTAAATTAGAATGCTTTATAACACCAGCATGAAAAATTATTTTAAAACCTGAAATGTTGGCCTACTGAAATGTATGTTCAGTAGTGATGAGCAAGTATACTCGTTGCTCGGATTTTCCCAAGCACGCTTGGGTGGTCTCCGAGTATTTATGACTGCTCAGAGATTTAGTTTTCCTTGCCACAGCTGGATGATTTACGTCTGCCAATCAGCCTGAGTACATGTGGGGGTTGCCTGGTTGCTAGGGAATCCCCACATGTAATCAAGCTGTCTAGTAGCCGCAAATCATTCAGCCGCGGCAAGGAAAACTAAATCTCTGAGCAGTCATAAATACTCGGACACCACCCGAGCATGCTCTGGAAAACCCGAACAACGAGTATACTCGCTCATTACTAATGTTCAGTAAATGCACTCAGTACTTTGTCGGGGCTCCTTTTGCATCAATTACTGCATCAATGCGGCATGGCATGGAGGCGATCAGCCTGTGGCACTGCTGAGGTGTTATGGAAGCCCAGGTTGCTTTGATAGCAGCCTTCAGCTTGTCTGCATTCTTGGGTCTGGTGTATCTCATCTTCCTCTTGACAAGTCAGAAACCGTTCAGATGCAAAGTACAAAATGAAAAAGAAGTATACGTGGTCAGGAGCAAGCCAGGGGGTTCAGCAATGGTCAAAAGTGGATAAGGCAAAGACAGAAAACAGAAACAAGTCCGAATACAGGCCGAGTCAGAAAGCAGATAATATAACCGAGAAACAGAGAAACGCTGGGAAAAGGGCAGACAGAGGAAGACAACAGACACGGAGCAAGTCAGGGATCACAGCAGGACAAATCAAGGGTTACCAGAGTCAGGTTCACACCAGGAAGGAAGAACTATAGCTGACACTGCCAGCAAGATTCATGGGAGCTAAATAGCAAACCTGAACCCAGAATGAGGCAGAGCAAAGTTAACCCTTGACATGATCCTCCCGGAAAAAGGGCAGACAGGAATAAACCCTGGAACGGATCATGACAAGAAAGTATTCTAATTTCCTAAGATAATGACTTCTGTGTTTTCATTGGCTGTAAGCCATCATCATCAACATTAACAGAAATAAACACTTGAAATAGATCACTGTGTTTGTAATGACTCTATATAATATATGAGTTTCACTTTTGTATTGAAGAACTGAAATAAATTAACTTTTTGATGATATTCTCATTTTTTGAGAAGCACATGTGTAATAGTTCTCTCAGTATGCTAGAGGTGCTGTAGATACTACTTTTCCTTATATACTAGCGGTGCTGTATATACTAGTTCTCTCAGTATGCTAGCGGTGCTGTATATACTACTTTTCCTTATATACTAGCAGTGCTGTATGTACTAGTTCTCCTAGTATAGTATCGGTGCTATATATACTAGTTCTCCTTGTATACTAGTGGTGCTGTATATACTAATTCTCCTTGTATAGTAGCGGTGCTGTATGTACTAGTTCTCCCTGTATACTAGAAGTGCTATATCTACTAGTTTTCCTTGTATACTAGCGGTGCTGTATATACTAGTTCTCCTTATATACTAGCAGTGCTGTATATACTAGTTCTCCTAGTATAGTATCGGTGCTGTATATACTAGTTTTCCTTGTATACTAGTGGTGCTGTATATACTAGTTTTCCTTGTATATTAGTGGTGCTGTATATACTAATTCTCCTTGTATACTAGTGGTGCTGAATATATTAGTTCTCCTAGTATACTAGCGGTGCTGTATATACTAGTTCTCCCTGTATACTAGAAGTGCTATATCTACTAGTTTTCCTTGTATACTAGCGGTGCTGTATATACTAGTTCTCCTTGTATACTAGTGGTGCTGTATATATTAGTTCTCCTGGTATACTAGGGGTGCTGTATATACTAGTTCTCCTTGTATACTAGTGTACTAGTGGTGCTGTATATACTAGTTCTCATTGTATACTAGTGGTGCTGTATATACTAGTTCTCCCTGTATACTAGAAGTGCTATATCTACTAGTTTTCCTTGTATACTAGCGGTGCTGTATATACTAGTTCTCCTTGTATACTAGTGGTGCTGTATATACTAGTTTTCCTTGCATACTAGCGGTGCTGTATATACTAGTTCTCCTTGTATACTAGTGGTGCTGTATATACTAGTTTTCCTTGTATACTAGCGGTGCTGTATATACTAGTTCTCCTTGTATACTAGTGGTGCTGTATATACTAGTCTTCCTTGTATACTAGCGGTGCTGTATATACTAGTTCTCCTTGTATACTAGAAGTGCTATATCTACTAGTTTTCCTTGCATACTAGCGGTGCTGTATATACTAGTTCTCCTTGTATACTAGCGGTGCTGTATATACTAGTCCTCCTGGTATACTAGCAGTGCTGTATATATTTGATCTCCTTGTTTACTAGCGGTGCTGTATATACTAGTTCTTCTTGTATACTGGTTGTACTGTATATAATAATTCTCTCTGTACAGTTGTGCTCAAAAGTTTACATACCTCAGCAAAATTTTTGCTTTCTTGGCCTTTTTTCAAAGAATATGAATGATAACACCAAAACTTTTTCTCCACTCATGGTTAGTGGTTGGGTGAAGCCATTTTTAGTAAAACTACTGTGTTTTCTCTTTTTAACATGACAACGATACAGAACACAAGGCTAAGTCGACCTGTCCTTGGCTACAGCAGAACAAATGAAGGTTCTGGAGTGGCCATCTCAGTCTCCTGACTTCAATATCATTGAGCCACTCTGGGGAGATCTCAAGTGCGCAGTTCATGCTAGACAGCCCAGGAATTTACAGGAACTGGAGGATTTTTACCAAGAAGAGTGGGCTGTTTTACCGTCTGAGAAAATAAAGAACCTCATCCTCAACTACCACAAAAGACATCAAGCTGTCATTGATGTTAGAGGGGGCAATGCAATACACAATATTAAGAAATGGGGTTTGTAAACTTTTGATCATGGTCATTTGGATGGTTTGGGTTGTCATTATGATTTAAAAAGAGAAAACAGAGTAGTGTTTCTAAAAATGGCTTCACCCAACCACTAGCCATGAGTGGAGAAAAAGTTTTGGTGTTATCATTTATATTCTCTGAAAAAAGGCCAAGAAAGCAAAAATTCTGCCAAGGTATGTAAACTTTTGAGCACAACTGTATATTAGCTGTGCTGTATATAATAGTACTTTTTGTATACTAGCGGTGCTGTACATACTAGTTCTCCTTCTATACCAGCTATGCTGAATATACTAGTTTTCCTTCTATACTGGCTGTGCTGTATATATTACAGAGTGGCACATTTATATGGATACACCTAAATAAAATGGGAATGGTTGGTGATATCAACTTCCTGTTTGTGGCACATTAGTATATGGGAGGGGGGAAACTTTTCAAGATGGGTGGTGACCATGGTGGCCATTTTGGATCCAACTTTATTTTTTCCAATGGGAAGAGGGTCATGTGACACATCAAACTTATTGAGAATTTCACAAGAAAAACAATGGTATGCTTGGTTTTAACGTAACTTTATTCTTTCATGAGTTATTAACAAGTTTATGACCACTTATATGTGTTCAAAGTGCTGCCCATTGTGTTGGATTGTCAATGCAACCCTCTTCTCCCACTCTTGACACACTGACAGCAACACTGTAGAAGAAATGGTAGCACAGGCTTCGAGTATCCATTGTTTCGGATGCTGCACATCTCGTATCTTCACAGCATAGACAATTTGCTTCAGATGACCCCAAAAATAAAAGTCTAAGGGGGTCAGATTGGGAGACCTTGGTGGCCATTCAACTGGCCCACGACGACCAATCCACTTTCCAGGAAATTGTTCATGTAAGAATGCTCGGACCTGACACCCATAATTGATGGTATGGTGTGGTAGATGGGGTTTTTCCAGCAAGATGGTGCACCACCAGATTATGGGTGTCAGGTCCGAGCATTCCTACAATGAATCTGACCCCTGTGATGCAGGGACCCCTGTTACAGCTAGGGGTGCTGCATTTGCTCCTCAGGATATGCATGGAGGCGTAACTGGATTTAGGAAACAGTGTCCGGCATGATTGTAAATGGCCGGTATGTGTCGCAGAGGGAGTCTGCGCTGTAAGCTTGAAGTAATGTTGTTCTGGGATCTGTAGTCCCACAAGTGTTGTTGTGTAGCTTTAAAGTGAGGCTTACAGGGTTAGTTGGAGAGCTGGGCGGGTCTGACTAACCACACACACCTCCCACCTATGGGAGTGGTTACTAGTATATAATGTGACCATGGTGTGGTCACATGTTGGAGAATGTATGGACCTAATTGGTCAGTGTGTAAGGTCCTGAAAGGCCTCTGTGTTGGGAGGTCCTGGAAGTAGGACCGGATCCCTGCAAAGCACATGGGGAGGCCTTGGACCTGGAGGCCTGTGTGTTGGACGGTCCCAGGTGGGGACGGACGTCCTGAATAGCACATGGAGAGGCCATGTTTGCAGAATCTGTGAAGGCACTGCGTTGGGGAAGCTACCGTTTCTTCTGCGGGTCTGGACTGTTGTGAGTGCCCTGGTTACAAGGATGGTGATCCCAGTAAGACAGCTTCCCCGAGAGAGGACTGACAGGAAGTCAGTATGTGGAGCAGGAGCTCCAGGAAGGTAACCCAGAGTATGGGGAACTGTGCGGTCATCCATGGTAACTGGACAGAGTAAGATTCATGTTGAGAGACTGCAACCTAATGTCGTGTATTGGTGCCTGTTGTGTTCCATGGACATTAATGAACTGTTCAGTGTGCGGTTTTCCATGATAACTGGACAAAGAGGTCCGGCGTGTTTAGTGACTGCGTTTCAAAACCGTACACTATGAAGTGCTAAGTGTATAATAAACCACATGGACTGTTTAAGTAAGAAAACGTGACAGTGTGCCTTCATCCCATTGTCAAGCGAGTATTCCCCAACCCGCTAGTGATCGCGGCATCACATATGGTGCTAGACTGCGGGCAACGGTACAGGAAGCACGTGTGGAGTTGATTGCTGTGGATCGGCGGGGTCACAAAGATTTTTTTTCAAGACAACTTTGCTGTGGATCCAAAGAGGGATGATTGCCCCAAAAGGGGTGGAGTACCAGAAGGGGGCGGTAACCCAAACAGTTATGATTGCCCAGATGGGGGTGGAGTCCCAAAAGTGGGTGGTGACCCTAAAGGGGTTGAGTCCCAAAAGGGTCAGTAACCCAAAAAGGGGTGGAGTCCCAAAAAGGGGTGGAGTCCCAAAAAGGGAGTAGCTGCCCAGAAGGGGGTGGAGTCCCGGGGAATGGTAGGTACCCGGTCTCGAGACCCCTGGTGTGTGACAAGTGTTCAACCCCACAGGATTGAACAGAGAGGGGGATATGTGATGCAGTGACCCCTGTTACAGCTTGAGGCCATGTCTGCAGAGTCTGTGTGCCTTCATCCCGTTGTCAAGCGAGTATTCCCCAACCCATTAGTGATCGCGGCATCACACCCCCTTAGACTAGCATTTCTTTTGCGGTGTTGCTATCAGTGTGTCAAGAGTGGGAGAAGAGGGTTGCATTGATAATCCAACACAATAGGCAGCACTTTGAACACATTTTATAAGTGGTCATAAGCTTGTAAATAACTCATGAAAGAATAAAGTTATGTTAAAACCAAACACACCATTGTTTTTCTTGTGAAATTCCCAGTAAGCTTGATGTGTCACAAGGCCCTCTTCCCATTGAAAAAAATAAAGTTGATCCAAAATGGCCAACTTCAAAATGGCCACCATGGTCACCACCCATCTTGAAAAGTTTCCCCCCTCCCATATACTAACAGGAAGTTGATATCGCCAACCATTCCCATTTTATTTAGCTGTATCCATATAAATGGCCCACCATGTAGTTCTCCTTGTATTCTAGCGGTGCTGTATATACTAGTTCTCCCTGTATATCAGCGGTGCTGTATATACTAGTTCTTAGTTCTAGTTCTATACAACAAACAGTTAAGAACTATGTACATCTTTAAAGCAGTTATGCTTACTCGTTCTTCGGGGAGGAAGGTGGTTTCCTCCCGGGCCTCACCAGACCAACGGGTCGTCCTGCTGGTTCAAGGATCGGGTCCCGCCCCAACAACGACAGGATCCCTCGCCGGGATGTTCTTTTTACCGAGGATCCAGCACGCCCCCACGGTGCATGGTGGGTCCGGGCCCCTCGCTGCTCCACAGGATCAGGTTCCGTTGTCTTTTCGGCGGGAGATTTATCCTCGGAAGTTACAGCGGCGGCCTGGAGCGCGACGCACCGCTGGACGCCCCGCGCCATCCAGCCTGCTTCTCCGGTTGCTCTCCTCCACCTGGTGTAAGTGACGGCATCACCCGGCTCCAGGTCGCGATCAAACCTTCCACTGCAAGGTTCCACCTCCTCTCGGTCCACGTGGACTTGTAGCGGCTCCCCGATCTCCTGGATAACCCCGCGTCCATGTCGGGGGTTGAAGGAGACCACTACACCCCAGTGGGACAAGGGGGGCTCCGCAACAGTGGTTAAGTCAACCTTGGTTACCGGTTGTGGTCGGGCTCGCCATGCAGCCATCAAGCGCCGCAGGTGTTCGGCCTCAGGCATAAGCTTCAGGCCCGGTGTCTGCGGCGCACTTTCAGCCGCGACCGGGTTGAGAGGAGCAGGGGACATTGGAGACAAGCAGACCTCCGTGGGCCGGCCCAGCCGAGCAGTCACACGGGCATCGGCCTCCAGGCGGGCAGCGATCCGCCGGGCTTCGGCCGCGGCCATACGCTCTTCCGACGGCGGCCGGGGAGGTCGGCCCAACGTTGGTTCTGTAAGGGTCAGCTCTCGCAGTGACGGCGTACCCTGGGCCACCTCGGGCTGTCCAGCCTCTCTCCGGGTTCGACCATTCCCGCGCGGTGCTTCCGGCGTCGCCATCTTTGTCTCCTCTCCAATGTCTTCTTCCCGCGGTCTCTTTCGTGGGCGGCCCCGTCTCCATGGTCTCCACCCTCCAAACAGGATCAGGAGGCGGACCTCAGCTGTTGACGGACACGTCCTCAGGACACAGAAATATTTAGACCGGGCGGCCATTGCTGTTCGCGCTCTCCAGCTTGCCTACGCCCACTTCACGCCCCTCCTCTTCTCCTGCGCTCTCCTCAGCGCTGCAATGGCGGCGGATTTTGGCGGCAAATGGCGCAGCACAGCCCTTGCAATAAAATACAGTCCAAGCACAGTAAATCACAGTTCCAAGGCACACATGACCTGATTCTTCAGGCTTAAGTAGATCCTGTTCGTGACGCCAAGTTGCGGCGCCCCCACTGCCGCAGGGCCGAGGGGTACCCGGTACCGGGCCTCCGAGTCTCTGCTCTGGGGTTGTCACGGCGGCTAGGCCCCGGTCCGTGACCCTGCCGTGGGGCGCACAGGGAATAATAGGTGTGGATGATGGTGGTGAGGCTGTAGTGGTGCGGTGCAGTAAATAACGAGGACACCAGGTTGCAGTCTCTTTACCTCTTTACTGAAGATCTCTGGGTCCTCAGTCCGGAACACGGTTCACCAGGCTGCGCAAGTCCGGCCGGTCCAATGGCACCTCCAGAGTTCTCTTCACAGGTGGAAATCGGTGCCTTCCTTCTAGCGCTATGTGTTGTGGTCCTTCCCTGCTGTGCTTACGGAAAGTCCCCACAACTGTTGTGTCTGTTTCTTAAGTTCCCTCACAACTCGATTAGATGATGTTCTGCTAATCCTCCGTCCCTCCCTGGTGTTCTGGTTGGGACGGCACCCGTTTGACGGGTAGGCTCGGAGCTCTTCCGGGACCCTAGAGTCGCCCCTCTCCACAAGTTGCCCCCCAAGACTGCATAGGTGATATGTGTTAGACAGCCCGCCTTAAACTTGACTGTCCTGCCGCTGTTTGGAGTATTGCTTGAAGCTGAATGTTATTCTACTCCCTCGGCGTTCCGGCCACCGGTAGTGCGCCTCAGTAGGATGTTGCTTCTGTCTTACAGCACGACTCCTATTGGTATTTCTCCTTTGCGTGATCTCGTTTCTCACTCAGCACAATCTATCTCTCTTCTAATCCTTTCTTGGGCACCGCCGCTACCCGGAGCAGGCACGGTCCCGTTACGTTCGTTCTTGTTGCCAAGCCTCTGTCAGGATCCCACCCCTGACAGAGACCCTACTGTATCTTCCCCTACAACACCCTCTGCCACAAGGTGTTGCCTGGTTCCAACCCAGTCAGCTTTCTGATCTAACTTCCTGCCTGACCCCCAGTTTACCCACTATGGTGGGGAGTGGCCTAATGAATAGCACCCTTAGCTCCCCCCGGAGGCCCAGCTGTGAAATGTATTGGTGTCTGTCATACCTGATCAGATGAACTCCTTCAGTGCCATCAGACGCACCGTAGCTCCCCATAGTGGCGGAGCCACAGTACTGCAACGACCAGGACTCTGGGGCGCTGCACTGTATATACTAGTTCTCCTTCTATACTAATAGTGCTGTATATACTAGTTCTTCTTGTATACTAGCGGTGCTGTATATACTAGTTCTCCTTGTATACTAATGGTGCTGTATATACTAGTTCTCCTTCTATACTAGAGGGTGCTGTATATACTAGTTCTCCTTGCATACTAGCGGTGCTGTATATACTATTTCTCCTTGTATACTAGCGGTGCTGTATATACTAGTTCTCCTTGTATACTAGTGGTGCTGTATATACTAGTTCTCCTTGTATATTAGTGGTGCTGTATATACTAGTTCTCCTTGTATACTAATGGTGCTGTATATACTAGTTCGCCTTCTATACTAGTGGTGCTGTATATGCTAGTTCTCCTTGTATACTAGTGGTGCTGTATATACTAGATCTCTTTGTATACTAGTTGTGCTGTATATACTAGTTTTCCTTCTATACTAGTGGTGCTGTATATACTAGTTCTCCTTGTATACTAGTGGTGCTGTATATACTAGTTCTCCTTCTATACTAATAGTGCTGTATATACTAGTTCTTCTTGTATACTAGCGGTGCTGTATATACTAGTTCTCCTTGTATACTAGTTGTGCTGTATATACTAGTTCTCCTTGTATACTAATGGTGCTGTATATACTAGTTCTCCTTCTATACTAGTGGTGCTGTATATACTAGTTCTCCTTGTATACTAGTGGTGCTGTATATACTAGTTCTCTTTGTATACTAGTTGTGCTCTATATACTAGTTCTCCTTCTATACTAGTGGTGCTGTATATACTAGTTCTCCTTCTATACTAATAGTGCTGTATATACTAGTTCTCCTTGCATACTAGCGGTGCTGTATATACTAGTTCTCCTTGTATACTAGTGGTGCTGTATACAGGGTGGATAAAAATCAATGTTTTTTTAAAAAAAACAAAAAAATCGGATTTTTTTGATTTAAATCGGATTTTTTTGATTTAAATCGGATTTTTTTCAATAAACAGCTTTTTGAGGAAAATATTTTACCATCCAAAGGTTCTTCCATCATGAGATAAAGCTGAGTTGTTTAACTCAGTAGAATAAAGGCTGTATATGTGTAACATTCACAATGCCATGCTCTTCCAGAGGTTTCTGTAGGATTAGTGGGCAGTTTCTCTCCTATATTATCACAGACGCTCGCTTTACTTACGCAGTTCTCAAAACTGAATTTGACTCCGCAGAGGTCCCAGCCTCTTCTTCATGGCAAAAATGTTACAACATGAACAGAGTTGAGAAAAAGACCTTAATCCTATTGTTCTACAAACCTATGAATACTGTAATCAACCCCTTCAGTGCCAAGTCCAAGAAGTTAGACAATATGTTTCTGATTGTTTGGAGTGGAATAGATCTGCACAACACAAGAAGAATGTGAATCTAAGTGTTTTGAGGAGGAAGGGCAAGCAGACAAAAAAATGAAAGTGAAACTTTGAGCACAATACTGCAGCATAGCCACAGACAGACAAGTCTGGATCTGTTTGTGTGTACGATCTGAGGTTTATTACATTCTTTCCTTATAATGGCAGCAGGCCGTAAAAGAGACCCAGTTTGGGAATATTTTAATGAAGCTCCTTCGCCTATCGGTAAGGCAGGCATGCGTGCAAAATGCAAACGATGCAACAAAGAGATGCAAGGCCTGGTGGCGCGAATGAGGCAACATCATGAGAAGTGCGGTGATGAAGATGACCAAAGAAACACTTCACTATCAACATCTTCATTTCCCTTCTGGTTGCAGTTTTCATAATGTGATTTCAAACGGCAAACAAGTCCTTGGATATCCTTTTGACAGTATTTGCACTTTGCTCTTGCACCTTTCTTTCCAAGATCTGCTGCTGGCATCTCAACAAAATGAACCCAAATAGGGTCTCTCTTACGACCTGCCATGGCTCACACAGATCACTTATGAAGTTTGATTGTTACTACAGCCAAGTACTGCTGACTATCCAACAAGTTTGGGCATGTCAACTGAATGGAAAAAGAAACTAAACCAAAAGTGAAACCAAGCTAGAAGTGTGGAATTAAAGGGGCAGTATGAACAAAATGTGGAGGCTATTAATAGTTTATACAATTAAGACATGCTGCTTTTAAACACCTACCTATTGCCATATAGTAAAACAAAAAAGATTTTTACTTACTTTGGGGTCCCCCCCTCACCCTGGCGTTAGATCGTTGCCCCTAGTTTCGTCCGTGTAACTATGGGCGCACATGCGCACTGCTCTCACTTCTCATTTTAATCGTGATTTATATTAAAAAAAACCTTTTGATTTAAATCAGTGATTTAAATCATGATTAAAATCATGATTTAAATCGATCCGATTTAAATAGAAAAAAATCTTTTGATTTAAATCGTGATTTAAATCATGATTTAAATCGGCGTGATTTAAATCAATCCACCCTGGCTGTATATACTAGTTCTCCTTCTATACTAATAGTGCTGTATATACTAGTTCTTCTTGTATACTAGCGGTGCTGTATATACTATTTCTCCTTGTATACTAGCAGTGCTGTATATACTAGTTCTCCTTGTATACTAGTGGTGCTGTATATACTAGTTCTCCTTGTATACTAATGGTGCTGTATATACTAGTTCTCCTTCTATACTAGAGGGTGCTGTATATACTAGTTCTCCTTGTATACTAATGGTGCTGTATATACTAGTTCTCCTTTACTAGTGGTGCTGTATATACTAGTTCTCCTTGTATACTAGTGGTGCTGTATATACTAGATCTCTTTGTATACTAGTTGTGCTGTATATACTAGTTCTCCTTCTATACAAGTGGTGCTGTATATACTAGTTCTCCTTGTATACTAGTGGTGCTGTATATGCTAGTTCTCCTTCTATACTAATAGTGCTGTATATACTAGTTCTTCTTGTATACTAGCGGTGTTGTATATACTAGTTCTCCTTGTATATTAGCGGTGCTGTATATACTAGATCTCTTTGTATATTAGTGGTGCTGTATATACTAGTTCTCCTTGTATACTAGTTGTGCTGTATATACTAGTTCTCCTTGTATAGTATCGGTGCTGTATATACTAGTTCTCCTTCTATACTAATAGTGCTGTATATACTAGTTCTTCTTGTATACTAGCGGTGCTGTATATACTAGTTCTCCTTGTATACTAGTTGTGCTGTATATACTAGTTCTCCTTGTATACTAATGGTGCTGTATATACTAGTTCTCCTTCTATACTAGTGGTGCTGTATATACTAGTTCTCCTTGTATACTAGTGGTGCTGTATATACTAGTTCTCTTTGTATACTAGTTGTGCTCTATATACTAGTTCTCCTTCTATACTAGTGGTGCTGTATATACTAGTTCTCCTTCTATACTAATAGTGCTGTATATACTAGTTCTCCTTGCATACTAGCGGTGCTGTATATACTAGTTCTCCTTGTATACTAGTGGTGCTGTATATACTAGTTCTCCTTCTATACTAATAGTGCTGTATATACTAGTTCTTCTTGTATACTAGCGGTGCTGTATATACTATTTCTCCTTGTATACTAGCAGTGCTGTATATACTAGTTCTTGTATACTAGTGGTGCTGTATATACTAGTTCTCCTTGTATACTAATGGTGCTGTATATACTAGTTCTCCTTCTATACTAGAGGGTGCTGTATATACTAGTTCTCCTTGTATACTAATGGTGCTGTATATACTAGTTCTCCTTTACTAGTGGTGCTGTATATACTAGTTCTCCTTGTATACTAGTGGTGCTGTATATACTAGATCTCTTTGTATACTAGTTGTGCTGTATATACTAGTTCTCCTTCTATACAAGTGGTGCTGTATATACTAGTTCTCCTTGTATACTAGTGGTGCTGTATATGCTAGTTCTCCTTCTATACTAATAGTGCTGTATATACTAGTTCTTCTTGTATACTAGCGGTGTTGTATATACTAGTTCTCCTTGTATATTAGCGGTGCTGTATATACTAGATCTCTTTGTATATTAGTGGTGCTGTATATACTAGTTCTCCTTGTATACTAGTTGTGCTGTATATACTAGTTCTCCTTGTATAGTATCGGTGCTGTATATACTAGTTCTCCTTCTATACTAATAGTGCTGTATATACTAGTTCTTCTTGTATACTAGCGGTGCTGTATATACTAGTTCTCCTTGTATACTAGTTGTGCTGTATATACTAGTTCTCCTTGTATAGTATCGGTGCTGTATATACTAGTTCTCCTTGTATACTAATGGTGCTGTATATACTAGTTCTCCTTCTATATTAGTGGTGCTGTATATACTAGTTCTCCTTCTATACTAGTGGTGCTGTATATACTAGATCTCTTTGTATACTAGTTGTGCTGTATATACTAGTTCTCCTTGTATAGTATCGGTGCTGTATATACTAGTTCTCCTTCTATACTAATAGTGCTGTATATACTAGTTCTTCTTGTATACTAGCGGTGCTGTATATACTAGTTCTCCTTGTATACTAGTTGTGCTGTATATACTAGTTCTCCTTGTATACTAATGGTGCTGTATATACTAGTTCTCCTTCTATACTAGTGGTGCTGTATATACTAGTTCTCCTTGTATACTAGTGGTGCTGTATATACTAGTTCTCTTTGTATACTAGTTGTGCTCTATATACTAGTTCTCCTTCTATACTAGTGGTGCTGTATATACTAGTTCTCCTTCTATACTAATAGTGCTGTATATACTAGTTCTCCTTGCATACTAGCGGTGCTGTATATACTAGTTCTCCTTGTATACTAGTGGTGCTGTATATACTAGTTCTCCTTCTATACTAATAGTGCTGTATATACTAGTTCTTCTTGTATACTAGCGGTGCTGTATATACTATTTCTCCTTGTATACTAGCAGTGCTGTATATACTAGTTCTCCTTGTATACTAGTGGTGCTGTATATACTAGTTCTCCTTGTATACTAATGGTGCTGTATATACTAGTTCTCCTTCTATACTAGAGGGTGCTGTATATACTAGTTCTCCTTGTATACTAATGGTGCTGTATATACTAGTTCTCCTTTACTAGTGGTGCTGTATATACTAGTTCTCCTTGTATACTAATGGTGCTGTATATACTAGTTCTCCTTTACTAGTGGTGCTGTATATACTAGTTCTCCTTGTATACTAGTGGTGCTGTATATACTAGATCTCTTTGTATACTAGTTGTGCTGTATATACTAGTTCTCCTTCTATACAAGTGGTGCTGTATATACTAGTTCTCCTTGTATACTAGTGGTGCTGTATATGCTAGTTCTCCTTCTATACTAATAGTGCTGTATATACTAGTTCTTCTTGTATACTAGCGGTGTTGTATATACTAGTTCTCCTTGTATATTAGCGGTGCTGTATATACTAGATCTCTTTGTATATTAGTGGTGCTGTATATACTAGTTCTCCTTGTATACTAGTTGTGCTGTATATACTAGTTCTCCTTGTATAGTATCGGTGCTGTATATACTAGTTCTCCTTCTATACTAATAGTGCTGTATATACTAGTTCTTCTTGTATACTAGCGGTGCTGTATATACTAGTTCTCCTTGTATACTAGTTGTGCTGTATATACTAGTTCTCCTTGTATAGTATCGGTGCTGTATATACTAGTTCTCCTTGTATACTAATGGTGCTGTATATACTAGTTCTCCTTCTATACTAGTGGTGCTGTATATACTAGTTCTCCTTCTATACTAGTGGTGCTGTATATACTAGATCTCTTTGTATACTAGTTGTGCTGTATATACTAGTTCTCCTTGTATAGTAGTGGTGCTGTATATACTAGTTCTCCTTGTATACTAGCGGTGCTGTATATACTAGTTCTCCTTGCATACTAGTGGTGCTGTATATACTAGTTCCCCCTGTATACTAGTGGTGCTGTATATAATAGTTCTTGTATAGTAGCGGTGCGGTCTATACTAGATCTCTTTGTATATTAGTGGTGCTGTATATACTAGTTCTCCTTGTATATTAGTGGTGCTGTATATAGTAGTTCTCCTTGTATAATAATGGTGCTGTATATACTAGTTCTCCTTGTATACTAGTGGTGCTGTATATACTAGTTCTTCTTGTATACTAGTGGTGCTGTATATACTAGTTCTCCTTGTATACTAGTGGTGCTGTATATACTAGTTCTCCTTGTATAGTATCGGTGCTGTGTATAATAGTTCTTGTATAGTAGTGGTGCTGTATATACTAGATCTCTTTGTTTATTAGTGGTGCTGTATATACTAGTTCTCCTTGTATACTAGTTGTGCTGTATATACTAGTTCTCCTTGTATATTAGTGGTGCTGTATATACTAGTTCTCCTTGTATACTAATGGTGCTGTATATACTAGTTCTCCCTCTATAGTAGTGGTGCTGTATATACTAGTTCTTCTTGTATACTAGCGGTGCTGTATATACTAGTTCTCCTTGTATACTAGTGGTGCTGTATATACTAGTTCTTCTTGTATACTAGTAGTGCTGTATATACTAGTTCTCCTTCTATACTAGTGGTGCTGTATATACTAGTTCTCCTTGTATAGTATCGGTGATGTATATAATACTTCTTGTATACTAGTGGTGCTGTATATGCTAGTTCTTCTTGTATACTAGCGGTGCTGTATATATTAGTTCTTCTTGTATACTAGTGGTGCTGTATATACTAGTTCTCCTTGTATACTAATGGTGCTGTATATACTAGTTCTCCTTGTATACTAGTGGTGCTGTATATACTAGTTCTCCTTCTATACTAATAGTGCTGTATATACTAGTTCTTCTTGTATACTAGCAGTGCTGTATATACTAGTTCTCCTTGTATACTAGTTGTGCTGTATATACTAGTTCTCCTTGTATAGTATCGGTGCTGTGTATAATAGTTCTTGTATAGTAGTGGTGCTGTATATACTAGATCTCTTTGTTTATTAGTGGTGCTGTATATACTAGTTCTCCTTGTATACTAGTTGTGCTGTATATACTAGTTCTCCTTGCATACTAGTGGTGCTGTATATACTAGTTCTCCCTGTATACTAGTGGTGCTGTATATACTAGTTCTCCTTGTATAGTATTGGTGCTGTATATAATAGTTCTTGTATAGTAGTGGTGCTGTCTATACTAGATCTCTTTGTATATTAGTGGTGCTGTATATACTAGTTCTCCTTGTATATTAGTGGTGATGTATATACTAGTTCTCCTTGTATACTAGCTGTGCTGTATATACTAGTTCTCCTTGTATACTAGTGGTGCTTTATATACTAGTTCTCCTTGTATACTAGTGGTGCTGTATATACTAGTTCTCCTTGTATACTAGTGGTGCTGTATATACTAGTTCTCCTTGTATAGTATCGGTGCTGTATATAATAGTTCTTGTATAGTAGCGGTGCTGTCTATACTAGATCTCTTTGTATATTAGTGGTGCTGTATATACCAGTTCTCCTTGTATAATAATGGTGCTGTATATACTAGTTCTCCTTGTATACTAGTGGTGCTGTATATACTAGTTCTTCTTGTATACTAGTGGTGCTGTATATACTAGTTCTCCTTGTATACTAATAGTGCTGTATATACTAGTTCTTCTTGTATACTAGTGGTGCTGTATATACTAGTTCTTCTTGTATACTAGTGGTGCTGTATATACTAGTTCTCCTTGTATACTAATAGTGCTGTATATACTAGTTCTTCTTGTATACTAGTGGTGCTTTATATACTAGTTCTCCTTGTATACTAGTGGTGCTGTATATACTAGTTCTCCTTGTATAGTATCGGTGCTGTATATAATATTTATTGTATAGTAGCGGTGCTGTCTATACTAGATCTCTTTGTATATTAGTGGTGCTGTATATACTAGTTCTCCTTGTATACTAATAGTGCTGTATATACTAGTTCTCCCTCTATAGTAGTGGTGCTGTATATACTAGTTCTTCTTGTATACTAGCGGTGCTGTATATACTAGTTCTCCTTCTATACTAGTGGTGCTGTATATACTAGTTC
Source organism: Ranitomeya variabilis (assembly GCF_051348905.1). Lineage (NCBI taxonomy): Eukaryota > Metazoa > Chordata > Amphibia > Anura > Dendrobatidae > Ranitomeya > Ranitomeya variabilis. Next base: position 608,239,912 of record NC_135235.1, read on the forward strand.
TCCTTGTATAGTATCGGTGATGTATATAATACTTCTTGTATACTCGTGGTGCTGTATATGCTAGTTCTTCTTGTATACTAGCGGTGCTGTATATACTAGTTCTTCTTGTATACTAGTGGTGCTGTATATACCAGTTCTCCTTGTATACTAATGGTGCTGTATATACTAGTTCTCCTTGTATACTAGTGGTGCTGTATATACCAGTTCTCCTTGTATACTAATGGTGCTGTATATACTAGTTCTTCTTGTATACTAGCGGTGCTGTATATACTAGTTCTCCTTGTATACTAGTTGTGCTGTATATACTAGTTCTTCTTGTATACTAGCGGTGCTGTATATACTAGTTCTCCTTGTATACTAGTTGTGCTGTATATACTAGTTCTCCTTGTATATTAGTGGTGCTGTATATACTAGTTCTCCTTGTATACTAGCGGTGCTGTATATACTAGTTCTCCTTGTATACTAGTTGTGCTGTATATACTAGTTCTCCTTGTATATTAGTGGTGCTGTATATACTAGTTCTCCTTGTATACTAATGGTGCTGTATATACTAGTTCTCCCTCTATAGTAGTGGTGCTGTATATACTAGTTCTTCTTGTATACTAGCGGTGCTGTATATACTAGTTCTCCTTGTATACTAGTGGTGCTGTATATACTAGTTCTTCTTGTATACTAGTGGTGCTGTATATACTAGTTCTCCTTCTATACTAGTGGTGCTGTATATACTAGTTCTCCTTGTATAGTATCGGTGATGTATATAATACTTCTTGTATACTAGTGGTGCTGTATATACTAGTTCTTCTTGTATACTAGCGGTGCTGTATATACTAGTTCTTCTTGTATACTAGTGGTGCTGTATATACTAGTTCTCCTTGTATACTAATGGTGCTGTATATACTAGTTCTCCTTCTATACTAATAGTGCTGTATATACTAGTTCTTCTTGTATACTAGCGGTGCTGTATATACTAGTTCTCCTTGTATACTAGTTGTGCTGTACATACTAGTTCTCCTTGTATATTAGTGGTGCTGTATATACTAGTTCTCCTTGTATATTAATGGTGCTGTATATACTAGTTCTCCTTGTATACTAGTGGTGCTGTATATACTAGATCTCTTTGTATACTAATGGTGCTGTATATACTAGTTCTCCTTCTATACTAGTGGTGCTGTATATACTAGTTCTCCTTGTATAGTATCGGTGCTGTATATAATAGTTCTTCTATAGTAGCGGTGCTGTCTATACTAGATCTCTTTGTATATTAGTGGTGCTGTATATACTAGTTCTCCTTGTATACTAGTTGTGCTGTATATACTAGTTCTCCTTGTATAGTATCGGTGCTGTATATACTAGTTCTCCTTCTATACTAATAGTGCTGTATATACTAGTTTTCCTTGCATACTAGCGGTGCTGTATATACTAGTTCTCCTTGTATACTAGTGGTGCTGTATATGCTAGTTCTCCTTGTATGCTAATGGTGCTGTATATTCTAGTTCTTCTTGTATACTAGCGGTGCTGTATATACTAGTTCTTCTTGTATACTAGTGGTGCTGTATATACTAGTTCTCCTTGTATACTAATGGTGCTGTATATACTAGTTCTCCTTGTATACTAGTGGTGCTGTATATACTAGTTCTCCTTGTATACTAATGGTGCTGTATATACTAGTTCTCCTTGTATACTAGTGGTGCTGTATATACTAGTTCTCCTTGTATAGTATCGGTGCTGTATATACTAGTTCTCCTTGTATACTAGTGGTGCTGTATATACTAGTTCTCCTTGTATACTAGCGGTGCTATATATACTAGTTCTTCTTGTATACTAGCGGTGCTGTATATACTAGTTTTTCTTGTATAGTAGTGGTGTGGTATATACTAGTTCTTCTTGTATACTAGTGGTGCTGTATATACTAGTTCTCCTTGTATGCTAATGGTGCTGTATATACTAGTTCTCCTTGTACAGTATCGGTGCTGTATACAATAGTTCTTGTATAGTAGCGGTGCTGTATGTACTAGATCTCTTTGTATATTAGTGGTGCTGTATATACTAGTTCTTATTGTATACTAGCGGTGCTGTATATACTAGTTCTCCTTTTATATTAGAGGTGCTGTATATACTAGTTATCCCTGTATACTAATGGTGCCGTATATAATGGTTCTTGTGTAGTAGCGGTGCTGTATATACTATTTCTCCTTGTATACTAGTGGTGCTGTATATACTAGTTCTCCTTGGATACTAATGGTGCTGTATATACTAGTTCTCCTTGTATACTAGCAGTGCTGTATATACTAGTTCTCCTTGTATACTAGCGGTGCTGTATATACTAGTTCTCCTTGTATACTAGTGGTGCTGCATATACTAGTTCTTCTTGTATAGTATTGGTGCTGTATATAGTAGTTCTTCTTGTATAGTAGTGGTGCTGTATATACTAGTTCTTCTTGTCTACTAGTGGTGCTGTATATACTAGTTCTCCTTGTATGCTAGTGGTGCTGTATATACTAGTTCTTCTTGTATAGTAGTGATGCTGTATATACTAGTTCTCCTTGTATGCTAGTGGTGCTGTATATACTAGTTCTCCTTGCATACTAGCAGTGCTGTATATACTAGTTCTCCTTGTATACTAGCGGTGCTGTATATACTAGTTCTCCCTGTATACTAGCGGTGCTGTATATACTAGTTCTCCTTGTATGCTAGTGGTGCTGTATATACTAGTTCTTCTTGTATAGTAGTGGTGCTGTATATACTAGTTCTCCTTGTATGCTAGTGGTGCTGTATATACTAGTTCTCCTTGTATGCTAGTGGTGCTGTATATACTAGTACTCCTTGCATACTAGCAGTGCTGTATATACTAGTTCTCTTTGTATACTAGCGGTGCTGTATATACTAGTTCTCCCTGTATACTAGCGGTGCTGTATATACTAGTTTTCCCTGTATACTAGCGGTGCTGTATATACTAGTTCTCCTTGTATACTAGCGGTGCTGTATATATTAGTTCTCCTTGTTTACTAGCGGTGCTGTATATACTAGTTCTCCTCGTATACTAGTGGTGCTGTATATAATAGTTCTCCTCGTATACTAGTGGTGCTGTATATACTAGTTCTCCTTGGATACTAATGGTGCTGTATATACTAGTTCTTCTTGTATACTAGTGGTGCTGTATATACTAGTTCTCCTTGTATACTAGCGGTGCTGTATATACTAGTTCTCCTTGTCTACTAGCGGTGCTGTATATACTAGTTCTCCTTGTATACTAGTGGTGCTGTATATACTAGTTCTTCTTGTATAGTATTGGTGCTGTATATACTAGTTCTTCTTATATAGTAGTGGTGCTGTATATACTAGTTCTTCTTGTCTACTAGTTGTGCTGTATATACTAGTTCTCCTTGTATACTAATGGTCCTGTATATACTAGTTCTCCTTGTATATTAGTGGTGCTGTATATACTAGCTCTCCTTGTATACTAGAGGTGCTGTATATACTAGTTCTCCTTGTATACTAGTGGAGCTGTATATACTAGATCTCCTTGTATACTAGTGGTGCTGTATATACTAGTTCTCCTTGTATAGTAGTGGTGCTGTATATACTAGTTCTCCTTGTATACTAGCGGTGCTGTATATACTAGTTCTCCTTGTATAGTAGTGGTGCTGTATATACTAGTTCTCCTTGTATACTAGCGGTGCTGTATATACTAGTTGTCCTTGTATACTAGCGGTGCTATATATACTAGTTCTCCTTGTATATTAGTGGTGCTGTATATACTAGTTCTTCTTGCATACTAGTGGTGCTGTATATACTAGTTCTCCTTGTATACTAGCGGTGCTGTATATACTAGTTCTCCTTGTATATTAGTGGTGCTGTATATACTAGTTCTTCTTGTATACTAGTGGTGCTGTATATACTAGTTCTCCTTGTATACTAGTGGTGCTGTATATACTAGTTCTCCTTGTATACTAGTGGTGCTGTATATACTAGTTCTTCTTGTATTCTAGCGGTGCTGTATATACTAGTTCTCCTTGTATACTAGTGGTGCTGTATATACTAGTTCTTCTTGTATTCTAGCGGTGCTGTATATACTAGTTCTCCTTGTATACTAGTGGTGCTGTATATACTAGTTCTCCTTGTATACTAGTGGTGCTGTATATACTAGTTCTCCTTGTATACTAGTGGTGCTGTATATACTAGTTCTCCTTGTATACTAGCGGTGCTGTATATACTAATTCTTCTTGTATAGTAGTGGTATGGTATATACTAGTTCTCCTTGTATACTAGCGGTGCTGTATATACTAGTTCTTCTTGTATAGTAGTGGTGCTGTATATACTAGTTCTCCTTGTATACTAGCGGTGCTGTATATACTAGTTCTTCTTGTATAGTAGTGGTGCTGTATATACCAGTTTGTCTTGTATACTAGTTCCCTTATATTCTGCCTTTTTCACTACTCACCAATTTGTCGATCTGCTAAATAAAACATCCGGAGCGAAAAAAAAAAAGATGAGAGAATGACATCATATAGCAGTCACATGACTACAGACAGAGGGAGCTATATAAACTAACGCACAGACAGGGTAGGGATCAGCAGAGGAATCACTAGAAATCAAATGGTCCCATCACAAAGCAAGGAATGAATGCCGAAACTAGAGGGGTTACAACATCAAAAACAAGGTGTAAACTGTAGCAGAGCTGCTTTTGTGGATGTAGCAGAGTGAAACTTATCCGCAACTGATTTCAATGATTGGTTGTTACCCATTTATTTACCTGGGATAGCAGGTGAAAAAATATCATTATTTTTAAAGGGGCAGTAAAAGTTTTATAGACTAGACTATTTATTTCCTACCTGAGAGTAGAGACTATCAGGGCATGCTGGGTGTTGTAGTTTCACACTAGAGGACAAATCCAGCTCTGCTACATCTGCTTTGTTCTACAGGAGACTGCTACAGATGGAGACACACTGACCTCACAAAGGGACACAGTTATGGTCTCCAAACATTGTTCCTACCTTGAATGTCCCTACCTTGAATCCAATGTCCCCCTTTTTGCAGCACAGACAGGCGAGCATGAGGAATATGAAAGTGATGAGTCCAGAGAACGAAACTGCCACCACCGCAAGCGAGGATGGCCAGGACAATTCAGTCAGCGCTGCTCCATCTGGGGAAGGGAGGAAATGCAGGCATTGTTACAGAAGTGTGAGGTGTAACAAGTAGGCATGGGCCCCATAACCAAGCTTGTAATGGGGGCTTTACTCCATCATGAAAACGTACAGAAGCAAGTTCAGAATAAAGAAAGTGTATCATTATTATGGCTAGCCTAATACACAGAGATAATGCCCACAGTGATATAACAGTATAGTCATAATACAGAAACTAACGTCAGTTCAGGGATAATACACAGAGTGATGTCACAGTGCAGCGATAATGCACACAATCGTATCACAGTACACAGATGATATACACAATGATGTCACATTACAGGGATAATGCACACAGTGATGTCACAGTACAGGGATAATACACACAGTGATGTCACAGTACAGCGATAATGCAAACAGGTGTTTTACAGTACAAGGATGATGGTAGCAGGGATGTCAGACTACAGTTAAAATGCACACAGTGATGTCACAGTACAGGGATAATGTGCACAGTGATGTGTCAGCACAGAGATAATGTATAGTTTTGTCTCAGTACACAGGTAATAAATGCATTGATGTTGCAGTACAGGGATATTGTACACCTTGAGGTCACAGTACAGGAATAATGCACACAGTGATGTCAGAGAACAGGGATTATGCACACAGTAATGTCACAATACAAGGATAATAATGCACACAGTGATGTCACTGATAATGAACACAATGGTTCTATAGTACATGGATAATGTACAGTATGATTTCACAAAAGTGGATTACTTAGCATAGTGATGTCACATTACAGGTACAAGGCACACAGTGATGTCATAGGGCAGATATAATACTAATAGTACAATAGTGATGACATAATGCAGGTATAGTGCACACAGTAATATATCACAAGAGCGAAATAATTAGCACAGTGATGTCACAGTACATGGATTAAGCACACAGTAATATCTCAGTGAAAGGAATGTGCACATCATGATATCACAATAGTGGTATAGTTAGTACAATGATGTCATAGGTCCGGGATAATGCACATCATAATATCATAATAAAGGGATAATAAACAACGCAGTGATGTTACAGTATACAGGTAATGCACACTGTGACGTCATAATATATTGCAACAGTGATTGATGAATGCACACCATGATATCATATATAAGCACAGGAATAATACATACAGTAATGGTTGTCATGTACACTGTGACATCACAGCACAGGAAACAAAAACCTAGTGATGTCACCATGCAGGTATTACGGTCACATAATGTACTGTACTGGCATAATGCAGTGATGTCACAGCATTTTTCTATTCTCACACAACCCTTTTAATTAAGGTGAAATCTGTGCAGATATACAGCAATTCATCAGAGAAGCTGCGTTACAGCTGTAGTAGGGGTCCTTTTCCTTGTACCCCAGCTATCCTAACATTGTGTGTATAAAACCTCTCCTTATACAGTATATGTAAATGGTCACATTGGACTGCCCTGAGAGGGTGTTGTAATGGGATCCATATAGGTTGTCATTCACTAAACTGATAAATACGGTGGCTCAGTGGTTGGCACTGCAGCCTTGCAGCGCTGGAGTCCTGGGTTCAAATCCCACCAAGGACAACATCTTCAAGGAGTTTGTGTGGGTTTCCTCCCACATTCCAAAAGACATACTGATAGGGAATTTAGATTGTGAGCCCCATTGGGGACAGCGATGATAGTGTCTGTAAAGCGCTGCGGAATATGTTAGCGCTATATAAAAATAAAGATTATTATAAATACTACATACAAATACTATTTAGAAAAGCAATACCATGTTCTCGCCACCGGGGGGTGACATAATACAGAGTTATTTTGAGGGAAAGCATTTTAGGCAATAAAAAGTTAACACTGCACAATCAGCCCTTGTTATTCAAAGCCGTGCCACCGATGAAGTCAGGACCAAGCCCTTTCATGTGATGAACAAGTGTCCTGCCAAGCAAACACCATCTGATCACCATACTGACTCTTAAAAAATGATATAACTTTTATTAGTTGTTAGTAAATGTAGTGATGCTGACTTAAGATTTTGGAAACTATTTGTTATGAATTTTATGACAATGGCCATTTTGAATGATGTATTATTATCAGTTTACTCTGCAGAGAAGTATATAATATTGTTATATTCTTGTACATAGGGGGCAATATTATAGTATTTATATTCTTGTACATAGCGGCAGTATTATAGTAGTTATATTCTTGTACACAGAGCGGTATTATAGTAGTTATATTCTTGTACATAGGGGCAGTATTATAGTAGTTATATTCTTGTACATAGGGGCAGTATTATAGCAGTTATATTCTTGTACATAGGGGCAGTATTATAGCAGTTATATTCTTGTACATAGGGGCAGTATTATAGTAGTTATATTCTTGTACATAGGGGCAGTATTATAGTAGTTATATTCTTGTACATAGGGGCAGTATTATAGTAGTTATATTCTTGTACATAGGGGGCAGTATTATAGTAGTTATATTCTTCTACATAGGGGGCAGTATTATAGTAGTTATATTCTTGTACATAGGGGCAGTATTATAGTAGTTATATTCTTGTACATAGGGGGCAGTATTATAGTAGTTATATTCTTGTACATAGGAGCAGTATTATAGTAGTTATATTCTTGTACATAGGGGCAGTATTATAGTAGTTATATTCTTGTACATAGGGGCAGTATTGTAGTAGCTATATTCTTGTACATAGGGGCAGTATTATAGTAGTTATATTCTTGTACATAGGGGGCAGTATTATAGTAGTTATATTCTTGTACATAGGGGCAGTATTATAGTAGTTATATTCTTGTACATAGGGGCAGTATTATAGTAGCTATGTTCTTGTACATAGGGGCAGTATTATAGTAGTTATATTCTTGTACATAGGGGGCAGTATTATAGTAGTTATATTCTTGTACATAGGGGTAGTATTATAGTAGTTATATTCTTGTACATAGGGGGCAGTATTATAGTAGTTATATTCTTGTACATAGGGGCAGTATTATAGTATATTCTTGTACATAGGAGCAGTATTATAGTAATTATATTTTTGTACATAGGGACAGTATTATAGTAGTTATATTCTTGTACATAGGGACAGTATTATAGTAGTTATATTCTTGTACATAAGGGCAGTATTATAGTAGTTATATTCTTGTACATAGGGGCAGTATTATAGTAGTTATATTCTTGTACATAGGGGCAGTATTATTGTGGCTATATTCTTGTACATAGGGGCAGTATTATAGTAGTTATATTCTTGTACTTTTCCTTCCACTCAACTTTCCATTAATATGCTTGGACACAGCACTCTGTGAACAGCCAGCTTCTTTAGCAATGACCTTTTGTGGCTTACCCTCCTTGTGGAGTGTGTCAATGACTGCCTTCTGGACATCTGTCAAGTCAGTCATGATTGTCCCCATGATTGTGGAGCCTGCTGAAACCAACTAAGGGACCTTTTTAAACAATTATGAAGCCTTTGCAGGTGTTTTTTTTGTTAATTATTCTAATTTACTGAGATACAGTAGTAACTTTTGGGGTTTTCATTGGCTTTAAGCCATAATCATCAACATGAACAGAAATAAACACTTGAAACAGATAACTGTTTGTAATGACTCTATAAATGAGTTTCACTTTTTGTATTGAAGAACTGAAATAAATTAACTTTTTGATTATATTCTAATTTTGTGAGAAGCACCTGTATATTCTTGGATAAAGGGGTAGTATTAAAGCAATATATTTAGATACAGACTATGGACAAAAGTTTTGGGTCACCTCCACATTACACATATCGCAGCTTGTATGACATCCCATTCAAAATCAATATGCAGTAATTTGGAGTTGGTCCTCCCTTTGCAGCTATAACGTCCACTTTTGTGGAAGACTTTCTACAAGGTTGTGGATTGCATCTGGGAGACGTTTTGCCCATTCATCCAGAAAAGCATTAGTGAGGTCAGACACTGATGTTGAATGAGAGGGCTCAACATCTCTGTTCTATTTCATCCCACAAGTTTTGGACGGGGCTGAGGTCAAGGATCTGTGCAGTCGGTCATGTTTTTCCACCAAACTCCTCCAACCTTGCTTCATGCTTTAGACACAGTCATGGGGAACGAAAAGGGCCTTCTCCAAATTGATCCTAAAAAGTTGAAAGCTACAACTGTCAAAAATGTCTTGTGCTAAAACACTAAGCTTTACCTTCACTGGATCTAAGGGATCGAGGCCGACAACTGAAATACAAGCCTATAGCATAATCCCTCATCCACCAAACTGTATAGCGGGCACAAAGTAGTCTGGCGGGTAATGTTCTCCTAGCATTCACCAAACCCAGATTCGTTTATCAGATGCCAGGTAGAGAAGTGTGATCCGTCACTATACAGAACACATTTTCTCCAGAGTCCCGTGGTGACTGCTTTACACCACTTAATCCGGCACTTGGTATTGTACTTGGTATTGTAAGGCTGCATAAAGCTGCTCGTCCATGAAGATCTTGGCAGGGGAAACAGTTTTAATGTCAGAGGTTTGGATTCTACCGGAAAAATTGTTTCACCAAATCAATGTTACTGTACATTATGCCACCCCCGCACCATAATCCCAGGCTTATGACCAGTGTGATGGTCCCTCTTGAAGGCTTCTTCATGGTGTTGCACAATACCTGGTCTCATGCTCAATCTCCGGCTATCATGGTGTCCAAGATTAAGGAGGAACTCATTGCTCAAGGGGATAGAGCTCCATTCCATCTTAAATTGCTCCATTTCATCCTCTGGTCTCATTTCGTGATCATATAGGCAATGCCATCGAGAGACCTTCACAAGGCAAGGTCACACAGATCATACTTCCGGAAATATGGTGTGAGGTGGCATAATGGACAGTGCCAAACACATTTTCTCTTCATTCCAGGCAGAGTTTCATAATTTTTAAGGTTGAAAGTAGACATAAGACCATTGAGTTCACTTCATAGGCTAACATGTTGATCCAAAGGTAGGCAAAACCTCCATGAGGTAGATGTTTATTTCCCCATATAAGGGGAAAATTCCTTCCCAGCAGCACATATGGCAATCAGACTAGTTCTTTTGATCAGTGTCCCATCACAAAATCTAGTACTCATAATTTGTAATATCATGTTATTCAAGAAAGGCATCCAGGCCCTCCTTGATCTTTTGCAATGAATCAACCATTACAACATCATATGGCGTTCCATAGCCTCACTCATTGCTCTCCCAGTAAAGAATCTCTAATCTTAATTCTCTTAGGCTAGGTTCACATTGCGTTAGGGCAATCCGTTTAGCGCTAGCGGATTGCGCTAACGCAATGTTTATTTAGGGGCCGCGTTAGGGGTCGCGTTAACGTCCCCGCTCTCGCAGATCCCCGATCTGCGAGAGCGGGGAACGGACCTCGGGGAAGCAGCGTCCGAGGCGCGCCACAGAAGAACGGTACATCGCTAGCGCGAGCCGAAAAAGGCACGCGCTAGTGATGCGCTGCAGGCGAAATTTACATTGCTGTCAATGGGTGCGCTAACGGACCCGTTGCATGGCGTTAATTGCAACATTTTCGCCGTGCAACGCTGTCCGTTAGCGTGCATACATTAACGCAATGTGAACCTAGCCTTACAGTTAAGAGTCGCCTCCTGTGATTATGATTAATCTTTCTTTCCTCTAAATGTAGAGGATGCCCCCCTGTCACATGCCTAGGTATATAAAGATCACTAGAAGATATCTGTACTGTCCCTTCATATATTGTACATTGTAATAAGATCGCCACTAAGTCTTAGTTTTTTCAAATTGAATAACCCCAAGTTTGATAACTTGTCTTGGTACTGTAATTTACCCATTCCTTTAATAACCTTTGTCGCTCTTCTCTGCACCCGCTCTAGTTCAACTATGTCCTTCTTATACATGGGAGACCAAATTGTACACAGTATCTAAGTTATCGTCATGAAAATCTATGCTTCTTTTAATGCACCCCATTATTTTTTTTGCCTTTGCAGCTACTGCCTGCACTGGCTGCTAAAGTTTAGTCTGTCTTCCACCCATTGTAACAGCTTGATTTGGTGATGGAACCAGTTCTCCAACATGTTTCAGATCCAGGGCTGGACTGGCCATCTGGCAATTTTGGCAAATGCCGGAAGGGCCTGTCTGGTCGTGGGCTGCCTTTTCTGCTACGTTGTTAGCTGAATCTGTGTTCTCAAGACACCCAAACCGTAAGGGTATGTGCACACATAGAATTGTCCTCTGCGGATTTTTCCGCAGCGGATTTGATAAATCCGCAGGGCAAAAACACAGCGTTTTTTTTTTTTAATAGCGGATTTACTGCGGTTTTTGTGCATATTCCACTGCGGTTTTACACCTGCGGTTTTCTATTATGGAGCAGGTGTAAAACCGCTGCAGATTCCGCACAAAGAATTGACATGCTGCGAAATGTAAACCGCTGCGTTTCCACGCGTTTTTTTCCGCAGCATGGGCACAGCGTTTTCGGTTTCCCATAGGTTTACATTGTACTGTAAACTCATGGGAAGCTGCTGCGGACCCGCAGCTGCAGATCCGCTGTGGATCCGCAGCAAAATCCGCATCGTGTGCACATAGCCTTAAGAGTTGTGACGGAGCACGCTGACTCACTTACCCCAGCAGGCCATGGGTATCATTACAAATATTGGTCTTGTAGTAAATCTTGCTTTCCTCGATCAAGGGTAATATTTGTAATATATTCCCAAATGGCGCTTGGGGACGGGGACAGCATGGGCCTGTGTAATTTCAAATGCCAGGGCTGAATTTCAGCCCCTGTCCAGGTCAATGCCAGGTTGCATGTTGCTTGTCGTACTGTGAGCGTCACCAAACTTGTCTCCCATCGAGCACATCTGGGATGTCGTGGGTTGGCAAGTTACACAGGTAGCTGCCAGCAGCGGATCTTGAGGATTTGGTCAAGTGCATTGAGCACAGCAGAACATAGACGACCACTAATAACCTCACAGATAATACTAATACTAAGCCTGTAACTGGGATTTCTGCCCATGGCGCTCATAATTAATACTGAATAAATCGAGAGCTTTTGAAAATTTTGTTTCCAATTTTGTCATCATTTGCACATCATTAACCCCTCCCCCCCCCCCCCAAGGCTGTTTGCACTATCATGACCAAACCGAATTGTACAATTTTTACTACTGTCACTTTATGAAGTGATAACTCTGGAACGCTTCAATGGATCCCGGTGATTCTGAGCTGTTTTTTTCATGACATATTGTACTTTATGATAGTGGTAAAATTTCTTCGATATTACATTCGTTTATTTGTGGAAAAAAAAACAATTTTCAAACTTTTAATTTTTATGCCCTTAAATCAGAGAGTTATATAACACAAAATAGTTAATAATTAACATTTCACACATGTCGAATTTGCATCAGCACAATTTTTGAAACATTTTTTTTTGTTAGGAAGTTATAAGGGTTAAAATTTGACCAGCGATTTCTCAATTTTCCAAAATTTAAAAAAAAACATTTTTTAGGGACCACATCATATTTGAAGTGACTTTCAGGGGTCTACATGACAGAAAATACACAAAAGTGACACCATTCTAAAAACTGCACCTCTCAAAGTGCTCAAAACCACATTCAAGACATTTATTAACCCTTCAGGTGCTTCATAGGAATTTTTGGAATGTGGAAAGAAAACACGAACATTTAAATTTTTGTCACACAAATGATACTTTAGACCCAAATTTTTGTAATTTTGCAAGGGTAACAGGAAAAATTAGACCACAAAATTTGTTGGGCAATTTCTCCTGAGCAAGCTGATACCCCATATGTGGGGGAAAACCACTGTTTGGGCATATGGCAGAGCTCGGAAGGGAAAGAGCGCCATTTCATTTTTTAATGTAAAATTTGCTGGAATAATTAACCGATGCCATGTTGTGTTTGGAGGCCCTGATGTGCCTAAACAGTGGAAACCCCCCACAAGTGACAATATTTTGGAAACTAGACCCCTCAGGAAACTTATCTGGATGTGTGTGCACTTTGAACCCCCAGGTGCTTCACAGTTTATAACATTGAGCCATGAAAAAAAAAATCACATTTTCACCACAGAAGATTTTTAGTCCCAAATTTTGCATTTTTACAAGAGTAAGGCCGGGATCACACTTGCGAGTGCCATGCGAGAAACTCGCACATCAATACCCGGCACTACCGCCTGCACTCGGGACCGGAGCGTGCGGCTGCATAGAAACACATGCAGCCGCACGCTCTGGTCCCGAGTGCCGGCGGCACTGTCAGGTATTGATGCGAGAGACTCGCACAAGTTTCTCGCATGGCACTCGCAAGTGTGACCCCGGCCTAACAGGAGAAATAGCACCATACAATTTGTTCTACAATTTATCCTGAGTACGCTGATACCCCATATGTCGGGGAAAAACTACTGTTTAGGCACACAGCAGACCTTGGAAGGGAAGGACCATCATTTGACTTTTTGAATTCAAAATTTGCTGGAATAATTAATGGATGCCATGTCGCGTCTGAAGAGCACCTGATGTGCCTAAACAGTGGAAATCCCCCACAAGTTACACGACTTTGGAACTTATCTAGATGTGTGGTGAGCACCTTGAACCCCCAGGTGCTTCACAGACTTTTATAACGTAGCGCATTGAAATTAACCAAAATCATTTTCCCACAAAAATATTATTTTAACCCAAAACATTTTATTTTCACAAGGATAACAGGAGAAAATGCATCCCAAAAAGTTGTTGTGCAATTTATCCTGAGTACACAGATACCCCATAGGTGGGGGTAAACTACTGTTTGGGCTCATGGCAGGGCTCAGAAAAGAAGTTGTGATTTTTTGGAATGTCGCATTTCAAGAGCCCCTGATGCACCTAAACAGTGGAAAACCCCCATAAGTGACATCATTTTGAAAGCTAGACCCCTCAAGGAATGTATCTAGATGTGTGGTGAGCACCTTGAACCCCCAGCTGGTTCACAGAAGTTTATAACGTAGAGTCGTGAAAATAAAATAAATCACATTTTTCCCACAAAAATGTTATTTTAGCCTTACATTTTTTATTTTCACAAGGATAGTATGAGAAATGGATCCCAAAGTTTGTTGTGCAATTTCTCCTAAGTATGCCAATACCCCATATGTGGTCGAAAACTACTTTTAGGCACAGTGCAAAGCTCAGGAGGGAAGAAGCGCCATATTGGAGTTCACCTTTTGATGGACTGGTTTGAGAGTGCCATGTCACATTAGCAGAGCTCCTGAGGTGCCAGAACAGCAGAACCCCCCCATAAGAGAATCCATTTTACAAACTACACCTCTCAATTAATTCATCTAGGGGTGCAGTGCTTATATTGACACCCCATGTGGGTCACAGAATTCTATGCTATTGGGCAATGAAGACAAAAGTAATTAAAGTACATTTTTACCACACAAATTTTGTTTTAGCTCCAGATTTTACATTTTCACCCTGGGAAATGGTTAAAATGGCACCAAAATTTGTCCCACAATTTCTGCTGAATGTAGAAATACTTCATATTTGGCCGTACAGTACTGCTTAGCCATACAGCAAGACTTGGGACGAATGGAGCGCTATTGAAATAGTGCTCGGTCCCTCCCAAGTCTTGCCGTAAAACTAAGCAGTACTGTTACACTGGAGGTATCCTGGAGTGTAGAATTTTCTATAATACTTTGTATACTCCATATACAGAGCCCCTAAGTGAGAAGAGTAGTATCCCCCCTCAAGTGACCCCATTTTAGAAAATATCCCCCATTGTGAATTTATCTACAGGTGTCGTGACAATTTTGACTCCATGGGTGTTTTTCAGAAACAAGCAGAAGTGGATGTTGCTGAGTGAAAATTGCAAACTGCCGTTGTAGTGACCAGTACGTTGTAGTGCCTGTACATTATGCCCAGCTCACGCACCGGTAAATTAGGCGAGTTCTCATCGCTACAGAAATGCCAAACATGTGGACACTAACTGTGGGTTAGGCACGCTGGGGCATTTAGATTTGGGAGCACAGAAATTGAAGTATTACATCGGGGGGGGGGGGGGGGGGGGTTAGGGGGCCAATTCAATTTTCCAGAGCCTTTGTGCTACCAGTAGCATCATCTGTTAACAAGTGGGGTAAGTAAGTGGAGACTTACTTTTTTTGTGGATTGAGCTTTTATCTGGAACATTTTACATTGTATCTTGGATTACATTTATCTCGCGCTCTATGCTGAGCACTCATTCGTTTTTCCTTTAAATCTCCGAGACGTAATTCAGATTAAACCCCAGAGGGATCCATTCACTATAACGTGGCAGCAGAGTTACTCTGGGCTCTATCAGGCCTCTGTTCAGCGGTGTCTTTTTTTTCAGAGGTGCACAAAACTGGACAACGGCACTTTTATGCAATCCTAAAAAGGCAGATACCGCCGGATCACAGGTCCTATGGCATCCATAGTGCCTCCATTTGCCTCATTATAGGGAATTTTCCGCTGGGGATTCCAATAATCACGTATTTCAGAGATTTACAAGCACTCTCTGCAAGGAGAAACAATACTTTTTGGATCCCGGTCAGAAGCCTCTCATTCAGCCAAACCAGATCTCCACTTTGCCCTGACGAGGCAGTACCACAGTGTCTGCAAATTGGGATCTGGTTTGGCTCTTATCCTAAGTCATGTGACAAGGCTTGTTAAGGGGTCGACTTTGACTGTTAGGATTGCTACTTCCAATAGGTGGCACTAGAGTTCTAGTCATCTTCCTCTCTGAAGAGACAATTTGCATATTTCCCAGAGGAGCATTGCGGCTTTAAGTCTCCTCATCTCGACATGCTTAACATGTCACTCTCTGCAAGGAGAAACGATACTTTTTGGATCCCGAGAGAGATTTACAAGCAAATCCCGTTGTAATAAATGGAAGATGGATAAAATGGATAAATGTGCGCCGAGCCTTACTGCAATCTCTGGGACGCATAATTAAAAAAATCAACAGCAGGTGAAGAATTGGTTCTATTTATTTTTTACGTCGTTCCTTGTGCGGTATAAGTGATTAGGTGACTTTATTTCAGCTCAATGCGATACCAGATTTATGTTTTGCTGTGTTTTTTATGTTTGGCTGCTGTGACACATAAAAAAACGCTTTTTTCCATATTTCTGCTGACAAAGTCACGTGACAGCTTGTTTTTTTGCGGCATCAGCTGACGTTTTTATTGGTACCATTTTCGGGCACATCACATTTTTTGATCGCTTTCTATTCCGATTTTGGGAGGCAGAATAAACAAAAAAAAACACTTCAGGAATTGTCTTTTTTTATGCCATTCCGTGTGTGGTAAAAATGATAAGTCAGCTTTATTCTTTGGGTCAGTACGATTGAAGCGATACCACATTCATAATATTTTTTTATGTTTTGCCGCTTTTACACAATAAAAACTATTTTATAGAAGAAATTATTGTTTTTGCATCGCTTTATTCTGAGAGCTATAACTTTTATTTTTCAGCTGATGGAGCTGTATGGTAGCTTGTTTTTTGCAGGACAAGATGACGTTTTCAGTAATACCATTTTTAATTACATTCGTCTTTTTGATCGCGTTTTATTCCACTTTTTGTTCGGCGGAATGATGATAAAGTTTCTTTTTTGTCTTTTTACGGTGTTCACTAAAGGAGTTAACTAGTGGGACTGATTTATAGGTCGGGTTGTTCCGAATGTGGCGATACCTCGTAGTTTATGTATGGGTACAATATATATTTATTATTATTATTATCTTGTGATTTTTTTATGTTTCCACAACTTTTATCTGTTTTTTTTTTTTTTTTTTTACTTTTTTACTTAGTCCCACTATGGAACTTTCACTTTCTGCAGTCTGATCGCAGTTATGCCGAAGCATTGCTATATTTTATAAAGAGAAACAAACTCACAGATCCCATAGTACAATAACATCCTAAAAGAATAGAGCAGGACAAAATATGGGTAATACCTAGTGGAGCTCCCCACTAACATAGAATACAAAAAATATGGACCTAAACAACCACCAATTACATCATAAAAAAAAGTTTTTTTTAATAGCGCAGTAGTTTTAAAATGTACAGAAAAATAAATCACTTTTATCATAGAACAATTGTCAGAAAACAGAGAAATTCAAATGAGGTTACAGGTACACCCAAAGAGTGTCACACTATGAACATCATGACATAGTAATTACAAAGATAAAAAAAAACCCTTTAAAATAAATATACCATATAAAGTGACAATGCACTGTGGAATAAGGGGTAACAAAATCCCTAGCGCTACATGCGCTACATGAATGTAATAGTCAAGGTATCATAAATTCGGTGACCACTGAATCATTAGATGCAGCTAGGGGGTTAGTATTTCAATCATCAGTTCTCACCCATGTCAGTGTCCACAGATGTAAGCACGCGCCCTATATTTATATATATTGCTATATTTTATAGCCTGTCACATCCTGCAGACACTAGTTGTTAGATCATGCACTGTGATCGCGTGTACGGCCTCTGTGAGCCCCAAATCGCCAGGACGTACGTTCATATGTCCAAAATCGGTAAGTACCAGCCGACCTAGAAGTATGAATATGGGAAGGGGTTAACATAACTCTCCAACTTGAGATTTTCAAACATCTACTACTTTTCCTTCTTGGTGTTACAATTTCAATGTTGAGGAGTGTGTATACACTGTAAATAATAATAATAATAATAATAATAAAAATAAATAAATAAATAGATATAAGTCACACTGCATTATCTTGAATGCATTATGGACAGCCCATAACTCATCAGGATCGATAGACTGTCTGACTGCACCATTGATGTAGACAGCAGAGAAGAAGCTGGAGAACATTGACCTGCATTGATCTCCCATGTTCCCCCGTGATAAACAAATCTACAAGTTCTGCCCATCAGGACATGAAAGCTCGGGAGCCTGCATATCAATCCAGTTCAGGGCTGTCAGTGCTCATGTATTTCTGGAAATAGCTCAGTGTTAGACTAACTTGGAACTACACAATGGCTTCTGTAGAAGTACAGTGACCACCGAAAATTGTGCTCAGTGATGATGTTCCTTCTTAGTAGTCAATAGAAAAAGTGGTCATGACTGTTGGACGTCCAGCAAGTACAAGTCTAGCAATTAAATGAGAACTATGACTGCCAACAATGCTGTGTAAAAAATATTGATAGTTCCTGCATCGGGATGGATGTACAGTATTCTGAGTAGACCACATCATGTCATCTTAGTTTGGTAGTCCCATGAGTAAAAAGTGAACAAATTCTTTTAATTCTTTAACAAGCTTTTACGGGCAGTGTCGTCATTATTTTAGTTTTAATTATTGTATTACGGTATCTTTAACGTTGTTTCTTATGACTTGTATGTGAACTGCTGAATTGTAAAGCGCTGCGGAATATGCTGGCGCTTTATAAAGATTATGTCTGGTATTGTAACTCAGCACTATTTAAAGGAAGTGTTCCCACAAACAAAAGTTCATTTTAATCAAGAGATCTTGGGATAGTAATAACTTCCACAATTAGATGTGTTTAAATAAAATGTTCCTGTGCCGCGATAATCTTATAAATGTGCCCCCTGCTGTGTACTGTGTAATGGCAATGTAAATTGGAAATGCCCTGTTTTCCTCATTCAAAAATAAATATTTTTTTTTTTAAAGTAAGCATATTTGGTATCACCATATCCTTAAAAGTCCAGTCTGTAAGAATATAAAATTATTTATTTATATTTATTATTTATAAGATGTAATGCCAAAGCACCTGCCTGCAGAATCATTTTTTATTATTATTATTATTATTATTATTATTATTATTATTATTATTCAGTATGTGCTGGTATTCATTATGTAAACTAGGGGGCAGGTCAGTGAGGGGTCAGTGACCTGTCACCAGTCTGCATTATGAATATATAATCAGAGCACCACATACACCAACCCCGCCTTAGGGCACGAGAATCTCATTAACACAAAACTAAAAATAAAGATTAAGAAACAATCACACAAGACGGATTTCATCAACCAAGTTGTCATTTTATTCAGTACTAGCTGAAGAGCCCGGCGTTGCCTGGGCATAGTAAATATCTGTGGTTAGTTATAGCACCTCACTTCTCTTATTTTCCCATCACGCCTCTCATTTTCCCCCTCACATCTCTCATTTTCTCCCTTATACCTCTCATTTTCCCCCTCACTCCTCTTATTTTCCCCTCACTCCTCTCATTCTCCCCTAACACTTGTCATTTCGACCTCACATCTGTCATTTTCCGATCACTCCACTATTTCCCTCACTCCTCTCATTTTGCACTCACACCTTTTCATTTTCACCTCTCACCCCTCATTTTCACCTCACACCTCTCATTTTCCCCTCAGTATATACATGTTTGTCATCTCCCTTATATATAGTATACACCTGTATGTCATCTCCTGTATATAGTATATACCTGTATGTCATCTCCCCTGTAAATAGTATATACCTGCTGTATGTCATCTCCTCCTGTATATTGTTTATACCTATGTGTCATCTCCTCCTGTATATAGTATATACCTGTATGTCATCTCTTCTGTATATACTATATACCTGTATGTCATCTCCTCCTATATATAGTATATACCTGTATGTCATCTCCTGTATATGGTATATACCTGTATGTCATCTCCCCTGTATATAGTATATACCTGCTGTATGTAATCTCCTCCTCTATATACCTATGTGTCATCTCCTCTTTTATATAGTATATACCTGTAAGTCATCTCCTCCTGTATATAGTATATACCTGTGTGTCATCTGCTCCTGTATATAGTATGTACCTGTATGTCACCTCCTCCTGTATATAGTATATAACTGTGTGTCATCTCCTCCTGTATATAGTATATACCCGTGTGTCATCTCCCCTGTATATAGTATATACCTGTGTGTCATCTCCCCTGTATATAGTATATACCTGTGTGTCATCTCCCCTGTATATAGTATGTACCTGTATGTCATCTCCCCTGTATATAGTATATACCAGTGTGTCATCTCCTCCTGTATATAGTATATACCTGTGTGTCATCTCCCCTGTATATTGTATATATGTGTGTGTCATCTCCCCTGTATATAGGATATACCTGTGATAGTATATACCTGTGTGTCATCTCCTCCTGTATATAGTACATATCTGTGTGTCATCTCCTCCTGTGTTAGACCTTGTTCACACGTTATTTGCTCAGTATTTTTACCTCAGTATTTGTAAGCTAAATTGGCAGCCTGATAAATCCCCAGCCAACATGAAGCCATCCCCCCTGGCAGTATATATTAGCTCACACATACACATAATAGACAGGTCATGTGACTGACAGCTGCCGTATTTCTTATATGGTACAGTTGTTGCTCTTGTAGTTTGTCTGCTTATTAATCAGATTTTTATTTTTGAAGGATAATACCAGACTTGTGTGCGTTTTAGGGCGAGTTTTATGTGTCAAGTTGTGTGTGTTGAGTTGCGTGTGGCGACATGCATGGAGCGACTTTTGTGAGATGAGTTTTGTGTGGCGACATGCGTGTAGCAACTTTTTGTGTGTCGAGTTGCATGTGACAGGTTAGTGTAGCAAGTTGTGTGCAGCAAGCTTTGCGCATGGCGAGTTTTGCACGTGGCGAGTTTTAAGTGTGGTGCGTTTTGAGTATGTGCAAGTTTTGTGTGAGGCAACTTTTGTGCAAGTGGAAATTTTTCCGCGTGTGCAAGTTTTGCACGTGGCGAGTTTTGAGCGGTGACTTTTGTGTTTTGACTTTTATGTGGTGAGGTTGGTGTATGTGTGGTGAAATGTGTGCTGAGGGTGATATGTGTTCAAGCACGTGGTAGTGTGTGGCGCATTTTGTGTGTGTGTTCACATCCACGTGTGTGGTGAGTATCCCATGTCGGGGCCCCACCTTAGCAACTGTACGGTATATACTCTTTGGCGCCATCGCTGTCATTCTTTAAGTCCCCCTTGTTCACATCTGGCAGCTGTCAATTTGCCTCCAACACTTTTCCTTTCACTTTTTCCCCATTATGTAGATAGGGGCAAAATTGTTTGGTGAATTGGAACGCGCGGGGTTAAAATTTCGCCTCACAATATAGCCTATGACGCTCTCAGGGTCCAGACGTGTGACTGTGCAAAATTTTGTGGCTGTAGCTGCGACGGTGCAGATGCCAATCCCGGACATACCCACACACATACATACACACACACATTCAGCTTTATATATTAGATAATGGCACCGACCGGACACTGTAGGTTACTGTGCACAATCCTGCTGACAGGTTCCCTTTAAGAGCATTGCAGATGGCTCATGACAGGGTCTTCCAGCAAGACAATGACCCGAAACACACAGCCAGGGCAACTAAGGAGTGGTTCCGTAAGGAGCATTTCAAGGTCCTGGAGTGGCCTAGCCAGTCTCCAGACTTGAACCCAATAGAAAACCTTTGGAGGGAGATGAAACCCAATGATGTCCAGCGACATCCCCAAATTTTGAAAGATCTGGAGAAGATCTGTATGGAGGAGTGGGCCAAAATCCCTGCTGCAGTGTGTGCAGAACTACAGGAAACGTCTGACCTCTAATTGCAAACAAAGGTTTTTGTACCAAATATTAAGTCTGTTTTTCTATTGTATCAAATACTTATTTCATGCAATAAAGTGCAAATTAATTAGGTAAAAATCATACATTGTGATGTTTGTTCTTCTGTTTTTTTTTTGTAATTTTTAGATTCTGTCTCTCACAGTTCAAGTGTACCTACGATAAAAATTGCAGACCTCTCCTTCTTTGTAGGTGGAAAAACTTGCAATATCGTCAGTGTATCAAATACTTTTTTCCCCACTGTATGGTTTTTCTCTGAAATGCAGCAGTGTTTCAGAGGAGTTAACCACTAGCAACTAGCTAACTACTAACTGTCACTATATGAGTGGTCGTAACCATGGATAACTAAGCTACTGCAATGTCCTGCACATGGCGTAAGCGACATAGAGAATCAGAAGAACTATACTACATTTCTAATTTGAGGTTTAAGCTAATATTATTACACCTACTACATGTTGGGATAGGATCTTTGAGATGAGAATACCCCTTTACAGTACACATAGAGGTGCTTCTCACAAAATTAGAATGTCATCAAAAAAGTTAATTTATTTCTGTTTTTCAATACAAAAAGTGAAACTCATATATTATATAGAGTTATTACAGTGATCTATTTCAAGTGTTTATTTCTGTTAATGTTGATAATTATGGCTTACAGCCAATGAAAACCCAAAAGTCATTATCTCAGTAAGTTTGAATACTTTATAACACCAGCTTAAAAAATGATTCTAAAATCTGAACTGTTGGCCTACTGAAATGTATATTCAGTAAATGCACTCAATACTTGGTCGGGGCTCCTTTTGCATCAATTACTGCATCAATGAGGCATGGCATGGAGGCGATCAGTCTGTGGCACTGCTGAGGAGCTATGGAAGCCCAGGTTGCTTTGATAGCAGCCATCAGCTCGTCTGCATTGTTGGGTCTGGTGTCTCTCATCTTCCTCTTGACAATACCCTATTCTCTATGGGGTTAAGGTCAGGCGAGTTTGCTGGCCAATCAAGCACAATGATATTGTTGTTTTTAAACCAGGTATTGGTACTTTAGTCAGTGTGGACAGGTGCCAAGTCCTGCTGGAGAATGAAATTTCCATCTCCAAAAAGCTTGTTGGCAGAGGGAAGCATGAAGTGCTTAAAAATTTCCTGGTAGATGCCAGTACTGACTTTCGTCTTGATAAAACACAGTGGACCTACAGCAGCAGATGACATGGCTCCCCAAACCATCACTGATTGTGGAAACCTCACACTAGACCTCAAGCAGCTTGGATTGTGGCCTCTCCACTCTTTCTCCAGACTCTGGGACCTTGATTTCCAAATGAAATGCAAAATGTACTGTCATCTGAACACAACACCTTGGACCACTGAGCAACAGTCCAGTTCTTTTTCTTCTTGGCCCAAGTAACACTTATACCCCATGTCCTGGATACGTCTGTGTGTGGTGGTTCTTGAAGCAATGACTCCAGCAGCAGTCCACTCCTTGTAAATCTCCCCAAAATATTTGAATAACAATCCTTTGAAGGCTGCGGTTATTCCAGTTGCTTGTGCACCTTTTTCTACCACACTTTTTCCTTCCAAACAAACTTCCAATAATATGCTTGGATACAGCACTCTGTGAACAGCCAGCTTGTTTTGCAATGACCTTTTGTGGTTGATCCTCCTTGTGGAGTGTGTCAATGACTGCCTTCTGTCAAGTCAGCTGTCTTCCCCATGATTGTGGAGCCTACTGAAACAGGCAAAGGGACCTTTTTAAACGCTTACGAAGCCTTTACAGGTGTTTTTTGTTAATTATTCTAATTTGCTGAGATAATGACTTTTGGGTTTTTGTTGGCTATAAGCCATAATTATCAACATTAACAGAAATAAACACTTGAAATAGATCACTGTGTCTGTAATGATTCTGTATTATACTAGATGGTGGCCCAATTCTAACGCACCGGGTATTCTAGAATATGTATGCGTAGTATATTGCACAGCCCACGCAGTATATTGCACAGCCACGCAGTACATTGCGCAGCCCACGTAGTACATTGCGCAGCCACGCAGTACATTGCGCAGCCCACGCAGTACATTGCACAGCCACGCAGTACATTGCGCAGCCCACGTAGTACATTGCACGTCCACGTAGTATATTGCCCAGTCACGTAGTATTTTGCCCAGTCATGTAGTATAATGCTCCATGCAGTTATGGCCCCATAGATGCCATAGATGCCCAATAAAAGGCATTTCAGTACCATTTTCTATAGCCCTATGTTCCTCCTCAGCTTGAAAGTCTTTTAGCATGCAATATGCGGCAGCAAATGGGCTTATTTTTTGTAAATGTACAGCAATTTGGTTCATCAGTTCAGCATCACACTTTTCATTTTCTTTTAGGCTCATCCTTTGTTCTGTAGCCTCATTTGTATCAATGATGTATAATTGTGCAAATTTTGGTGGTTGTCCTATTTCTGGGTGAAGTGTTCCAGTGCGGTGGTAGATCTGGCCGTGAATTTTAAAACAATACGGTCCGAATCCAGGGGGCGGTGCAATGTTGGCACCGAATGAAGCAAACGCATGAGAACTGTTGATGCTTCTGATATTTTCCATGAAATTTCTACTGTGTTGATGCATTCCTTTCATTAACTGCTCAAACAGATCTGAGTAGTGAGGTCTCGGTAGCATAACTTTTCCTTTTAGGCAGCATTGAGTAAACTGATTGTCAGCTGGTTTTTCATCAATGAAATTCAGAGAGTCGCATTTAGAGAAAACTGCATTCATATTCCCACAGTAGTGTTCATGAATTGTACTTTCATTGTCTGTTACGTAATGTGCAAGTTGTTGAATATTGTCCTGGTCGTGCCTTAGTTGGTAGAGCATTGGTTTTTTATGAATTTGGCGATCATGTTGTTCCTGTCGTACAACAGTTTGTTGTGGTGTCTCCGGTTGGCGACGGTGTCTGTGAGATTCCGCATCCTGGGCTTGTCTGGCAGCAGTTTGTTGTGGTTTCTCCTGTTGGCGACGTTGTCTGTGAGATTCCACATCCTGGGCTTGTCTGGCGTCAGTTTGTTGTGGTGTCTCCTGTTCCCAATGTTGTTGTTTTCTTGCTGCTGCTGCTTTTCTGTCATCCTCATTGGCGTATTTTCATTTACGACCCATTCTAAGATAGAAACACAGTGAGATGCCGCCCATACAGGGAGACGCAGGCACGCACCCTACACAATGGCGGCACTTGACAGCAGTGGAGGACAATGATGATTCCAGAATTCGTGGCAGACTGTGCCCGTCGCCCAATCAGCAAGGTGGTATTTCCGAGACAGACAGACAATTAGACCCTTAGACAACACAATGGCGGCAATTGACAGCAGTGGAGGACAATGCCCGTCGTTGAAAGGAATAATGGAGGAGAGAGCGTCAGACCACGCTCCATCTCCCATCATTCCCCTCTGCCTCTGACACTGAAGGTGTGTGATGACGCCACTTCATCGCGTTCCCGCTGTGTGTCGGGCAGATGGCAGTGCAGCTGCTGATACCGGAGCATAGCCGGGATCAGCGGGGAAAAAGTGGAGAGGTGAGGATTGTGTTTGTTTATATATATATGTATCAGTGAGTCCTGGTGGCCATAAGAGTGTAGGACTGTGGGGCTACATTATATTCTATGGGAGGGCTACATGATATTCTCCCATCTCTCTCCACCTCATATCTATGTATCTCTCATCTCTCTCCACCACATATCTATGTATCTCCCATCTCTTCCCACCTCCTATATATGTATCTCGCATCTCTCTCCACCTCATATCTATGTATTTCTCTATTGTCTTTTCCTTCTTCCGCACTCGTAAATCCACTGGTGATCAGTAGACTGTTCAGTACTGACTCCTTTGTATAACGCGGGGTCTATTATATGATATTACCCCCAAACCTCATCCATGGAGCTACACACACTATTGCCTTCCAGTAAAAGGAAGTTCTGATCATTCTGGATTCAGATTATTACATTTGTATCCTCTTCTCTTCTGTACCCGCACAATGCTGTGTTCTCTTTAGAACTACGGCAATTTTAAATGACTAAAAGTTCACTTTTATCTAATATGTGACAGGTGGTCCGGGGTATTACTCCGCTCTGTCCCCAGTTCTGCTCCATTAGTCTTATGCAGATTGTGGCCCGATTCTAACGCATCGGGTATTCTAGAATATGCATGTCCCTGTTGGATATGGACAATGATACCAGAATTCGCGGCAGACTGTGCCCGTCGCTGATTGGTCGAGGCAACCTTTATGACATCATCGTCGCCATGTCAACCATTATGACATCTACGTCGATACTGTGCCCGTCGCTGATTGGTCGAGGCAACCTTTATGACATCATCGTCGCCATGTCAACCATTATGACATCTACGTCGATACTGTGCCCGTCGCTGATTGGTCGACGCCTGGCGGCCTCGACCAATCAAAGACGCGGGATTTCCAGGACAGACAGACAGACAGAAAAACCCTTAGACAATTATATATATAGATAGGAGTTTCACTTTTTGTATTGAACAACTGAAATAAATTAACTTTTTGATGATATTCTAATTTTGTGAGAAGCACCTGTATATAGCTGGAATCGTGAAGCCACGATCTGGTACATGCTGCCCATAGATCAGACTTCATATATCACTTGTCAGGTTCCCTTTAAGGCACTAAGATAATATAAAAAAAATTAGTTTGGTTTCTCCGTAGTGACCTGGGGAATCATATTACTGGGTCTTTTTTGCTGTACAATGAACTTGCCAAAAAAAAAAAAATGACAAAAATGCTTTTTTTTACCATATCATCGAACTTGGAATATTTTTCCTATTTTCACAGTACATTGTATGGTAAAATGGATGGTGCCATTAAAAATAGAACCATTTCTGAAAAAAAACCCTGCCCCTCATACAACTATTTTGGATGAGAACTAAAAATGTGTCATTCTCGGACATAACAAAAGGGTACATTTTGGCCACCTGTAATACAGCATTTCATAATCTTTTGGGTTCCCGGGATTTCAAACGTTAGAAATTAAGTAATTTAATCTTGAACAATGGCCCATTTACAAGTGTAATAGAGCCAAGTTTGTCATTTAGCTCCTCACTGTACACATCTTTTCCTACATTTAAATCGCAAACTGAGCACCGCTACATTCGCCGCACCTTATTATTAGGCCTCATTTATGAAGAATAAGTGGCCGTGTGACCTACAGCAGCCAATCGGACCTCAGCTTTCAGTTTCAGGCCTACACTGGGGGAAAAAAAGGAAAAGTGATTTGTTGCTATTTTTCTCACTGTACATAAAATGGTGCAATAAAAAAATGCAGAGAGTCGGGGCTTAAGCTGTCACGAGCATTTCGGGCGCAGTCCCTGAGCAGTCATTGTGCTGCTGGTGTATGAGATACGAGGAGGGGACGGGGGTGAAGATGCCACTATCTGCAGCTGGGTCATTACCATTTCATCACCAGGAACAAGCGCTGTGATTATTTAGCCGCTGAGGGAAAGAAAGGACACATTGATATACGGGAACAAGGGAGGGGAACGCGGGAAATCAGGACACGTTGTGCAAATTTACAGCTGGCAGGGCGTATATGTTAAGGATTGAAAATAAAAATTCCATTAAGACCGTATGATAACCAACATGGCCAGCCAGCCTTTTCTGACCCATAAACAACGAGTCCGCAACTGTGTCACTCACAGGTCTAGGTCAATATTGGGAATCTAGAGTAATATTTTCGGCTCTTCTGGATTAATCACTGACAACTGGCGCTACTTACTGATCAAAAATGCCATTACGGCACCAGTAAGCAAAATGGCTGATCAGCGTATCTTACTGGCGCCCACAAGCCGTCGTAACAGGAGACAATTCTGATACATCGTACCGAGCTGTACACCTGAGTTTTAGGATATACAGATAGGTAAGGCTATGTTCACACGCTGCATTTTTGCAAAGCTGCATTTTACAGTACCAGCAAAAGCCATGAGCTTTCAGAAATCTCATGTTTTTCTTTTGCTGACTGAATTGGAAATCTGCAGCACGTCAGTTGTTTCAGCTTTTTCACAGCGTTTTTTTCACTAGCAGAAAATAATGACAAAGTGGAAAAAATGCTGCCAGAACGCAAATAAGCGTGCAATGTTTTTGCTGAATAAAACTAATTTTATTATAAAAGTACTGTCAACAAATCACACAAGTATTCTGCACCAAAAAGATGCTGCAAAAACTTCAAACTATGAAAAACAGGAATTTTGAGCAAAGTGTTTTTACAGCCACGAGAGCAGGTTTTGGCTGCTAAAACAAAAAACACTTCACAAACACATCATGTGAACACAGCCTCAGAGGGTGCCTTTTCACTGACGGATAGGGATCTTGAAAACAATGAATGCATTCTTACCTAACCTCATTTCATCTCCACTCGGATTGTGTTGCTGGTTACAAGGTGCCATCTGCTGACCTAAAAAACTGTTTCTGTCCATCTGTCGCCATTCCGCAGAATTGCTACTTTTTCTTTACAGTTATGCCACTTGAGTGTACTTAGTATGCATCCCTTTAAATGCCCTTATACAAGGTCCTCCTGCCGACTGTACCATTTATTGTCAGGGTTTGTGCTTGGACACTTGATTTACTGCATAAGCCTCAATAGCGTGCCATGGAAGTCTACAGTTGTGTGAAATAGTGTTTGCCCCTTCCTGATTTCCTGTTCTTTTGCATGTTTGTCACACTTAAAGGGAACCTGTCACCATGTTTTTGGAAGATGGGATAAAAATAGCGTTAAATAGGGGCAGAGGTGGGCGTTACATTAGTGTGTTTGTTATGCGTTTATTACCCACCTAAGTTGCCGAAATACCTTTGCAAAGTCTCCGTTTTCGCCTGTCAATCAGGCTAGTCTGGTCAGATGGGCGTTGTCTTCCCCCAGATTTTGCGTAGTTTTCCGTTGGTGGCGTAGTGGTGTGCGCATGCCCAAGGTCCCGAATCCTCTGCCAGGGGATTTCAAAGAGCGCGGTGTCCGTTATTGCATTGGTGATCGGTGGGCGCGGCCATCTTCCTTTGGCCGCGCGTGCGCAGAAGCGGCGCTCTGCTGGCCGCGGCATCAGGAAAATGGCCGCGGGATGCCGCGCGTGCGCAGATGGATATCGCGGCGGCCATTTTCCTGAAGCCGCGGCCAGCAGAGCGCCGCGGCAAGCAGAGCGCCGCTTCTGCGCACGCGCGGCCAAAGGAAGATGGCCGCGCCCACCGATCACCAATGCAATAACGGACACCGCGCTCTTTGAAATCCCCTGGCAGAGGATTCGGGACCTTGGGCATGCGCACACCACTACGCCACCAACGGAAAACTAAACAAGATCTGGGGGAAGACACCACGCCCATCTGACCAGACCAGCCTGATTGACAGGCGAAAACGGAGACTTTGCAAAGGTATTTCGCCAACTTAGGTGGGTAATAAACGCATAACAAACACTCTAATGTAACGCCCACCTCTGCCCCTATTTAACGCTATTTTTATCCCATCTTCCAAAAACGTGGTGACAGGTTCCCTTTAAATGTTTCAGATCACCAAACAAATTTAAATATCAGACAAAGATAACACAAGTAAACACAAAATGAAGTTTTTAAATGAAGGTCTTTATTATTAAAGGAAAAAGAAAGCCAAATCTACATGGCCCTGTGTGATAAAGTGTCCCCTCTCAAAAAAAAAAAAATAGCTGTGGTTTTTCACATCTTTGGGAAGTTGAATTCAAATTCCCTAGCCACACGCAGACCTGATTATTGCCATACCTGTTCTCAATCAAGAAATCACTTAAATAGGACCTGACTGACAAAGTGAAGTAGACCAAATGTTCCTCAAAAGCTAGACATCATGCCACAATACAAAGAAATTCTGGAAGAAATGAGAAACAAAGTAATTGAGATCTATCAGTCTGGAAAAGGTTATAAAGCCATTTCTTAAACTTTGGGACTCCAGCAAACCACAGTGAGAGCCATTATGCACTAAAAAAAATCAATAAAATAGCAACAACTGATCCAAGAGGTCACAAAATTCCCCACAAAAAAACATCTAAAGAACTGTAGGCCTCACTTGCCTCTGGTAAGGTAAATGTTCATGACCCTACCATAAGAAAAAGACTGGGCAAAAATAGCCTGCATGTCAGAATTACTAAACGAAAATCACTGCTGAGCAATAAGAACATAAAGGTTTGTCTCAGTTTTGCCAGAAAACATCTTGATGATTCCCAAGATTTTTAGGAGAATACTCTGTTGAGTGACGAGACAAAAGTTCAACTTTTTGGAACGTGTATGTCCTATTACATCTGGCATAGAAGTAAGACAGCATTTAAGAAAAGGAACATCATAGCAACAGTAAAATATGGTGGTGGTAGTGTGATGGCCTGGGGCTGTTTTGCTGGTAAATGGAACCATGAATTCTGCTATCTACCAAAACATCCTGAAAGAGAATGTCCGGCCATGTGTTTGTGACCTCAAGCTGAAGCGCACTTGGGTTATACAGCAAGAAAATGATCCAAAACACACCAGCAAGTCCACCTCTGAATGGCTTAAGAAAAACAAAATTAAGACTTGGGAGTGGCCTAGTTAAACTCCTGACCTTAATCTGATTGTGATGCTGTATCATGACCTTAAAAAGGCGGTTCATACTCGTAAACCCTCCAATGTGGCTGAATTACAAAAATTCTGCAAAGATGAGTGGACAAAATTCCTCCAGAGCGTTGTAAAAGACTCACTGCCAGTTACAGCAAACGCTTGATTACAATTGCTTCTGCGAAGGTTGGCCAAACCAGTTATTAGTTTTAGGGGGCAATCACTTTTTCACACAGGGCCCTGTAGGCTTGGATTTCTTTTTTCCTTAATAATAGAGACCTTCATTTAAAAGCTGCATTTTGAGATTACTTGTGTTATCTTTGTCTAATATTTAAATTTGTTTGGTGATCTAAAACATTTAAGTGTGACAAACATTCACAAGAATAGGAAATCAGGAAGGGGCAAACAGTTTTTCGCACAACTGTAAGTCCGGCTGCCCACAATTCGGTAGTAGCATTGATTTGGACGCAGCGCATGTTCGCTACATCCAAAGCGATGCCTTCCATTGAACGCAGGTAATTCCGCATGTGTTCACTGAACCACATGGATTTACTGCATCCACAACACTCTACTGATGTAATTTCTGTAGCGTCTCCGCAAGAGAAATTGACATGCTGGGGTCTGGAAAAATGCGCCACGTGTCAGTCTCTGTGGGTGATCCGTGGGCTTCTGTGGACGCATAGTGGACATGGCATGGGATTTCTTGAAATCCCATCCACTATGCTGTAATATCTGGCTGCTTCGTGTTTGACACTGCATAAATACACAGCGTCAAACCTGCTGCAACTCCGAATCACGGGCACATACCCTTTATGGAAGCCTTTTCATGAAATACTGAATGTATATACACAGTGACTGCACCAGCAGAATAGTGAGCGCAGCTCTGGGGTATAATACAGGAGGTAACTCAGGATCAGTACAGGATAAGTAATGTAATGTATGTACACAGTGACTGCACCAGCAGAATAGTGAGTGCAGCTCTGCGGTATAATACAGGATGTAACTCAGGATCAGCACAGGATAAGTAATGTACTGTATGTACACAGTGACTGCACCAGCAGAATAGTGAGTGCAGCTTTAGGGTATAATACAGGGTGTAACTCAGGATCAATAATGTAATGTATGTATACAGTGACTGCACCAGCAGAATAGTGAGTGCAGCTCTGGGGTGTAATACAGGGTGTAACTCAGGATCAGTAATGTAATGTATGTACACAGTGACTGCACCAGCAGAATAGTAAGTGCAGCTCTGGGGTATAATACAGGATGTAACTCAGGATCAGCACAGGATAAGTAATGTATGTACACAGTGGCTCCATCAGCAGAATAGTGAATGCTGCTCTGGAGTATAATATAGGAGGTAACTCAGGATCAGTACATGATAATTAATGTAATGTATGTACACAGTGACTGCACCAGCAGAATTGTGAGTGCAGCTCTGGAGTATAATACAGGATGTAACTCGGGATCAGTACAGGATAAGTAATGCATGTACACAGTGGCTCCACCAGGAGAATAGTGAGTGCAGCTCTGGAGTATAATACAGGATGTAACTCGGGATCAGTACAGGATAAGTAATGTATGTACACAGTGACTGCACCAGCAGAATAGTGGGTGCAGCTCTGGAGTATAATACAGTATGTAACTCGGGATCAGTACAGGATAAGTAATGCATGTACACAGTGGCTCCACCAGCAGAATAGTGAGTGCAGCTCTGGAGTATAATACAGGATGTAACTCGGGATCAGTACAGGATAAGTAATGTATGTACACAGTGACTGCACCAGCAGAATAGTGAGTGCAGCTCTGGGGTATAATAATACAGGATGTAACTCAGGATCAGTACAGGATCAGTAATGTAATGTATGTACACAGTGACTGCACCAGCAGAATAGTGAGTGCAGCCCTGGGGTATAATACAGGATATAACTCAGGATCAGTGCAGGATAAGTAATGTGATATATGTACACAGTGGCTCCACCAGCAGAATAGTGAGTGCAGCTCTGGAGTATAATACAGGATGTAACTCAGGATCAGTACAGGATAAGTAATGTAATGTATGTACACAGTGACTGCACCAGCAGAATAGTGAGTGCAGATGTGGAGTATAATATAGGATGTAACTTGGGATCAGTACAGGATAAGTATGTACACAGTGACTGCACCAGCAGCATCGTGAGTGTAGCTCTGGAGTACACTACATTATCAGTCTCAAACCATATTACAGCTGGATATGATAACCCATTTACTTAATAATTGTTGTGGAAATTATCAGTGTTTATGGTATCAAAATAACTGGTGACTATACACTGCTTTTGTTACTGTAGGGATGTTTAAAATCTGCCCCAGTCCTAGATAGGAACACGCCTGACCTACAAGGTGTGACCACTTTTTGGTGTGTTTTACACAGATCCAGACCCTTTTATCTCCTGGGGACGTTGCAGAAGTTGCCAGGACTCTACCTGAAAAATCTGCATAGTCCTGGCAAATACGGGACTGTCGGCAGCTATGTGTGATTGTCAAGGGCGTAAAACCTTTGGTCACCGCATCAAACTTTTGAAAGGAAGGGTCCCTCTCCATTTAAAGTTTTGCTGCAATTCGTCTCTACACAGTGTGGGTACCTAGGACCAGACTCGGACTGGCCCACGGGAGAACAGGAGAATCCTCCGGTGGGCCCCCAAGGAGGAATGGGCCACCACGTCTTATATGAGCAGTATTTGGCACAATACCCCTGATTCACTAGAGAAAAAGGCAGTTTATTGCTATAGAAATTTGTGACAGAATGTAAAGTCATATTTCATGTAGCTGAAAAGTGGGGCCCTGGAGTTGATATTACTGGTGGGAACTTGGCACTCCAGTCTGACACTGCCTTGGACATATAGGGATATATGACTTATGTATCTACTTATTAATTTTAATAGATAGGTATGACATGGAAAGGATAAGCAGGGACAGGTGGGTGTGGAGGTCCAGATGTGTTCTCCCCTTGTGGCCTCTCAATAATCCATTCCTGGTGGTTCTGATAATGATGGACCTATCATAGTCAATTGGATCACATCTGTTGTTACCCTCCAGGGCATTGATGGAATATGTTAAAGATGTTTTTGCTGGGATATGTGTAATATGATGATTTTTTTTTTTTCAGGTTAATTTTGGCTTGTTTCCACAGTAACAAATGTATGTATGTATGTTTTACGGTGATACTTTTACAGAATTTCCTTGCCATTTTGCAAGCAATGCATAATTATATGATAATGCAAGTCGCCTGGAACCAAAGAGAACTGTTTTATCAGCAGGAGATTATCAGTAGAGGACTAGTAAAACTTCCCCCAAACAATCCTCCACATTCATGAGCTCTGTGTAACCCCGCCCCCACCACTGATTGGCAGCTTTCTGCCTATACACAGCGTACACAGAAAGCTGCCAATTATTGGTGCAGACAAGGGGCTCACATATCATTGGTGTAACCTGTGCAGTCACACAGGGGCCCAAGAGGTAAGGGAGCCCACTTTTACCTCCAAAGCAGGTGGAATGACGCACTATGAAGAGCTATTGGACTGTAAAGGGCCCATATATTGTTTTTGCACAGGGTTCTCTTCTGCCTGTGTCCACCCTGGTGTAGACAGTATTTTAACAAGCTCAGCATTCAGAGTACTGCTAGATCTACAGCAAATAAAAGTGATTTTATCAAAACTGCAGCACACAGCCTAGTAAGAGCATGTTTGCAGGTTGCATTTTCTGCAACATTTTTTTTCTGTACCAAAAAACAGAATGGTAGCAGGGAAAACCATGTGTACAGTACGCGAGTGTTTGCTGCATTTTCCGTGCGTTTTTTTAGCCTTTTTTCTTGTGTTTTTAACCCAATGCATTTGAATGGGTGAAAAGTGCTGCAAAAACGCTGAAACAATTGACATGCTGCATCTTGGCATGCCTGTAGAATGCTGCTTATTATACACACCAAATGTGCTGGGTAGAATAAACGCCATGTGTGACATACCCTTAGTGACACAATCAGGGTCAGATTACATAGCAAAAACCCGGTGACAGATTCCCTATAAAGAGAGTCTGTCAACCCCCAAAATGCATATTAAACAAGCTGAGATGAGCTAGAAGAGATGGAGTCCAAGAGCAAAGGTCAAACTGGTCCCCTGGGTTTTGTGGCCTAAGACAGACACCACTGCCTGCTGTTTGTATCATCCAAAATACGGTGATCATGACGTTTGAGACAATTTCCCCCGCCCTTGTCTGATAATGTCGGAGCCTCTCTATGGAGGGGAAACTGGCACAATTACCAATCACCTAGTGGGAATGAAAATGGCATCACAAAGAGCCCCCTCCTGAAGGGACCCATAGTAGCCACATGGGGAGTCTCTATAGCACATAGCCTCTTACCGCAGACTCTGCCCCAGTCTACACAGCAAAGCTAAAAAGGGAGCTGCAAAAAGAGGAAATGTCTAGCTATACAGAATAAAAGGAAAATTCACACTGTTAATATTTTTCACATCATTTCTCTTGATATTCTTAGGCGGCGTCAGCTGTGAGGAGAAGGAGTACGCATCATTGGCAGGCCTTTGGAATAATTAGCAATTTTAATTGCTGTTTGATATTACACTAAATTGGTATTATCAGTCATATTTTATTCTGAAGCTGATGCACTAACATGAGTCACTCATACTATTTCTGGAAAAATAGTGATGGAAGACTATTCGGCAGGCAGCGATCCTCTATAGAAATAACTTGAAGAGGTTATGTGCAAAAAATAAAAACCATAAGGACTTGTGTAAGAGGCAAGTACTTAAAATAGAAAAGCCTACATGCGCTTCATGATAAAAAGGCATGGATAAAAGGAGCAGATCCACCATGTCAGGGCTTTCATCATCCCATCCCCATGTCATGCAGCGTTCTTTAAAGTTTCTCCATAATTTAGATAGGGACAAATGTTTCAGGTTTCATTTATTCTATTTGGGCATTATGGTGCACTTGTATGTAGGAATATATGGCTAGATTATGTAGACATTATATATGTTCATAGTGTAAGGTACAATCAATAGTATAGTTATGTTATCCTGAAATATTAGCATAACCCTCTTGTCCTCAAGGTCCACTTCTAATCTTGTCCACTTTCTAAGATGAACAAGTGACATCACTTGGGTGTGGAGGAAGATGTAAGGTACACAGCAAGGTTCAGAAATGTTTCACATTACATCTGTGACGTTCATAGGCGCATTCACTGTCTCAACATTGTGTACATGGCAGTGCCTATCGGAAAGGGGCTTGGTTATGTAACGTCAGTTCATCTCCATTCGCTTAAAGTGGACCGGTCATTTGCAAAAAAAAAGTGGAGTTAAATACTTTCTCAAAAACCCTCAGCTCCCCTGATTCTGCCGTTCTTTTCCTTTTTATGCTGCGTCCCTCCATTGCAGAGATATTCATATTTGTATATTCTGGAGCGCACTTTGTGAAATCTCTGCTTCCAGATCAACTGGGGGTGCCCACTTTCACCCCTCACTCCCAGGTGCAGCCATTCACAGTTTATCAGCTTTTGAGATTGATATATCGCTAGATCAGATGCCAAGTTATAATAGGCACCATCTGGGAGGGAGGGATGGAGGCTCAAGACCCAAGAGAACACTCTGAAGAAAAGCCCAGTTGCACTGCATTGCAGAGATATCACATGGTGCGCTCCAGAAGAAACAGATGTGAATATCTCTGCAATGGAGTGACGCAGTACAAAACGGAAAACATGAGCAGAATCAGGGGAGCTAAGGAATTTTTAAAAGGTATTTAACTCAATTTTTTTTGCAAGTGACAGGTCCTCTTTAAAGAGGATGAGCTGCAATACCAGTCACAGCCTTTGGGCAGGGCGGATTCTGAAAAAGAATAGGAAACAGAAACAGAAAGTCCAGTCAGAAATGAAATCCTACTTCCTGTTTAGATATATTCAGGCCATTGGTCTGAACTCCCATAGAAATCAATGGAGCATGTACATCCATTTTTCTATTTCAAACAGCACATAATGGGGTCCTGTTCTCGAGACAATGATGGAATCTGCATCTATGGCAAATCCTGTGGAATAGAATGAAAATGTCTGAGATGGTACAAGCATTTTAAAGGGGACCTTTCACTGGACGTTTTTAAATTTAAACTATGTGTACTTCAATTGCTGCTGCTCCACTGATTCTGGAAAAGTTTTTATTTTTCTTCTCTGCCCCTCTGTTCCAAAGTTATGCCCCTCTTAAATAAAGATGCAAATTTTACCTTCAACAAACTGTGTTAATGCCACAGAACTTCTCTGTGGGCGTTTGCTTTTTCACCTCTGATGCTGACCAATCAAAACATTGCCACGCCCACTGATAGGCTCTGTGGTATATGCCCAGTGGTTGAAGGAAAATATTGCTTCTTTTTTTTCCCGGGGGCATATCTTTTGAATGGAGGGGCACAAAAGAAAAAGAAAAACTGTTCCAGAATCAGTGGAGCAGAAGCTTTAGAGGAGAAACTCAGTTTAACTAAAAAGAAATCCAGTGAAATTCCCCTTTAAAGAAGCCATAACTTGTGAATGTGCCCTATTGCTGTATAATTGTGCAGTTTCAGAGAAACTGAGAATGTTTCAAGAAAACCTCCAACCCCATGAGAATAAATATATCTCAAGAAGAACTTAACCTCAATCCTATTAATACATTGCAGCAAGCAAGCCAAGCAGGAACAAATCTGGAATGAATCCCAGAATCGGTGTTATGTTGTTCAGAGTGATACACTTTAAAGCCGTACAAGCGAATCCTAAATTATGAGACAAGCAGAGCTCAGGTGCTGGGAAATGTGACATTCAGCACCAGAGACAGCTCACTTCCTGAGCACAGAGCATCCACTGCTGGTTGAGTACATATAGGGTTAATCATATAGGTCTCTCATACTGTATTAGGGGCATAAAGGAATCCACAGAGTCTTCCTCTTCTGCACCGGCAGATAAGAGGGTCTAATCCCATAGACATTTGGTGACTGGCAGCCGTGCCAGCATTAGATTAAGGATCAGTTGCGTTTCAAAGCAAGACGCTGACCTACTAGACTTGGAATTAGAAAGCTGTCTCCTTATTAGAATCAATACTCTGACCTCTGACCATCAAGGGAAGGATGGATCTGCTTCTGGAAAAGATGGGCGACTACTCTTTTTGACTTTCAAACAGAGAATATAGCGGGGTTATCTCCTGACTTTCTAGACGTCTGATGTAGTTGAAGGGTTACATAGCACAACCAATTTGCCATTCAGGGGTCGGTCAAAGCTTCCTGACAACCTTATAGGAACAGTAATGGGGGTGATATTGGTTGTCACCTATTTTTATTTTCTGTTGTTTATGGAGATGTCCTGCCTCTCTGCCAATTGCATATATTCCCTCTGAAACGCTACAGGAGAGAAAAGCGCCAATAGGGTCTTAGCCGATGATTAATCAACGTTTCTTGATTAGTTTGCACTCACCTGATATTTCACAATATCAAGCATAAAGACTCATGCGAGTTAACAGCTGCAGCGGATCCAGAGGGCAAACAAATGACCGAATCATAGTATTACAATAGAGGAAATTTTGTGGGTATCGTCCGCGCTGCTGTACAAAAGGCAATCCAGGCGTGTAGAAAGTAAAGGATGGTTTTATATCCGCAACACATTCTGAAGTCTACAGGACTTCTTCCTCAGGAGATGATACAGCCGGCTTCCCTCAGTTAGGCAGTGGGGCATCAGCTGTCAATCAGCATGTCAATCTGGAAATGTATGAATGACTGACAACTAAGTGTTCTTATTCCTCCAATCAAAGGGGATTTTCCATACATTGTAAACACTGATCGGACCATTTCAGAATGTGTTGAGACCCCCAAACTGGTAACACCTGATTCATACATTTACAGGAGGAATAACAGAAGGAGTGGTGCAATCCAAAGCCCTAATAAAAGGTGCTCCAAGATTTTTATATCATGGGGTATACAAATATTTACTAAAACAGATATGGCTGTATCGCCAAGAGGTCAGGAGTCTGAGAATGCTGACTTTTAAATTTTTAGGAACGGTAATGGGCACATTAATAGCTGTCACCCAGTTCTAAAAGAAATACCATTTACAGATATTGAAAAGACATATTTGGGGGGATTACCTTTAGATAACCATGCTTTAATACAGTTTAAATATTCCCACCTAATGATCTAAAAGTAGTCACGCGGCATCATGTCCACGCGTCTGTATCTCCAAAGATGACTGCCAGCTGCTCACTTGTCATCAGCCTTAATCACAGAAAAATGTGTAGAATCTGTTGACCCCTTAAAGGGGTTGTTAACCCCTTTAAAATAACAACCTGGGAGGTGCCCTTTAAGAGCCCTGCACTGCAATGAGGGCTGCAAACTGCTAAAATCAGCAAACCCCACATACTGTACAAAGATGAAGTCAGCGCTCTGCCTGAATCTATGTGATTTGCATTCCAAAGGTCACAACTTATTGCACAGAGACGCGGTGCCGTAAGCCTGGCACTGGCAAATCTGCATTCTGTTCAACACCGTGTATTAAATTAAAAGCCAGCAGTGCCCACTGAAGCCTATGCTACCCGCCACTGGCACGGTGCCCCACTACCGTCCTGATCATCTGCAGTCAGAAGGTCATTAGACAGGTATGCCGCTCTGCGTCTGGATTGCAGATGTACCCATGCAGCATTCTGGAGGCTATGAATATGAATTTGCTGCACTGGGGAAGGTTCATATCAATTTCTAGAAACTCTGCATAGTTCAATTAGCTGAAATCCTCTGTGCTCCCCTGAGCCTCATATCTTCCCACAAAGAGATTGCACACATGACAATCTCCTCCCTTCCTTCTGCAAGCTCTTCTACAGCCAGAAGAACGCAGATTCTCAATCAACAGTAGTACCAGATCTGCGTGCCTCTACAAAGAACATGGCATTATAGGGTTAAATGAGTGCTTTACCTCGGGATTCCCCATTGTCTTCAAATAGGGCCCCAAGGACCTCATCTAGGTCAATTGATAACATTACATAACGCATGCACTGCATAGATCATAAAAAATAAATATTTGCTATTACATGCTGTTAAAAAAAATCGATCTAGTGAAGAGTTAGGACAATTTCTTTCATAGTTTGGTGCCACCTGGTGTGCAAAGTTTATATTAGTGTGCACATCCACTTAAAGGGGGTGTCCACTACCTGGACAACCCTTTTTAAACAAGCACATCCCATTATAAAAAAACAAACAGGTAATCACCTCCTGGACTGGTGTCGTACCACCAATGTCCAAGACTCGGTTGCCATTGTTTTGCATCTTGAGCTTTTTAGCCAATCAGTGGCTGCTATTGGGTTCCTGCGT
This sequence comes from Ranitomeya variabilis, assembly GCF_051348905.1. Classification (NCBI taxonomy): domain Eukaryota; kingdom Metazoa; phylum Chordata; class Amphibia; order Anura; family Dendrobatidae; genus Ranitomeya; species Ranitomeya variabilis. The sequence goes on from NC_135235.1 coordinate 608,279,539, forward strand.
ACTTACTTCGCTAACAAACCTCGGAGAAGTAGTAAGAGCACAGCAGCCCAATAGCGGCTACTGACTGCTGCTGGGCTCATTCATAGCAGTGTGACATAGTGCCGACATCGCTTGATCGGTGCTTGTGCAAGAGGCGAGTATAGGGTAGTTCTATTTTACAAGGAGGAGTATTTTATTTAAAATGGGGATGTTCAGGTAGTAGACAACCTCTTTAATGAGCTGCTCACATATGGCAGTCGCTAAATAATTCCGGAAAAACTGGGTGAAGAGCAATTTGTTGCCCATTATTGTTCCTAAAGGGTTGTCCGACAGTCTCCTGAACCTCCTATCTCTCACTGCGACATTTAAATGAAATCTGTCAGCAGGTTTTTGCTATGGAATCTGAGAGCAGCATAATTTATGGGCAGAGACCCTGACTCCAGAAATGTGTCACTTAGGCCGGTTTCACATTTGCGGTTGTGTCCGCAGCGTTTCTTCCGCAATTATCCGCATGTGTTGTATTTTCCTATATTTAACATTAGGGACGCATTAGAGTCTGCGATCGGTTGCGTTTTGCCGCGTTTGACGACGCATGCGTTGTTTCGTCGTCTGCGGTTTGGCGCGGTAAACACAACATGTAGTAATTTTAGAGGCGTCAATTTGCCGCCTAGAAACGTATGGGGTTGTTACCGCAAGGAATGCGGCAAAAAAACGCATTACTATCTATGGGAACGCATGCGTACACATGTCTTTGCGTACGCATGCGTTTGATGCGCTTGCGTACATCGGACTGCGCATGCCCATTAAAAACACACCCTCCTGGAAATATCAATATCAGACGTTTGCATGCGTTTGCGGTTGCGGATGATACGCTGCGGATTCTAACGCAAATGTGAAAGTAGCCTTACTGGACTGCTTGATACAGTTTTGATAAAATCACTGTTTTCTCTGCCGTAGATGTAGCAGTGTTATGAATGCTAAGCTGCAGGGCCACCATTAGGGTATTACTGCCCTTACTACTGTATGGGGCCCCATGAGCAGTAGCAAAAAGTGAGGCCCGGACTTGCTGGCAACCTGGGCTCCCCTCTCTTGCTTATGCTCGCTGGTCCCCAGGGTGCAACAGTTCAGGGATTCAGCACGTTAGATGCATACCAACAATGCGGTGATTTAAAGATACACCTACAGTGCTGTTAATGCTTCCAGTGGTCAGAAATCGGTGCTGCCGCCGCAGGCCCAAGTGCATCATGGTCCTGACGTGGTACTCCAGTCATGTGACATGCTGCGCACTCTTCTTCATTCCGGAGCAGAGCAGCATGCCACGTTTGTGGGAGACAGGAAACATTGAAGTCCACGGCGGGTAGGCAGAGGAGGCGGGCAGTGTGTGAGGACTCGGGAGGAGGCTGCAGAGGGGAGTGAGGAGATGGGAGGCAGCTGAGGGGAGTGAGGAGAAAGGAGGCTACTGAGGGGAGTGAAGAGAAAGGAGGCTGCTGAGGGGAGTGAGGAGAAAGAAGGCTGCTAAGGGAAGTGAGGAGAAAGGAGGCCGCTGAGGGGAATGAGGAGAAAGGCTGCTGAGGGGAGTGAAGAGATGGGAGGCTGCTGAGGGGAGTGAGGAGATGACAGGCTGCCGAGGGGAATGCAGAGGAGGCTGCTGAGGGGAGTGAGGAGAAAGGAGGCTGCTAAGGGGAGTGAGGAGAAAGGAGGCTGCTAAGGGTAGTGAGGAGAAAGGAGGCTGCTGAGGGGAGTGAAGAGATGGTAGGCTGCTGAGAGGAGTGTGGAGATGAGAAACTGCTGAGGAGAGTGATGAGATGGGAGGCTCCTGAGGGGAGTGAGGAGATGAGAGGCTGCTGAGGAGAGTGATGAGATGGGAGGCTCCTGAGGGGAGTGAGGAGATGGGAGGCTGCTGAGGGGAGTGAGATGGGAGGCTCCTGAGGGGAGTGAGGAGATGGGAGGCTGCTGAGGGGAGTGAGGAGAAAAGAGGCTGCTGAGGGGAGTGAGGAGATGGGAGGCTGCAGAGGGGAGTGAAGAGATGGGAGGCTGCTAAGGGGATTGAGGAGATGGGAGGCTGCTGAGGGGAGTGAGGAGATGGGAGACTGCTGAGGGGAGTGAGTAGAGGGGATGCTGCTGAGGGGACAGGGGGGGGCTACATCCGGCAGGGTGAGCCTGCTTATGGGAGTGAGGCTGCTGAGGGGAGTCTGTGTCCTGCTTCTGACAGGGTGAGGCTGAGGAAGCGGCGAGGACGACAAGGGCTAGTCGACGAGGTGCGGCGGCGCCATTTGCATTTTAAAATGGTGCCAACCTCTGCGGACAGGTAGGAACAGTAATAGTTGACAAATAGGGTCATCCCCTTTATGCTTGACTACTTGATATATTTTTTCTATTATCACTTTTTGAGTACTCATGTTTTGGAGTGTATTTACAGTATATTCTAGAATTTATAGGTTTGTTTGGAATACCAATAAAGAGATTTTTTGGTAGTGTATAATCGGTGTATATATATGCAATAATATACATGGTTTACATTTATTAACCGCTTAACACCCAAGTGCAGTGTCAGTCATTGGATGCCTCCCCTGTTTGGTGCTGGCTCCAGCAGATGTGATGAGCCTGGATCTTTTCCAGCACATGACAGCTGACCTGATCAGCTGTCATGTGCCTCTAACAGACACGGGTGGAATTTCAATAAACCCACAGCTGTTAACATGTTAAATGCTTCTGCCAATGTCTGACAGCGGCATTTAACATGCATGTGTCGGAAGCGTGTCACAAACCACGCCCATCACCCCCTATTTGCCCCATTGAAAATAAAACCATAAAAACAATCAAATATATTCATATTTGGTATCTTCGTGTTCAGAATCGCCCGATCTATCAGTATATAAAAATAATTAATCCGATCGGTAAATGGGATAACGCAAAAAAAATCAAAAACGTCAGAATTATTTTTTTTGGTCGCCACAACACTGCATTAAAATGCAATAACAGGTGATAAAAAGATCATAACTACACCAAGATGGTATCAATAAAAACATCAGCTCGGTATGCAAAAAATAAGCCCTCACCTAGCCCCAGATCACAAAAAATTGAGACTTTTTTGGTATCTACGAACTCGGAATGACCTGGAGAATCATAATGGCAGGTCAGTTTTAGCATTTAGTGAACACGGTAAAAAAAACCAACCAAAAAAACAATTGTAGAATTGCACTTTTTTTGCAATTTCACTGCACTTTGAATTTTTTTCCAGTCTTCCAGTACACTATTTGGTAAAACCAATGTGGTCATTCAAAAGTACTCGTCCCGCAAAAAAAGCAAGCCCTCACATGGGCATATTGATGAAAACTAAAAAGTGGGTATATATGATTGGGAACCATCTTTATTATTATGGCAGTATAATTATTGGAAGGGGGAATTTGGTCTGCGTTCGCACTGCAGTGCATGAACTGGGCGCCAATCTCCCAGCCCGCATCCTCATACATGCTGTGAGGCTACGGAGTTCAAGTCAGGAGATCCGCGGCCAGTCTATGCACTGCGGTCTGAGCGCAGACTGATATCCGCAGACAGCTTCCATAAATGTACAGAAAACAGAATAAAATAATCTGCAATCAGAAATACAGATGATAAAAAAAAAAGTCACAATCTGGTTTGAATTATTTAAAAAAATGAATGTGACACATTCTCTTAAAGAAAATTAAAAATATATTTAAAAAGAGTATTGAGTATTTTAACAAATGTTTAATAGGTTAGAATAGAGTAGGGCCCAGCCAGAAGAGTCTACCTTGCCGTGGTGGCAGCTTAAGAAACCTTTTGGCCAAAAGAAAAGCAGCTGGCTATGTATGTGGTAATGGGAACTGTAAATGTGTGATTGATGAGGACGCGGTGCAGAAGTGGAGTTTTTCCAAGAGTGGGAGGTGGGGCTGTGGAAGATTCGAGGGGTGGAGGCGGAGATGGGGTGTAGCCTGGGCGAAGTCTCAGGGGGGCCCAAAACTTTTGACAGTATGGGGCCCTGAAATTCCTAGTGGCATCCCTGCTGAGCTGCGTATAACCCCACCCTCACCACTGATTGGTAGCTTCCTGTGTACTTGTATTAAATGCTGCCAATCAGTGGTGGGAGTGTAGTTACACAGATTATCAGGACTGTCTTGCATGTGACACCTAGTCATCCAGTGATAATCTCCTGCTAATAAAAAAATGATTGTATTGAAACTACAGCAAGCTGCTGAAAAAGAGATACATTCCTGGAATCAGACTCTCTGCCCCTACATTCTGTTGATCTCAGACTAAATAACAAGAACCCTTCTGACAGATTTCCTTTAAGTGGTCCAATCCTGTTGGGGCGTCTGTAGTACTCATCGGTCCACCTGTACTGAGATTTTGCGGTGCCATGCGTGGTATGACTCGGCGGCAGACACTTCATTGGTGCAACCTGTGCCGTCGTCCACGTCCACCTCCAAAACATGTGGAATGGATGAGATATTGAGCTGCAAAGGGTCCCTATGTTGTCCTTGCACAGGGGCCCTCTTCTGTCTGTGTATGCTTGTGGTATGACTGATGGGCTGCCAAGGCCCCACCTCCAGCCCATCACCACTTGTCATGCCCCACAGGTGGTGCACATGGCTCGTGGACCCACTGTGCAACAGGGCCGGACCTGCCTAGGAATGGGGCATAGCTAAGCGGCTGCCTGGTGTTCGCTGGAGCTCCTGATGGTGGAGACAAGACTGGGCTGCAGGTAGCTGCTAGGTACCACTGCTAGGCAGGTGCCTGTACTGCAGCTCCCTATCCCAGGGGTCAGGTTCGCTGACACGGGGAGACCTAACCAAAGTCGTTGATGAGCAGGTAACAGAATCTGATGGACTGTACAGACAACTTGGATATTGAAGATAGGTTCTTGTTCACACACGTAAGTATCAGGAAACCGTTCTGCGGCAGGCTGCAATAGGGACCAGGGACAACGGACAAAGGACTGGCCACACCGGGACCACGAGACCGGGTATAGCTACCGCAGACACGGTTTCAGTATTAGGATACCGCCAAAGCGGTCACAGGAACACAGACAAACTATACTAGGCTAATGGGACACAGGATACGGGAATCGCTTTAACAGTCTAGGGACAGGGGGACCTGGAAACATACAGTTGCACCTACTAACACCACTAAGACTAAGATATAGGGATTGCTCAGGCACCTCCCTATTGGGGAGATTGCCTTTTATGAAAGATGCCTCCTAGCTATTGGCTGGGAGACACCTTGCTGTTAGCTGGGGGCATTTTACCACGTGCGAGTGCTGCCCCTGTAAGAGCGTGGGAGAGCGCACTCTAAGTGCGCAGCCGAAACACAGTGCGGTGTGCACAGGGAAGAGGAAGCTGCTGCAGCCGGCGCAGTGTGTAAGCCGGGGCCCTCACATGGTGGGAAGAGGGGAACCATGCGGAGGCACTGGCAGACATTACACCGCTATCTTGGTGCTCCTATGAACCATGGACTTCATAGGAGACCATTATTTTTCTATATACTCCAATACTGTATTATTGCAGTATACAGTGCAAGCCATCAAACAATTGCAGATTCCAGTTCAATAAATATATATTTACATTTTGATAATCTCCTTTTCCCAATTAAAAAATTAAGAAATTACATTTTTTTTTTAAATAACCATACTTGGAATTGCTGCATCCGTAAAAGTCCAATCTATAAACATATAACATATTTATTGATAAAGGAAAAAAAGATACAGAAAATAAATCCAAACACCAAAACTGCTGTTTTTCGGTTGCCACACCCTTGCCAAAAAATTTAATATAAGGCTATCAAAACTTCCTAGGTACAAAACAACAGTATAAATAAAAACTACAGCTCAGCATGCTAACAAGAATGACTGCAAAATAAGTGAAAAATAAAAAAGTTGCAGGTCTCTTTTTCTTTTTTAACAAGCTCTAAATTGTTTTTAAAGCCACTTAAATAATTTAAAAAACTATATATTTGGTAGTGGCCTAATTGTACTGACCTGAGGAATCATTTTGCCATTACAGATGAGGAATTGGTATTGCGCTGCCCTGCTCCAGCATCCGGTTTGGTAATCCATGGAAGCTGGTCTTCACTTCTGCACCCGACACCATGAGCCTGACATTCTGGGTGCCTATGGTCCTTCCTGAGCCTGCGATGCCAAGATGCCAGCAGGATGATGAAGAGCACAGAAGTAAGGCTATCAGGAAGGACTGAACTGGACGCCGGACTTGGGCTACACAAATCAAATGGCCCATCTCTATTTGCCAGGACATGAACACAGGTAAATGAAATCTCAAAAAACAATGACAGAATTGCTGTTTTTTTTACGATCTCAGTACCCTTTTTTCTTCATTTTCAATACATTATATGGTAAAGTGAATGATGTCATAACTACAACTCATTCCACGAAAAAAAAGGCATTGTACGGCTATGTCAGCAGAGGAATAAAAAAGTTATGGCTCTTGGAGGAAGGAAAGCTCAAAAAAACTAAATTGGCTGCCTTCTTAATATTAAAATTAGACTGATAAATGTGCCAAATTTATCATTGTAGCTCATGTTGGATGATAAATCTGGCACAGCTCTATTTGGATGCAAGGAAACACTGCTCTCAACTGGCTCCAGACTCCTATCACAGAAAGAGTCCTGCTCATATCAAGTACATTCCAGTTTTTTTGCCACCACGGCAATACACTGGAAGCTCTGGCGCTATAGATTCGCTCAGCAATGAGGGTATATGTCCATCTAATTTGGCACACGCCTAACTACTGAACAGTACCATCTTCAACACCTTAAGGAAATATGTCACCAGGTTTTTGCCACCTTAGGCTACTTTCACACTAGCGTCGGGCTCGGTCCGTCGCAGTGCGTCGGGCCGAGGTCACCGACGCTAGCGTTGTCTCCGCCGCACAACGGGGGCAGCGGATGCATTTTTCCAGCGCATCCGCTGCCCCATTGTGAGGTGCGGGGAAGTGCGGGGAGGTGGGGGCGGAGTTCCGGCCGCGCATGCGCGGTCGGAAAAAGCGGACCGTCGTGAGCAAAAAACGTTACATGTAATGTTTTTTGCTCCCGACGGTCCACCACAACACGGCGCAACCGTCGCACGACGGTTGCGACGTGTGTCAATGCGTCGCAAATGCATCGCTAATGTTAGTCAATGCAGAAAAAACGCATCCTGCAAGCACTTTTGCAGGATGCGTTTTTTCGGCAAAACGACGCATTGCGACGTATTGCAGTTAACGCTAGTGTGAAAGTAGCCTAATCTGAGAACAGCTTGATGTAGGGGCAGAGACTCCGATTTCAGCTTTCTGTCACTCACTGGGCTGCTTAGCGTAGTTTAAATAAAATCATTTTTATCAGCAGGATGTTATTACTGGAGGACTAGTAACTTGCTGACATGTAGTCCAGCCACGCCCCCAACACTGATTAGCAGCTTTCTGCATATGCACAGCGTACACAGAAAATAGCCAACTACTGATGTCGGCAGGGTTATACAGAGCTCAGTATTCAGATAACTGGTAGAAGTGTGGCAGATAAAACGGTTATTTTCTAAAAAAACCCAACAACATGCAACCCATTACGTGAAACATCACTGGAATTGGGGTTCTGCTCCTAGATTTTATCGCACTCAAGATCACATAGCAAAAACCTTATGGAGAGATTCCTTGTAAGTAGTATATTATGAACACACCCTATGCTATAAGGTTCTGTGGCAGAGTGTCATGTCCCACTATAGGACCTGTGACAGAAGTTTCTAGTAAGTCTCCAATAAAATGGCAGGCTCTGATGGTGGTGCTTCTTGGAAACAAGCTGTACGCTGTGTAAGATAAAAGCTATCATTGCAGGAGAATGACAGCAGATAGAAAAAGCAAGTTAATTGCAAACTTGTTTATTTTCATGCTGTCTAACTAAAACATGAGAATACCCCTTTAAAGGAAAAAACACCAATTCTGCCCACATTTTAGGCAGACTGACAAACCATGTCACTGTATTAAACAATTGTTAAACGGGTGAAAGAATGGGTCACATTCACACCTCACACCTTACAATTGATACCAACACTTCATTTCCTTGATTCTGGTAGTTCCCGTATAGTTGTTAACAGTCTCGAGTTTGCAGAGCTGTCCCAATTTTTCAAAAACAATCCCAGAAAATAAGAACATGTACAAATTCCAATAGGAAACATCCTGGATTTAGTTGTTCCAAGGGCAGTTCTTACTTTGCCAACAAAGATGTTGATAGGTGGGGTTCACACACAAAGCACCATCCACATCAATGTCCGACTCCTACCTTCTACTGATCGGACAGCTGAGGTGGGTGCAACTGGGACATGAGGTATTTAGATGTAGGGCTAGGGTGGAAAACTGAACTCTCACCCAAAGTGAAAAAGTATAGTTAGTTACGGCTCTGACTTGGGATATGAACATGAATGTGGAAAATGATTTTGATTTTCACAGATAAGGGCAGGGAGTGCTGGCATTGGGGCACCAGAGAAGAAAGGCTGCAAACTGATGTATGTGAAAAGTCTCAGTTCAATCTTCTTCGCATAACCAACTTATAGCCAAACTATGAACAAAACAATTCGGCCCTTCTTCACAACCCTCTCCCCCCTTCACCTTCTAAGTGGCACCCACCTACTTATGGCTCATTCTTCCTCTTGCGGAAGGCATGCATTAGCAAGTGGAGAAGAAAACATTCCTCACATTCAAGGATGGTCATTAATGGAAGGAGGTCTTCAACATGATGGACTACTGCCAACAACCCAACCCTCCTAACCATAGAAACCAAAGCCAGATAACATGTACTAGTGCCCCAAGTGGTTCTCCATGGCTAGGACATGTCCACCAATATTTGACCATATAAAGCCACTGTGCGGCAGGACCACGATACGGAACTGAGGAATATCCTGCTGTCACATGGGCATTTTTTTAGTGCACCACTTCTTCCACTCTAAGGAACACCGAGTTCTGAAGATTCTATAAGGACGTCAGGCTTTCCATAGGAAATACCATGTCCTCGGCATTCTTAAAGGGACACAACTGACAAAATTTCCTTCATTGCTTTACTGATCATTAGGGAATATAACGGGAAGACCAGCACTATATATACTTTTATGTGTCCCTCTGTGGAGGATGTGCGTGAAGGTCCTGCGTCTGTACAGTCGCTCACCAGGAAGGTTTAGTAAGGATCTGGTCTCTGCAAAAATGAGAACAGATGTAAGCAAAAGTCTCACTACTTGGTATATTTCTGCTTGCTCACAGTTGTGGAGGCCGGCAGCTCCGCTCTGCTCTTAGTATAGGGGGCAATGTGCTTCGGCTCACATTTTTTGGGACACTGAGATACTGCTTACAAATCAGGGGTACAGTGGGTCTACTCATATTACTGGGTGAACCACGATTCTCCTCTTAGTATTAAGGGCGACATAACTTTACTCACAGTATTTGGGCACTGCCACTGCAATGTGTTTGTACTCACAGTACTGGAGACCCCAGTGCTCTGCTCACAGTATTGGGGACACAGGGGTCCTGCTAATTATATTGGGGGGACAACAGATCCGCTCACAGTGCTGGTGGTACCATGGCTCTGCTCATAGTACTGGGGTAACCTGCTGTTAGTAAGTGATTTTGCTCACAATATTGGGGTACTGCCACTGCAATGTGGCTACAATGGAATCCCCAAGGCGCTGCTCAAAGAATTGGCCCACTATCACTCTTCTCATAGTTTGGGTTGCAATTTCTCTCCCCTCGCAGTGCCAGAAGCCCACTCTGCTTGGAGTATTAGGACACTGCCACTCTGTTCGAGTTTTGGGGGACAATGTGTCTCTGTTCACAGTAACGGAGGCTCTGCTCACAGTATTGTTGGCACTGCCGCTTTGCTAACAGTATTGGGGGCACCATGGCTCTGTTCGCAGCACTGGATAAGTGGGTCTGCTCACATTATTAATGGCTCTGCTCATATTACGGTGGGGACCTATTGCTCTGCTCTCAGTATTCAGGGAAACGTGGCTCTACCCACAGTATTGGTGGTACTTCAGCTCTGCTCAGTATTGGGGCACCATGGCACTGCTAAAAATACTGGGGGCACCACAGCTCTGCTCAGAATGGGGGCACCATCGTACTGCTAACAGTATTGGGGGCACCACAGCTCTGCTCAGTATTAGGGCATCATCGCACTGCAAACAGAATTGGGGGCACCACAGCTCTGCTCATTATTGGGGCACCATGGCACTGCTAACAGTATTGGGGAGTACCACAGATCTGCTCAGTATTGGGGCACCATGGCACTGCTAACAGTATTGGGGGCACCACAGCTCTACTCAGTATTGAGAAACCATGGCACTGCTAACAGTATTGGGAGCACCACAGGTCTGCTTATTATTGGGGCACAATGGCACTGCTAACAGAATTGGGGGCACCAAAGATCTGCTCAGTAATGGGGCACTATTGCACTGCTAGCATTATTGGGGACACCACAGATCTGCTCAGTATTGGGGCACCATGGCACTGCTAACAATATTGGGGGCACCACAGCTCTGCTCAGTATTGGGGCACCATCGCACTGCTAAAAGTATTGGGGCACCATGGTACTGCTAATAGTATTGGGGGGGTACCACAGCTCTGCTCAGTATTGGGGCACCATGGCACTGCTAACAGTATTGGGAGCACCACAGCTCTGCTTATTATTGGGGCACAATGGCACTGCTAACAGAATTGGGGGCACCAAAGATCTGTTCAGTAATGGGGCACCATTGCACTGCTAGCATTATTGGGGACACCACAGATCTGCTCAGTATTGGGGCACCATGGCACTGCTAACAATATTGGGGGCACCACAGCTCTGCTCAGTATTGGGGCACCATCGCACTGCTAAAAGTATTGGGGCACCATGGTACTGCTAATAGTATTGGGGGTACCACAGCTCTGCTCAGTATTGGGGCACCATGGCACTGCTAACAGTATTGGGAGCACCACAGCTCTGCTTATTATTGGGGCACAATGGCACTGCTAACAGAATTGGGGGCACCAAAGATTTGCTCAGTAATGGGGCACCATTGCACTGCTAGCATTATTGGGGGCACCACAGATCTGCTCAGTATTGGGGCACAATGGCACTGGTAACAATATTGGGGGCCTCACAGCTCTGCTCAGTATTGGGGGCACCACAGCTCTGCTCAGTATTGGGGCACTATGGCACTGCAAACAGTATTAGGGCACCACAGCTCTTCTATTAGTAGGTGAATTGTGGCTTTGCTTACACTAATGGGCGCAGCTCACATTCCTTATACTTGTCTTTTTTACTTTCTGTAAAAATGTTATTTGATGTCCTGTCCCTTTCAGAAATCCTGTACATAATAACAGAGTATAATGACACCCTAAATACAAGTGGGAAAATACATTAATGCAATGTACGGGAGAACGCCTGCTTTACAAATACATTTTCCAAAGTATTTCAGGAACACAATGGTACGTATTCATCCCGTAAGAAGGTAGGAAAACAAGACCCGACAATAACCATAAATTGATACTTAATGGTGCCAGAAAATATGGACGCCATTGTCCCAAAAGCTTGCGAGTGCATTTCTTCTTACAAGCCATTAAATGTATCAATTTTACATCAGTGCTTTTCCGCTCAGAAGTGGATGAAAGCTTTCTGTACTGCAAACTGTAAGGGGCGAGGACACCGAACCTCTAGGGTGCTGCGCACTGTCCGACTAAGTGCTCACGTGTCTGATCCAACTTGAACTTTCCATGGGATCTCATTATAAATAACCTGTACGAAACCAGATAAACAATCTAATGACCTTAAAGGGGAAGTAACAATTAATGGTATCTTTAGGTTAGGAAAATATTACTCCAGTGGGGTAACATGAAGTTTGTGGGCCCCAATGCAAAATCGGTAACTGTAACGGATCGCACAGGGGAAGAGGTGTGTCGACTTCACTCACCTCTGGGGAGGGGAGAAGGACCCAGCAGGAATTGGCTCCCTGGTGCCACCACTTACCCCAGGTCAGTCAGGGATCTGCACCAAGGGTAAATAGTTAGCGGAGAGGCTTCCCTTATAGGTACGAGTTATTGAGGAGCTCCCAGTGAGGGGGAATATATATCACCAGTCCAGGCTGGGGATATATATGTAAACCTCCCGGCCGTCACTGTCAGAGTTTCTCACTAACACAGTACGGTATGCTGCCACCAGTTCCTCATTAGATATAAGCCCCGTCCGCCAACAGGCTTATATCGGGTCAGAAACCAATCCCGGGGTAGCGTATAATAACCGACTGAGCGTGTGGACGTGAGGATTTGTGAGTCGAGATAAAAGAGCAGCCTAAGATTAATTTTATATTTAATCGTTGAAAGGCGCACTAGAAAGGTACAGGTGTATATATACAAGAACAAATATACAAGTATACAGTTAGGAGTGTAGTACAAGGGTAGGGTACAGATAGATTTCAATTACCGTGTGATGTAGCATGTGACCACAGGGAGGCGCTGATTGATCATAGGTCCAAATCTTTGCTACGTGATTCTCTGGCCGTGTCAGCTAACAGGCCTCCACCAACAGAAAAAAACTGAGTCCAAAATGAGGAGCTGCCTATTAACCCCTAGGCTGCTCCCTCCCACGCGCTGCACCAACCCCTGGGCTCTGCAGCCTCTCTCCTCCCTTATCTAAATGCTTGGTTTTCAGGCCAGAACCGTGGATGTCCATAACTTTCTTCCCAAAGCTCTAATCGGCATGGCGGGGGCGCCACTGGGTTCTGCTGGATTTTATCTGCACAGGGAGACCAAATACGGATACCATATTTAATTCCTTGTAGCTATGCTTTATAACTCAATAACACAGAGTTCCAGAGGCTGCATGGTATGGGTGGCCTGTGGGGAAAGGAATGCAGATTCCGATTATTTCCTCGGCTAGGTTCAGAGATATTGCATTCTTTTATTATAGGTAATTTTCTTGAGATTCAATATCTCAGAGCCTTGTGCTGGGAACCTGGGACCTGTGGTGCCACAATGTCTGCATAGCAGCCTGAGTCAAAGAATGGAAGCCAGTTGGCTGGTAACTGCACAAGAATTCACACTTGTTGGGGACACGGGGTCTATGCCTTTTGCCCCCCCTGGGGAGAGTTTCAAAGGCCTATTTGCTCGAGCTAATTAAAAAAAACATTGGTCTGGGGGAATGCCAAAGCTGGGGTCTGAGCTTGGGAGCGAGCACCCTGGGCCAACCGGTATCTAAGAGGCAATTACATTAGATATCAAAATTATATCAATTAGATATAATTTTCCCATATCTGACAGTAACAAAGCCCCACCAACTACCATGTGCCATTTATAATTCCGGTGGCAGAAGAGTCTTTCACCACCTCAGATATCAGGTGCAGGAAGTGACTTGTGCATCTACTACAATTATACCTTTGATTCTGCCTGCATGTTTTAATTGGGTCCCATAACCTCACCTAACCACAAGACCACATCAATAAGGAGCTCAATGGCATGGCAGGTAGCGCATGTGCCAATTCAAGTCTATCATACTTTCTCCAGTGTCAAGAACTTATATGAAGAGACAATTGGGAATGTCAACCCAATGGAGAACTGGTGATACAAAGTCCTTCATTCTGACCATCAGATATTACTAGTGTTGAGCGAACGTGTTCAGATAAGGTGTTATCTGATCATGCGCGGGTGCTAACAGAGTGTCTTCGGCGTGCTTGAATACTATGTTCGAGTCGCCGAAGACACTTTGTTAGCACCATAGCTTATTCTAATAACACGTTCACTCAACACTAGTTATTACCTATCTAATTGATAAGTGATAATTTGTTTAAAATAGAATACATATTTATCCCCCTCACGACAACCACCGTACAATCCTACCTAACATGGGTGGACACTTGGATCACAAGGCCCTTCTGTATGAGGCATCTATGAGCCCACTACTCTGCTAGAGGCAGCATCTCAATGAGCATGAATACAATGGAATTGCATATGCCCTACCTCTTGCTCCATTCAGACGGGTCTCCTCTGATCCCCGTTCATGGGATCATTGTGGGTCCAAGCGGGTGGACCCTAAACGATAAGGAAGTCCTCTCCTTGGTATAAAATGCTTTAGCTTACTGTGATCATAGGTTATCCAGTCCACTGGTTGGGGCCTAGGTATAATCTCTTACTTTTAAAAATGTCGTTGTAAAGGGTTCCTCTCCCACTATGCCCCTGTGTAGCTGCACAAGCTATATGTCCACCCCTGCTACCTAATATCTACTGAAGGTCCCCATCGCCACCATATTTGTACTTCTATGAGTCCTAACATCTGGACGAGCTTCAAAGGTCGGTAATCTCAATATATACTGCGATATTGAAGTGATGAAGTACATAGTGCAATGATCAAGCGATCACAGATTCAAGTTCCCTATGGGGACTAAAAAGGTAATGAAAAAATATATTTATATATAAAAAAGTGAAAATGTAAAAGTTTAAATCACATCTGTTTCACAATACAAATATAAAGGAATTAAGAAATAAACATAATCGCTACCATCGCCACATCTGCAAAAGTTCGATCATGGTATAAAATTAATTAACCTGTACACAAAATATATTTGCTTTTTCTCTGTTACTGAACCTGCCCCAAAAATTCAATAAAAAGCGAAAAAACATGATATATGTCCCAAAATGATATGAATAAAAACTACAGCTCAGCAGACACTAAACAAGCCCTCACAGGGCTGCATCAGTGTAGAAATAGAAAAGTTATGGATCTCATAATATGGCAATAGAAACCGATTTTTGGAGTTCAGAATAAAAAAAAAAATGGTTTGGTATCACCGTTATCGCACTAACTATGTTGCCAGGTAATTTTTACCATACAATGAACGCCGTGAACTCAAAACCCAATCAATAGTGGTGAAAGTTCGTAGAAATTGCATTTTTTATTTCACCATTTCACTGCACTTAGAAATTATTGATATCTTTCACTACTTTAGGTCTCCTTCACATATCCGTGTTTGCAGTACGTGTAGCATCCGTTTTTTTTTCATGGATACCACACATACTCTCTATAATCTATGATGCTGTGCACATGTCCGTGCAAACCACACGGAGACATGTCTGTTTTCTACCAGCAGCAGGAATGACAACAGACAATACAAGTCTATGGGTTGGTGTAAAACACGTACATAACATGGATGGCATCCCTGTGTCACCCATGTTCCGTCCGTGTGCTGTTGTACGTGTGTAGCATTGCAAAGTATAGGAGAAGCTTTGTAATTGATTTTCCTGAAAGGGAATCTGTCACCAGGTTTGTCCCATATGAGATAAGACCAGTAACTGTCAGCCCTGATATATAGCATTCTAATATGCTGCATATATGCCCCCAATCCCGCCTGCAAGACAAGAAAAGGTGTCTTGGTCGTAGTCCGATGCCTCCATTCTTCTTGCATTTGCCGCCTTCCTTCTTGCTCCGGAATGTTGATGATGCGTCCTATGTAATCTACACAGTGTGCCCGGCATCACGCTTTTGCGCATGCGTACTTCTCTGCCCTGACCAGGGATGAGAAAAGTACTGCAGTGTGCATGCGCCGGGGTTCTTTGACCTTTACTGGAACACACGCACTGCAGTACTTTGCTCTGCTCTCGACAGAACAGAAAGAAGTACACCTGTGCAGGAACGTGATGCCGGGGACGTGTCATCCACACAAACCATAAAGGAGGACAGCATGGCAAGAAGGGAGGCACCAGACAAAGACAGCGACGTCCACTGGATTGGACCGCCCATAGGTGAGTATAATAAAAGGTCTTTTTCTTGTCTTGCAGGCCAAATTGAGGGCATATATATAGCATACTAGATGGTGGCCCGATTCTAACGCATCGGGTATTCTAGAATATGCATGTCCACGTAGTATATTGCCCAGCCACGTAGTATATTGCCCAGTCACGTAGTATATTGCACAGCCCACGTAGTATATTGCCCAGTCACGTAGTATATTGCACAGCCCACAAAGTATATTGCCCAGCCATGTAGTATATTGCCCAGCCCATGTAGTATATTGCCCAGTGACGTAGTATACAGCATAGAGCCACGTAGTATATTGCACAGCGACGTAGTATACAGCACAGAGCCACGTAGTATATTGCCCAGCCATGTAGTATATTGGCCAGTCACGTAGTATATTGCCCAGCTACGTAGTATATTGCCCAGCCACGTATGTGACAGGTTTAAAAAATAAAAAATAAACATATACTCACCTTCCGAGGGCCCCTTGTAGTCCTGCCGGTCCCAGGGTTGGTATGAGCGCAGGACCTGCGATGACTTCGCGGTCACATGACGTCGCGGTCACATGACGTCGCGGTCACATGACCGTGACGTCATGGAAGGTCCTTCTCGCACAGGCGCGCAGGACCTGTGATGACGTCGCGGTCACATGACCATGACATCATGGAAGGTCCTTCTCGCATACCATCTTTGCCACTGGAACCTGCCGCTTGCATGGAGCGGTCACCAGAGCGTCGCGAGGAGCAGGAAAGGCGGCGGAAGGTGAGTATATAATGATTTTTTATTTTGTTTTATTATTTTTAACATTAGATGTTTTTACTATTGACGCTGCATAGGCAGCATCAATAGTAAAAACTTGGTCACACAGGGTTAATAGCGGCGGTAATGGAGTGAGTTACCCGCGGCATAACGCAGTCCGTTACCGCTGGCATTAACCTTTTTTGAGCGGTCACTGCGGGGAGTATGGAGCGGGCGCCGGGCACTGACTGCAGGGGAGTAGGGAGGGACTAATCGGACTGTGGCCGTCGCTGATTGGTCGCGGCAGCTATGACAGGCAGCTGGCGAGACCAATCAGCGACTTGGATTCCATGACAGACAGAGGCCGCGACCAATGAATATCCGTGACAGACAGACAGAAAGACAGACAGAAAGACAGGAGTACCCCTTAGACAATTATATAGTAGATTAGAATGCTGTATATCAGGGCTGAAAGGTACTGGTCTTATCTCATATGGGACAAACCTGGTGACAGGTTCCCTTTAACCCCTTTACCCCCAAGGGTGGTTTGCACGTTAATGACCGAACCAATTTTTACAATTCTGACCACTGTCCCTTTATGAGGTTATAACTTTGGAACGCTTCAACGGATCCCGGTGATTCTGACATTGTTTTCTCGTGACATATTGTACTTCATGAGAGTGATAAAATTTCTTTGATATTACCTGCGTTTATTTGTGAAAAAAACAGAAATTTGGCGAAAATTTTGAAAATTTCGCAATTTTCCAACTTTGAATTTTTATGCAATAAAATCACAGAGATATGTCACACAAAATACTTAATAAGTAACATTTTCCACATGTCTACTTTACATCAGCACAATTTTGGAACCAAAATTTTTTTTTTTAGGGAGTTATAAGGGTTAAAATTTGACCAGCAATTTCTCATTTTTACAACACCATTTTTTTTTAGGGACCACATCTCATTTGAAGTCATTTTGAGGGGTCTATATGATAGAAAATAACCAAATGTGACACCATTCTAAAAACTGCACCCCTCAAGGTGCTCAAAACCACATTCAAGAAGTTTATTAACCCTTCAGGTGTTTCACAGGATTTTTTGGAATGTTTAACCCCTTCACCCCCAAGGGTGGTTGCACGTTAATGACCGGGCCAATTTTTACAATTCTGACCACTGTCCCTTTATGAGGTTATAACTCTGGAACGCTTCAACGGATCTTGGCGATTCTGACTTTGTTTTCTCGTGACATATTGTACTTCATGATAGTGGTAAAATTTCTTTGATATAACTTGCGTTTATTTGTAAAAAAAAACGAATATTTGGCGAAAATTTTGAAAATTTTGCAATTTTCCAACTTTGAATTTTTATGCCCTTAAATCACAGACATATGTCATGCAAAATACTTAATAAGTAACATTTCCCACATGTCTACTTTACATCAGCACAATTTTGGAACCAAAATTTTTTTTTGTGACGGAGTTATAAGGGTTAAAAGTTGACCAGCAATTTCTCATTTTTACAACACCATTTTTTTTTAGGGACCACATCTCATTTGAAGTCATTTTGAGGGGTCTAAATGATACAAAATACCCAAGTGTGACACCATTCTAAAAACTGCACCCCTCAAGGTACTCAAAACCATTTTCAAGAAGTTTATTAACCCTTCAGGTGTTTCACAGGAATTTTTGGAATGTTTAAATAAAAATAAACATTTAACTTTTTTTCACACAAAATTTATTTCAGCTCCAATTTGTTTTATTTTACCAAGGGTAACAGGAGAAAATAGACCCCAAAATTTGTTGTACAATTTGTCCTGAGTACGCTGATACCCCATATGTGGGGGTAAACCACTGTTTGGGCGCATGGCAGAGCTCGGTAGGAAAGGAGCGCCATTTGACTTTTCAATGCAAAATTGACTGGAATTGATATGGGACGCCATGTTGCATTTGGAGAGCCCCTGATGTGCCTAAACATTGAAACCCCCCACAAGTGACACCATTTTGGAAAGTAGACCCCCTAAGGATCTTATCTAGATGTGTGGTGAGCACTTTGACCCAACAAATGCTTCACAGAAGTTTATAATGCAGAGCCGTAAAAATAAAAAATCATATTTTTTCACAAAAATGATCTTTTCGCCCCCAATTTTTTATTTTCCCAAGGGTAAGAGAAGAAATTGGACCCCAAAAATTGTTGTGCAATTTGTCCTGAGTATGCTGATACCCCATATGTGGGTGTAAACCATTGTTTGGGCGCAGGGCAGAGCTCGGAAGGGAAGGATCGCCATTTGACTTTTCAATGCAAAATTGACTGGAATTGAGATGGGACGCCATGTTGCATTTGGAGAGCCCCTGATGTGCCTAAACATTGAAACCCCCCACAAGTGACACCATTTTGGAAAGTAGACCCCCTAAGGAACCTATCTAGATGTGTGGTGAGCACTTTGACCCAACAAGTGCTTCACAGAAGTTTATAATGCAGAGCCGTAAAAATAAAAAATCATATTTTTTCACAAAAATGATCTTTTCGCCCCCAATTTTTTATTTTCCCAAAGGTAAGAAGAAATTGGACCCCAAAAATTGTTGTGCAATTTGTCCTGAGTACGCTGATACCCCATATGTGGGTGTAAACCATTGTTTGGGCGCAGGGCAGAGCTCGGAAGGGAAGGAGCGCCATTTGACTTTTCAATGCAAAATTGACTGGAATTGAGATGGGACGCCATGTTGCGTTTGGAGAGCCCCTGATGTGCCTAAACATTGAAACCCCCCACAAGTGACACCATTTTGGAAAGTACACCCCTTAAGGAACTTATCTAGATGTGTGTTGAGCACTTTGACCCAACAAGTGCTTCACAGAAGTTTATAATGCAGAGCCGTAAAAATACAAAATCATATTTTTTCACAAAAATGATCATTTCGCCCCCATTTTTTTTATTTCCCCAAGGGTAAGAGAAGAAATTAGACCACAAAAGTTGTTGTGCAATTTGTCCTGAGTACGACGATACCCCATATGTGGGGGTAAAGCACTGTTTGGGCGCATAGCAGAGCTCGGAAGGGAAGGAGCGCTATTTTACTTTTCAATGCAAAATTGACTGGAATTAAGATGGGATGCCATGTTGCGTTTGGAGAGCCCCTGATGTGCCTAAACATTAAAAACCCCCACAAGTGACACCATTTTGGAAAGTAGACCCCCTAAGGAACTTATCTAGATGTGTTTTGAGAGCTTTGAACCCCCAAGTGTTTCACTACAGTTTATAACGCAGAGCCGTGAAAATAAAAATTCTTTTTTTTTCACAAAAATTATTTTTTAGCCCCCAGTTTTGTATTTTCACAAGGGTATCAGGATAAATTGGACCCCAAAAGTTGTTGTCCAATTTGTCCTGAGTACGCTGATACCCCATATGTGGGGGGGAACCACTGTTTGGGCGCATGACAGCTCGGAAGGGAAGGAGCGCCATTTGGAATGCAGACTTAAATGGATTGGTCTGCAGGCGTCACGTTGCATTTGCAGAGCCCCTGATGTACCCAAAAAGTACAAACCCCCCACAAGTGACCCCATATCGGAAATTAGACCCCCCATGGAACTTATCTAGATGTGTTGTGAGAACTTTGAACCCCCAAGTGTTTCACTACAGTTTATAACGCAGAGCCGTGAAAATAAAAATTCCTTTTTTTTTTTCACAAAAATGATTTTTAGCCCCCAGTTTTGTATTTTCACAAGGGTATCAGGATAAATTGGACCCCAAAAATTGTTGTCCAATTTGTCCTGAGTACACTGATACCCCATATGTGGGGGGGAACCACTGTTTGGGCGCATGACAGAGCTTGGAATGGAAGGAGCGCCATTTGGACTGCAGACTTAAATGGATTGGTCTGCAGGCGTCACGTTGCATTTGCAGAGCCCCTGATGTACCCAAACAGTACAAACCCCCACAAGTGACCCCATATTGGAAACTAGACCCCCCAAGGAACTTATCTAGATGTGTTGTGAGAACTTTGAACCCCCAAGTGTTTCACTACAGTTTATAACGCAGAGCCGTGAAAATAAAAATTCTTTTTTTTCCACAAAAATTATTTTTTAGCCCCCAGTTTTCTATTTTTCGAAGGGTAACAGTTGAAGTTAGACCCCAAAAGTTGTTGTCCAATTTGTCCTGAGTATGCTGATACCCCATATGTGGGGGGAACCACCGTTTGAGCGCATGGCAGAGCTCGGAGGGGAAGGAGCGTCATTTGGAATGCAGACTTAGATGGATTGGTCTGCAGGCGTCACATTGCGTTTGCTGAGCCCCTAATGTACCTAAACAGTAGAAACCCACCACAAGTGACCCCATATTGGAAACTAGATCCCCCAAGGAACTTATCTAGATGTGTGGTGAGAACTTTGAACCCCCAAGTGTTTCACTACAGTTTATAACGCGGAGCCGTGAAAATAAAAAATCCTTTTTTTTTCCACAAAAATAATTTTTTAGCCCCCAGTTTTCTATTTTTCCAAGGGTAACAGTTGAAATTAGACTCCAAAAGTTGTTGTCCAATTTGTCCTGAGTACGCTAATACCCCATATGTGGGGGGAACCACCGTTTGAGCGCATGGCAGAGCTCGGAAGGGAAGGAGCGTCATTTGGAATGCAGACTTAGATGGATTGGTCTGCAGGCGTCACATTGCGTTTGCAGAGCCCCTAATGTACCTAAACAGTAGAAACCCCCCACAAGTGACCCCATATTGGAAACTAGACCCCCCAAAGAACTTATCTAGATGTATTGTGAGAACTTTGAACCCCCAAGTGTTTCACTACAGTTTATAACGCAGAGCCGTGAAAAAAAAAAAAAATTTTCCACAAAAATTATATTTTAGCCCTCAGTTTTGTATTTTCCCAAGGGTAACAGGAGAAATTGGACCCCAAAAGTTGTTGTCCAATGTGTCCTGAGTACGCTGATACCCCATATGTTGGGGTAAACCCCTGTTTGGGCGCACGGGAGAGCTCGGAAGGGAAGGAGCACTGTTTTACTTTTTGAACGCAGAATTGGCGGGAATTGAGATCGGACGCCATGTCGCGTTTGGAGAGCCCCTGATGTGCCTAAACAGTGAAAACCCCCCAATTATAATGGAAACCCTAATCCAAGCACATCCCTAACCCTAATCCCAATGGTAACCCTAACCACACCCCTTACCCTGACACACCCCTAACCCGAATCCCAACCCTATTCCCAACCGTAAATGTAATCCAAACTCTAACCCTAACTTTAGCCCCAACCCTAACCCTGACTTTAGCCCCAACCCTAACTTTAGCCTTAACCCTAGCCCCAACCTTAACCCTAGCCCTAACCCTAGCCCTAACCCTAGCCCTAACACTAGCCCTAACCCTAACCCTAGCCCTAACCCTAGCCCTATCCCTATCCCTATCCCTAGCCCTAACCCTATCCCTAACCCTAGCCCTAACCCTAACCCTAGCCCTAACCCTAGCCCAAACCCTAATGGGAAAATGGAAATAAATACATTTTTAAAATTTTTTAATTTTTCGCTAACTAAGGGGGTGATGAAGGGGGGTTTGATTTACTTTTATAGCGGGTTTTTTAGCAGATTTTTATGATTGGCAGCCGTCACACACTGAAAGACGCTTTTTATTGCAAAAAATATTTTTTGCGTTACCACATTTTGAGAGCTATAATTTTTCCATATTTTGGTCCACAGAGTTATGTGAGGTCTTGTTTTTTGCAGGACGAGTTGACGTTTTTATTGGTAACATTTTCGGGCACATGACATTTTTTGATTGCTTTTTATCCCGATTTTTGTGAGGCAGAATGACCAAAAACCAGCTAAAACCAACAATATACATACCTTCAGATGATCTGTCACGTCCCACGAAGTAAATCCATCTGAAGGGGTTAAATCATTTTACAGCCAGGAGCTGTGCTAATGCACTCGCTCCTGCCTGTAAAACCCCGGGTACTGAAAGGAAAGCAGGATGATCTGTACTTACCTTGAGTTGCGGTGATGCGCCCTCTGCTGGATGTCCTCATATGAACTGGAGCCTTGGAAAAGTTCCCACGCTCGAGTTCATATGAGGACATCCAGCAGAGGGCGCATCACCGCAACTCAAGGTAACTACAGATCAAACTGCTTTCCATTCAGTACCCAGGGGTTTACAGGCAGGAGCGAGTGCATTAGCACAGCTCCTGGCTGTAAAATGATTTAACCCCTTCAGATGGATTTACTTCGTGGGACGTGACAGATTATCTGAAGGTATGTATATTGTTGGTTTATTATTTTTCAGAGCGAGGGTCTTCAGGTGGATTGAGAGAGCAATAAAATATTAAAACAACCTGTGTGTTTATTTCATTAAAATACTTTTTAATAATGTGTGTTTTTTTAACCCTTTCATACAATTGGATTAATAATGGATAGGTGTCATAATTGACGCCTCTCCATTATTAATCTGGCTTAATGTCCCCTTACAATAGCAAGGTGACATTAACCCTTCATTACCCCATATCCCACCGCTACACGGGAGTGGGAAGAGAGTGGCCAAGTGCCAGAATAGGCGCATCTTCCAGATGTGCCTTTTCTGGGGTGGCCGGGGGCAGATGTTTGTAGCCAGGGGGGGGGGCCAATAACCATGGACCCTCTCTAGGCTATTAATATCTGCCCTCAGTCACTGGCTTTACCACTCTGGCGGAGAAAATTGCGCGGGAGCCCACGCCAATTTTTTCCGCCATTTAACCCTTTATTTTAGCAGCTACAGCGCCCAAATTTTGCACATACACACTACTAACATTAGTAGTGTGGAATATGCAAAAAAAAAGGGGATATGAGATGGTTTACTGTATGTAAACCATGTCTCATATCCTGTCGGGTTTGGGAAGGAGAAATGAAAAGCCGGCAATTGAATTACCGGCTTTTCACATACATCGCGCTGAATTAAATATAAATACAGAATATATATATATGTGTCTCAATGACATATATATATATATATATATATATATATATATATATATATAAATATATATACTGTATATATGTTTTAACGAACATTTGAGCACATAAATCCATTAGATTTCGGTTTTGCAAGCCTGCGAGAAAATATCGCAGTACGGATGCCATACAGATTACATACGGAGGATGCCATGCGCAAAATACGCTGACACACCCTGCCTACGGATGACATACGGATCACTATTTTGGGGACTTTTCTGCATATTACGGCCGTAAAAAACGGACCGTATTTACATACGCTGAGTGTGAGGCCGGCCTTATTCCACTTTTTATTTGGTGGTATGATAATAAAGCGTTGTTTTTTGCCTCGTTTTTTTTTTTTTTACGGTGTTAACTGAAGGGGTTAACTAGTGGGACAGTTTCATAGGTCGGGTTGCTACGGACGCGGCGATACTAAATATATGTACTTTTATTGTTTTTTTTTTATTTAGATAAAGAAATTTATTTATAGGAACAATATATATATATTTTTTTGGATTTTTTTGGGGATTTTTTTTTTTTTTTTACACATGTGAAATTTTTTTTTTTACACTATACTATTGCCCGGGGGGGGCATGATGTTATAGTGTAAGATCGCCGATCTGACACTTTGCTGTGCACTGTGTCGGATCGGCGATCTGAAGTGCACAGATCCTGGAGGCTTCCCGGCGCCTGCTCTGAGCAGGCGCTGTGAAGCCACCTCCCTGCAGGACCCGGATGCTGCGGCCATCTTGGATCCGGGCCTGCCGCAGGGAGGAAGAGGCAAGAGACCCTCGGAGCAACGCGATCACATCGCGTTGCTCCGGGGGTCTCAGGGAAGCACGCAGGGAGCCCCCTCCCTGCGCGATGCTTCCCTATACCGCCGGAACACTGCAATCATGTTTGATCACAGTGTGCCGGGGGTTAATGTTCCGGGGGCGGTCCGTGACCGCTCCTGGCACATAGTGCCGGATGTCAGCTGCGATAGTCAGCTGACACTCGGCCGCGATCGGCCTCGCTCCCCCCGTGAGCGCGGCCGATCGCATATGACGTACTATCCCGTCTGTGGTCATACGGGCCCACCCCACCTCGACGGGATAGTACGTCCAATGTCAGAAAGGGGTTAAGCCATACTGGAAAAAAAACGGATGGCACACTGATGGCACAAGGATGGTACACTGATGGCTTACTGATCCAAAACACTGTTGACACCGGTGCCCTTTTTTTCCCAGTTCCGGTATTATACGGACATTGCTTATATGGTAAAGTGAATAGTGTCATTCATAACCGAAACTAGTCCAGCAAAAAAACAAACTCTCATAAGGATATGTTGTCGGAAAAATACAAAACTTATGACTATTGGAAGAAGGGGAGTATAAAAACCAAAAGCACAGACAAAAAAATTGGCTGCGGCAGAAAGGGGTTAAGGAAGATTTCCAGCCAAAAATCATAACAAATCATATTAAATGTTAGGTGAATCGCCACCGATTGCCAGAATAGGGATCTTGATCCCTTTATTTCACTTCCAAGGCCTAGGTCTAGGTGGAATATAAGCAAAGTACATAACTAACAGAGTACATGGTTGAACAAGCGCAATGCCATTCCATTCAAAGTCTACCACGCTGACGGAAACCGCCATCGGTCTAGCAGTAAATAGGTGTTTCATGGTTTTGATTGGAGTACCTCTAAACATTTCCTAACTTTGATTCTTAGCCCTTCCCATGGATCAGGAATATATCCAAATCATCCAACTTTCTCAGGGTGGATTCACATGTTCCATTGTTTTACGCCATGCACAAATCTGCTACAAAATCTTACATTTAGATGCATATATGCTCAAATAGTGGAATCTCTGTCAATTTAGCAGTGAATCTGCATGAAAGGGTTATTCCCATCTTCATAGATTGATATATCAGACAGTGCTTGTAAAAACAAACACTTTTTGCAATTTACTGGTTCTTAAAATGTGCAGCCGTTTCTGAGATATTAACACTTTACGTTTGATTTGTTTACACCTCGTTGCCTAGGAGACCGTCCACTGCTGCTGTCTAGCTTGTAAGCACTATGCTGAAACCGGCAGGGATTAGGAGGTATCAGCAATCCTGGTAAGCTTCAAAACGGTTCTTAAAAGCTGAATAGAAAGGAACTTGTAAGCACAGCAGATGTACAGTATTGCTGTCGAAATGCCGCGGTCGGTCGCGAAGGCAAGGAGATGGAAACAAGAGAAAAATATTAATATCTCTTACAATTTTAATAAGCAGTAAATTGCTAAATTGTTTGTACTTAGAAACATCTCACAATACCCATTTATGAAATTCTTAAAAACCCTTTAAACTGAGGATTTTGGGGAAGACTTGGCCTTGGTGCAGTAACTCTACATGTGAACCAACCCTTAGGCTACATGTACACAGGGAGGATTAGTTTTGGATTTTCATTGTGGACTTTGTGATGGAAAATCGGCAGCGTGGTGAAATCTCTCCAAATCTCTGCAGAGCTTTTCCACACGGCAGTTGACAAGTGGTGTTGGCTTTGCATTGTGGATTTAACTCACTTCAATATTAAAGGGAACCTGTCACCACGTTTTTGGAAGATGGGATAAAAATAGCGTTAAATAGGGGCAGAGGTGGGCATTACATTAGTGTGTTTGTTATGCGTTTATTACCCACCTAAGTTGCCGAAATACCTTTGCAAAGTCTCCGTTTTCGCCTGTCAATCAGGCTGGTCTGGTCAAAAGGGCGTGTTGTCTTCCCCCAGATTTTGCGTAGTTTTCCGTTGGTGGCGTAGTGGTGTGCGCATGCCCAAGGTCCCGAATCCTCTGCCAGGGGATTTAAAAGAGCGCGCAGTTCGTTATTTCATTGGTGATCGGTGGGCGCGGCCATCTTCCTTTGGCCGCGCGTGCGCAGAAGCGGCGCTCTGCTGACCGCGGCTTCAGGAAAATGGCCGCCGCGATATCCATCTGCGCACGCGCGGCATCCCGTGGCCATTTTCCTGAAGCCGCGGCCAGCAGAGCGCCGCTTCTGCGCACGCGCGGCCAAAGGAAGATGGCCGCGCCCACCGATCACCAATGAAATAACGAACAGCGCGCTCTTTTAAATCCCCTGGCAGAGGATTCGGGACCTTGGGCATGCGCACACCACTACGCCACCAACGGAAAACTACGCAAAATCTGGGGGAAGACAAGACGCCCTTTTGACCAGACCAGCCTGATTGACAGGCGAAAACGGAGACTTTGCAAAGGTATTTCGGCAACTTAGGTGGGTAATAAACGCATAACAAACACACTAATGTAACGCCCACCTCTGCCCCTATTTAACGCTATTTTTATCCCATCTTCCAAAAACGTGGTGACAGGTTCCCTTTAAAGGATTTTTATCTATTGGCGTATCAACTGCTGGGACCCTCCAATCCTGAAAACAGGTCCCATGTTCTCAGTGGGGATGTGACCACCAGTTGCAGCTGTCGGCTGTATGCGGGAGAATGGGTTAATTTTATTTTTCCCTTTTATACACTACAGACCTGGATTATAATCTTGTTCTTTGATATGAAGTGTCAGCGGTAAGATCCTTGGAGAGATTAATGAAACTGTCTAAAAGAAAAATTGTTTTTGTTGCTAATGTTAGCATCAGCAATTGGTGAATCCAGTCAAGTGCTGGGCCCACGGCACCAGGAAGGCCCACTCTGCCCTATCACTGCTTGTATGGAGCAAGCTCAAAAGGTAAATATTTTCCACACATTGCGGGTACCAGCTGTGGTATACAGTTGGCGCCTGAGTGTAAATGTTGAGATCAGAGCTAAGTCTGATCACTGCAGTTTAACCTCTTAGATATTGCTGTTAGCTACCTGATACTATGGTTGCAGGCTGCCAATGGCAATGGCATGGCAGCCGGGGAGCCTACTAAAAGCCTCGATGGCTCCCATGCATGGGAAGTGGCTAGATAGGAGATTGGCAATTTTATTGCAGTGTATCGCACTAGTGATCAATGTAAAGGAGAATTAAGAAACGTAAAAAAATTAAATAAAAATGAAAATAGACTAAAAATGAAATATATATATATATATAAAGTATTCAGACCCCTTTACATTTTTCACTCTTTGTTTCATTGCAGCCATTTGGTAAATTAAAAAAAAGTTCATTTTTTTTCTCATTAATGTACATACTGCAACACATCTTGACTGAAAAAAAACAGAAATTGCAAATTTATTAAAAAAGAAAGACCAAAATATAACATGGTCATATGTATTCAGACCCTTTGCTCAGATATTCATATTTAAGTCACATGATGTCCATTTCCTCTTGATCCTCCTTGAGATGGGTCTACTCCTTCATTGAAGTCCAGCTGTGTTTAATTAAACTGATAGGACTTGATTTGGAAAGGCACACATCTGTCTATATAAGAGCTCACAGCTCACAGTGCATGTCAGACCAAATGAGAATCATGAGGTCAAAGGAACTGGCCAAGGAGCTCAGAGACTCAATTGTGGCAAGGCACAGATCTGGCCAAGGTTACATAACAATTTCTGCAGTACTCAAGATTCCTAAGAGCACAGTGGCCTCCATATTCCATAAATGGAAGAAATATGGGACCACCAAAAGTCTTCCTAGACCTGGCTGTCCAGCCAAACTGAGAAATCTTTGGAGAAGAGCCTTGGTGAGAGAGGTGAAGAAGAACCCCAAGATCACTGTGGCTGAGCTCCAGAGATGCAGTAGGGAGATGGGAGAAAGTTCCACAAAGTCAACAATCACTGCAGCCCTCCACCAGTCGAGCCTTTATGGTAGAGTGGCCCGACGGAAGCCTCTCCTCAGTGCAAGACATATGAAAGCTTGCATAGATTTTGCGAAAAAGCACATGAAGGACTCCCAGACTATGAAAAATAAGATTCTCTGGTTTGATGAGATGAAGATAGACCTTTTTGGTGATAATTCTAAGCGGCATGTGTGGAGAAAACCAGGCACTGTTCATCACCTGCCCAATACAATCCCAACAGTGAAACATGGTGATGGCATCATCATGCAATGGGGGTGTTTTACAGCTGCAGGGACAGAATGACTGATTGCCATTGAAGGAAACATGAATGCGGCCAAAGTACAGAGATATCCTGGGTGAAAACCTCTTCCAGAGTGCTCTGGACCTCAGACTTGGCCGAAGGTTCACCTTCCAACAAGACAATGACCCTAAGCACACAGCTAAAACAACAAAGGAGTGGCTTCAGAACAACTCTGTGACCATTCTTGACTGGCCCAGCCAGAGCCCTGACCTAAACCCAATTGAGCATGTCTAGAGAGACTTGAAAATGGCTGTCCACAAACGTTCACCATCCAACCTGATGGAACTGGAGAGGATCTGCAAGGAAGAATGACAGAGGATCACCAAATCCAGGTGTGAAAAACTTGTTGCATTATTTCCAAGAAGACTCATTTCATACAGTTTGTCTGAGTGTAGTTAAAGTAGTATTTAGTCAGCCACCAATTGTGCAAGTTTTCCCACTTAAAAAGATGAGAGATGCCTGTAATTGACATCATAGGTAGGCCACAACTATGAGAGTCAAAATGAGAAAACAAATCCAGAAAATCACTTTGTCTGATTTGGCAAGGTTTATTTTGCAAATTATGGTGGAAAATCAGTATTTGGTCATTAACAAAAGTTCATCTCAATATTTTGTTATATATCCTTTGTTGCCAATGACAGAGGTCAAACGTTTTCTGTAAGTCTTCACAAGGTTGTCACGCACTGTTGGTGATATGTTCAACTAATCATCCATGCACATCTCCTCTAGAACAGTGATGTTTTGGGCCTGTCGCTGGGCAACACAGACTTTCAACTCCCTCCAAAGGTTTTTCTATGGGGTTGAGATCTGGAGACTGGCTAGGCCACTCCAAGACCTTCATATGCTTCTTACGAAGCCACTCCTTTGTTGCCCTGGTGGTGTGCTTGTGATCATTATCATGCTGAAAGACCCATCCATGTCTCATCTTCAATGCCCTTGCTGATGGAAGGAGGTTTGCACTCAAAATCTCACGATACATGGCCCCATTCATTCTTTCATGTACACGGATCAGTCGTCCTGGTCCCTTTGCAGAGAAACAGCCCCAAAGCATGATGTTGCCATCCCCTTGCTTCACAGTAGTAGGTATGGTGTTCTTTGGATGCAACTCAGCATTCTGTCTCCTCCAAACACGATGAGTTTTGTTTCTATCAAACAGTTCTACTTTGGTTTCATCAGACCATGTGACATTCTCCCAATACTCCATTGGATAATCCAAATGCTCTCTAGCAAACTTCAGACGGGCCTGGACATGTACTGGCTTAAGCAGGAGGACATGTCTGGCACTGCAGGATCTGAGTCCCTGGCGGCGTAGTGTGTTACTGATGGTAGCCTTTGTTATGGTGGACCCAGCTCTATGCAAGTCATTCACTAGGTCCCCCTGTGTGGTTGTGGGATTTTTGCTCACCGTTCTTGTGATCATCTTGACTCCACGGGGTGAGATCTTGCGTGGAGCCCCAGATCGAGGGAGATTATCAGTGGTCTTGTATGTTTTCCATTTTCTTGTTATCGCTCCCACAGTTGATTTCATCACACCAAGCTGCTTGCCTATTGCAGATTCAGTCTTCCCAGCCTGGTGAAGGGCTACAATTTTGTTTCTGGTGTCCTTCGACAGCTCTTTGGTCTTCACCATACTGGAGTTTGGAGCGTGACTGTTTGAGGTTGTGGACAGGTGTCTTTTATACTGATAACAAGTTCAAACAGGTGCCATTACTACAGGTAATGAGTGGAGGACAGAGGAGCCTCTTAAAGAAGACGTTACAGGTCTGTGAGAGCCAGAAATCTTGCATGTTTTTATGTGACCAAATACTTATTTTCCACAATAGTTTGCAAAATAAATCTTGCCAAATCAGACAAGGTGATTTTCTGGATTTGTTTTTCTAATTTTGACTCTCATTGTTGTGGTCTACTAATTATGCCAATTACAGGCCTCTCTCATCTTTTTAAGTGGGAGAACTTGCACAATTGGTGGCTAACTAAATACTTTTTCCCCCCACTGTATATATTCATAAAAGGGCTGAAACTAAAACTCAAAATAAAAAAAAATTACATATTGGTATCTCCGTGTGCCTAGCTAATAAAAATATGATATTATTCATCACATACATTGAATTCCGAAATGAAAAAAAAAAAGTCAAAATCCCTGTTTTTTTTTTTGGGGGGGGGCACCTTGTTTCTTAAAAATGGAATAATTAATAAGACATCAAATTTATGTGTGGACGCTTAAAATTATAAAGAAAAAAAAATATGTAGCTTGTTTTGCAGAAAAACAAGCCTTGATACAATGCTATTAACCAAAACATAAAAAAGTTATAGCTCTTGGGAGTCAGCCATGTGCCCACAGCAACCAAACCTGTCTTAATTACCGTACCTATGGCAACCAATCACAGCTCAGCTTTCATTCTTAAAACCGCTATAGAAAAATGAAAGCTGGTTGTAATGGACACAAATACCTCTAAAATAGTAATAGCAAAAACTAAAGCTCGTTTCTCGGAAAAACAAGACCAGCTATAACTCTATAGACATTTTTTTTTTTTAAAAGTAACAGTTCTTGGAGCAAGCTGTATTTGTTTCCCACTGCAACCAATCACGGCACAGCTTTCATTTCTTATAGTGCTCTTGAAAAATGAAAGTTCAACTCTGATCAGTGAGTTACCCATAGCGACCAAATAGGACCAATCAGAGTTCAGCTTTCATTTTTTAAACAGCTATAGAAAAATTAACACAGGTCTGTGAGGGGTTGCTATGGGCAACACACACAGTTTTTCTTTTAGACCACTTCTCCTAAATCTCTGAAACCACAGGTACTACAGAGTTCAATTCTCACTGAGACATGTCTTGTGTGTCCGGGATTAGGAAATGCCCCCTGACCCGCCGGTTTCCTCATTCACTGGCGCCTATTAATAGAAGCAAAGGCAGACACTTCCAGGGCGGATGTTTATCTGACAAGCCTGGCGGCTCCTGGGCTTAAGAGCAGTAACACCGTGAGGTTGCCCTGTCAAATGAGAGCCTGTAGTCCTGTGCAAATGTAAATGTACCAAAGGGTTAAATGCTTTAAGGAGAATCAGAGGGTGCAGACGAAGAACTCATTACTAATTAGAACTCTTGGGGTGATGGGTAGACCCCCTATTTTAAGAGGGATAAGCTTAGACTGCAGGTCGGCGTGGTATGGGTTACACATGTGTTACCACCACATTTACAGGGCCCCATTAAAAGGGCCCCTGCCCAAGAACAATATATGGGCACTTTGCAGCTGAAAAGCTCATCAAAATACACTATTCTTCCTGCTTTGGAGGTGGAAATGGGGCCCCTTACCCCCTTTTTCATCAGTCGGTGATGGGTAGTATTTCATCTCCCCTATGGCCGAAATGACAACTATAGTACCACCACCCCATCACCCTTACTCCAGGGGCCCCAAAATCTAACGAAAGACTGTTTACTGCATGGCATCAGTGTGTACCATCAACATGGCGATAATATAAATAACACAACTAATATAACAAAGTGGTTTAACACAAAATGCAACTTTTATTGATTACTGCAGTCTAATTTATTTACCGCTCCATGACAAGCGTCTCTAGCACTTAGTAGAGCCTCTTTGCCTGTTATGACCTGCTGCTAGTGTGATTCTGGCAGCGTTCTTGAGGAACATTAGCCTATTGCTCATGGGCATGGGCCTCAAGGTCACTAATATTCTCGGGTTGGCAAGAAAGTGGTCCCAACTGTGAAGAGAAGAGATCACTGTCTGCACTAACAACGAAAATGATATACAGGCAGTGAATGTTCCTAGAGTTGTAAACATAATTAACAGGTTCAAAGTTATAGAAACACTGGCTCCACTACCTGGACTTGGTAAAAGAAAGGTGTCACTCACCACCACCAGATTCCTGAGGAAGTAGGTGGTCAAAGACCCTCAAGGGACAGAAGACCTGCATCTAGATTTGGTGGCAGCAGGCACTAAGGTTTCAATTTGGACGTTAAGGAGAATACTAAACGCTGAAGACCTCCATGCCCAAATTAAAAGACATCACCACTACTGACCCATAAGCACATGAAAAGTCAGCTACAATATGCTCAAATCCATAAAATAGGCTACAAAAGTTTTATGAGTTTGCTCTGTACAGCAATGTAAAAAACTGAAACTTTTCAGGCTTATGGATCAGTGGTATGTCTGGAGGAGAAAGAATGAAGCACATGCTGAAAAGAACACCCTGCTTACAGTAAAGCATGGCAGTAGCTCGATGATACCTTCAGTGAAGCATGGCGGTGGATCCGTGATGCCTATAATGAAACATGGCCGTAACTCAGTGATGCCTACAGTGAAGCATGGTGTTGGCTGAGTGATGCCTGTACTGAAGCATAGCAGTAGTTCAGTGATACCTACAGTGAAGAATGTCAGTGGCTCCGTGATACAGTATCTCCAGTGAAGCCTGTCAGTGAATTGCTGATGTCAACAGTGAAGCATGTCGGTGGCTCAGTGATGCCTATAGTAAGGCATAGCAGTGGCTCAGTGATAGCTACAGTCAAGCATGTCAGTGGCTCAGTGATGCCTACAGTGAAGCAATGTGCTGGCTCAGTGATGATGTAGCGCTGATTTGCTTCTTTTAGCACTGGAAACGTGTGGATGGCAATATGGATTCAATCAAGCATCAGGAAATCCTAGGAGAAAGCATCATGCCTTCTGTGAGGAAACTGAAGCTTAGGCGTTATTGGACTTTCAAACAGGACATTGATCCCAAACATACGTCAAAGTCAGCCAAGGTTTGGATTCAGAAGTACTAGAACATTCTAAAGCGTGCATCCTAGTCGCTTGACTTAAACCCCATAGAAAATTTTTGGTAGGATTTAAAAAAGGCAGTAGCAGCAAACACAAGAATATCAGTGACCTGGAGGCAATTGCCCATGAAGAATGGCCTAAGAATCCTCAGGAACGCTCCCAGAAGCTGGTGTCTGGCTATGCATGATGGTTGCAGCAGGTCATTACAGCCAGAGGGGCTTTACTGAGTACTAAAGATGCTTGCAATGGAGGGGTGAATAATTCCGAGGCAGAAGTAGTCAGTAAAAGTGGCATGTTGTGCTGAATTAGGAGAAACCACTTGTTATATTAGTTGTGTTGAGCTATTTACATTGCTCTTGCTTGCATGGTTTATGACAAGCAGCAGAAACTTTGTAAGTTTTGCTAAAAATCTGAATTTACAAAAAGGGTAAATAATTTTGTTTGCAACTGTAAATTATATGCATAGTATTATAACTACATTATATACATGGCAGTACAATTTCATTATACTCATGGCAATATGACTACATTATATACAGTACACGCCAGTATAACTATGTTATGTACATGGCAATATGACTACATTATATACAGTACACGCCAGTATAACTATGTTATGTACATGGCAGTATGACTACATTATATACAGTACACGCCAGTATAACTATGTTATGTACATGGCAGTATGACTACATTATATACAGTACACGCCAGTATAACTATGTTATGTACATGGCAGTATGACCACATTATATACAGTACACGCCAGTATAACTATGTTATGTACATGGCAGTATGACCACATTATATACAGTACACGCCAGTATAACTATGTTATGTACATGGCAGTATGACCACATTATATACAGTACACGCCAGTATAACTATGTTATGTACATGGCAGTATGACCACATTATATACAGTACACACCAGTATAACTATGTTATGTACATGGCAGTATGACTACATTATATACAGTACACACCAGTATAACTATGTTATGTACATGGCAGTATGACTACATTATATACAGTACACGCCAGTATAACTATGTTATGTACATGGCAGTATGACTACATTATATACAGTACACGCCAGTATAACTATGTTATGTACATGGCAGTATGACCACATTATATACAGTACACGCCAGTATAACTATGTTATGTACATGGCAGTATGACTACATTATATACAGTACACGCCAGTATAACTATGTTATGTACTTTGCAGTATGACCACATTATATACAGTACACGCCAGTATAACTATGTTATGTACATGGCAGTAAGACTATGCTGCATGCATGGCAGTATATGTACATTACATGGCAATATGATTATAATATACACATGACAGTACAGCTACATTATATACACCGTACATGGTGGTATTATTACATTATATACATGGCAGTGTAATAAACAGTGTATATAGACCAGTATAACTGCACTAAATACATGGCAGTATTGCTACATGATATACGTGGAGGTATATGTACATTATATACATGGCAGTATAATTACACCATATACTTGGAAGTATGACTATATCATATACATTGCAGTATAAATACATAATATACATAGCGGTATAACTAGATTATACAAATGGCAGTATATGTACTTTATATACATTTCAGCATGACTATATTATATACCTGGCAGTATTGCTACGTGATATACATGGTGGTATATGTACATTATGTACATGCCAGTATACTATGCTATATATATCAGTATAACTACACAATATACTTGGAAGTATGACTATATTATAAACATGGCAGTATTGCTACACGTTATACTTGGTATTATGATTATATTATATACATGGCAGTATAACTGCATGATATACATTGCACAACAACTACATTATACACATGGCAGTATATGTACATTATATACATGCAATATTGCTAAAGGATATACATGGTGGTATATGTACATTATATACATGGTAGTATACTATGCTATATACATGACAGCATCACTATATTACATACCTGGTAGTACTGCTACCTGACATAGATGGTGGCATATGTCTATTATATACATGGCAGTATACTACGCTATATACATGGAAGTATATGTACATTATATACATGGCAGTATACATACACTATATACATGGCAATATATGTACATTATATACATGGCAGTATACTACGCTATATACATGGCAGTATGACTATATTACATACCTGGCAGTATTGCTACATGATATACATGGCAGTATATGTACATTTTATGTATCGCAGCAAACGTCCATTATATACATGGAAGTATGACTATATTACATACCTGGCAGTATTGCTATGATATACTCGATGGTATACGTCCACTATATACACGGCAGTGTGTGTACGTTGTATACATGGCAGTATACGTCCACTATATACACGGCAGTGTACTATGCTATATACATGGCAGTGTACTACGCTATATACACGACAGCGTACTACACTATATGCATGGCAGTGTACTACGCTATATACATGGCAGTGTACTACGCTATATACATGGCAGTGTACTACGCTATATACATGGCAGTATACGTCCACTATATACATGGCAGTGTACTACGCTATATACATGGCAGTGTACTACGCTATATACATGGCAGTGTACTACACTATATACACCGCAGTGTACTACGCTATATACATGGCAGTATACGTCCACTATATACATGGCAGTGTACTACGCTATATACATGGCAGTGTACTACACTATATACATGGCAGTGTACTACGCTATATACATGGCAGTGTACTACGCTATATACATGGCAGTATACGTACACTATATACATGGCAGTATACGTCCACTATATACATGGCAGTGTACTACGCTATATACATGGCAGTGTACTACGCTATATACATGGCAGTATACGTCCACTATATACACGGCAGTGTACTACGCTATATACATGGCAGTGTACTACACTATATACACGGCAGTGTGTGTACGTTGTATACATGGCAGTATACGTCCACTATATACATGGCAGTGTACTACGCTATATACATGGCAGTGTACTACGCTATATACATGGCAGTATACGTCCACTATATACACGGCAGTGTACTATGCTATATACATGGCAGTGTACTACGCTATATACACGACAGCGTACTACACTATATGCATGGCAGTGTACTACGCTATATACATGGCAGTGTACTACGCTATATACATGGCAGTATACGTCCACTATATACATGGCAGTGTACTACGCTATATACATGGCAGTGTACTACGCTATATACATGGCAGTGTACTACACTATATACACCGCAGTGTACTACGCTATATACATGGCAGTATACGTCCACTATATACATGGCAGTGTACTACGCTATATACATGGCAGTGTACTACACTATATACATGGCAGTGTACTACGCTATATACATGGCAGTGTACTACGCTATATACATGGCAGTATACGTACACTATATACATGGCAGTATACGTCCACTATATACATGGCAGTGTACTACGCTATATACATGGCAGTGTACTACGCTATATACACGGCAGTATACGTCCACTATATACATGGCAGTGTACTACGCTATATACATGGCAGTGTACTACGCTATATACATGGCACTATACGTACACTATATACATGGCACTATACGTACACTATATACATGGCAGTGTACTACGCTATATACACCGCAGTGTACTACTACGCTATATGCATGGCACTATACGTCCACTATATACACGGCAGTGTACTACGCTATATGCAAGGCAGTATACGTCCACTATATACACAGCAGTGTACACTATATACATGGCACTATACGTCCACTATATACACGGCAGTGTACACTATATGCATGGCACTATACGTCCACTATATACACGGCAGTGTACTACGCTATATACATGGCACGATACGTCCACTATATACTTGGACGTAGACAGCAGTATTGCAGAGCTGTATACCACAGTGCTCATTCCTCCAGCACAATATTATTGTCTCCAGTGCTACATTGTATCACAGGTCTGTGGAATCAGGACATGCCAGTGAGGACTCCAGTGTTTGACTGTACAATGAGGGGGAGGGGAATGATTACCTGGAATTTAGCTGATCCATCATCCATCCAGCCCCCAGTGAGACACAGCAGAGCTGGCATGTCATCTGTCTGATCCTGGAGCACTCAGCACTTAATCCACATGTAAGTGTGCAGCCCCCTCTGCAATGCCCAGGCCATAGGGAGCCCTCCCCAGCAGCTGCAATAGACTGCAACCCACCACAGGGGGCAATGACTGCAACAACCCTAAAAAGCAGCCCAGAGCCAGCAGGTACCATCCAGACCTCACAATCAATGCGCAGAAGGGAGGGCTATGCAGAAGGAGTGGGAGGGGAGTCTGGAAATCTGTCTCCAGAATAGCTGGAAGGGGGAGCAAACAAACCAAATTCTAACGCAAAGAAATAGAAGCATATCATGAAAATCAAGGCTGCTGCAACTTACCAGAGTCAAAGTGGGAGCTAAAGGCAAAGCTGTGGGTGCAAAGGAAAGAGAAGAGCAGTGCAAATATCCATCCCATTGTCAGGCATTGGGCAAGGGGTAGTCGCAGGAATGGGCAGCCCAGGATCAGTGCAGGAAGGATGCTCTGCAGGGCACTGGGGAGGTCTGCAGCAGCTGGCTTGGTCCTATCATCCTTCACCAAGAGGTCCTGGTACCCTCCTCAATGCCTTCTAGTGAGGTTGCAATGCAATAAGTAGGGTTGGCTATGCAGAGAATGACAGGTGCATAGAGTAGCGGAGCTGTGCCAAGATGCCAGGGAGCTGTACCAGTGACTTGTGTATCCCTCTCTGCCTCAGCTTTGATTCTTAGACTCACACACACACACCTACCTAATTCCTCCCATACACATTGCAAGCAGTGCTCTCCACTGCCCCCCAGCGGCGAAGCCTACAACTGCAACTTGTAACTAGGTCTTTTTTTAGAACTGCACTGAGGGATGTCTGATACCTGCACAAAAATGTCCCTGTTGGAAAAGAAGATGAAAATCAAGATTTGGCACCCAGGTAAAAGACATGTGCCAGTGCCTTCAGTGTAATTGCACACGGCCATAGTCTCTTTGCCAGCTGCAGAGTTGTAGTTGTGATAATAACAGCAGAGTCCCCATTGCTCCATTGAAATGCATGTCCTATATAGCTGGATTAGTCACTACTGTGTGCAGTGTGACTCAGCCCTCCTGTTCACACTGAGAGCAATGATTTCTGTATATAGCCTAACCCCCCACTCCCAACTTCAATGCATTCCTATGGAGAGATGCACCTGCTCACAGCTGTTCCTGCTGCTGCAGCCCTGTGTGTGGTCACCAGATGCCATAGTGCAGACAGGAGATCCACTGGGCTGCAAATGTTATTGCACTGGACCAGAACAGCTCCGACCCATCAAGGCATGGACCAAACAAGACCTCAGAAGGCTCCTATGGTATCTGGCACCAGAACGTTGAAGTCAAAATGTGATTTATCAGATCAGGCCGCCCTCTTCCATTGCTCCATGGTCCAGTTCTGGTGCTCATATGCCCACTGTAGGAGAATTCAGTGATGATAAGGGGTAGGCATCGGGGTACATAGCAATATACACTGCAACCTGCAATGCTCTGAGTTCTGATGCCTTTTTATTATAACTGCAGTCTACAATGCTCATCGTATTCTGGCACCTTCCTATCATGGTTGCAAAGCTCTGTGTTCTGATTTCTTTTTTTTAATCATAACTGCGATGCTCTGTGTTTCCTGACACCTTCCTATCATAGCTGTGATGCTCTGTGTGTACTGACACCTTTCTATCACAGCTATGATGCTCTGTGTTTTCTGACACCTTTCTATCACAGCTATGATGCTCTGTGTTTTCTGACACCTTTCTAAAACAGCTATGATGCTCTGTGTTTTCTGACACCTTTCTATGGGCAGGTTCACATTTGCGTATATGTGCGCAGCGTATCATCTGCATGAGAAAACGCATGCAAAAGCTGCGTGTGCATGCGTTTGCATTGTTTATGCGCATGCGTTCGATATTTCCAATGTTTTCCAGTAGCTTTTCGTTGACATGAGACACCCAATGGTCATGTCTCATCGGATTTCTATATATATAGACACACTGCACTGATGAAACCATAGTCTTTGGCTGCTGTATCAAGCTGCAAGATTGATCTTGACATGGACAGCTTCTATGAAGATCTGGATTTACAATTGAAACTAGCTGCTGCCTTTGCTTTTGCTTGTCAAGAACGAAGAAGAAGAGAAAGACGGAGAAGACGTCATTGATATTGGCAACACCCTATCCTTGAACTCCGAGAGAGCCGTGGAGCCTACCACTCCTTGTACACAGAGCTGCGGCAAAACCCGGAGAAGTTTTTAGACTATACGAGGATGACAGAACAGAGCTTTGATGACTTGTTGCAACGTGTCCAAGGATCAATCGGCAGGCAGGACACATAGCTCCGTCGAGCAATTCCTACTGAGGAACGGCTGTTGGTCACCTTGAGGTACGTAATTTTTTAAAAACAAACACCTGTCATTAGTATTATTGTAATAAAAGTGGATCGCCCCCAGGCGCAGGGCAGTGGGGTACTCGGTACCGGGTCCCTCTGTCTCGGTTCTGGGGATGTCACGGTGGCCTGACCCGGTCCGTGGCCCTGCTAAGGGGCGCCCAATCAAAGGTGTAGTTTGTCAAGTGTTCGTGACGCCACCTGTGGTGTTCGGTCAGGGTGACCGACGCTGCTAGGGGTCCGCTGGGGTGATGGAATGGCAGCTAGATGTTATACCTTCCCACAGGTGAAGTATGTCCCCAGGGCTTCCCTTGATGAGTAGGTGGTAATGGTGGATGTTGTAAGGTGCGATGAATAACGAGGACACAAAGGTTGCAGTCTCTTTACCTTTTACTGAAGACTTCAACGTCCACAGTCCAGAGCACTGTTCACAGGGCAGGCCAAGTCCGGCCGGTCTGAAAGCACATCCAGAGTTCCCTTTGCAGGTGGAAATCAGTAGCCTTCCTACTAGCGCCTGTGTGTTGTAGTACCTCCCTGCTGAGCACCACGGGATAGTCCTCACAACTCTCGTGTATATTTCTGATGTTCTCTCTCTGTCCCCCAGATGGTATGGCTAGGACGACCCGTATGACGGGGTAGGCCTGGAGCTATTTTATAGGGACCCTAGTGACGCCCCCTCTCCCACAATTTGCCTCCGTTGTCTTCATTAGGTATTAAGGTCGGGCAGCCAACTTGGAATTGAACTGTCCCGCCGTGTTTCAAAGTAATGAGTAGAGCCAATTACTTCCTCGGTGTTCCGGCCACCGGCTACGCGCCTCAGAAGGATGTTGCCGATCTTAAGGCAGGACTCCTCCTGGTGTTATCTCCTTGTGCTATGATCTCGTTTCTCACTTCTCCACAATATACTTCGCTTCTTGTCCTTTCTTAGGATGCTGCCGTAATGAGGTGCAGGCGCAGCTCTGTTACGTTCTATCTCCTGCTATGTCTCTATCAGGATCCCACCCCTGACAGGGACCTCTGTCTACAGCTCCGATGTTCCTCCTTCTCTCTGTCTGCCTGACAGGTCTTCTCTGGGTCAAACCCAGGTAGCTTCTCTCTAACTTCCTATCCAACCCCCAGTTTTACCCGAGTGTGAGGAGTGGCCTAATAGATAGAACCTTTTGCTCCCCCTGGTGGCCGGAGTGTGAAGTGTAGTGTGTGACTGTGATACCTGGTCAGGTGAACTCCTTTAGTACCATCAGACGTACCATCACTCCCCCTGATGGGAGAGCGACAATACTGCAACGACCAGGACTCTGGGGTTCTGCAAAAGCCATGTACTGATTTTTTTTCTCTTCTTTTCTAAAAGCCTTTTTTTTTTTTACTGGAGAGACATTATCATCCCTCCCTTTTCAATTCAGAATTGGAGTCTCCACACTGTCTGGGATTATTGGAGACACCTGCCGTGCTTTAGGTGAAGTTCTGCGTCCAGAATTCCTCCCCCAACCCACAACTGAAATCTGGTTGGAAAATGCCGTCAAATTCCAGGAAATGTGTAATTTTTCTAACTGCTTGGGTGCTAGGGACGGCAAACACATTAGGATTATGAAACCTTCTGGTAGTGGAACTGAGTACTTCAATTATAAAAAATACTATTCCATTGTTCTAATGGCGATTGCCAATGCTCAGTGTAAATTTGTCACCGTAGACATTGGCTCATTTGGTCGGGGAAATGACTCACAAACTTTCAAAAACTCGTACATGGGCTAACAATTGTATGGTAATGATTTTAATTTCTCACAGCCACAACCTCTTCCCAACACTGAAGGACCACCAGTGCCATTTGTTGTGGTTGGAGATGAGGCCTTCCAAATGTGTGCCAACCTCCTAAAACCGTATTCAAGTCGGGACTTAAATCACACAAAAAATGTACAACTGCCGACTGACAAGGGCACGAAGAACTGTGGAATGTGTCTTTGGATTGCTGGTATGTAAATGGCACATTTTGGGAACATCTACTAATCTAAAAATTGAAACTATTGATGAGTTTGTGAAAGCAAGTGTTCTTCTACAAAACTACATCATGGCAAAAGAGCGGCCCAACTTAGAAAATGAGGAACCTGTTACATTGCATGATTACCAAAGTCACCAAAGTTACCAATGTTCCACTACTGTTGCCCAGATTAGAGATAAGTTTGCTGCTTACTTTGTATCTGATAATGGACGTGTGGAATGGCAAGACGCAATGGTTTAAGCAGCTAAGTAAAATTTACCTGTAATTTTAAAATGTATCTGTAATTTTAAAGTGTACATGTTATGTTAAAATGTACATGTAATGTTAAAATGTACGTGTTATGCTAAAATGTACATGGATGGGAGTGGACACATTGGGGAAGCAAGTTAGGGAACCATTTGTAGGTGAGGGTGGAGGTGGTGGGTCCAATTTTGGGAGGGATTTCTGTCTCTGGGTCTTCGTCCTGGTCCTAAGATGCTGCGTTTTGGTCTTCTTTTTTGTTGGCCCAGTGGGAGTGGTTGCCTCTGTCAAAGTCATTGGCCATGGTGCTGGAGTGGGCATGGGAGCTGACAAGGGTGCTGGAGTGGGCATGGGTGCTGGAGTGGGCATGGGTGCTGGAGTGGGCAGGGGTGCTGGAGTGGGAAGGGGTGCTGGACTCGGCAGCGTGGTGGATCGGTGAACTGGAAGCGGTGGTGGTGGAGGAGGATAGTTTGGTGCAGTGGAACTTGGAAAGATGATCGGCTGCTGGTAATATCCTCCGCCCTGTGGATGGAAGCTTTGGGACTGCTGCTGGGACTGCTGCTGCTGAAATGCGTAGCTATAAGCAGCCTGGCCGGTCTGCATAACATCCAGCTGGAGTTGGGGCGTAAGGTTCTCCGACACGCTCCGCTCAAAGGCTGAAAAAAAATGTTGCGCCGGTCTCTCAAAGTCGGCTTCCAGGCGGTCAAGGCGTTTGTTGACATCCTGTAAAAGTGTGTTCACATGGATGAACCCACTCTTCAGTCTATCTCCAAGCACCCTAATCCCATCCTGGAAGACCGAGCTTAACTGCATAAACTCGAGCATGCCTATCCTCTCCCAGGCCCTCTGCCGCTGACAAGAAGACCCAGCAGAGGAAGTTGGCTGGGAGAGGGGAAAACCAGATGGACTGGTTGCCTG
Organism: Ranitomeya variabilis; assembly: GCF_051348905.1. Lineage (NCBI taxonomy): Eukaryota > Metazoa > Chordata > Amphibia > Anura > Dendrobatidae > Ranitomeya > Ranitomeya variabilis. The sequence goes on from NC_135235.1 coordinate 608,322,455, forward strand.
TTCCCCAGCCTATTAAGTCTGCTAGGTTGCTCCATCGCTGGTGGATGATTGGGACTGCGTCTCTTCGGTGGCTGGTCGATGAGGGTCCGCTTCAACAGAGGATGATCCAGGTTGTGTTGTGCTGCACCAGGTTCTGTGTGAAAAAAAGAAACACATTGGGAAAAAAATACATGTTGTGTTGTGCTGCTTTAGGTTCTGTGTGGAAAAGAAAATCAAAAACTTTAAAAACAACATTAAAAAAAAATGCATATATACCGTATTTTTCGGAATACAAGACGCACTTTCCCCCCCCAAAAAAAGGGGGAAAAGTGGGGGGTGTGTCTTATAGTTGGGATGCAGGCTTACCAGCAGTGGTGTGGCGGCGGCAGAGGTGCGGCGGCGGCAGAGGTGCGGGGATGATGAGGCGCAGCGAGCGGTATGGCGTGAGCAGGGTCCCTTCCACAGGTGAGGTGACGCAGCAGCCCGGTAAGCAGCAGAGCCGGGTGAATCATGGCTTTATCGGTGGCGGCGGCAATCTTCCTGAGGCCGCGCGTGCGCAGATGGAGTGCTCTGCTTCCCGGGGCTTCAGGAAAATGGCCGCGGGAGGTGCGCGTGCGCAGATGGAGATCACGGCGGCCATTTTCCTGAAGCCGAGATCTAAATCTGCGAAATAGGCTTCAGGAAAATGGCCACCACGATCATCTGCGCACGCGCGGCCTCCCGCGGCCATTTTCCTGAAGCCCTGGGAAGCAGAGCACTACATCTGCGCACACACGGCCTCAGGAAGATGGCCGCTGCCACTGATAAAGCCATGATTCACCCGGCTCTGCTGCTTACCTTGGATCCTGGGCCGCTGCGTCACCTCACCTTTGGAAGGGACCCTGCTCACGCCATACCACTCATTGCGCCTCATCATCCCTGCACCTCTTCTGCCGCCACAGCACTGCTGCAACCCCCCCTTGGACACCAGGCCGTGGCGTCGCCCACCTAAACAGGAAGGGACCTCTTATGATCTGGTGGCCTAGGAGCGGCATGAGACGTACTCTGGAGAATGTGGTAACTGTACTGACCGCAGACCCTGGACTTAACACCGCAACTAGAAGTAGCCGTGGGATGTACCTACCAATCCTAGACACCTCGACACAGCCGGAGGACTAATTAACCCTATAGATAGAAAAGGGAAAACTATCTTGCCTCAGAGAAAATTCCCAAAGGATAGGCAGCCCCCCACAAATATTGACTGTGAGAGGAGAGGAAAAAACATACACAGGCTGAAAACAGAATTTAGCAAAGGAGGCCAATCTAGCTAAAATAGGAAAGATAGGACAGAGAACTATGCGGTCAGTATTAAAATACTATAAAATGTCCACCACAGATAATACAAAAACTCCACATCTAACTAAAGACATGGAGAGTAAATCTGCCTCTCCAGAGATTCCAGCTTGGCTGCATAAATCCTTACACAGATAAAGCTGGACAAGAAAAAACATGCAATGCACTGAACAATGAGGCCCACAACATGTGGGCAGAAAAACAAGCAGAACTTATCTTGTAGAAATTAACTGCAAGCAGGAGCGACCAGGAAGGGATGTGAATCCTCCAGAAACAATGAAGAACTGGCACTCACTAAAGGGTGAAGCCAGACTAAATAGCCCCGTCCGAAGTGGACACACCTGATGACTGCTGTGAAGGACAAACAGCAGCACTACCACTTATAACCACCGGAGGGAGCCCAAGAGCAGAACCCACAACAGAATTCACAACAGTACCCCCCCCTTGAGGAGGGGTCACCGAACCCTCACCAGAGCCCCCAGGATGATCAGGACGAGCCAAATGGAAGGCACGAACCAAATTGTCAGCATGAACATCGGAGGCAACAACCCAAGAATTATCCTCCTGGCCATAACCCTTCCACTTGACAAGATACTGAAGCCTCCATCTTGAAAAACGAGAATCCAAGATCTTCTCCACAACATACTCCAACTCCCCATCAATCAACACCGGGGCAGGAGGATCAACAGAGGGAACCACGGGCACCACATATTTCCGCAACAAAGATCTATGAAAAACATTATGGATGGAAAAAGAGGCTGGAAGGGCCAAACGAAAAGACACTGGATTGATAATCTCAGAAATCCTATAAGGACCAATAAACCGAGGCTTGAACTTCGGGGAAGAAACCTTCATAGGAACATGACGAGAAGACAACCAGACCAAATCCCCAACCCGAAGCCGGGAACCCACACGCCGACGACGGTTGGCAAAACGCTGAGCCTCCTCCTGAGACAACACCAAATTGTCCACAACATGAGCCCAAATTTGCTGCAACCTGTCAACCACAGAGTCCACCCCAGGACAATCAGAAGACTCAACCTGCCCTGAAGAAAAACGAGGATGAAACCCAGAATTACAAAAGAATGGTGAAACCAAGGTAGCAGAACTAGCCCGATTATTAAGGGCAAACTCGGCCAATGGCAAGAAAGCCACCCAATCATCCTGATCGGCAGACACAAAGCATCTCAAATAAGTTTCCAAAGTCTGGTTAGTTCGCTCGGTTTGGCCGTTTGTCTGAGGACGAAATGCGGAAGAAAAACACAAATCAATGCCCAGCTTAGCACAAAAGGACCGCCAAAACCTAGAAACAAACTGGGAACCTCTATCGGACACAATATTCTCCGGAATGCCATGCAAACGAACCACATGCTGAAAAAACAACGGAACCAACTCAGAAGAGGAAGGCAATTTAGGCAAAGGTACCAAATGAACCATCTTAGAAAACCGGTCACAGACCACCCAGATAACCGACATCCTCTGGGAAACAGGAAGATCCGAAATAAAATCCATAGAAATATGCGTCCAAGGCCTCTCAGGGACCGGCAAAGGCAAAAGCAACCCACTGGCGCGGGAGCAGCAAGGTTTGGCCCGCGCACAAGTCCCACAGGACTGCACAAAAGAACGTACATCCCGTGACAAAGAAGGCCACCAAAATGACCTACTAACCAAATCTCTGGTACCAAAAATCCCAGGATGGCCAGCCAACACAGAACAGTGAACCTCAGAAATCACTTTACTAGTCCATCTGTCAGGAACAAACAGTTTCCCCGCTGGACAGCGTTCAGGTTTATCAGCCTGAAACTCCTGAAGAACCCGTCGCAAATCAGGGGAGATGGCAGAAAGAATCACCCCCTCCTTCAGAATACCAACCGGCTCAAGAACCCCAGGGGAATCAGGCAAAAAACTCCTAGAGAGGGCATCAGCCTTAACATTCTTAGAACCCGGAAGATACGAGACAACAAAATCAAAACGGGAGAAAAACAGGGCCCATCGGGCCTGTCTAGAATTCAGCCGTTTGGCAGACTCGAGGTAAATCAGATTCTTATGATCGGTCAAGACCACAATACGGTGCTTGGCCCCCTCAAGCCAATGTCACCACTCCTCAAATGCCCACTTCATAGCCAACAACCCACGATTGCCGACATCATAATTGCGTTCCGCAGGCGAAAACTTTCGAGAAAAGAAGGCACACGGTTTCATTAAGGAACCATCAGAATTCCTCTGAGACAAAACGGCCCCTGCCCCAATCTCAGAAGCGTCAACCTCAACCTGAAAAGGAAGAGAAACATCCGGCTGACGCAACACAGGGGCAGAAGTAAATCGGTGCTTAAGCTCCTGAAAGGCAGAAACAGCCTCAGAGGACCAATTCGTTACATCAGCGCCCTTCCTCGTCAAATCGGTCAGGGGTTTAACCACACTTGAGAAGTTGGCAATGAAACGGCGATAAAAATTAGCAAAGCCCAAAAATTTCTGAAGGCTCTTCACGGATGTGGGCTGGATCCAATCATGAATGGCCTGAACCTTAGCCGGATCCATTTCTATAGATGATGGAGAAAAAATGAAGCCCAAAAAAGAAACCTTCTGTACTCCAAAGAGGCACTTAGACCCCTTCACAAACAAGGCATTATCACGAACGACCTGAAATACCATCCTGACTTGTTTCACATGAGACTCCCAATCATCTGAAAAAATCAAAATATCATCCAAATATACAATCATGAATTTATCAAGATAATTCCGAAAAATATCATGCATGAAGGACTGAAACACAGATGGGGCATTAGAGAGTCCGAATGACATCACAAGATATTCAAAATGGCCCTCGGGCGTATTAAACGCAGTTTTCCATTCGTCACCCTGCTTAATACGAACAAGATTATATGCCCCTCGAAGGTCAATCTTAGTAAACCAACTAGCCCCCTTAATCCTGGCAAACAAATCAGAAAGCAAAGGCAAAGGGTATTGGAATTTGACCGTGATCTTATTCAAGAGGCGATAATCAATACAGGGTCTCAAGGAGCCATCCTTCTTGGCAACAAAAAAAAAAACCTGCTCCCAATGGAGAAGAAGATGGCCGAATATGCCCCTTCTCCAAAGACTCCTTAACATAACTCCGCATGGCGGCATGTTCAGGCACAGACAGGTTGAAAAGTCAGCCCTTAGGGAACTTACAGCCTGGAATCAAATCAATAGCACAATCACAGTCCCTATGCGGTGGAAGGGAACTGGACTTGGGCTCATCGAAAACATCCTGGAAATCTGACAGAAACTCAGGAATTTCAGAAGAGGGGGAGGAGGAAATTGACATCAGAGGAACGTCATCATGAACCCCCTGACAACCCCAACTAGTCACAGACATAGATTTCCAATCCAACACCGGATTATGCACCTGTAACCATGGAAACCCCAGCACAATAGCATCATGCAAATTATGCAACACCAGGAAACGACAATCTTCATGATGGGCTGGCGCCATGCACATGGTTAACTGTGTCCAAAACTGAGGTTTATTTTTAGCCAATGGTGTAGCATCAATGCCCCTCAAAGGGATAGGACTCCGCAAAGGCTGTTAGGGAAAACCACAACGTCTGGCAAATGCTAAGTCCATTAAATTTAAAGCGGCGCCTGAATCCACAAATGCCATGACAGAAAATGATGATAATGAGCAGATCAGGGTCACAGATAACAGAAATTTAGGTTGTACAGTACTGATGGTAACGGAATTAGCGATTCTCTTGGCACGCTTAGGGCAATCAGAAATAACATGAGCAGAATCGCCGCAGTAAAGGCACAACCTATTCTGACGTCTGAATCCTTGGCGTTCAGCTCTAGACACAATCCTATCACACTGCATAGGCTCAGGACTCCGCTCGGAAGACAACGCCATAGTGTGCACAACTCTGTGCTCACGCAAGCGCCGATCAATTTGAATGGCCAGAGACATAGAATCACTCAGACCTACAGGCGTGGGGAACCCCACCATAACATCTTTAACAGATTCAGAAAGACCCTTTCTGAAAATTCCCGCCAAAGCATCCTCATTCCACTTAGTAAGCACAGACCATTTTCTAAATTTCTGGCAATATGATTCTGCCGCTTCTTGACCCTGACACAGGGCCAACAAGGTTTTCTCAGCATGATCCACAGAATTAGGTTCATCATACAATAACCCAAGCGCCTGAAAAAAGGTGTCTACATTAAGCAAGGCCGGATTCCCAGATTCCAGGGAAAATGCCCAATCCTGAGGGTCGCCACGCAACAGAGATATGACAATTTTTACCTGCTGGATGGGATCACCAGAGGAACGGGGCTTCAGAGCAAAAAACAGTTTACAGTAATTTTTAAAGCTCAAAAATTTGGACCTGTCCCCAAAACACAGATCGGGGGTAAGAATTCTAGGCTCTAAAACAGGAGTCTGCACGATATAATCAGAAATACCCTGTACTCTAGCAGCAAGTTGATCCACACGAGAAGCAAGTCCCTGAACATCCATGTCAGCGCCTAACTCCTGAGCCACCCAGAGATAAAGAGGGAAAAAAAAAAAACACAACAGAGTACAGAAAAAAAAATGGCTCAGCACTTTCTTTCCCTTCTTTTGAGATGCGGTTAACTCATTGTTGGCCAGTTGTACTGTTATGATCTGGTGGCCTAGGAGCGGCATGAGACGTACTCTGGAGAATGTGGTAACTGTACTGACCGCAGACCCTGGACTTAACACCGCAACTAGATGTAGCCGTGGGATGTACCTACCAATCCTAGACACCTCGACACAGCCGGAGGACTAATTAACCCTATAGATAGAAAAGGGAAAACTATCTTGCCTCAGAGAAAATTCCCAAAGGATAGGCAGCCCCCCACAAATATTGACTGTGAGAGGAGAGGAAAAAACATACACAGGCTGAAAACAGAATTTAGCAAAGGAGGCCAATCTAGCTAAAATAGGAAAGATAGGACAGAGAACTATGCGGTCAGTATTAAAATACTATGAAATGTCCACCACAGATAATACAAAAACTCCACATCTAACTAAAGACATGGAGGGTAAATCTGCCTCTCCAGAGATTCCAGCTTGGCTGCATAAATCCTTACACAGATAAAGCTGGACAAGAAAAAACATGCAATGCACTGAACAATGAGGCCCACAACATGTGGGCAGAAAAACAAGCAGAACTTATCTTGTAGAAATTAACTGCAAGCAGGAGCGACCAGGAAGGGATGTGAATCCTCCAGAAACAATGAACAACTGGCACTCACTAAAGGGTGAAGCCAGACTAAATAGCCCCGTCCGAAGTGGACGCACCTGATGACTGCTGTGAAGGACAAACAGCAGCACTACCACTTATAACCACCGGAGGGAGCCCAAGAGCAGAACCCACAACAGAATTCACAACAGGGACCCTGCTCAGGTGCACGCCATATCGCCCACCGCAATACTGCACCTCTGCTGACACCATGCCTCCTGTGAACCTGCACTGCAACCGCCAGCCCTCAGGTAAGATACTGTAAATTCGGACAATAAGACGGACCCCCATCTTACTGTATAAAAAAATCTTTTTTTCTGTAATTTTCACCCCAAATTTCGGGTGCGTCTTATGGTCCGGTGCGTCTTATAGTCCGAAAAATACGGTACTTACGTTTGCGTAGCAAGTGCAGGCCTCAAGAAAGCAAGGTTCTTGTGGTATTTGTATTTTTGTGACCTTGGTGCAGCACCACTTTTTAGCCCAATTCTCCTCTCCCATGTCCTTGTTGAAGCGGTCCTTCATCGAATGCCACCGGATTTTGATTCTTTTCACTGTGAAGGGAAAATAAAGGAAAAAATTAATTGGAAAAAAATACACTAACATTTTCACTGCCGCGTCAGACCACATTGCAATACTTACCAAAATCATTTCTGGCACGTGACGTGGCATGGTCCCAATCAGCCAGCAGCGATGTTGCCACTTTTTCCCAGAGTCGTCGATTGACCACATTGTCGGAGTGCTGACGGTCACGGGTATCCCACAACGGTACTCGCTCTTGAACAAGGTTGATAAGTTTCTCATTGTCAATATATAGATTGGCTTCTTCCCATTGTGGAACCTATAGATCAAATAGAACAACAATAAATTTAAAGTAAAACTGACAACAAAATCTATTAGAACTCTGCTGAAAAGAATACTTACACCCTGTCTTTCCTGTTGAGACACATGGGCCCGACGAAACCGGGAAGCTTCATTTTCACTTGACTGCTCCAGCTCGTGCCCACTGGAAGTTACCTATAAAGAAAATAATTCCATCACCTGTGAAATACTAAACAAATCCTGAAAACATGACCTGTTGGTGGCTTTTGAGGACTGGAGTTGGGGAACACTGCACTAGAGAAAAGAACAGAGAAGAAAAATTAAAGTTGTTAAGAGCCAAACAATATGGTGGCAAAAAAAAGGACACCAATACTTACATTAAAGGCAGTTGTCCAACAGCACAGCAGTCAGCACAGGCCAGGGAGAGACGGCAGCACCAGGAGACAACCACAGCACCAGGAGACAACCGAAGTACCAGCAGAGTCGACAAGTCTTCAAGGAACAGTGAGAGAGACAGACATTTTCAAAGTTTCTATACTTACATAACCAGTGTTGTCCTCACCAGGCCAGCAGCACCAGGAGAGACGTCAGCACCAGAGGCAGATGGCAGCACCAGTAGAGACGCCAGCACCAGAGACAGATGGCAGCACCAGGAGGCAACCAGTCTAAAGGAACAGAAAGAAAAATTAACAGAGACAGACATTTTCAAAGGTTCTATACTTAAATAGCCAGCGTTGTCCTCACCAGGCCAGCAGCACCAGGAGAGATGCAGGCACCAGAGACAGATGGCAGCACCAGAAGAGATGCCAGCACCAAGAGAGAAGGCAGCACCAGGAGACAACCAGTCTTGTGCTTCCGTGCCAAATCTTGTGCTTCCATGCTGAGTCTTGTGCTTCCGCGCTGAGTCTTGTGCTTCAGTGCTGAGACTTGTGCTTCGGTGCTGATTCTTCTGCTTCCATCCAGAGTCTTGAGAGTAATGCACTACCTGTTTCCAGACCCTCTTTTATACATCAGGGATATTGCAGGTGGTGACATTATTTCCTGGTCCTTTTCATTATGAAGTGCGCATGCGTATCGAACGCATGTCCTTGTGTATGCTTGCAGTCCTATAGACAGTAATGCGTTGTTTTGATGCAGTCCATCTGCACTTATCCACATGCAGATGACTGCGCATAATTGACACCTCAAAAAATGCAACATGTTGAGTTCGCCGGAACCCGCCCCACACCGAGAAACAACGCATGCGTACGCAGACGCATGCGAACGCATACAAACGCATGTCCCTGCGTACGCCATGTTAAAGATAGGTACCCATGACACATGTGGATCTGTGCGGATAATATGCTGCGCACAGAGACGCAAATGTGAAACTACTCTATCATAGCTGTGATGCTCTGTGTTCTGATACCGCTCTATCATAGCTGTGATGCTCTGTGAGTTCTGACACCTCTCTATCATAGCTGTGATGCTCTGTGAGTTCTGACACCTCTCTATCATGGCTGTGATGCCCTGTGTCCTGACACCTTTCTATCATAGTAAATATAGAAAAACTGACTGAACAGCCATCTAGTCTGAACTGGTGCATAACCAAAAAGTTTTACATAGCAAATAGATAATGGCTGCACTCAATTTTATTGTGCTAAAACAAGGAAATGTGCAATATATGAAATGTGAACAGCATAATGGCTTGTGAAATTTATGAAAAAACACATGAGATTTTTAGCACAAGATTTGGCCAAAAGTTGTGAGCCCATCCACCAAACGTCAAGGTAATCTCAAAACGGATGGGTAACTAACCTGTCTGCCTAGTGTGAACAATTACCTATGGCTAATAACATGGTAAAGCCTGCATTTATAGGGGAGGTTAGAACCAACTGTGTTTGGATGTAGTTAAAATCACAGCATGGTGAAGGGCGGGGCGTTCAAGTCAGAAAAAGCAATACATAGTAAATATAGAAAAACTGACTGAACAGCCATCTAGTCTGAACTGGTGCATAACCAAAAAGTCTTACATAGCAAATAGATAATGGCTGCACTCAATTTTATTGTGCTAAAACAAGGAAATTTGCAATATATGAAATGTGAACAGCATAATGGCTTGTGAAATTTATGAAAAAACACATGAGATTTTTAGCACAAGATTTGGCCAAAAGTTGTGAGCCCATCCACCAAACGTCAAGGTAATCTCAAAACGGATGGGTAACTAACCTGTCTGCCTAGTGTGAACACTTACCTATGGCTAATAACATGGTAAAGCCTGCATTTATAGGGGAGGTTAGAACCAACTGTGTTTGGATGTAGTTAAAATCACAGCATGGTGAAGGGCAGGGCGTTCAAGTCAGAAAAAGCAATACATAGTAAATATAGAAAAACTGACTGAACAGCCATCTAGTCTGAACTGGTGCATAACCAAAAAGTCTTACATAGCAAATAGATAATGGCTGCACTCAATTTTATTGTGCTAAAACAAGGAAATGTGCAATATATGAAATGTGAACAGCATAATGGCTTGTGAAATTTATGAAAAAACACATGAGATTTTTAGCACAAGATTTGGCCAAAAGTTGTGAGCCCATCCACCAAACGTCAAGGTAATCTCAAAACGGATGGGTAACTAACCTGTCTGCCTAGTGTGAACACTTACCTATGGCTAATAACATGGTAAAGCCTGCATTTATAGGGGAGGTTAGAACCAACTGTGTTTGGATGTAGTTAAAATCACAGCATGGTGAAGGGCGGGGCGTTCAAGTCAGAAAAAGCAATACATAGTAAATATAGAAAAACTGACTGAACAGCCATCTAGTCTGAACTGGTGCATAACCAAAAAGTCTTACATAGCAAATAGATAATGGCTGCACTCAATTTTATTGTGCTAAAACAAGGAAATGTGCAATATATGAAATGTGAACAGCATAATGGCTTGTGAAATTTATGAAAAAACACATGAGATTTTTAGCACAAGATTTGGCCAAAAGTTGTGAGCCCATCCACCAAACGTCAAGGTAATCTCAAAACGGATGGGTAACTAACCTGTCTGCCTAGTGTGAACACTTACCTATGGCTAATAACATGGTAAAGCCTGCATTTATAGGGAGGTTAGAACCAACTGTGTTTGGATGTACGGTAGTTAAAATCACAGCATGGTGAAGGGCGGGGCGTTCAAGTCAGAAAAAGCAATACATAGTAAATATAGAAAAACTGACTGAACAGCCATCTAGTCTAGCTGCCATGCTATGTGAGTCTTGACACCTTTCTATCATAGCTACAATGCTCTGCATATTCTGACACCTTTCTCACTTCACCTGGTATAATCCCTTTTAGCTCGGAGTCAGACTGACTGCACTGTTACTACTGTCCAGAGCCAAAAATAGAAATTATATTGATGCTTTCCTATGAAATATTAATTGTGTCTCCCCTGTGCTGAGTCGTCATTTTTGCCTAATTATTTTGCTTCCCGGTCTGAGCAGTTTGATAAACACCACACTTCCATAGTCTGATATGATTTAGAATGTCAGACTTATCATCCTTAGCCCCACCTCTTCTTACAGATGTAGCAGCCGCCATGACGGCTGCCCACCTATGTTAATAGCATAGTGTGACCATTCTTATTCATCGTCTGAAGCAGTGATTCCCCATGCAGTGGCTGCAGCTATCAGGAAAAATTATAGGGTTTCTTGGCAAAATTTAGAGTAGACCCGAGGTACAGGTCCTTCTCAAAAAATTAGCATATAGTGTTAAATTTCATTATTTACCATAATGTAATGATTACAATTAAACTTTCATATATTATAGATTCATTATCCACCAACTGAAATTTGTCAGGTCTTTTATTGTTTTAATACTGATGATTTTGGCCTACAACTCCTGATAACCCAAAAAACCTGTCTCAATAAATTAGCATATTTCAACCGTCCAATCAAATAAAAGTGTTTTTTAATAACAAACAAAAAAACCATCAAATAATAATGTTCAGTTATGTACTCAATACTTGGTTGGGAATCCTTTGGCAGAAATGACTGCTTCAATGCGGCCTGGCATGGAGGCAATCAGCCTGTGACACTGCTGAGATGTTATGGAGGCCCAGGATGCTTCAGTAGCGGCCTTAAGCTCATCCAGAGTGTTGGGTCTTGCGTCTCTCAACTTTCTCTTCACAATATCCCACAGATTCTCTATGGGGTTCAGGTCAGGAGAGTTGGCAGGCCAATTGAGCACAGTAATACCATGGTCAGTAAACCATTTACCAGTGGTTTTGGCACTGTGAGCAGGTGCCAGGAAGCATGAAGTGCTCCAAAATCTCCTGATAGCTAGCTGCATTGACCCTGCCCTTGATGAAACACAGTGGACCAACACCAGCAGCTGACATGGCACCCCACACCATCACTGACTGGGTACTTGACACTGGACTTCAGGCATTTTGGCATTTCCTTCTCCCCAGTCTTCCTCCAGACTCTGGCACCTTGATTTCCGAATGACATGCAAAATTTGCTTTCATCAGAAAAAAGTACTTGGGACCACTTAGCAACAGTCCAGTGCTGCTTCTCTGTAGCCCAGGTCAGGCGCTTCTGCCGCTGTTTATGGTTCAAAAGTGGCTTTACCTGGGGAATGCGGCACCTGTAGCCCATTTCCTGCACACGCCTGTGCACGGTGGCTCTGGATGTTTCCACACCAGACTCAGTCCACTGCTTCCTCAGGTTCCCCAAGGTCTGGAATCGGTCCTTCTCCACAATCTTCCTCAGTGTCCGGTCACCTCTTCTCGTTGTACAGCGTTTTCTGCCACATTGTTTCCTTCCAACAGACTTACCATTGAGGTGCCTTGATACAGCACTCTGGGAACAGCCTATTTGTTGAGAAATTTCTTTCTGGGTCTTACCCTCTTGCTTGAGGGTGTCAATGATGGCCTTCTTGACATCTGTCAGGTCGCTAGTCTTACCCATGATGGGGGTTTTGAGTAATGAACCAGGCAGGGAGTTTTTAAAAGCCTCAGGTATCTTTTGCATGTGTTTAGAGTTAATTAGTTGATTCAGAAGATTAGGGTAATAGGTCGTTTAGAGAACCTTTTCTTGATATGCTAATTTATTGAGACAGGTTTTTTGGGTTATCAGGAGTTGTAGGCCAAAATCATCAGTATTAAAACAATAAAAGACCTGACAAATTTCAGTTGGTGGATAATGAATCTATAATATATGAAAGTTTAATTGTAATCATTACATTATGGTAAATAATGAAATTTAACACTATATGCTAATTTTTTGAGAAGGACCTGTATATTCTGGGGAAATAAGCAAAAAAGAAGGATCTCTAGCAATTAAAACTGAATATACTGTGATAATTGGCTGCCTACTGTCACCACTAGATGGAGCTCATTGCAAATGGTCTCAATTGAAGCTGTATAGAGCTATATTCAGTGTGCTCCTCCTGGTGGGGTCTGCAGGAAAGCTCTTCCGGCCCTCTAAACAACCAATAGTGGTGGAATGGCCTGTCTCTATGACAGGTATGTGTGTTACATCAAGATACTTTTATATGTATGCTGTTTATGTAGATTAGGCTTAGGGCATTTATTCCTTGGCTCTGTTGCCTGCTGTGCTGAATTATTGGATATTTCGAATTATCAGGCACAATAGAATACAATTATATATACTCATACGTCACTCCCAGAATCCACCACTAGAAGAAATGTATGGATTACAGATGTACATAGGAATAAATCCCTGGTTTCCTTAGCGCCCACTAGTGGTGATGGCAGGCAACTACCATTTAAGTGTTTTACCTCTATGACTCTGTAATGAAACCCACTGTGGCTTGTTTATGGTACCAGGGTAGTCAGCCATTCCAAACTGATCACGTATTGTCAGTAGTAGGTGGCTAGAAAAGAAGCAGCTGTCAACGTATGGCTCATTATTTTCCTGGCCGGACTACACAATTTCACGGAGCCTTGGCCAGGACATATGTAACGTGATTCAGAATTGTTTGGCAGTACTGACTAATGACACGTCATTCTGTTACAAGGGAAGCGAGAAAGAAAACCTGAAAAGATGCACAGATGGGGGGCGTGGCTGTGTAGCTGAAGAGAGAGGACGTACCCTGGGAGAGCTCCTAATATCCTGACTATATCCTGCCATTAAGACCCCTTTTAAGTGTAAGTTACCTGTCAGGTCTGAAGCCCTTTGGACCCTGGAAGGTGTGCGGCCACTATAAAGGAGCGCTGTGAGGACCTGAGAGATGCTGGGAGCCGAGGGAGCCTAAACGGTCGGCGGGATTCATGTGAGGCGGCGGCCATTTTACAAGCGCGCGCTCTAACAAGATACAGAGCGGCGCCAACTTCTGCCGGCGCCGGGACTCCCCCCTGAGCCTTGGGAAATCCCCGGTACCTGCGGGTGAGTGCGGTGGAGCTCTGTTGCGCTGGGAGCTGGAGGGACTTGGACGGTGGTGCCTGTGTGAGGCGTTGGCCACTACATAAGCGCATGCTCTGACAGGAGGAGACACGATGCTGTTCACCATAACTGCAGCGCTGTCCAGGAGGTGAGCACACATTCTGAACTTTATTAAGGGGACGGGCGGTGAGTGCTTTGGAAAATTGGGCCCCGCGCTCCCCTATCAGGAAGACACTTACCCTACCAGTGCTATTACTTTGGAGGGTTTGGCCCCCCTCCTTGCTGTTGCCTCTGCGGGTGCTGTGGGTCCCCCCTGGTGCACGGAGCTCTAGTGAAGACTAGGAACTGCTGCATTTATTACTCTGAGCACTTCACCCATTTAGTGCTGCCTCATAATATAATATAAATACTTTATACCAGCCCTGCCATCTCTGTGACTGGAACTTGGCACTATTCCATAATATAACTTCAGTTATTTTGTTGCCTCTCACTTCTGTTAGCTATGCAGCACTTTAAAGGATCAGGAGTAGAGTGGAGCGACTTTGTCAAAAGTCGGGTCAGGTGAAATCGGCCGATTATTGCGAAAAGTCGGGGACCGACTGAAACACGAAACCCAATGCAAGTCAATCAAAGTCGGCAGTGAGTGGAGATCAGGAAAACACCTACAGTGCCCATTTTAATGCCAAAAACATCAATTCTTATTACTTAAGCTTGTCAATCTTAATTTACTTTATAATAATAGTTAGGCATTGAAAACTGGGGGTCATTTGGCTAAAGTTGTGGGGGGTAGGGCTGGCTCAAGATTTTCGTGGGCCCAGGAAACGCGGAATACGTCACGGCGGTGGAGCAGGGAGAGGTAAGTATTTCAACTTTGCAAGTGCTGTGATCCTGAGCAAGAAGGGGGGGCCCACTCGTTGGCACTGGCACAGGGCCCCTCATAGTACGGCGGTGTATTTGACGGCAGGTGGCGCCTCCCACTGGCAGAGACACTTTTGCGTACTATGAGGGGCCCTGTGCCAGTGACGTCGCCAACGAGTATGCCCCCCCACCTGATGAAGGAACCTGCACTTTCATCTGCACCTTCCTCTTTGTCCCCGTGTAAGGTGGTATAGTATGCGGGAAGGGGAACCTGACTTTCAGCAGGGTCAGATTCTGGCTGTGTAGAGTGCAAGGGAAATGTAGTGGTCTGGGTCAGTGTACCAGCAGACTCATCTAGCAGTGGCTGGGCAATGGGCAGGATGGGGAGGAAACACAGATATAGGCCCAAATAATAAAGTAGGCTAAATGCAGTTCAAAATTGGTAACAGGACTAAACAGGCAGCATTGCTTTGTTCAGTGGAGGAAAACTGTAATGAGTGGCAGACACAGTTAGTAGGCCCAAATAATAAAGTAGGCTAAATGCAGTTCAAATGTGGTAACAGGACTACAAAAAATTGTTCATAAATAAACAGGTGGCATAGCTAGGTACAGGGGAGGGCTCCTCTGCTGAGTATCAGACAGTGGTAGTAGGCGCCAAGTATTAACTGGTCTAAATGGAGGCCAGGGCCCCTGTATATTTTAACTATCATCTATCATTTCAACAAATTTGTATTGGCAGTGCCATTGAAGGAATTGAAAGCACAGACTACACAGTGGTGGAGCAGGGAGAGGTAAGTATTGCAAGTGGTAGAGCACTGTTCGAGCTGGGGGGGAACACTCTCTCATGGGCGGCGGTACTGGCACAGGGCCCTTCATATTACGACGGTGTGTCTGACGTTGGTTGTGCACCATGTCATGATTCCCAATGGCAGGGAAACATCAAAACACAAAAATAACGGACGAGCTCTGGGTGATGGAATCTCGAGCTGACCGTGAGCTAAATCTACCACACAACTAATAGTAGCCAGGGAGCATACCTACGACTTCCTAAATGCCACGCGCCAGCCGGAGGACTAACTACGCCTGGTAGAGGAAGGAACAGACCTGGCTTACCTCTAGGGAAATACCCCAAAAGATGATAGCAGCCCCCCACATGTAATAACGGTGAGTTTAAGAGGAAAAGACATACACAGTATGAAAGTAGATTTAGCAAAGAGAGGTCCACTTACTAGATAGCAGAAGGATACAAAAGAGGACTTCACGGTCAACTGAAAACCCTTTCAAAAAACCATCCTGAAATTACTTTAAGACTCCTGTGTCAACTCATGACACAGGAGTGGCAATTTCAGCCCGCAAGAGCTTCCAGCTACAGAAAATAACAAAAACTGCAAACTGGACAAAAGATACAAAACAAAAGGACAAAGTCCACTTAGCTGATCAGCAGACTAGTAGCAGGAACATGCAACCGAAGGCTCTGGTTACAATGATGACCGGCAAGGAAATGACTGGAGAGCAAGGCTAAATAGGAAACTCCCAAACACTGATGGGAGCAGGTGAACTGAGACAGCAAAGCACACACAAGTCACCAGTACCACCAGCAACCACCAGGGGAGCCCAAAAAGCGGATTCACAACAGTACCCCCCCCTTAAGGAGGGGGCACCGAACCCTCACGAGAACCGCCAGGGCGATCTGGATGAGCCCTATGAAAGGCACGAACCAAATCCGAGGCAGGAACATCAGAGGCAGTTACCCAAGAATTATCTTCCTGACCATAGCCCTTCCATTTAACCAGATATTGAAGTCTCCGTCTGGAAATACGGGAATCCAAGATCTTCTCTACAACGTACTCCAATTCACCCTCCACCAGCACAGGAGCAGGAGGTTCAGTAGAAGGAACCACCGGTACCTCATATCTCCGCAACAACGACCGATGGAATACATTATGGATAGCGAAAGATGCTGGGAGGTCCAAACGAAAGGACACAGGGTTAAGTATCTCCAAAATCCTATAAGGACCGATGAACCGAGGCTTAAACTTAGGAGAAGAAACCCTCATAGGGACAAAACGGGAAGACAACCACACCAAGTCCCCAACACGAAGGCGAGGACCAACACGACGACGGCGGTTAGCAAACTGCTGAGTCCTCTCCTGGGACAACTTCAAATTGTCCACCACTTGTCCCCAAATCTGATGCAACCGATCCACCACCGCATCCACTCCAGGACAATCCGAAGATTCCACCTGACCAGATGAAAAACGAGGATGAAACCCTGAATTGCAAAAGAAAGGAGAAACCAAAGTGGCAGAACTAGCCCGATTATTAAGAGCAAATTCTGCCAACGGCAAAAAGGCAACCCAGTCATCCTGATCCGCAGACACAAAACACCTCAAATAAGTCTCCAAAGTTTGATTAGTTCGCTCCGTCTGGCCATTAGTCTGAGGATGGAATGCAGACGAAAAAGACAAATCAATGCCCAACCTGGCACAGAATGCCCGCCAAAATCTAGACACGAACTGGGTTCCCCTGTCAGAAACGATGTTTTCCGGAATACCATGCAAGCGAACCACATTTTGAAAAAATAGAGGAACCAACTCAGATGAGGAAGGCAACTTAGGCAATGGTACCAAATGAACCATTTTAGAAAAACGGTCACACACCACCCAGATGACAGACATCTTCTGAGAAACAGGGAGATCAGAAATAAAGTCCATAGAGATGTGCGTCCAAGGCCTCTTCGGAACAGGCAAGGGCAACAATAACCCACTAGCCCTAGAACAACAAGGCTTGACCCGAGCACACACATCACAAGACTGCACAAAAACACGCACATCCCGAGACAGGGAAGGCCACCAGAAGGATCTAGCCACCAAATCTCTGGTACCAAAAATTCCAGGATGACCTGCCAGCGAAGAAGAATGAACTTCCGAGATGACTCTACTGGTCCAATCATCAGGAACAAACAGTCTACCAGGCGGACAACGATCAGGTCTATCCGCCTGAAATTCTTGCAAAGCACGTCGCAGATCTGGGGAGACAGCAGACAAAACAACCCCATCCTTAAGGACACCAGCAGGTTCAGAATCCCCAGGAGAGTCAGGCTCAAAACTCCTAGAAAGAGCATCTGCCTTAACATTTTTAGAACCCGGTAAGTATGAAACCACAAAATTAAACCGAGAAAAAAACAACGACCATCGTGCCTGTCTAGGATTCAGGCGCCTGGCAGACTCTAGATAAATCAGATTCTTGTGATCAGTCAAAACTACCACCTGATGTCTGGCACCCTCAAGCCAATGACGCCACTCCTCAAATGCCCACTTCATGGCCAAAAGCTCCCGATTACCAACATCATAGTTTCGCTCGGCAGCCGAAAATTTTCGAGAAAAGAACGCACAAGGTCTCATCACTGAGCAGTCGGAACTTTTCTGCGACAAAACCGCCCCCGCTCCGATCTCGGAAGCATCGACCTCAACCTGAAAGGGAAGAGAAACATCAGGCTGGCGCAACACAGGGGCAGACAAAAAGCGGCGCTTAAGCTCCCGAAAGGCCTCCACAGCAGCAGGGGACCAATTGGCAACATCAGCACCCTTCTTGGTCAAATCCGTCAGAGGTTTAGCAACGCCAGAAAAACCAGTTATAAATCGACGATAAAAATTAGCAAAGCCCAAGAATTTCTGAAGACTCTTAAGAGAAGTAGGCTGCGTCCAGTCACAAATAGCCCGAACCTTGACAGGGTCCATCTCAATAGAAGAAGGGGAAAAAATGTACCCCAAAAAGGAAATCTTTTGAACCCCAAAAACACACTTTGAACCCTTTACACACAAAGAATTCTCCCGCAAAACCTGAAAAACCCTCCTGACCTGTTGAACATGAGACTCCCAGTCATCAGAAAAAATCAAAATATCATCCAAATACACAATCATAAATTTATCCAAATATTCACGGAAAATATCATGCATTAAGGACTGAAAGACTGAAGGTGCATTAGAAAGGCCGAAAGGCATTACTAAATACTCAAAATGGCCCTCAGGCGTATTAAATGCGGTTTTCCACTCATCCCCCTGCTTAATTCGCACCAAATTATACGCCCCACGAAGATCAATCTTAGAGAACCACTTAGCCCCCCTTATGCGAGCAAACAAATCAGTCAGCAAAGGCAACGGATACTGATATTTGACTGTAATTTTATTCAGGAGTCGATAATCAATACAAGGCCTCAGAGAGCCATCCTTTTTAGATACAAAGAAAAAACCAGCTCCTAAAGGAGATGAAGAAGGACGAATATGTCCCTTTTCCAGGGACTCCTTAATATACTCTCGCATAGCAGCATGTTCAGGTACAGATAAGTTAAACAAACGACCCTTTGGAAATTTACTGCCAGGAATCAGATCTATGGCACAATCACAATCTCTGTGGGGAGGGAGTGAACCAATTTTTGGCTCCTCAAAAATATCACGATAATCAGACAAAAATGCCGGAATCTCAGAGGGAATAGATGACGAAATGGAAACCAAAGGTATGTCCCCATGAGCCCCCCGACATCCCCAGCTTAACACAGACATTGTTTTCCAGTCAAGGACTGGGTTATGAGATTGTAACCATGGTAATCCAAGCACCAAAACATCATGCAAATTGTACAACACAAGGAAGCGAATCACCTCCTGATGGTCTGGAGTCATACGCATAGTCACTTGCGTCCAGAATTGTGGTTTATTACAAGCCAAAGGCGTAGAATCAATACCCTTCAGAGGTATAGGGACTTCCAGAGGCTCTAAATCAAACCCACAGCGCCTGGCAAAGGACCAATCCATAAGACTCAGAGCGGCGCCAGAGTCCACATAGGCATCCACGGTAATAACTGATAATGAACAAATCAAGGTTACAGACAGAATAAATTTAGACTGTAAAGTGCTAATTGAAATAGACTTGTCAACCTTCCTTGTACGTTTAGAGCATGCTGATATAACATGAGCAGAATCACCACAATAGAAGCATAACCCATTTTTACGCCTATAATTCTGCCGCTCGCTTCTGGACAGAATTCTGTCACATTGCATTTTCTCTGGCGTCTCTTCAGAAGATACCGCCAAATGGTGCACGGGTTTGCGCTCCCGCAAACGCCGATCAATCTGAATAGCCATTGTCATGGACTCATTCAGACCTGTGGGCGCAGGGAACCCGACCATAACATCTTTAACGGCATCAGAAAGGCCCTCTCTGAAATTTGCCGCTAGGGCGCACTCATTCCACTGAGTAAGCACAGACCATCTACGAAATTTTTGGCAGTATATCTCAGCTTCATCTTGCCCTTGAGATAGGGCTATCAAAGCTTTTTCAGCTTGAATCTCCAAATTAGGTTCCTCATAAAACAACCCTAAAGCCAGAAAAAACGCATCCACATTGAGCAACGCAGGATCCCCTGGTGTCAATGAAAATGCCCAATTTTGAGGGTCACCTCGCAGCAAAGAGATTACAATCTTAACCTGCTGGACAGGATCTCCAGAGGAGTGAGGTCTGAGAGAAAGGAACAATTTACAATTATATTTGAAATTCAGGAACCGAGATCTATCTCCGGAAAACACCTCTGGTGTAGGAATTTTAGGTTAAGACATCGGAGTATGTATAACAAAATCTTGTAAATTTTGAACCTTGGTAGCAAGATTATTTAAACCTTCAGCCAAACTCTGAGGGTCCATCTTTAAACAGGTGAGATCAGAGCCATTCAAGGATTAGAAGGAGAGAAAGGCAAAGGCTGTAATTAGAGCTGAAATGCAACTGATCCAACTATGGAGCAAGCATAGGGGGGGGGAAAAAAAAAAAATTCTACAGACTTCTTTTTTCTCTCCTTTCTTCTGCCAATAACTTTAACATTGGCCGGTCATACTGTCATGATTCCCAATGGCAGGGAAACATCAAAACACAAAAATAACGGACGAGCTCTGGGTGATGGAATCTCGAGCTGACCGTGAGCTAAATTCACCACACAACTAATAGTAGCCAGGGAGCATACCTACGACTTCCTAAATGCCACGCGCCAGCCGGAGGACTAACTATGCCTGGTAGAGGAAGGAACAGACCTGGCTTACCTCTAGGGAAATACCCCAAAAGATGATAGCAGCCCCCCACATGTAATAACGGTGAGTTTAAGAGGAAAAGACATACACAGTATGAAAGTAGATTTAGCAAAGAGAGGTCCACTTACTAGATAGCAGAAGGATACAAAAGAGGACTTCACGGTCAACTGAAAACCCTTTCAAAAAACCATCCTGAAATTACTTTAAGACTCCTGTGTCAACTCATGACACAGGAGTGGCAATTTCAGCCCGCAAGAGCTTCCAGCTACAGAGAATAACAAAAACTGCAAACTGGACAAAAGATACAAAACAAAAGGACAAAGTCCACTTAGCTGATCAGCAGACTAGTAGCAGGAACATGCAACCGAAGGCTCTGGTTACAATGATGACCGGCAAGGAAATGACTGGAGAGCAAGGCTAAATAGGAAACTCCCAAACACTGATGGGAGCAGGTGAACTGAGACAGCAAAGCACACACAAGTCACCAGTACCACCAGCAACCACCAGGGGAGCCCAAAAAGCGGATTCACAACAGCACCACCACCGTCAGAGACACTTCATTGTGCTATGAGGGACCCTGTGTACCACCAGATGCACCACCACCACCACCATCAGTACCAGCTGGCAACCACCGCCCACGGGCTCTTCCACCAGACTTCCTCATTTTTTGGAAAATCTAACCAAAATAACAACTGTTATATGGTACTGTAACACAAGGTAGAAGGTGTATATAAACTTGTTGAGAATTTAAATCTCCCTTTTTTGGGGGGAGACTGAACCAAAACTCAGGCCCTGTGCATAAAACAACACAATGTAAGTGGCAGAAAGTGGCTGGAAGATATATGAAAAAATACAAGGACGGTAGTACAATTTCAATCTCCCTACAATGATCTCAGGACAAGTATGGCAGCAATAAAAAGGACTGCTGCACACAAAAGTGTGGACAAATAAGCAAGATAACTGCGCAGAAAGGAGCAACAGGATTTTTGCTTTTAAAAAAGCAGTTGGTTTGCACAGCAGCGTGCAAACAGCAATGCAGCTATCAGGGAGCCTTATAAGGCAGCCTAATAAGCTACAGAGCTGATGCACAAAAATATAGCCTCCACTGTCCCTGCAAAAAAAGGTGGTGTTGGACAGTGGAAATCGCTACAGCACAAGCGGTTTGGGGGTTAATCTTCCCTCCCTAACTATATCCCTTCTTCTGATGAAGCTGCAGCAACCTCTCCCTATGCTAAGATCGGCAGAAGTAAGATGGCGGTCGGCATGCACGCCCCTTTATAGCCACTGTGACGCCGCAGAAAGCAAGCCAATCACTATCATGCCCTTCTCTAAGATGGTGGGGACCGAGACCTATGTCATCACGCTGCCCACATTCTGCGTCCTCCTTCATTGGCTGAAAAATGTCGCTGAAAGCATCATATGAAACGCAACTTTTGCACGCAGATCGGCGACCTCATGGGCCGATCCCACACTAGGATCGGGTCGGGTTTCATGAAACCCGACTTTGCCAAAAGTCAGCGATTTTTTAATTTGTCCGATCCATTTCGCTCAACCCTAATCAGGAGCTGCTGACAAATTGAAAAGATATGCCAGAGATCACCCCTTGCATGGTGTGCGAACCCTTAGAAACTATCCCTCACAGGCTCAGCGCAAAAGCGGCCCTTCTGATAGTAATGACGAGGGTGAACAAGAAGAACTGACCCTCAAACAGGCATCTGAACAATTAATGCAAGCTATCCCCTTAACCAGATCATCTCTTACTGAAAAAATAGAGGATGTGCACACTGAGGTGGCTCGTCTAAGGCAAGATATGCAAGCCATGAGAGGACGCGTCACAGAGGTGGAAACAAGAGTGTCACAAATAGAAGACACCATCACGCCCATGGAGGCTAAGTTGACAAAGGTGGCTGGCTCTATAAATGCCTGGAAACAAAAAGCAGATGATTTGGAGAACAGACTACGTCGGAACAATATCTGAATTATTGGTCTTCCAGAAGGCTCAGAGGGCCAGCAACCTGAGCATTTTTTAGAGGGCTGGCTTAAGGCCTCTCTGGAAAATGAATTCTCCTCAACATTCTCTGTGCAAAGGGCCCACAGGGCTCCCACAAGACCTCTCCCTCCTGGATCCCCGCTGAGACTTTTTTTGGCGCGTCTTCTCAACTGCAAGGATAGAGACGCTATTCTACGACTGGCACGGCAGAAAAGCCCTATCAAATTTCATAACGCCACAATTTCGATCTTTCCGGATTTTTCTATGGAGCTTCAGAAACAGCGAGCGCGGTTCATGGAAATAAAGAAACAACTCAGAGACCAAAACGTCATGTACTCCATGATTTGATTTATCCAGCTCGACTACGAATTCTTCATGAGGGTTCTTCTATATTTTTCACTGATCCGGTGGAAGCGGCTGAATGGCTTCAGACCCACAGGGCGTCTAATGCAAAGAAATCCTAATGTATTCATGATACTACCAGAATTCTTTTTTTCCTTTTTCTGATAACTGTGTAATGGAGCTCTCTGTGCGGGCGTCCAACCCAACAACAATACCGGACGCTGAACCTATAGAGGGTATCCCCGTTTTCACTTAGTAATAAGAGCACAGGACTTCACTCCTATATTGTTTGGTTTTTGCTCTGTTTTTTCTTTTATGTTTGTTCTATCTGTTATTTAGGTAGAAATTGCCGCCAACAGCTCTCTTGTCCTTTGTGTGATGTCCCTAGACTCTGCCCGGACACTAATGCATATCATATTTTGACGTGTAAGTATGGGATCTGAAATAGTATGTATGACCTGGAATGTGCAGGGTATCAAATCTCCCCGGAAAAAAATCAAGTTATTTTCACAGATCAAACGCTATCATCCTCATGTTGTGGCTTTGGTAGAGACGCATTTGACTAGAGACACGGTCCGATGTGTACAGAAACCATGGGTACAATGGTCCATCCACGCGTTTCACACTAGCTACTCGAGAGGGGTTTTATTGCTAATCCATAGAGATGTTAGATGGGAAGTTAGGGAGGCCCGGGGGGACTCTGAAGGTCATTTCGTTTTTGTATATGCATTAATTAACTCTCGTGAATATGTAATACTATGTGTTTATAACCCTCCTCCAGCTAATATATCAGTTCTTCGGATGGAAATTGGTTTTGCCCTAAACTACCCAGATGCAAATGTCATATGTATGGGGGATTTTAATCTAGTTATGGATAACCGCCTTGATAGACTGAGATTGGGTGATGAGATATTTGGAGAGCTCCCCTCTCAGGCTCCATCCCAATTGGCTTTATTCATGGAGGGAAGTGGATGGCTGGATCTGTGGAAAATACGCCACCCTGAGATAAAAGGATATACCTGTCATTCATCCACCAGACGTTCTCTCTCTCGCATAGACTATATATTTGGATCCGAGGGATTGGCAATGTAGGTGGATAGCATTGAACATGGTAATAGGGGAATATCTGACCACAGCCCGGTCATCCTTAAACTTAAATATGGACAATCAAATAATGGCATAGTCTGGAAGTTGAATCCATTCTGGCTTAAATTAACAGACTCCAATGATAGGACTGTTGACCAGTTGAATTGCTTCATTTCGTCCCACCCGGAGCCCCAAACCACCAACCTATTTTGGGATGCCCTTAAGGGGATGTTTATCTTCTACAATCTCTTATATTAAAAGGGTGACCTCAAGGGAAGATGATGAGATGGAGCAACGACTGAAAGACTTGGAGACCACATATATATCTGATCCAACTAATGGTAATAGAATTGAGTGGCTAACTTCCCAGAGGTTATATGCTCAGCATACAGACACTAAATCTAAATGTAAATTATTTTTCACTCGTCAATCCTATTTTGAACTATGGAACCAAGCTAGCAAATTGTTTACCTTCTTGGTACGCCAACATAACACATCTAATACTATACTACAGATTCGAACACCAGACGGATCACTGGTATCCTCAACTGAAGAAATACTTCACTGTTTCCATGACTATTAGAAGTCGTTATATACATCTAAGTGTGACATTGATATTCTGGAAAGCCTGGATTATTTATCTAATGTAGCATTTCCCGCACTGAGTTCAGCCCAGTGAGCCTTTATGGATGCTGAGTTCACCTTGGAGGAGATAGAGTATGCTATGACGGATATGGCCTCTGGGAAGGCTCCTGGTCCAGATGGGTTTCCCATTGAACTATATAGGAAATATCGAGACACACTAGCACCACTTTTATTGAGAGTGTTTCGGCGGATGTGGGAGGAAGGATCTATGCCTGACACCTTTTACAAGGCAAACATTATTATACTTAGGAAGGAGGGGAAGACCCTTTGGAATGTGGATCTTACCGCCCTATATCATTGGTAAATGTAGATTACAAAATTTTTACAAAAATTCTAGCTACTAGACTAAACTCGATTATATTAGACCTTATACATCCGGACCAGGGGCGTAACAACAGTCCTGCGGGCCCCGGTGCGAACTTTTGAATGGGGCCCCCCCCCCCCCCATTATGGCACCATGCAGGGCCCCCCCCCCAGCTGAATAGCACCATGCAGGGCCCCCCACCATGCAGGGCCCCCCCCAGCTGACCAATAGCACCATGCAGGGCCCCCCACCTGACCAATAGCACCATGCAGGGCACCCCCCCCCCTAGCTGACCAATAGCACTATGCAGGGCACCCCCCCCCAGCTAAACGATAATGGCACCGGCTCCTGCCGCCCGGACATACCTGGGCCGGGGGCCCGGCGATCGGCATTGCCAGGCAGCCCGGGACCTGGGAAGAGCATGGCGCACCCACATGTCGCACCCCCCACATGTCCCACATGTTGCTGCTGCACGTACCTTGGCTTCACCGCTCGAAGTCCCCCAGGCAGCGCGCGCGCGCCTGGCAGCCCCGCGAAAAGGAGGAGGAGGAGCCGAAGAACGTGACGCCGCACGGCCTGCCCCCACAGTGACCGGCCGCTCAGCCTGCAATTCATCCTGGCGGCGGCCCGGTAAGCTGCGCCCACGGCGGACTACCGAGGTCGCAGAGGTCGCGGCGGCACCGGGCCCTCTTTTGGGCCCGGGCCCTGGTGCAGCCGCGACCTCTGCGACCCCGGTAGTTCCGCCCCTGGTCTCCAGCATTCTGCCCCAGTGTGTGTCTCCAGCATTCTGCCCCAGTGTGTGTCTCCAGCATTCTGCCCCAGTGTGTGTCTCCAGCATTCTGCCCCAGTGTGTGTCTCCAGCATTCTGCCCCAGTGTGTGTCTCCAGCATTCTGCCCCAGTGTGTGTCTCCAGCATTCTGCCCCAGTGTGTGTCTCCAGCATTCTGCCCCAGTGTGTGTCTCCAGCATTCTGCCCCAGTGTGTGTCTCCAGCATTCTGCCCCAGTGTGTGTCTCCAGCATTCTGCCCCAGTGTGTGTCTCCAGCATTCTGCCCCAGTGTGTGTCTCCAGCATTCTGCCCCAGTGTGTGTCTCCAGCATTCTGCCCCAGTGTGTGTCTCCAGCATTCTGCCCCCCCCCCCCAGTGTCCCCCACTGCTCCAGGGGCACCCGCCGCTCCGGGGGCCCCCCGGCCGCCACCCTCCTTGAAGACGATACTCACCCTGCTGCCTGCTCCAGCGATGGTCTCGGCATCTGCTCTGCACTGCATCTTCTTCCTGCTTGTGCTTGTGCGGTCATGTGATACTGATTAAAGTCATGAATATGCGCATATTCATGGCCTTAATGAAGCGGTACCACGTGACCGCACAAGCAGGAAGAAGATGCAGTGCAGAGCAGACGCCGAGACCATCGCTGGAGCAGGCAGCAGGGTGAGTATCGTCTTCAAGGAGGGTGGGTGGGGGGCGGCCAGGGGGGCCCCCGGAGCAGTGGGGGCCCCCGGAGCAGTGGGGGCCCTCCCCGGTGGGCCAGTCCGAGCCTGCCGGGGCCCCTGACCTGCGGGGCCCGGTCGCAATGGCGACCGCTGCGACCGCGGTAGTTACGCCCCTGATCCGGACCAAACGGGTTTTATGCCGGGTAAAAATACTTCTATTAACATTAGACGAGTCCGGTCGGTGGTTCAATATAGCTCATTGGTACCAGACAACTGCTGGGCATTGGCATCGCTGGATGTGGCCAAAGCCTTTGACTCCCTCAAATGGCCCTTTCTATCAGCATGTCTGCAAAAATATGGTTTCGGTGATAAATTCTTAAAATGGGTAGGTCTACTATATATGAAGCCTAGAGCCCGTATAATTGTAAATGGCTCCATTTCTAAACCCTTCTCACTATATAGAGGGACCCGCCAGGGGTGTCCCCTTTCCCCGGCCCTCTTCGCCTTTGTGATAGAGGCATTGACGATGCGCATAAGGTCCTCTCCCGACATTAGAGGTATAGACATAGCTGGTCGTGTGGATACCATCGGTCTATACGTTGACGATATGGTGATATTTATGGATAGGGTGGAGGAAACATTGCCACAGGTAATTGCAGCTATAGATAAATTTAGTAAATACTCAAGCTTGTACATTAATTGGGACATATCCGCGTTGATGCCCCTCTCCCATATCCCAATGCCCCATCTTGAAACTCTCTCCTCCCTCCCTATTGTACTCAGTTTCAAGTATCTAGGCATCCACATTTCTCAATATAGTAGATCTGATTTACCACCTAATATATTCCCATTGTTAGAATTGGTCAAATCTAAATTTGCAGCTTGGAATAAACTCCCACTATCTGTAGCCGGTCGTATCAATCTAATTAAAATTATACTGCTCCCCAAGCTCAGTTATTGTCTTCAAAACAGTGCTGTGCTAATACCTAAATCCTTTTCTGCGAATTTGAACTCCCAAGTCACAGCTTTCATATGGGGGAGGTCTAGGCCCAAACTCAAGTTATCTTCGCTGCAGAGACCAAAACAGGGGGGTGGAGCGGTGTTGCCGGATTTTTATCTCTATTACTTGGCTGGTCAGGCTAGAGCAATCAATAAATGGATGCCCAATAACTATCTCCCTAATTCTGAAAGCCACCTGCTTCATTTGGCCCAAATTGACTGTCCACTAAACTTCCTGGAACTGGAGAAAATTAGTGTCCCCCGTTTACTACCCTTACTTCGTCTGGCATGATCATTTTGGAGGCAAATTAAAAAAACTATTGGATTCATAGATATTATAGCGGAAATGCCCCTGTGGAAAAATGGCTATTTTCCAGCCCTGTTGAATCACCCGTCCACTGACTTTTGGATTGTGCATGGTGTCTCCTCAATAGGTGATCTATATGGTGGGGGGATCTTTGTGTCTTTTGAGCAATTGCAAACTAAACATGATATACCAAGATCCCAATTTTTTCGATATCTACAACTAAGGTCAGCCGTTCAATCGCATATGAGACATACAGGCGCAGGCCGAGCTATATCCTCTCTACCCTTGATAGGAATTCTTAACTCGCAGGATCCCCAAGGCCTTATCTCTCTCTATATACCTACACGCTATCATTGGGAGCTGTATCCACCGTAAGATCTATTAAGGAGAAATGGGGGGACTTCTTTCCGATATACAAGAGGAGGAATGGGAAGATATTCTAGAATCTCCAATTAAAGTATCCCCATCAGTTAATAATAGGATGACTCAGCTATACATAATACATCAATCGCACTTAACTCCGATACGACTTTTTAAAATGGGTCGATTCCAAACACAAGAGTGTCTGCGATGTCACTCAACGAATGCAGACTTTATTCACATGATATGAAGGTGCCCAATCATTCTTCATTACTGGAAAGAGGTGACGTCACTATTAACATCTTTGCTATTAATTCCTGTTCCCCTTGATCCATTAATTTGCATATTTGGAGTATGGGAAGAGGAGACTTGGGATCATTATATTGATATTTTCTTACGAGAGACGCTTTTTATGGCACGGAAGGTGTAGGCACTGCGGTGGATAGGGGTTCATGTCCATCTCTGAGAACTTGGATCGATCTGGTAAATTCGGTTATTCCATATGAACATACGCTGTACCAGAACAGAGGGTGTCCGAGCAAATTTGAAAAAATCTGGGGTAGATGGAGTTCTTCCCATCTTACTCTATAGCTATGTCATAATCGGCTTTGGTGCTGGTTGGAGGCATCGCATGGGGACAGACACAATGTAAAGTTTGTAAAGTTTCCTTTCTTTTCCATTTTTTCTAATGCGGCTAATTAGTAGTTATTGTAGTTACAGTTATAACTCAGGATTTATGGTTTTATGTTTCTATTTACATAACACATATGATGCAGATGACCTGACATACACAATTTATAGCTACAAGATAACACTTGTTATAAATAAAAATACGCATTTTATTGTATGTTTAACAATGCATAAAATTATATGTACTTTATATTATGTTCAATAATAATGGATACAAATGTGTATGTAACAGTTTATTTTGTTGTTAATTAACAAATTTAAAAAAAAAAGTTGCACAGATGTAGCAGTGCTGGAGTCTTTCTGATATAGCAGAGCCAAGTTTGTTATCAGGCAAAATATTTTTTTTTCTACCAGTAAATTAATATGCACTTTTTGATGTCATAGAGGAAACTTGCATAGCAGAAGTTTTCGGGGTTTGGGCAGCAAAGTCGTCATGGTGGTCTGGGCTGGATGAGGACATAAAGTGAACGACAATGATTCCAACCAGAGAAAACATGCAGTTACTGGATTTAATTGTAGATTATTCTTCATGTGACTGGACCTGCAGCCTGATGATACTGCACAGGAAGCCTGTATAAAAGTCATAATGTGGAAATAATACGTCTACACCGCTGTTTAAGGGCAAGGTTCATGCCACGTAGAAAAATCATACCAGAATCACCTTTATTGCCTCCCATAATCTCTACAAATCCATTGAGAAACAAACTGAAATCATTTTGAGGGGGAAAATAAAAATAATGAACTAAAATAGTGTTGTTGCATAAGTATAAACATCTTGTAAGTAGTTTTGTTCAGAATTAGCCAATAAAATTTAAACTGTAAATAGTATAACCATTTACTGACATCCGTCGTACATGTACGGCGCAAGTCCATAATGGGTGTATGGAGCAGGCTCATGGGGTGAGCCTGTTCCTTGGCAGATAATGGCTGTGACGTGACACCCAGACAGGACCTGGCTCCAACAGTCGCAGGTTGAAACTCTGTGGCTCACTGGCAGTGGGGGTACATACTTCTATACACCCATCGCCGCCCCATGACGCATTCGTGGGGCGCCAGTGGGGTGTTATGAGAAACGGGGATCTGTTGAAGTCCTCCTTGCCTGTCATCAAGAAGCTTCTTTGAAACTTTGCCTGTGGCTAGGCTTCAAATGAGACCTGCTCTCTGAGGGGTCCACCCAGGGCTACGCTACTTTTAACTGTATGGGTGTGTGAAGCAGTTAAACTCTACGGCACAGCAGGGAGGCTGTTCTGTAGACTGTAGGTCACTTTAGTCTTGCGGACTACAGAATGACATTTCCAGAGCGGAGCGACATGATTACATCATTACGCTGCGACATGCACAGGATGTGAGTGCCAGCTCGATTATATCACTGCATTGGTCTGTCTAGAACCAGTCGCTGTCTGCTGCTGGACTTACTGGTGTAAGGTGAATATATGATGCTTATTTTTTTCTTTTAAAATTTTGTTGTGTCCATAATGTGTGGAAGTTCCACAAAATTAGTGGGGCTACTAATGAGGCCTCTCTAAATAGTGGGTGTTACTAAGGAGGCCCCTTAACCCCTTTACCCCCAAGGGTGGTTTGCACGTTAATGACCGGGCCAATTTTTACAATTCTGATGACTGTCCCTTTATGAGGTTATAACTCTGGAACGCTTCAACGGATCCCTGTGATTCTGACAGTGTTTTCTCGTGACATATTGTACTTCATGATAGTGATAAAATTTCTTTGATATTACCTGCGTTTATTTGTGAAAAAAACAGAAATTTGGCGAAAATTTTGAAAATTTTGCAATTTTCCAACTTTGAATTTTTATGCAATAAAATCACAGAGATATGTCACACAAAATACTTAATAAGTAACATTTCCCACATGTCTACTTTACATCAGCACAATTTTGGAACCAAAATTTTTTTTTGTTAGGGAGTTATAAGGGTTAAAAGTTGACCAGCAATTTCTAATTTTTACAACACCATTTTTTTTAGGGACCACATCTCATTTGAAGTCATTTTGAGGGGTCTATATGATAGAAAATAACCAAGTGTGACACCATTCTATAAACTGCACCCCTCAAGGTGCTCAAAACCACATTCAAGAAGTTTATTAACCCTTCAGGTATTTCACAGGAATTTTTGGAATGTTTAAATAAAAATGAACATTTAACTTTTTTTCACAAAAATTTACTTCAGCTCCAATTTGTTTTATTTTACCAAGGGTAACAGGAGAAAATGGACCCCAAAAGTTGTTGTACAATTTGTCCTGAGTACGCCGATACCCCATATGTGGGGGTAAACCACTGTTTGGGCGCATGGTAGAGCTCGGAAGCGAAGGAGTGCCATTTGACTTTTCAATGCAAAATTGACTGGAATTGAGATGGGACGCCATGTTGCGTTTGGAGAGCCCCTGATGTGCCTAAACATTGAAACCCCCCACAAGTGACACCATTTTGGAAAGTAGACCCCCTAAGGAACTTATCTAGATGTGTGGTGAGCACTTTGACCCATTAAGTGATTCACAGAAGTTTATAATGCAGAGCCGTAAAAATAAAAAATCATATTTTTTCACAAAAATGATCTTTTCGCCCCCAATTTTTTATTTTCCCAAGGGTAAGAGAAGAAATTGGACCCCAAAAGTTGTTGTACAATTTGTCCTGAGTACGCTGATACCCCATATGTGGGGGTAAACCACTGTTTGGGCGCATGGGAGAGCTCGGAAGGGAAGGAGCGCCGTTTGACATTTCAATGCAAAATTGACACGAATTGAGATGGGACGCCATGTTGCGTTTGGAGAGCCACTGATGTGCCTAAACATTGAAACCGCCCACAAGTGACACCATTTTGGAAAGTAGACCCCCTAAGGAACTCATCTAGATGTGTTGTGAGCGCTTTGAACCCCAAGTGTTTCACTACAGTTCATAACGCAGAGCCGTGAAAATAAAAATTAATTTTTTTTCCACAAAAATTACTTTTTAGCCCCCAGTTTTGTATTTTTTCCAAGGGTAACAGTTGAAATTAGACCCCAAAAGTTGTTGTCCAATTTGTCCTGAGTACGCTGATACCCCATATGTGGGGGGGGGGGGGGAACCACCGTTTGAATGCATGGCAGAGCCCGGAAGGGTAGGAGCGTCATTTGGAATGCAGACTTAGATGGATTGGTCTGCAGGCGTCACATTGCGTTTGCAGAGTCCCTAATGTACCTAAACAGTAGAAACCCCCCACAAGTGACCCCATATTGGAAACTAGACCCCCCAAGGAACTTATCTAGATGTGTTGTGAGAACTTTGAACCCCCAAGTGTTTCACTACAGTTTATAACGCAGAGCCGTGAAAAAAAAAAATCTTTTTTTTTTTCCACAAAAATTATTTTTTAGCCCCCAGTTTTGTATTTTCCCAAAGGTAACAGGAGAAATTGGACCCGAAAAGTTGTTGCCCAATGTGTCCTGAGTACGCTGATACCCCATATGTTGGGGTAAACCCCTGTTTGGGCGCACGGGAGAGCTCAGAAGGGAAGGAGCACTGTTTTACTTTTTCAACGCAGAATTGGCTGGAATTGAGATTGGACGCCATGTCGCGTTTGGAGAGCCCCTGATGTGCCTAAACAGTGAAAACCCCCCAATTATAACTGAAACCCTAATCCAAACACATCCCTAACCCTAATCCCAAAGGTAACCCTAACCACACCCCTAACCCTGACACACCCCTAACTCTAATCCCAACCCTAATCCCAACCATAAATGTAATCCAAACCCTAACCCTAACTTTAGCCTCAACCCTAACCCTAACTTTAGCCCCAAACCTAACTGTAGCCTTAACCCTAGCCCTAACCCTAGTCCTAACCCTAACCGTAGCCCTAACCCTAGCCCTAACCCTAACCCTAATGGGAAAATGGAAATAAATACATTTTTTTAATTTTTCGCTAACTAAGGGGGTGATGAAGGGGGGTTTGATTTACTTTTATAGCGGGTTTTTTAGCGGATTTTTATGATTGGCAGCCGTCACACACTGAAAGACGCTTTTTATTGCAAAAAATATTTTTTGCGTTACCACATTTTGAGAGCTATAATTTTTCCATATTTTGGTCCACAGAGTCATGTGAGGTCTTGTTTTTTGCGGGACGAGTTGACGTTTTTATTTGTAACATTTTCGGGCACGTGACATTTTTTGATCGCTTTTTATTCCGATTTTTGTGAGGCAGAATGACCAAAAACCATCTATTCATGAATTTCTTTTGGGGGAGGCGTTTATACCGTTCCGCGTTTGGTAAAATGGATAAAGCAGTTTTATTCTTCGGGTCAGTACGATTACAGCGATACCTCATTTATATATTTTTTTATGTTTTGGTGCTTTTATACGATAAAAACTATTTTATAGAAACAATAATTATTTTTGCATCGCTTTATTCTGAGGACTATACCTTTTTATTTTGTCTTTGATGATGCTGTATGGCGGCTTGTTTTTTTGTGGGACAAGATGCCGTTTTCAGCGGTACCACGGTTATTTATATCTGTCTTTTTGATCGCGTGTTATTCCACTTTTTATTTGGCGGTATGATAATAAATTGTTGTTTTTTGCCTCGTTTTTTTTTTTTTTTTTGTGGTGTTCACTGAAGGGGTTAACTAGTGGGACAGTTTTATAGGTTGGGTCGTTACGGACGTGGCGATACTAAATATGTGTACTTTTATTGTTTTTTTTTAATTTAGATAATTAAATGTATTTATAGGAACAATATATATATTTTTTTACACATGTGAATTTTTTTTTTTTACACTATAACATTGCCCCAGGGGGCATGATGTTATAGTGTAAGATCGCCGATCTGACAATTTGCTGTGCACTGTGTCAGATCGGCGATCTGACGTGCACAACTCCTGGAGGCTTCCCGGTGCCTGCTCTGAGCAGATGCAGTGAAGCCACCTCCCTGCAGGACCCGGATGCCGCGGCCATCTTGGATCCGGGCCTGCTGCAGGGAGGAGGAGGTAAGAAACCCTTGGAGCAACGCGATTACATCGCGTTGCTCCGGGGGTCTCAGGGAAGCCCGCAGGGAGCCCCCTCCCTGCGCGATGCTTCCCTATACCGCCGGAACACTGCGATCATGTTTGATTGCAGTGTGCCGGGGGTTAATGTGCCGGGGGCGGTCCGTGACCGCTCCTGGCACATAGTGCCGGATGTCAGCTGCGATAGCTGACACCCGGCCACGATCGGCCGCGCGCCCCCCGTGAGCGCGGCCGATCGCGCTGGACGTACTATCCCGTCGGTGGTCATACGGGCCCACCCCACCTCGATGGGATAGTATGTCCGTTGTCAGAAAGGGGATAAATACTAGGGTCTACTTAGGAGGACCCCATAAATATTGGGGGGCTACTAAGGGGAGGCCATCATACATAGTGCAAACTATCATAGAGTGTGAGGTCTATTAAGGGGGACATGACATTGTGGTGGCTAATACGGGAGCCATGACAAAATGAGGTGGCTACTAAGGGGGCCATGACACAGTGTGGGGGCTAACAAAGGGGTGCGCAGGGCTACTGAGGGGTCCATGATACAGAGTGGGGACTACTAAACGAACCATGAGAGTGTGGGAGCTGATAAATGGGTCATGATACAGAATGGCAGCAATTTAGGTGGCCATGATAGAGTGAGGGCTACTGACAGGGTCATTGCAGCGCCCCAGAGTCCTGGTCGTTGCAGTAGTGTCATTCCTCCACCGGGGGGGGGGGGGGGTGATATTACATCTGATGGCAATAAAGGAGATCTACCTACCAGGTATCACAAACCATACACCACACTTCACACTCCAGACCACCAGGGGGAGCCTTGCTCCTATCTACTAGGGCACGCCTCACAGAAGGGTAAAACTGGTGGGCTGGATAGAAAGTAAGAGAGAAGCTGGCTGGGTGGGATCCTGTCAGAGGCCTAGCTAGACAGAAAGCTACGGAGCTGCGCCTGCCCCACATGCGGCAGCATCCTAAGAACGGACATGAAGAGAATTGTGTTTTAGAGGGTGAGAAACGAAGTCATAGCACAAGGAGAAAACACCGGGAGGAGTTCTGCCCTGTAAAGGCTGCTTGCTTCAGGGGCGCGTAGCCGGTGGCCGGAACACCGAGGGAGTAATTGTCTCTACGCTTTACTTCAGAGACTGGCAGGACAGTCAATTCCAAGTTGGCTGCCCGACCTTAATACCTAAGAAGACACAGTGGCAATTTGTGGGCGTCGGGGCGGCTCTAGGGTCCCTTTAAACAAGCCTCAGCCCATCAGTCATACGGGTTTGTCCTATCCACACCATCTGGGGGACAGAGAGGAAGAAATAACATCTAGAACACACAGGCGCTAGTAAGAAGGCTACTGATTTCCACCTGGATAAGGGGACTCTGGATTTGCCTTCGGACCGGCCGGACTCTGCCTACCCTGTGTTCTGTACCCTGGACTGTGGATGCTGAAGCCTCCAGTAAAGGTAAAGAGACTGCAACCTTGTGTCCTTGTTATTCTCTGCGCCTCACATCATCCACCATCACCATCTACACTTCTGGGAAGCCCTGGGATACACTTTACCTGTGGGAAAGTATACCATCTAGCTGCCATCACATCGCCCCAGCGGACCCCTAAGCAGCATCGGTCACCCTGACCGAATACCACAGATGGTGTCACGAACATTACAAACAACTTTGCCTTTTATTGGACGCCCCTAAAAGGGCCACGGACCGGGTCGGGCCACCGTGACATTCCCCGAACCGAAGGACCCGGTACCGAGTACCCCATTGCCCTTACGTGGGGGCGAGCCATCATCATACAGTGTGGGGACTACTGAGGGGGGCATGATACAGTGTGAGGGCTACTAAGGGGGCCATAACATTGTGGGAGCTACTAAAGGGCCATTCAGAGTCAGGGTTACTAAAGGAGTCATGACAGAGAGCGGGGGCTACTTAGGGGGCCATGAAACAGTGTGAGGGCTACTGAGGGAGTCATCATACAGTGTGGGGGCTACTGTGAGTGCCACCATTCAGTGAAGGGCCCACATTTGTGGTATTACCGCTCCCATAAAAGTCCAATTCACCAAAATATTAAATTTAACCAGATCAATAAACACCAAAAGCAGAAAAAGTTCAACACCAAAATTGCATTTTTTTAGGGACCGCAAACAGCAAAAAATGTTGTAAGAAGTGCTCAGATTGTTTTATTTATTCCCAAGATGGTATCAATAAAAAATGTTGTCTCACCCCACAAAAAACAAGCCCTCACACAGCTCTATCAACAGAAAATGAAAATATTATGTGTCACAGAAAATAGAAACATAGATAGTCAAATAGCCATAAAACAATTCCAAAAAAACCAATGTAAGAATTGCAAGTGTTTTTTTGCAATTTCACCGCACTTGGATCCCCCCCCATTTTCTAGTACATTATATGGTAAAATGAATAACATTATTAAACAGTACTACTTGTGCCGCAAAAAAGTTCACCATGAAAAATATTGTGAAAGGTCCTCTAACCCCTTCTCGCTGTTTTCACCAGTGATTCCTGCATTGCTTTAGGTCAATAAAATTAGCATTTGCTTATGATATTGAAAATTTTGCAACAAAATTTAGTAAGATTTTAAATTTTAATACTTTTAATTTGTATGCCCTTATAAGAGATAGTTATACCAAACAAAATAGTTAAGAGACAGCACTGTACATAACAGGAGAGGAAGCTATATAATAAGGGAGGGCATCATATATAACTAGAGAGGATGGTACGTAATAAGGGATGGTGTTATACATAAAAAAAGAGGAAACTATGTAACTAAGGATGAAGTTATACATAATAAGTGAATAAACTATACACTAAGGTACTGTGCTATACATAAGTGAGTACACTACATACTAAGGGACTGTGCTATACAAATAAGTGAGTACACTTTATACTAAGGGACTGTGTTAGACATAACAATCGATAATAATGTTTTCCTCCACCTCCCCCTGTTCCTAAATCCATTATAAATCCCCCTTCCTCCCATCCCAACCCCCACACCCCTCATTGTCCTCCTCCCCCTGCATCGCATTATTGCCCTCTCCCGCACCCCCATGATTGCCCTCTTCACCACCTCCATCATGGCTTTCTCCCCAACACTCCCATCATTGTCCTTTCCACTGCCACCATCATTGCCTTCTCCCCACTACCCCATCATTACCCATTCCACCACCTCCATCATTTCCTCCTCCCCCACCACCCCATCATTGTCCTTTCCACCGCCATCATCATTGTTTTCTCCCCACCACCCCATCATTACCCATTCCACGACCTCCATCATTTCCTCATCCCCACCATCGCCATCATTGCCTTTTCCACCATCAGTCTTTTCCCCACCACCCCCATCATTGCCCATTACACCGCCTCCATATTTTTCTCCTCCCCACTACCCCCATTATTACCCATTCACCACTTCCATCATTTTTTTTCTCCGCCCCACCACCCCCATTATTGCTTTCTCCCCCATCACCCCTATCATTGCCCTCTCTGTCAACCCAAACATTGCCTTCTGCCCCATCACACCCATCATTGCCCTCTCCGTCAACCCAATCATTGCCTTCTGCCCCATCATCCCATCATAGCCCTCTCCTTCACCTACACACACAGACACATACAGCACCATTTACCTCTCTGCATACACACATACAGCACCATTCACCTCTCTGCATACACACACACACACCTCACCTCTGCGCATGGTATCCTGAAGCCACACTATTGCCGGCAGCTTCCTGTCTCGCACAGCTGCGGCTCTGAATGTTGATGTCATTCAGCCACTGCTGTGAGAGACAGGAAGCACGGGCAGGAAGCAGGATGGATCTATTCCCTGCAGCTCTGCTCTGATGCCATTTTCTCTTGCAGGCATCAGAGCTGCAGAGATTGCAATCTGGCCAAGTGCCCCCTGGAGCCTTGGGGCCAGATAAACTGGCCAGATTGCCCTCATTATTAGCCACCCTGCAGAGGCCCCCTGGAGCCTTTGGGCCTTGGTGAAGCTGCACCGGTTGAACAGGCGGTATGTCCGCCCATGGGTCCAAGCATTCCTACATGAACAGTTTCCTGGAAAATGGATTGGTATTCGTGGGCCAGTTGAATGGCCACCTAGGTCTCCCGATCTGACTCCCTTAGACTTTTATCTTTGGGGTCATCTGAAGGCAGTTGTCCATGCTGTGAAGATACGAGATGTGCAGCATCTGAAACAATGGATACTGGAAGCCTGTGCTAGCATTTCTTCTGCGGTGTTGCTATCAGTGTGTCAAGAGTGGGAGAAGAGGGTTGCATTGACAATCCAACACAATGGGCAGCACTTTGAACACATTTTATAAGTGGTCATAAACTTGTAAATAACTCATGACAAAATAAAGTTACGTTAAAACCAAGCACACCATTGTTTTTCTTGTGAAATTCTCAATAAGTTTGATGTGTCACATGACCCCTCTTCCCA
The DNA here is from genome assembly GCF_051348905.1 of Ranitomeya variabilis. Classification (NCBI taxonomy): domain Eukaryota; kingdom Metazoa; phylum Chordata; class Amphibia; order Anura; family Dendrobatidae; genus Ranitomeya; species Ranitomeya variabilis. Next base: position 608,360,724 of record NC_135235.1, read on the forward strand.
TTGAAAAAAACAAAGTTGGATCCAAAATGGCCAACTTCAAAATGGCCGCCATGGTCACCACCCATCTTGAAAAGTTCCCCCCTCCCATATAATAATGTGCCACAAACAGGAAGTTGATATCACCAGCCATTCCCTTTTTATTTAGGTGTATCCATATAAATGGCCCACTCTGTGTGTATATATATATATGTGTGTATATATATATATATATATATATATATATATATATATATATATATATATATATATATATATATATATACATATATATATATATACATATATATATATATATATATACTAGATGGTAGCCCGATTCTAATGCATCGGGTATTCTAGAATATGTATGCAGTTTATTTATGAAGAGTTTAGAATAATACATTGAATACACAGGATTCGGCCGGCCGCGACCAATTAGCGAAGTGTGTTTCAGATCCCGCGCCAATTCGCAGCCGGACTGCGCCTGTGGCTGATTGTTCACGGCCGGCCATGTAGTATATAACAGGCCACGTAGTATAATGCACAGCCACGTAGTATATTGCACAGCCATGTAGTATATAGCACAGCCACATACTATATAGCACAGCCCACAGAGTATATAGCACAGCCCACGGAGTATATAGCACCGCCACATAGTATATAACACAGCCCACGGAGTATATAGCACAGCCACGTAGTATATAGCAGCCCATGGAGTGTATAACAGCCCACATAACATATAACACAGCCACGTAGTTTATAACAGCCCACGTAGCATATAACACAGCTCACGTAGTATATAACAGCCCATGCACGCAGTATATAACACAGCCCACGTAGTGTATAACACAGCCCACGTAGTGTATAACACAGCCCACGTAGTGTATAGCACAGGCCACATAGTGTATAACACAGCCCACGTAGTGTATTGCACAGCCCACGTAGTATATTGCACAGCTCAAGCAGTACATTGCACAGCCCACGCAGTACATTGCACAGCCCACGTAGTATATTGCACAGCCCACATATTATATTGCACAGCCCACGTATTATATTGCACAGCCCACGTAGTATATAGCACAGCCCACGTAGTACATTGCACAGCCCACGTAGTATACAGTATTGCACAGCCCACGTAGTATATAGCAGCCCACGTATTATATTGCACGGCCCACGTATTATATTGCACAGCCCACGTAGTTTATAGCACAGCCCACGCAGTATATAGCACAGCCCACGTAGTATATTGCCCAGCCAACGTATTATATTGCACAGCCCACATAGTATATAGCACAGCCCAAGCATTATATTGCACAGCCCACGTAGTATATAGCACAGCCCACATAGTATATAGCAATGTGGGCATCAAATCCCTGTTAAAAAAAAGAAAATAAAAAATAGTTATATACTCACCTTCCGTTGGCCCCGGATCCAGGCGAAGTGGTTACCGACGCTCCGGTGACCGCTCCATGCATTGCGTTCTCGCGAGATGGTGACGTAGCGTATATATATATATATATATATATATATATATATATATATATATATATATATATATATATACTGCTCAAAAAAATAAAGAGAACACTAAAATCACCCATCCTGGATATCACTGAATGAAATATTCCAGTTGTAAATATTTATTCATTACATAGTGGAATGTGTTGAGAACAATAAAGCCTAAAAATGATCAATGTAAATCACAACTAATATCCCACGGAAGTCTGGAGTTGGAATGATGCTCAAAATCAAAGTAGAAAATGAAGTTACAGGCTGATCCAACTTCAGTGGAAATGCCTCAAGACAAGAAAATGATGCTCAGTAGTGTGTGTGGCCTCCGCGTGCCCGTATGACCTCCCTACAAAGCAGGGACCTCCCTGATAAGGCGGCGGATGGTCTCCTGAGCGATCTTCTCCCAGACCTGGACTAAAGCATCCACCAACAACTGGACAGTCTGTGGTTGGTGGATGGTGCGAGACATGATGTCCCAGATGTGTTCGTCGGATTCAGGTCTGGGGAACGGACGGGCCAGTCAATAACTTCAATGTCTTCATCTTGCAGGAACTGCTAACACACTCCAGCCACATGAGGTCTGGCATTGTCCTGCATTAGGAGGAACCCATGGCCAATCGCACCAGCATATGGTCTCACAAGGGGTCTGTCGAGATGAGATCATCTCGGTACCTAATGGCAGTCAGGCTACCTCTGGCGAGCACATGGAGGGCTGTGTGGCCCTCCAAAGAAATGCCACCCCACACCATTACTGACCCACTGCCAAACTGGTCATGCTGAAGGATGTTGCAGGCAGCAGATCGCTCTCCATGGTGTCTCCAGACTCGGTCACATCTGTCGCATGTGCTCAGTGTGAACCTGCTTTCATCTGTGAAGAGCACAGAGTGCCAGTGGCGAATATGCCAATCCTGGTGTTCTGTGGCAAGTGCCAAGCGTCCTGTATGGTGTTGGACTGTGAGCACAACCCCCATCTGTGGACGTCAGGCACTCAGACCATCCTCATGGAGTCAGTTTCTAACTGTTTGTGCAGACACATGCACATTTGTGGCCTGCTGTATGTCATTGTGCAGGGCTCTGGCAGTGCTCCTCCTGTTCCTCCTTGCACAAAGGCTGAGGTAGCTGTCCTGATTCTGGGTTGTTGCCCTCCTATGGCCCCCTCCACGTCTCCTGGTGTACTGGCCTGTATCCTGGTAGCGCCTCCAGCCTCTGGACACTACGCTGATAGACAAAGCAAACCTTCTTGCCACAGCTCGCATTGATGTGCCATCCTGGATGAGCTGCACTACCTGAGCCACTTATGTGGGTTGTAACATTCGTCTCATGCTACCACGAGTGTGAAAGCACAACTAACATTCAAAAGTGACCAAAACATCAGCCAGAAAGCATTGGTACTGAAGTGTGGTCTGTGGTCCCCACCTGCAAAACCACTTCTTTATTGAGTGTGTCTTGATAATTGCCAATAATTTCCATCTGTTGTCTATTCCACTTGCACAACAGGATGTGAAATTGATTGTCAAACAGTGTTGCTTCCTAAGTGGACAGTTTGATTTCACAGATATTTGATATACTTAGAGTTACATTATGTTGTTCAAGTGTTCCCTTTATTTTTTTGAGCAGTGTGTATATATATATATATATATATATATATATATACGTATATATATGTATGTATATACACAATGCCGTTCAAAAGTGTAGAGTCACTTAGAAATGTCCTTATTTTGTTGTGGGCAGAGCAAAGTACTGCAGTGCGCAGGCGCCGGGACTCTTTGACATGTCCAGGCGCCTGCGCACTGCAGTGCTTTGCTCTGCCCTCAACAGGGCAGACAAAGTACGCCTGCGTACACAGGCGTGAAGACCAGAAGAGGACGTCATGGAATGAAGATGGGAGGCTCCGGACCGGACCTGAGACACCCATCGGACCCGGACCGCAGTGGGACCGCCCCTGGGTGAGTATAATCTAACCTCTTTTTCTCCTCTTTTAGGTAACATCGGGGGCTTATCTACAGCATTACAGAATTCTGTAGATAAGCCCCTGATGACGGTGGGCTTACCTCACCATTGATTTTGGGGGTGACAGGTTCCCTTTAAATAGTACACGCAAAACACCAGTGTGAATGTCTACAGTGAAGAGGCGACTCCGGGATGCTGGTCTTCAGGGCAGAGTGGCAAAGAAAAAGCCATATCCGAGACTGGCTAATAAAAGGAAAATATTAATATGGGCAAAATAACACATACATTGGACAGAGGAAGACTGGAAAAAAGGTGTTATGGACAGACGAATCCAAGTTTGAGGTGTTTGGATCACACAGAAGAACATTTGTGAGACGCAGAACAACTGAAAAGATGCTGGAAGAGTGCCTGATGCCATCTGTCAAGCATGGTGGAGGTAATGTGATGGTCTGGGGTTGCTTTGGTGCTGGTAAAGTGGGAGATTTGTACAAGGTAAAAGGGATTTTGAATAAGGAAGGCTATAACTCCATTTTGAAATGCATTGCCATACCCTGTGGGCAGCGCTTGATTGGAGCCAATTTCCTCCTACAACAGGACAATAACCCAAAGCATACCTCCAAATTATGCAAGAACTATTTAGGGAAGAAGCAGGCAGCTGGTATTCTATCTGTAATGGAGTAGCCAGCGCAGTCACCAGATCTCAACCCCATTGAGCTGTTGTGGGAGCAGCTTGACCGTATGGTATGCAAAATGTGCCCATCAAGCCAAGCATACTTGTGGGAAGGGCTTCTGGAAGCATTGGGTGAAATTTCTACAGATTACCTCAGCAAATTAACTACTAGAATGCCAAAGGTCTGCAATGCTGTAATTGCTGCATTCTTTGACAAAAGCAAAAGTTTGAAGGAGAAAATTATTATTTCAAATTAAAAAAAAAAAAAAAAATAAAATATATATATATATATATATATATATATATATATATATATATATATATATATGTATATGTATATATATATATACATACTAGCTGTTTCCAGCCAGCTAATGCTCGGCATGCTCATTGCTATCTAATTAACGCTGCTAGTGATTAAACTAAAGTAAATAATGACAACATTCAATAGTTCAATAATTAAAAATCAGAATAATACTAATACATTTTATTCACAGTGTAAAATAATAAGCAAACTGGATTTGTGTGGTAATGTGTGGGGGCAGAGCCTCATGTAGTAATGTGTAGGGACGCAGCCTCATATGGTAATGTGTGAGGACGGAGCCTCGTGTGGTAATGTGTGGGGACGGAGCCTCGTGTGGTAATGTGGAGGGACGGAACCTCGTATGGTAATGTGTGGGGACAGAGCCTCGTGTGGTAATGTGTGGGGACGGAGCCTCGTGTGGTAATGTGTGAGGACGGAACCTCGTATGGTAATTTGTGGGGACAGAGCCTCGTGTGGTAATGTGTGAGGACGGAGCTTCGTGGGGTAATGTGTGAGGATGGAGCCCCGTGTGGTAATGTGTGAGGACGCAGCCTCGTGTGGTCATGTGGGGGGACGGAGCCTCGTGTGGTAATGTGTGGGGACGGAGCCTCGTGTGGTAATGTGTGAGGACGGAGCCTCGTGTGGTAATGTGGGGGGCGGGATTGTGTGTGGTAATGTGGTGGGGGGGCGAGACTATGTGTGGTGATGTGGTGGGGGGCGGGATTATGTGTGGTGATGTGGTGGGGGGGGCGGGATTATGTGTGGTAATGTGGTGGGGGGGTGGGATTATGTGTGGTGATGTGGTGGGGGGGCGGGATTATGTGTGGTGATGTGGTGGGGGGCAGGATTATGTGTCGTGATGTGGGGGGCGGGATTGTGTGTGGTAATGTGGTGGGGTTGGGATTATGTGTGGTAATATGGTGGGGGGCGGGATTATGTGTGAAAAAGTGGTGGGGGCGGGATTGTGTGTGGTAATGTGGTGGGGGGCAGAATTGTGTGTGGTAATGTGGTGGAGGGCGGGATTATGTGTGGTAAGGTGGTGGGGGCGGGATTGTGTTTGGTAATGTGGTGGGGGCGGGATTATGTGTGGTAATGTGGTGGGGGCGGGATTGTGTGTGGTAATGTGGTGGGGTTGGGATTATGTGTGGTAATATGGTGGGGGGCGGGATTATGTGTGAAAAAGTGGTGGGGGGGCAGGATTGTGTGTGGTAATGTGGTGGGGGCGGGATTGTGTGTGGTAATGTGGTGGGGGTGGGATTGTGTGTGGTAATGGGGTGGGGGCGGGATTATATGTGGTAATGTGGTGAGGGTGGGATTGTGTGTGGTAATGCAGTGGGGGGCGGGATTGTGTGTGGTAATGTGGTGGGGGGCAGGATTGTGTGTGGTAATGTGGTGGGGGGGCAGGATTGTGTGTGGTAATGTGGTGGCAGCGGGATTATGTGTGGTAATGTGGTGGGGGCGGGATTGTGTGTGGTGATGTGGTGGAGGGGCAGGATTTTGTGTGGTAATGTGGTGGGGGGGCGGGATTGTACGTGGTAATTTGGTGGGGGGGCGGGATTGTGTGTGATAATGTGGTGGGGGGGCGGCATTATGTGTGGTAATGTGGGGGTGGGATTGTGTGTGGTGATGTGGTGGGGGCGGGATTGTGTGTGGTAATGTGGTGGGGGGCGGGATTATGTGTGGTAATGTGGTGGGGGGTGGGATTATGTGTGGTGATGTGGTGGGGGGCGGGATTTTGTGTGGTAATGTGGTGGGTGCGGGATTGTGTTTGGTAATGTGGGGGGCGGGATTGTGTGTGGTAATGTGGTGGGGGGCGGGATTGTGTGTGGTAATGTTGTGGGGGGGCGGGATTATGTGTGGTAATGTGGTGGGGGGCGGGATTATGTGTGGTAATGTGGTGGGGGGCGGGATTATGTGTGGTGATGTGGTGGGGGCGGGATTTTTTGTGGTACTTTGGTGGGGGGCGGGATTATGTGTGGTAATATGATGCCTCTTATATATATAGATATATATATAATTTTGTAATTTTTTAAAATATATTTTTCCAACTTTTTTCACTTTGTCACTTATTCCCACTCTAGGACTTTAACTTTCTGCAGTCTGATAGCAGATATAAGGTATATTAATATTATTATGAAATAACAGATATTATGAAAAAACCAAGAAATGTACACATATATGGAACGACCCGACTGAAGAAACTGGATTATATCTTAATTACCCAGATGACTATTTTTAGCAAACCAAGAAAAATATGCTGTTATCTATACTTTTGCTTGTGTAAGCTTGTAATTAGTGTTGAGCATTCCGATACCGCAAGTATCGGGTATCGGCCGATACTTGCGGGTATCGGAATTCCGATACCGAGATCCGATACTTTTGTGGTATCGGGTATCGGTATCGAAACAACATTAATGTGTAAAAGAAAGAATTAAAATATTGCTATACTCACCTCTCCGACGCAGCCTGGACCTTACCGAGGGAACCGGCAGCGTTCTTTGCTTAAAATGCACGCGTTTACTGCCTTCCGTGACGTCACGGCTTGTGATTGGTCGCGTGCCGCCCATGTGGCCGCGACGCGACCAATCACAGCAAGCCGTGACGTAATTTTCAGGTCCTGAATGCCTAATTCTAGGCATTCAGGATTTGAAAATTACGTTACGGCTTGTGATTGGTCGCGTCGCGGTCACATGGGCGACGCGACCAATCACAAGCCGTGACGTCACGGGAGGCAGGAAACGCGCGCATTTTAAAATTACGTCACGGCTTGTGATTGGTTGCGTGCCGCCCATGTGACCGCGACGCGACCAATCACAGCAAGCCGTGACGTAATTTTCAGGTCCTGAATGCAGAATTAGGCATTCAGGACCTGAAATTACGTCATGGCTTGCTGTGATTGGTCGCGTCGCGGCCACATGGGCGGCACGCGACCAATCACAAGCTGTGACGTCACGGAAGGCAGTAAACGCGCGCATTTTAAGCAAAGAACGCTGCCGGTTCCCTCGGTAAGGTCCAGGCTGCGTCGGAGAGGTGAGTATAGCAATATTTTTTTAGTTTAATTCTTTCTTTTACACATTAATATGGATCCCAGGGCCTGAAGGAGAGTTTCCTCTCCTTCAGACCCTGGGAACCATCAGGGATACCGTCCGATACTTGAGTCCCATTGACTTGTATTGGTATCGGGTATCGGTATCGGATTAGATCCGATACTTTGCCGGTATCGGCCGATACTTTCCGATACCGATACTTTCAAGTATCGGACGGTATCGCTCAACACTACTTGTAATCGTGACTTGTAAGCTGATATTTCATATAACATAGTGTGCGCTTATCTTTGAGGAGTAGTGATGTTTGCTGATATGCTAATTATGCATTGTATTATGGAACCAGTTTGTTGACTTCGAAAGCTGAAAGGGAAAACTATGCAAATAGATTAAATAATCAAGTAATGCTATTTGATTCCATCATCATTGTTCCCTTTATCTTGATGCCAGAGATTTTGCCAAGACATATACATCCAAAGGACCAGAGACAGGACAGCAGCCAATATCTTGGCACCATCACGAGGGACACAGATCTATCATTCTACAGGAATCAACACAGGAGTTTTTGGCTCCACTTGGAAGAATTTCATATTTGCTCCATTGACCATCGCAGGACCATGGATACATTTGGAGAAAGCAAGGATTAGGACCCACTGGTCACCTGGCTCCATGGAGATGTTTGGATAAGCCAGGCTGTGACTCTCCTGTCAACTGGCCTTGTACCTTGTATGGACTCAACTGACTGTCATCTACCTACGCTTGTCGTTACCTCCTCTCTGTGTGTACCACAGGTGGGGTAGCCGACCCTGGGAGCTCTGATGTAACATCTGCTATTATCTCGGCAAGTCAGCAGAAGGTTGAGACTCTGTAATGTGCACCATCTGGTGTACTGTGCTGTGACTGTTCTATGTGTTATCTGCCTGTTTTGTGGTTCAATAAGTATTGCCACACTATTTTACCCTCACCATGTGTTGTCTGAGTAGCGTTATGCCCACTTTATAAGGAGAGCTGGCATTCAGTGGAACAATCCCTAGTTCATGCGGTTTCAGCTAGCGGACCTGGGGGGCTCGCTGACCCCCCCGTGTCTTCACACCGACCTATAAAACTGTTCCACTAGTTAACCCCTTTAGCAAGCACTGTAAAAAAATAAAAAACAGGGCAAAAAAGATGCTTTATCATCATACTGCTAAACAAAAAGTAGAATAAAACGCGATCAAAAAGATGAATGTAAATAAAAATGGTATTGCTGAAACCATCATTTTGTCCCCCAAAAAACAAGCTGCCACACAGCTACATCAGACAAAAAATTGAAGTTAAAGCCATGCAAAAAGAATTAATTTTTTCTATAAAATAGTTTTTATTGTGTAAAAGCGCCAAATCATAAAAAAAGATATAAATGTGGTATCGCTGTAATCGTACTGACCCGAAGAATAAAGCTTCCTTATCAATTTTACCACTTGCGGAACGGCATGAAAAAATTGAAAAAAAAAATTCCTGCATTGTTGTTTTTTGTTTATTCTGCCTTCCAAAAATCTGAATAGAAAGCGATCAAAAAATGTAATGAGCCTGAAAATGGTACCAATAAAATATCAACTTGTCCTACACAAAACAAACCCTCAGATGACTGAAAAATTATAGCTCTCAAAAAATGGTGATGCAAAAAAATGCTTTTTGAAAACGAAAAAAAAACACTTTTTTTTAGTGTGTGACAGTAGCCAAACATAAAAATATGGTATAAATCTGGTATCGCTGTAATCACACTGACCTGAAGAATAAAATCGTCTAATCACTTATTACGTAGGAGGAACGGCATGCTGATTTGTTCATTCTGTCTCCCAAAGATCGCAATAAGGCTCGGTTCACATTTATCCTGCACTCTGCGCTGTGCGCTTACAGCGGGGATTCTTTCTCTGAAGCACTGTGAACGCTGTCTGCCCTGTGACCAGGCGGTGTCCGTAATTTTATTAAAAGTGCATCAGTCACAGTTTTCTGCACCTCTGAAAAAAGGACACCGCTGAACAGAGACCATATGAAGTCCATAGTAACTCTAGCCTCATCATAGTGAGTGTGCGGGGGGTGGTTTCATCTGAAATGCGTCACTTCGAAGAGTTAAAGGGAAATCCCTATGTAAGTGTTCCTTGTAGAGTGCCAGATATATGTGATGCAAATTGCTATGTAAAATGTTCTCAATAAAAGTTTCAACTCAATCCACCAAAAAAGCAAGTCCCCACTTGGGTCCATCATCTGTTAATGGAAATATAGGGTGTTTCCATCTTAATGAGGGCACAAAGGCTCTGGAAAAGTGAAATGGCCCTCGCTCCTCAAAAGAAATTCAGCAAATTCTGTGCTCAAAAATCCAAATGCCCCTCCCGAGCACCACAGTGTGCCTAATCCACATTTAGCGTCCACATATTTGTAATTTATGTGGCGATGAGAGCCTGGGCACTACAACGTACTGGTCACTACAACAGCAGCTTGCAATTTTCATTTAGCAACATCCACAGCTGCTTGCTTCTGGAAAACTCTCATTGAGTCAAAATTCTCATGACACCTTTAGATAATATCCAAAATGGGGTCAATTGAGGGTAATTCTACTATTCTAACACTTCAGGGCTCTACATGGAGTCTGCAAACTATTATAGAAAATTCTGCACTCCAGGATGCCTCCTGTATAACAGTACTGCTTAGCCATATGCTCCATACCTCCTGAGTCTCGCTGTATGACTAAGCAGTACTGTACAGCCATATTTTGGATATTTCTACATTCAGCAGAAATTGTGGGACAAATCTTGGTGCCATTTCTACCCATTGCCCCCTGTGAAAATGTAAAATTTGGGGCTAAAACAAAATTTTGGTGGTAAAAATGTAATTAATTATTTTTTTCTTCATTGCCCAATGGTATAAAATTCTGGGACCCACCTGTTGTGTCAATGTGATCACTGCACCCCTAGATGAATTAATTGAGAGGTGTAGTTTGTACAATGAGGTCTCTTATAGGGGTTTTTGCTGTTTTGGCACCTCATGTGCTCTGCCAATGTGACATGGCACCCTCGAACCAGTCCAGCAAAATGTGAACTCCAATATGGCACTTCTTCCCTTCTGAGCTTTGCACTGTGCCTCAAAAGTAGTTTTTGACCGCATATAGGGTATTGGCGTACTCAGAAGAAATTACAGAACAAATTTTGGGGTCCATTTTCTCCCGCTGTGCTTGTGAAAATAGAAAAATAGGGATAAAAATACATTTTTGTGGGAAACATGTGATTTTTGTTATTTTCACTGCTCTATATTATAAACGTCTGTGAAATAGCCCATGCCAGTTTTTCCGCGATTTAACCCTTTATTTTAACAGCTAGAGCCCATAAATTTTGCACACACACACACACTTCTAACATTAGTAGTGAGGAATATGCAAAAAGGGATATGAAATGGTTTACTGTATGTAAACCATGTCTCATATCCGGTCGGGTTTGGGAATGAAATAGCAAAAGCCTGCAATTGAATTACCGGCTTTTCTGCTATCTAGCGCTGTATTAAATATATATATATATATATATATATATATATATATGTGTCTCACTGATTGATATATATATATATATATATATATATATATATATATATATATATATATATATATATATGCAGCGCCCCTACTGCCGCAGGGCCGAGGGGTACCCGGTACCGGGCCTCGGAGTCTCTGCTCTGGGGTTGTCACGGTGGCTAGGCCCCGGTCCGTGACCCTGCCGTGGGGCGCACAGCAAATGATAAGTACGGGGTATGGATGATGGTGGTGGTGAGGCTGTGATGGTGCGGTGCAGTAAATAACGAGGACACCAAGTTGCAGTCTCTTTACCTCTTTACTGAAGATCTCTGGGTCCTCAGTCCGGATTCCGGATAACCAGGCTGCGCAAGTCCGGCCGGTCCAATGGCACCTCCAGAGTTCTCTTAGCAGGTGGAAATCTGTGCCTTCCTTCTAGCGCTATGTGTTGCGGTCCTTCCCTGCTGTGCTTACGGAAAGTCCCCACAACTGTTGTGTCTGTTTCTTAAGTTCCCTCACAACTCGATTAGATGATGTTCTGCTAATCCTCCGTCCCTCCTTGATGTTGCGGTTGGGACGGCACCCATTTGACGGGTAGGCTCGGAGCTCTTCCGGGACCCTAGAGTCGCCCCTCTCCACAAGTTGCCCCACAAGACTGCATAGGTGATTTAGGTGAGACAGCCCGCCTTAGACTGACTGTCCTGCCGCTGTTTAGAGTATTGCTTGAAGCTGAATATTGTAATACTCCCTCGGCGTTCCGGCCGCCGGTTGTGCGCCTCAGTAGGATGTTGCCTCGGTCTTACAGCACGACTCCTACTGGTATTCTCCTTATTGCTTTGAGCTCGTTTCTCACTCAGCACAATCTATCTCGCTTCTGATCCTTCCTTGGGCACCGCCGCTATGCTGAGCAGGCACGGTCCCGTTACGTTCGCTCAAGTTGCCAGGCCTCTGTCAGGATCCCACCCGACAGGGACCCCACTGAATCTTCCCCCCACAACACCCTCTGCCACAAGGTGTTGCCTGGTTCTAACCCAGTCAGCTTTCTCCTCTAACTTCCTGCCTGACCCCCAGTTTACCCACAATGGTGGGGAGTGGCCTAGTGAATAGAACCCTTAGCTCCCCCTGGAGGCCCGACTGTGAAATGTATTGGTGTCTGTGATACCTGATCAGATGAATTCCTTCAGTGCCATCAGACGTACCATAGCTCCCCTTAGTGGCGGAGCCACAGTACTGCAACGACCAGGACTCTGGGGCGCTGCACTCCCCCCTGGTTAAACACAGTACTCCGGGACTGGGAAGAAAACAACAATACAAGTTAGCAAAAAGACATACAGTTTTGTTGAGTGCAATAACAATAAGTATATTTAAACAGAGCTTCCCTTTATGGGAGGTGAGGACACTTGAACGTTACAAACATGGTGAAATATCATAGCAACATGCTATAAATAACTTTTCTTACCCAACCGGGTATTCTACTAGTACAAACTTTTGAACAATAACTTAACATCGCCTTTAAGGATGTACACTCTGAATCCGCTAAAGACCTTCTTATAATCACATTATAAGGCAATTTAACTTTTACATTCTCCTTCTTTAAATCTGCAGGACCGCCTGTCCTAACGGCACCAGACCTACTGCCTCTCCTTTCTTACAGGACCGCTCCTTTCAGCCCGAGCCTTCTGTCTTTTCAACTACTATACACAGTGTAGAACATAACATTACTTTCAGTTTAAGAGCACCGAGCCATCTCTACATGACTCCTAGGAGGACTCAGGGTTCACCTTCTGTCCTCGTTGTCTATCAACATTATCAAACATTTTCTATAGAACATTAAACCTTCTCATTATTTTTCTTACTGACATGTATGCTGGACACTATGTTTACCCCTACGGGCCCACTGCATCCTTCTTCTAGCTTTCACTTTCTTGCAGGGAACATCGTCAGCATTTCTTTACAATTAACTAGTTGGATACATATAACTTTCTCACGCAAACATTATCATCACTTTCTCTTCATCAAAACATTATTGCTATCTCTCAGTCTTAAAGCAATACCATTCTTTAAGTGCAACACATGAACATCCCCTTTAAGAGGGGACCAAGTCTCTATGAGGTAGCATATCTTCTCAAGCTACCAGTCCGTACTCAGCAAAGGTTCCAGTGTGGTATCTTCACAAAGAGTCCTTTTTGAAGTAAAACCAGTAGGGAGCACCTTCAATAAGGTGCAAACTATTTACAAAAAGTTTGTATCATGCACTGTTCATGATTGCGGCAGTTCTGGAAACTTGTGCAAAAAACTTAGAAAACAATCCAAAAAGAAGCAGAAACAATAAGGATCCCGGGTCAACGAAGGGATCCCCTTTAAAAGTTAACCCTGAACGGGTTTAGCAGCAAAACAAAAGAACAGTAACTATATACATGTTCAGAAGTAGTATTATCTTACTCATCTTTCGGTACAGAAGGTGGTTTCCCACCCCTGGCTGAGGCAGCACCCGTGCTGGTAGTTGGTCTCTCAGGTGCCATCATATCAGCCGGTGTCTGGATTTGAAGGCTAACCCTGCTTGCAAGTTCAGTAGCCGCTACAAGGCTTACGGTGGTGACAGTAACAAGATCTGGCAAATCTGGATCAACCGTGGTCGGGGCAACAGGTGACGCTCCCTCAGGCTTACACCGATGGACGTTCCGAGCGCACCATCCTTGTGCATTCCGGTGGCGAGTGTAGGTCACCTGATCCCCTCTTTGCAATGGGTCACCGTCTCGACTGCAGCAAGGAGTTTTTACGTTGTAGCTAGTAACAAAGACATCAGTTGGTAGCCCCGGTTCCTGTATGGAGCCCCATCCCCTCTTCGGGTGATAGGCCAACACAGTGCCCCGCTTTACCACGTCTTTCCTGCCATGCGCAGACTTTTTACGTTGTGTCTTATGTTGTTCAGTCTCATCTCGATTTTTCCAGTGTTGGATCAGGCACTGCTTATACTGTTCCCAAGTAAGTACCGCAAGGGTGAGGCTCTCCCCCGGAGCTTCATACGGCTCGTTCCAGGGGGTGTCCCACCGGAGGATCACCCCGTCCGGGCCTACATCTATGGGTTCCCCTATCTTGGTCGGTAGTGGAGGTGACAGCTTCCCCATCGCGTCGGGGGTGAGGACTACCCGCTCCTCTGAGAAGAAACGGTTATTGTTGCTGGGGTGAGGAGCGGTCACGGGAGCGGGAGCGGTCAGGGGAGCCGGATCGGTTGGGAGAGCAGAATCGTCCAGGGAAGTAGGGGTGCCGTCCATACCTGCGCCTGATGTGATTCCACCGATGTCGCTCCGGTCCGTTGACAAGGACACTGGAATCGGCTGCAGCCCGGACCGCGGCTCTTCCGGAGTGGCCTCTTGATGTGGCTCCGCCCTCCAGGGCTCCGTGGCTGGGATAGGTAGGCTCGGCTCCTCCACTGGCAGCTCCAAGGAGTTCAGGTCCTTCACCGGCGGTGGACACGAGTCCGCCTCCGATGGGTGAGGACAAGCCGGGATTACCTCGCCGTTGCTCGGGCACTTGCTGCTCATTGTTGCTGTCTGGCATTCGGCGGCAACGCATGCACCTGGCTCCGCCATTTCTCCGAGGTCGGGCTCCTTCTTCACCTCGTTCCCGCCGTTGCAAATCAGGGGGCGGTTCTCCTCTGCTGCTCGGTAGGTCGTCCTCTCGCAGCAGGAGTCGGAGGGGGCGGTCGCTACTTCTGGCGCCGCTTTGGTAATCTCCTCCCATGGTACGCCCTTCTTCCTCTGCGCTCCCTGTGGCGCTGCAATGGCGGCGACTTTTGGCGGGAACTTTTGGCGGTAAATGGCGCAGCGCAGTCCTTGCAATAAAGTACAGTCCAAGCACAATAAATCACAGCTCCAAGGCACACATGACCTGATTCTTCAGGCTTAAGTAGATCCTGTTCGTGACGCCAAGATTTGCAGCGCCCCCACTGCCGCAGGGCCGAGGGGTACCCGGTACCGGGCCTCGGAGTCTCTGCTCTGGGGTTGTCACGGTGGCTAGGCCCCGGTCCGTGACCCTGCCGTGGGGCGCACAACAAATGATAAGTACGGGGTATGGATGATGGTGGTGGTGAGGCTGTGATGGTGCGGTGCAGTAAATAACGAGGACACCAAGTTGCAGTCTCTTTACCTCTTTACTGAAGATCTCTGGGTCCGGATTCCGGATAACCAGGCTGCGCAAGTCTGGCCGGTCCAATGGCACCTCCAGAGTTCTCTTAGCAGGTGGAAATCTGTGCCTTCCTTTTAGCGCTATGTGTTGCGGTCCTTCCCTGCTGTGCTTACGGAAAGTCCCCACAACTGTTGTGTCTGTTTCTTAAGTTCCCTCACAACTCGATTAGATGATGTTCTGCTAATCCTCCGTCCCTCCCTGATGTTGCGGTTGGGACGGCACCCGTATGACGGGTAGGCTCGGAGCTCTTCCGGGACCCTAGAGTCGCCCCTCTCCACAAGTTGCCCCCCAAGACTGCATAGGTGATTTAGGTGAGACAGCCCGCCTTAGACTGACTGTCCTGCCGCTGTTTAGAGTATTGCTTGAAGCTGAATATTGTAATACTCCCTCGGCGTTCCGGCCGCCGGTTGTGCGCCTCAGTAGGATGTTGCCTCGGTCTTACAGCACGACTCCTACTGGTATTCTCCTTATTGCTTTGATCTTGTTTCTCACTCAGCACAATCTATCTCGCTTCTGATCCTTCCTTGGGCACCGCCGCTATGCTGAGCAGGCACGGTCCCGTTACGTTCGCTCAAGTTGCCAGGCCTCTGTCAGGATCCCACCCCTGACAGGGACCCCACTGAATCTTCCCCCCACAACACCCTCTGCCACAAGGTGTTGCCTGGTTCTAACCCAGTCAGCTTTCTCCTCTAACTTCCTGCCTGACCCCCAGTTTACCCACAATGGTGGGGAGTGGCCTAGTGAATAGAACCCTTAGCTCCCCCTGGAGGCCCGACTGTGAAATGTATTGGTGTCTGTGATACCTGATCAGATGAACTCCTTCAGTGCCATCAGACGTACCATAGCTCCCCTTAGTGGCGGAGCCACAGTACTGCAACGACCAGGACTCTGGGGCGCTGCATATATATATATATACTGTATATATATCTCCCTATACTATGTGTAGACATTTATTTGATCTATTCTATTCTAACCTGTCAGTGTGATTTTACTGTACACAGAACTGAATTGCCGGCTTTTCTCTATAACCGCTGCCTATTTCTCACAAGTCACACTGATGGTCCGTGTGTAGTCCGTATTTTTCTCGCCCCCATAGACTTTCATTGGCGTTTTTTTTTGCGTAATACGCTGATAATCGCAGCATGCTGCGATTTTCTCAGCCCGTAAAATATGGCTGAGAAATATACGGCAGATAGGAGCTGCCCCATAGAGAACCATTGGTCCACGTGCAATGCGTAGTTTTGCGCCTCTCATACGTCCGTAAAACTCTCTAGTGTGACGCGGCCTTATTCATTTTGTAAGTGACTTTGAGGGGCCGATATATCAGAATACGCCCAAAAGTGATACCATTTTAAAAACTTCACCCCTGAAAGTAGTCAAAACTGCATGAAAGGAGTTTGTTAACCCTTCAGTTGCTTCACAGGAATTAATGCAATGTGGAATGACAAAATAAAAAAAATAATTATTTCATCTAAAATGTTTTAGCCTCAAATTGTTCATTGTCACAATTTGTGATAAAAGAGGATGCACTGAAAAAAATTGTTTAGGAATTTCTACTAAATATGCCAATACCACATTTCAGGTCAGAATCTAGGGAAGGAGTGCTATTTGACTTTGGGAGTGCAGTTTTGGCTGGAAGAGGTTGTGGACGCCATGTCACATTTGCAAAGCTTCCAAGGGTATAAAACAGCAGAAACCCCTTACAAGTGACCCCAATTTGAAAAACTACTCTCCTCAAGGAATTCATCTCAAGGTGTTCAGACTCAAAGGTGCTACACAAAAGTTTTTAACATGATGACGTGAAAATAAAAATGTAATTTTTTTCCACGAAAATGTTGTTTTACCCCCAAACTTCTCCTTTTCACAAGGGTAGCAGGAGAAAATGGATTGCAAAATTTGTAAAGCAATTTCTCCTTAGTATGCTGATACCCATATGTGATTGTCAACTACTGTTTAGCCGCATGGTAGGGCTCAGAAGGTAAGGACTTTTGACTTTTGAAGTACAATTTTGGCTGGAATAGTGTACACCATGTTGCATTTTCTAGTGGCACTAATGTAGCGCCCCCACTGCCGCAGGGCCGAGGGGTACCCGGTACCGGGCCTCTGAGTCTCTGTTCTGGGGTTGTCACGGTGGCTAGACCCGGTCCGTGACCCTGCTGAGGGGCGTACAATGATAGGTGTGCGGGATGGTGATGATGTTGTAGTGGTGCGGTGCAGGTCGCAGTAAACAACGAGGACACCAGGCCGCAGTCCCTCCACCCCTCCACTGAAGGCCCCAGGACCCCCAATCCGGAATACGGCCAACCGGGCTGCGCAAGCCCGGCCGGTCCGATGGCACATCCAGAGCTCCCCCCCGCAGGTGGAAATCCGTGCCCACCCTCCAGCGCCCGCGCGCTGCAGCCCCTCCCTGCTAAGTACCACGGGACAGTCCCCACAACTGCCGTGTCTGTCTCTCGTGCTCCCCCACAACTCGATTCTGATGCTCTTCCACGTCCCCCAGATCCCACGGCTAGGACGCACCCGCACGACGGGGAGGCTCAGAGCCCCCCCGGGACTCCAGCGTCCCCCCACTCCTGTCGCCACCCCCCGTGTCTTCCCAGGTCAACCGGGTGAGACAGCCCGCCCACAACCGACTGTCCTGCCGTAGGTTTGAAGTTTGGCCTGGAGCTCTATACTTCCTCGGTGTTCCGGCCACCGGTTACGCGCCTCAGTAGGACGCCGCCTCGACCCACAGCACGACTCACACTGGTATTCTCCCTGTTGCGTTGATCTCGCTTCTCACTCAGCACAACAAACCTTGCTTCCCGTCCCCTCCCGGGGCACCGCCACCATATCGTGCAGGCGTGGTCCCGCAACGCCCTCTCTGGTTGCCAGGCCTCTGCCAGGATCCCACCCCCGACAGGGACCCCTCTGAATCTTCCCCTACAACACCCTCTGCCACAAGGTGTTGCCTAGTTCCAACCCAGTCAGCTTTCTGAACTAACTTCCTATCCAACCCCCAGTTTTACCAGACTGTGAGGAGTGGCCTAATACATAGCACCCTTAGCTCCCCCTGGATGCCAGACTGTGAAGTGTATTGGTGTCTGTGATACCTGGTCAGATGAACTCCTTCAGTGCCATCAGACGTACCATAGCCCCCCTTAGCGGCGGAGCACCAGTACTGCAACGACCAGGGCTCTGGGGCGCTGCACTCCCCCCCGGTTAAATCCAGTACTCCTGGACTGGGAAGAAAACAACAATACATGTCAGCAAAAAGACATACAATTTTGAAAATGCAAGTACAAGTAAACTTTTTAACAGAGCTTCCCTTTATGGGAGGTGAGGACACTTGAACGTTACAAACATGGTTAAATACTTTAAATAACATACTATAAATAACTTTTCTTTTACCCAACCGGGTATTCTACTAAGTGCAAATTTTTGAACAATAATTTAACTTTGCCTTTAAGGACGTACTCGCTGAATCCACTAAAGACCCTCTTATAAAACATTATAAGGCTAATCAACTTTTCTGCATTCTCCTTCTTTACATCTGCAGGACCGCCTGTCCTATCTGCTCCAGGCCTACTGCCTCTCCTTTCTGTTACAGGACTGCCCTTTTCTGCCCGGGCCTACTGCCTTTCCACTACTATACACGGTATAGAACTTATCATCCATCTTTCAGTTCAGGATTACTGAGCCATCTCTGTATGGCTGTTAGGAGGACTCACTGACTAACCCCGTACGGGTTCACTTTCTGTCCTCATTCTTTTATCAACATCATTAAACATTTCTCACAATCAACTAGTTAGCTACATTTAACTTCTTCTTTCAAGACATTATTGCCATTTAACCATCTTAAGGCAACACTGTTCATAAGTGCAATATGTGAACATTCCCTTTAAGAGGGAACCAAGTCTCCATGTGGTAGTGCAACTTCTCAAGCTGCAAGTCTGTTTGCAGCAAGGACTCCGGTGCTGGTTCCAAGACCAGTGTCTTCGCAAAGAGTCCTTTCCTTGTGTAAAACCAGTAGAGAGCACCTTTAAGAAGGTGCAAACTATGTACAAAAAGTTTGTAATCATGCATTGTTCATGATTCAGCAGTTCGTTCAATGATGAATAAACAGAAAACAAAACAAAAAGCAAAAGAAGGGATCCCGGGTAAACAAAGGGATCCCTTTAAGAGTTAACCCTGATCGGGTTGTAGCAGTAAAAACGGAAAACAAACAGTCAACTATTTACATTGGCAAAGTGTTAAGATATTTACTTGAACCACTCAGGAGGCAGCACCGGCGGAGGCAACCCCCTAGGATATTGCGCACCGCCTGGTACTGCGTAAGGGGAAGTGTTGTCCCATCTGGGGGTCTGCGTACCCACTGTCTTCAGTTCTGGAGCAGCAGGGGCACCGCCCACCTGAAGAGGCGCCTCCTTGGCCACGAGGGTGGTTGAGGTGACGATGCTGCAGGTCGTGGTCTTGACCATAGTGCACGTTGGAGTGACCACGGTGGTCTTGGTGATGACCGTGGGCTGATCATAAGGGAGCACCTTGGCTATGGTGGACAGTTTCTCTGACACCTTAGTTGAGGGTGTCACGGGGCTGCGCTTTTTGTGGACATTCAGGGCGAACCACCCCTTTTCCCCAAAATGCCGGGTGTAGGTGACTTCGTCCCCCGGGTAGAGATCCCGGTCTGGGTGGCCCTCTCTGAGATGCGACTCCACATCCCGCCGGTTAACAAAGACTTCGGCGTATAGGCCTGGCTCTTTGATAAAGCCCCAGCCTCCGCGGAGCTTGAAGGCGACAATAGTGCCCTGCCTGCGCGGGGCCTGGTGAACGGTGGGGTCCTTGAGGGCCCGGTCCTTGACCGCCAGGTCTTTTTGATGGTGGGTCTCCAGCCCGGCCTGGTACGCCTTTTCCTTCTCCTCCCACTGCTGTTCCAGCTGGGTCTGGTATTCCTCCCAGCTCAGGGCCTGCACCATCTCCCCTTCCCGTGTCTTCACCCCAGGGAACCCCATGAGGTTGGATCCTGGGTTCACCCAGCAGCATACCGTGCGCTCCGCATGGGCCTCACACAGCAGGGTAGTTGGCGGAATCGGGGCTTTCAGGAGGTGTTCCATACCCGTTGCCTCCTCCCATGGTAACAGGTGCTGGAGTCTATGGGTCCCAGGGAGAGGGGGTGCCGCAACAGGGCCTACTAACAAGCCCTCTACCAGCGGTACGGGGTCGGCGGACTCACCAGCCAATGCAGGCTCCTCCTCCGCGGCGGGTTCCGCTGGCTGTGTCGGCGAGGGTCTCTGCAACAACTCCGGTAGTGGTACAGGATCCGATGCCAGAGGACTTCCTTCCGGTGCTACCTGGTGCGGAGCCTGGGCCTTCACGTTCAGCTGAAGGAGCTGGTGGATCAAGTCCCCCATCTCAGCCTGCAAGAGATCAGCGCTGTCCGTGGAGAATGGGCTGCGGTGCTCGTCCGGGTAGTTGGGGGAGACTTCTGCTTCAACCCCACATTCGGGTCCCGAGCTGCTGGCCATGGCGTCCTCCACGTGGGTCGCTTCCTGATCCTTTTCCCGCTCTCTCCTTCGTGGGCGGTTTCGTTTTCTCTGTCTCCGCCCCCCATTGAGAATCAGGAGGCGGATCTCGGCTGCTGACGGACACGTCCTCACGGTGCAGAAATATTTAGACTGGGCGGCCATTGTCTTTC
The DNA here is from genome assembly GCF_051348905.1 of Ranitomeya variabilis. Classification (NCBI taxonomy): domain Eukaryota; kingdom Metazoa; phylum Chordata; class Amphibia; order Anura; family Dendrobatidae; genus Ranitomeya; species Ranitomeya variabilis. The sequence goes on from NC_135235.1 coordinate 608,381,586, forward strand.
GCGCTCTTCAGCTTGTTTACGCCCACTTCCACGCCCCTCTTCTTCTCCCGCGCCCCCCTAGCGCTGCAATGGCGGCGGTTTTTGGCGGCAAGTGGCACTGCACAGTCCCTGCAACAAGTCACAGTCCAAGCACAATAAATCACAGCTCCAAGGCACACATGACCCGACTCCCCTGGCTCAAGTAGATCCTGTTCGCGACGCCAAGTTGTAGCGCCCCCACTGCCGCAGGGCCGAGGGGTACCCGGTACCGGGCCTCTGAGTCTCTGTTCTGGGGTTGTCACGGTGGCTAGACCCGGTCCGTGACCCTGCTGAGGGGCGTACAATGATAGGTGTGCGGGATGGTGATGATGTTGTAGTGGTGCGGTGCAGGTCGCAGTAAACAACGAGGACACCAGGCCGCAGTCCCTCCACCCCTCCACTGAAGGCCCCAGGACCCCCAATCCGGAATACGGCCAACCGGGCTGCGCAAGCCCGGCCGGTCCGATGGCACATCCAGAGCTCCCCCCGCAGGTGGAAATCCGTGCACGCGCGCTGCAGCCCCTCCCTGCTAAGCACCACGGGACATTCCCCACAACTGCCGTGTCCATCTCTCGTGCTCCCCCACAACTCGATTCTGATGCTCTTCCACGTCCCCCAGATCCCACGGCTAGGACGCACCCGCACGACGGGGAGGCTCGGAGCCCCCCCGGGACTCCAGCGTCGCCCCACTCCTGTCGCCACCCCCCCGTGTCTTCCCAGGTCAACCGGGTGAGACAGCCCGCCCACAACCGACTGTCCTGCCGTAGGTTTGAAGTTTGGCCTGGAGCTCTATAGTTCCTCGGCGTTCCGGCCACCGGTTACGCGCCTCAGTAGGACGCCGCCTCGACCCACAGCACGACTCCCACTGGTATTCTCCCTGTTGCGTTGATCTCGCTTCTCACTCAGTACAACAAACCTCGCTTCCCGTCCCCTCCCGGGGCACCGCCGCCATATCGTGCAGGCGCGGTCCCGCAACGCCCTCTCTGGTTGCCAGGCCTCTGCCAGGATCCCACCCCCGACAGGGACCCCTCTGAATCTTCCCCTACAACACCCTCTGCCACAAGGTGTTGCAGTCAGCTTTCTGAACTAACTTCCTATCCAACCCCCAGTTTTACCAGACTGTGAGGAGTGGCCTAATACATAGCACCCTTAGCTCCCCCTGGAGGCCAGACTGTGAAGTGTATTGGTGTCTGTGATACCTGGTCAGATGAACTCCTTCAGTGCCATCAGACGTACCATAGCCCCCCTTAGCGGTGGAGCACCAGTACTGCAACGACCAGGGCTCTGGGGCGCTGCACTAAGATGCCAAAACAACAGAAACACCCACACAAGTGACACTATTTTAGGCCTGTCCCACACGTCCAGATAATTCCGGTACCGGAAAAAATCGGTATCGGAATAATCCGTGTCCGTGTGCCCGTGCGTTTCTGTGGCACATCAGTGTGGCACACGTGCGGCACACGTGTGCTGCCCGTGTGCCGACTGGGTACCACACGCACCATGCAGGAGACAGCGCTAGAGATAAGCGCTGTCCCCCCCACATGGTGCTGAAGCCACCATTCATACAGCGTTTGCTGTAGAGAAGATATGAATAATCCTTTTTTTTTTTTGTTTCTCGTGTTTAACATAAAGATCCCTGTCCCCACCCCCCTCCCACCCCCTGTGCGCCCGCCCACTGTTATTAAAATACTCACCCGGCTCCCTCGCAGTGTCCTGTCCTGGCCACAGCTTCTACTGTAAGAGCGGTCACGTGGGGCCGCCGATTACAGTCATGAATATGCGGCTCCATCTCCCATAGGGGTGGAGCCGCATATTCATTTCTGTAATAGGCGGCCCCACGTGACCGCATACAGGAGAAGCTGCGGCCAGGACAGGACACTGCGAGGGAGGCGGGTGAGTATTTTAATAACAGCGGGCGGGCGCACAGGGGGTGGGGACATGGATCTTTATGTTAAACACGAGAAACAACAAAAAAAAAGGATTATTCATATCTTCTCTACAGCAAACGCTGCTGCAGAGAAGATATGAATGGCGGCTTCAGCATCATGTGGGGGGGACAGCGCTTACTGTAGTGCTGTCTCCTGCACGGCACACGGACTGCACATGGACAACGTCCGTGTGCGGTATGTGTTTTACACGGACCCATTGACTTTAATGGGTCCGTGTAATCCGTGCGCTCCTATGAACACTGACATGTCTCCGTGTTTGGCACACGGAGACACGGTCCGCAAAAAATCAATGACATCTGCACAGATGCATTGATTTCAATGTGTCTACGTGTGTCAGTGGCTCCGGTACGTGAGGAAACTGACACCTCACGTACCGGAATCACTGACGTGTGAAACCGGCCTTAGAAACCGTGCCCCTCAAGAAATTTGTCTCAGTGAGTAATGCTTTTTCCACCTAGAGGTGCTTCTTAAAAGTTTATAACATTGAGACACAAAACTGAAAAATTACATTTTACCCCTAAAATGATGCTTTAGCCCTAATTTTTTTTACTTCAGATTGTTCTAAACCTGATATTTTCCGGGCCATGGTTTGTTTAGCCACTAAAAATATAAATGAGATGAGGATTTAGGAGTGATAGGAGATATTAGGTACAGTGGGGAAAAAAGTATTTAATCAGCCACCAATTGTGCAAGTTCTCCCACATAAAAAGATGAGAGAGGCCTGTAACTGACATCATAGGTAGACCACAACTATGAGAGTCAAAATGAGAAAACAAATCCAGAAAATCACCTTGTCTGATTTGGCAAGATTGATTTTGCAAATTATGGTGTAAAATAAGTTTTTGGTCATTAACAAAAGTCAATCTCAATATTTTGTTATATATTCTTTGTTGGCAATGACAGAGGTCAAACTTTTTCTGTAAGTCTTCACAATGTTGGCATACACTGTTGGTGGTATGTTGGCCCATTCCTCCATGCAGATCTCCTCTAGAGCAGCGATGTTTTGGGCCTGTCACTGGGCAACATGGACTTTCAACTCCCTCCAAAGGTTTTCTATGGGCTTGAGATCTGGAGACTGGCTAGGCCACTCCAGGACCTTCATATGCTTCTTACGAAGACACTCCTTCATTGCCCTAGCAGTGTGCTTGGGATCATTATCATGCTGAAAGACCCATCCATGTTTCTGCAGCGCCCCAGAGTTCTGGTCGTTGCAGTACTGTGGCTTCGCCGCTAAGGGGAGCCATGGTACGTTCGATGGCACCGAAGGAGTTCCTCCAATCAGGTATCACAGACACCAATATGTTTCACAGCTGGGCCTCCGGGGGGAGCTAAGGGTGCTATTCATTAGGCCACTCCCCACCATAGTGGGTAAACTGGGGGTCAGGCAGAAAGTTAGAGAGAACGCTGACGGGATTGAACGGAGCAACACCCTGTGGCAGGGGGTGTTGTGAAGGGAGAGACTGTAGGGTCTCTGCCAGGGGTGGGATCCTGGCAGAGGCTTGGCATTGAAAGAACGTAACGGGTCCGCGCAGGCTCCTGGAAGCGGCGGGACTCAAAGAAAGGACTAGAAGCGAGACAGATTGTGCTGAGTGAGAAACGAGATCAAGCAGAAGGAGAATACCAGCAGGGGTTTTGTTGAAAGAGGCAGCACCCTGCTGAGGCGCAATACCGGTGGCCGGAACGCCGAGGGAGTGGATTAGAATACAGCTTCAAGCCATACTCCAAACAGCGGCAGGACAGTCGGTCTCAGGCGGGCTGTCTACCACATATCACCTATGAAGTCTTGGGGGGCAATTGCGGGAGAGGGGCGACTCTAGGGTCCCGGAAGAACTCCAGGCCTACCTGACAAACGGGTGCCATTCCAACCTGAATACAGGGAAGGGGTGGATTACAGAGGAACATCAAATCGAGTTGTGAGGGAACTTAAGAAACAGACACAACCGTTGTGGGGTTACTTTCCGTAAGCACAGCAGGGAAGGACTACAACACATAGCGCTAGAAGGAAGGCACAGATTTCCACCTGAGAGGAGAACTCTGGAGGTGCCATTGGACCGGCCGGACTTGCGTAGCCTGGTGAACCGTGTTCTGGACTGAGGACTCAGAGATCTCCAGTAAAGAGGTAAAGAGACTGCAACCTGGTGTCCTCGTTATTTACCGCGACTTACACCCCACAACTGCACCGCTCCATTGCTACTATTACTACCACCTATTACACCGGACGTCCCCCACTGACGGACAGGGCCACGGACCGGGTCTAGCCACCGTGACAACCCCGAGACTGAGAACTAGAGGCCCGGCTCCGGGTACCCCTCGGCCCTGCGGCGGTGTGGGGGCGCGCCGCAGACTTGGCGTCACGAACAGGATCTACTTAAGCCTGAGGAATCAGGTCATGTGTGCCTTGGAACTGTGATTTATTGTGCTTGGACTGTACTTTATTGCAAAGACTGTGCTGTGACACTTGCCGCCAAAAGTTCGCGCCAAAACCGCCGCCATTACAGCGCTAAGGAGAGCGCAGGAGAAGAAGAAGGGCGTGGAAGTGGGCGTGAACAAGCTGAAGAGCGCGAAAGACAATGGCCGCCCAGTCTAAATATCTCGGCCCCTTGAGGACGTGTCCGTCAGCAGCCGAGATCCGCCTCTTGATCCTCAATGGTGGGCAGAGACAGAGAAAACGAAACCGCCCACGAAGGAGAGAGTGGGAAAAGGACCAGGAAGAAGAAGTGAGCGACATGGAGGACGCCATGGCGAGCCGCCCGGAGCCGGAGCGTGGGGTCGGAGCAGAGGACTCCCCCAGCCACCCGGAGGGGCACCGCAACCAGGCCTCCACCGCTGATGCTGAATTCCTGCAGGCCGGAGTGGACGAGCTCAGCGACCGACCCCGGTGGACGCAGCTGAGCACTGAGGCCGGGTGGAAGAAGGCCATCATCAGGAGCCTCACCGGACATCTGTCGGCAGCCTCATCTGGTCCGGAGCAGGGAAGAAGTCCCAGCGCTCCGAAGCTGGAAAGCAAGGCCCTGCCGGAAAGCGAGGTGCTGCAAGCAGAGATGACAGCGTCGCAGAACAAGGCCCCGCAGCCAGCGTTCCAGACCCCAGCGGAGACGGAGCAGACCGGCACCGGAGGAACCGCATCTGAAGCAGGTAGGAAGAGCCACCCTGCCCTGACGACTGACACCACCCCAGCGACTGCTAGTGCCACAGCTGCTGACTCCGTTCCAGTGACTGATCTTGCAGCAGCCGCTACCTCTGCTGCAACAAATGCCCCTACTCAAGCTGCGCAGACCTCCATCGCTGCGCATGATTCAACCATACATGAAAGACGGATTAACGGCGTTTGTCCAGCACTGGGTGTAACCCTGGACCTCACTTTTCCCAGGCCGAGAAGGGTTAAGTGCCAGGTGCAGCCCTGGAAGCCGTCCAACTAAACCTCGAAAACCTGAAAAATGTAAATAGTTTTCCTTTAACTGTTCCTGATTGTTTGTTGCTAAACCCGTCCAGGGTAAACTTTAAAAGGTGACCCCTTTGTTGACCCGGGGTCACTATTGCTGTTTCCTTGAAGTTTTGCACAAAAGTTACACAAACTGCAGTAATCATGGACTGTGCATGATTCGAACTTCCTTGTAAATAGTTGCACCTTCTTAAGGGTGCCTCCTACTGGTTTTAGTTAAAAGACACTTTGCGAAGATACCTTTCCTACTGGTTTTAGCTAAAAGACACTTTGCGAAGATATCAATGCTGGAACCTTTGCATGGACTGGTAGGCTGAGAAGACGAGCTACCTCAGAAAGACTTGGTCCCCTCTTAAAGGGGATGTGAAGAATTGAACTTGAGAAAGATACTGTTGCAGAACAGTAATGCCATGATGATGCTTTGAAAAAAGAATGTAACTGTTTTACATGAAAAGTTATATGTGTTTAAATTGTTTGAATTGTGAAATCTGAAAATAATGTTTTGTGAAAGGAAAAGATGCAGAGAGCCCGCAGGGGTAGAAGTAGAGATCTGCATAGTTGAAAGTAAAGAAGTAATGATGAAGATGAGGATAGAAGGTAAACCCTGCGTCCCCATAGAAAGTTACTTTGTTACTAAGGACAGAAAGCGAACCCGTAGGGGTTAGAGAGTGAGTCCTTAAAGGAGCCGAGTAGAGCTGGCTCAGAGTTCTTTAAACGAAAGGAATGTTATGTCTATACTATGTATAGTAGCGAAAGGCAGTAGGCCCTGGCTGAACGGGGCGGTCCTGTAAAAGAAAGGAGAGGCAGTAGGTCTGGTGCCATAGGGACAGGCGGTCCTGCAGGTTCAAAGTAGGAGAATGTGAAGTTACCTTACCCTGTAATGTGATTATAGGAAGGCCTTTGGTAAACTAAGAGTGTATGTTTCTTAAAGGCAATGTTAGTGCAAATTCGGGAGCAATAAATTAAGTAGAATACCCGGTTGGGTAACAGGAGTTATGCATAGCCTGTAATTTATAATGTTGACTATGTTTGTAACGTTAAAAGTGTCCTCACCTCCCATAAAGGGAAGCCTGTTCAAGTATACTTATTGTTTTGCACTCAACAAAATTGTATGTCTGTTTACTAATCTGTATTGTTGTTTTTCTTCCCAGTCCCGGAGTACTGTGTTTAACCAGGGGGGAGTGCAGCGCCCCAGAGTTCTGGTCGTTGCAGTACTGTGGCTTCGCCGCTAAGGGGAGCCATGGTACGTTCGATGGCACCGAAGGAGTTCCTCCAATCAGGTATCACAGACACCAATATGTTTCACAGCTGGGCCTCCGGGGGGAGCTAAGGGTGCTATTCATTAGGCCACTCCCCACCATAGTGGGTAAACTGGGGGTCAGGCAGAAAGTTAGAGAGAACGCTGACGGGATTGAACGGAGCAACACCCTGTGGCAGGGGGTGTTGTGAAGGGAGAGACTGTAGGGTCTCTGCCAGGGGTGGGATCCTGGCAGAGGCTTGGCATTGAAAGAACGTAACGGGTCCGCGCAGGCTCCTGGAAGCGGCGGGACTCAAAGAAAGGACTAGAAGCGAGACAGATTGTGCTGAGTGAGAAACGAGATCAAGCAGAAGGAGAATACCAGCAGGGGTTTTGTTGAAAGAGGCAGCACCCTGCTGAGGCGCAATACCGGTGGCCGGAACGCCGAGGGAGTGGATTAGAATACAGCTTCAAGCCATACTCCAAACAGCGGCAGGACAGTCGGTCTCAGGCGGGCTGTCTACCACATATCACCTATGAAGTCTTGGGGGGCAATTGCGGGAGAGGGGCGACTCTAGGGTCCCGGAAGAACTCCAGGCCTACCTGACAAACGGGTGCCATTCCAACCTGAATACAGGGAAGGGGTGGATTACAGAGGAACATCAAATCGAGTTGTGAGGGAACTTAAGAAACAGACACAACCGTTGTGGGGTTACTTTCCGTAAGCACAGCAGGGAAGGACTACAACACATAGCGCTAGAAGGAAGGCACAGATTTCCACCTGAGAGGAGAACTCTGGAGGTGCCATTGGACCGGCCGGACTTGCGTAGCCTGGTGAACCGTGTTCTGGACTGAGGACTCAGAGATCTCCAGTAAAGAGGTAAAGAGACTGCAACCTGGTGTCCTCGTTATTTACCGCGACTTACACCCCACAACTGCACCGCTCCATCGCTACTATTACTACCACCTATTACACCGGACGTCCCCCACTGACGGACAGGGCCACGGACCGGGTCTAGCCACCGTGACAACCCCGAGACTGAGAACTAGAGGCCCGGCTCCGGGTACCCCTCGGCCCTGCGGCGGTGTGGGGGCGCGCCGCATTTCATCTTCAAAGCCCTTGCTGATGGAAGGAGGTTTGTACTCAAAATCTCACAATACATGGCCCCATTAATTCTTTCATGTACACGGATCAGTCGTTCTGGTTCCTTTGCAGAGAATCAGCCCCAAAGCATGATGTTGCCACCCCATATTTTTTCCTGAAGGATTGGGAAAGGAATAATGCTGTCAACATTAAATAGGTAGTGGAATCTAGTGATCCCTGCTGCAATCCATCAGCAAAAAATGAAGAGGGACTCATTACCTGGGGGAAATTGCAAGTTGCCTCTGTAGTAGAGCGTCTCTCTCAGCTGGACACAGACATATAAATGGGACACTGTCTCTTTAAAAACTTGCTTTGTTTATTGAGGCAGCATAAACCAAGCAAGGGAAAATAAACATGGCCCTCTGGGCAAAACAGCAAAACAAAATAAAAAGTAAGAAAGCACAGTCCTTTTCCTAGCGTGATTCAGTCCGCTCACGGGTATAGTGTCCACGGTACAGGTCCAAAACATGCCACACAGGTACAAACACTTTCCTGGAGTGTTTCCTCTCCAGGTACACTGAACACTGCTGTCTTGCAAAGCCCTCCACTTAAACCATAGACCATGTGACTCCTATCCATCATGTGACTGACCACATGATTGTGACATGACACAGGTCCTGTCAGTACAAGGCGGTGCAGGTGGAGATAAGGTGGGTATCCTCCCACCCACTCTATTGATGCCCACATAAAACCAGCCCATGCACGAAGCTTTAACTTAACCCTTACAACACGTAGTGTGCTTGAGGAAAATACTCTGGTTTCACATCACTGCATTCATTAAGCGCAGTGACACATATCTCCCCTCCATTACTTTGCCAGTGACTTGGTCACACCCCATAGGGGACAAGCGGCACAAAGGGGGAAGCAAAATTTAAAGACTATTTCAGGGAGTCCGTAATTATGAGTGAGTGCGACATATTGGGGTTCATAATTTGTTTGCTTTGGGTGGGCATGAGCCGTTACAAGGCATCCAATGTCCATGAGTGGCACTTAGGAACTTCCAAAGAAAACTACAGATGATGTTCAGAGGAAGCATGATATACGGTTAATTGGGCTAGTTGGCCCGCTTGGTAGTGTTTGGTTAGATTGGGAACTCTCAGACCCCCTTTCAGATGGTAACAATAGCACTATTGACTCTGGTGAGGCCACCCTTCCAAACAAAGGTGTTAACTAGGCTTTGATTAGTTTTGAGATAATGAGATGGGACAGGGATTGGTAATACACAAAATAAATAGAGTAGTTTCATTTTTAGCGCTCGTATATGGCTCTACCAGGAGAGCTGCAGCTATAATCTCTTTCCATAAGTCTACCAAAATGGGAAAGGTTTTTTTTGAGGGAGACGGAGTCTGCTGAAAGTGGAGTTGGTGAGGGAGCTGGAGGTTGGGGTCTGTACACTTATCGAAATTGTTTAAAATAAATGGCTGCACCTTTGGTTTTATTTGAGGCATTGGCACTATAGAAAAGTAGGTAACAGGGGGATGAACTTTGGGTATGATTATTTAGAGAAATGTGTCTCTTGAAGGCAGATCACATCTGCTTGTAAAGATCTATGGTAGGGGAAAGTTTTAGTGTGTTTGTGCTTGGCGTTAAGGCCCCACACATTGTGTGATAGAATAGTTAGCGGCATGGTGCTGAAGATCTTTGGGTCGCATGCAAAGGCTAGAATTGGTATTGGAAGTCCAAGTTTGGGAACGGTAAGTTGTTTGATGATTTCTCAGACGAGAAATGGGGGTTGAAGGTTTGGTTAGGTAGAATATTTGAATGAAGAGAAGCAACATAAATGAAATGTAGGAAACAAAAAAGGGGTAAGGAGGGGAGCACAGAGATCTAAGCAGCAGTGTGTAATAACAACTGGAGGGGCATACAGGTTGTAAGGAACAACGTGATCAAATGTATAGTAACTATAGGAGGAGATTTGGAAGTGGGCTGGTTTAGCTTAACAGGTAATTAACTTTCTATCACAAGTAGGGCAAACCAGATTAACTATATAAATGACAAATATCAGTGTAGCACAGTAACTGAGTGATGCATAGAGCTCCGTAGAAGATGTCCTAGAGTTCAAGGTGGTGCTCAGTAGATTTTGCATACCGGGTTAAGCTTTCACCAAGTGAGTTTGCCTAACTAAGTGCCTGAAACAAGAAATCTGTAATACAGTGTATGACATTAAGTGAATGAGCCCAGTAACAAGTGAACCATTTTAAGCAAAAATGTTAGATGACGTTTACAAAATAACGATTTTGCAGGATCAAAATTCATAGGAAGAAAAAAAAAAAAGGAAAACTTCATGTAAACTAGTAATTTTTCTATCCTGAGAATGAGATTGAGCTAGGATAAGTAGCTTCGAATTCAAGAAGGGATGAGTGAGTCTAGTGGTCTGGAGCGACGATCTTTAAATTGTTGTGAAGAAGATAAAGTTGATGGTGGTGAGGCCGTGGTTTGGTGACACAGCGGTTGGCGCCCTCAGGGGATAGGACAGAGTGAACCACATACAGAAAGGTGGAGAACAGTTTAACCCCTCTCTGCCAGCTGACGGAATAGTACGTCAGCTGGCAGAACCCCGGCTTTGAGGTGGGCTCCGGCGGTGAGCCCACCTCAAAGCCGCGACATGTCAGCTGTTTTGTACAGCTGACATGTGTGCGCAATGAGCGCGAGCGGAATCGCGATCCGACCGCGCCCATTAACTAGTTAAATGCTGCCGTCAAGCGCTGACAGCGGCATTTAACTAGCGCTCCCGGCCGCGCGGCCGGAATTGCTCTCACAGCTGACCCCCGTTACATGATCGGGGGTCAGCGGTGCATTGCCATAACAACCAGAGGTCTCCTTGAGACCTCTATGGTTGTTGATGGCCAATTGCTTTGAGTGCCACCCTGTGGTCGGCGTTCAAAGTACACCTGGATTTCTGCTACATAGAGGTGATCTGTACTTCACCTCTATGTAGCAGAGCCGATCGAGTTGTGCATGCTTCTAGCCTCCTATGGAGGCTATTGAATCATGCCAAAATTTAAAAAAAAAAGTGTTTAAAAATATAACAAAAATAAAAAATATATAAAAGTTTAACCCCTTCCCGACATGTGACGTAATAGTACGTCACATGTCGGGACCCCCGCTTTGATGTGCGCTCCGGCGGTGAGCGCACATCAAAGTCGCGACATGTCAGCTGTTTTTTACAGCTGACATGTGCGCGCAATAGCGGCGGGTGAAATCGCGATCACCCGCCGCTATTAACTAGTTAAATGCCGCTGTCAAACTCAGACAGCGGCATTTAACTACCGCATCCGGCCGTGCGGCCGGATATGAGCGCATCGCCGACCCCTGTCACATGATCGGGGGTCGGCGATGCTTGTGCATTGTAACCATAGAGGTCCTGGAGACCTCTATGGTTACTGATTGCCGGTGGCTGTGAGCGCCCCCCTGTGGTCGGCGCTCACAGCACACCTGCATTTTAGCTACATAACAGCGATCTGATGATCGCTGTTATGTAGCAGAGCCGATCGGGCTGTGCCTGCTTCTAGCCTCCCATGGAGGCTATAGAAGCATGGTAAAAGTTAAAAAAAAAAGTAAAAAAAAATGTGAAAAAAATAAAAAAAATATAAAAGTTTAAATCACCCCCCTTTCGCCCCAATCAAAATAAATCAATAAAAAAAAAGCCCAACCTACACATATTTGGTATCGCCGTGTTCAGAATCGCCCGATCTATCAATAAAAAAAAAGCATTAACCTGATCGCTAAACGGCGTAATGAAAAAAAAAATCGAAACGCCAGATTTACGTTTTTTTGGTCGCCACGACATTGCATTAAAATGCAATAACGGGCGATCAAAAGAACGTATCTGCACCGAAATGCTATCATTAAAAATGCCAGCTCGGCACGCAAAAAATAAGCCCTCACCCGACCCCAGATCACGAAAAATGGAGACGCTACGGGTATCGGAAAATGGCGCAATTTTATTTATTTATTTTTTTGCAAAGTTTGGAATTTTTTTTCACCACTTAGGTAAAAAAGAACCTAGTCATGTTTGGTGTCTATGAACTCGTACTGACCTGGAGAATCATAATGGCAGGTCAGTTTTAGCATTTAGTGAACCTAGCAAAATAGGCAAGCAAAAAACAAGTGTGGGATTGCACTTTTTTTGCAATTTCACTGCACTTGGAATTTTTTTCCCGTTTTCTAGTACACGACATGGTAAAACCAATGATGTCGTTCAAAAGTACAACTCGTCCCGCAAAAAATGAGCCCTCACATGGCCAAATTGACAGAAAAATAAAAAAGTTATGGCTCTGGGAAGGAGGGGAGCGAAAAACGAAAACGGAAAAACGGAAAAAGCTCCGGGGGTGAAGGGGTTAAATCACCCCCCTTTCGCCCCAATCAAAATAAAACAATAAAAAAAATCAAACATACACATATTTGGTATCGCCGCGTTCAGAATCGCCCAATCTATCAAGAAAAACAAAGGATTAACCTGACCGCTAAATGGCGTAGCGAGAAAAAAAATTAAAATGCCAAAATTATGTTTTTTTGTCGCCGCGACATTGCATTAAAATGCAATAACGGGCGATCAAAAGAACGTATATACACCAAAATGGTGTCATTAAAAACGCCAGCTTGGCACGCAAAAAATAAGCCCTCACCCGACCCCAGATCATGAAAAATGGAGATGCTACGTGTATCGGAAAATGGCGCAATTTTTTTTTTTTTGCAAACTTTGGAATTGTTTTCCACCACTTAGATAAAAAATAACCTAGACATGTTAGGTGTCTATGAACTCGTAACGACCTGGAGAATCATAATGGCAGGTTAGTTTTAGCATTTGGTGAACCTAGCAAAAAAGCCAAACAAAAAACAAGTGTGAGATTGCACTTTTTTTGCAATTTCATCACTTGGAATTTTTTTCCCGTTTTCTGTTACATGGCATGGTAAAACCAATGATATCCTTCAAAAGTACATCTCGTCCCACAAAAAATAAGCCCTCACATGGCCATATTGACGGAAAAATAAAAAAGTTATGGCTCTGGGAAGGAGGTGAGCGAAAAACAAAAACGAAAAAACAGAAAAAGCTCCGGGGGTGAAGGGGTTAAACAGGAATTCACAACAGTATTTGATAGTTTTGGAAAGGAGGATTTCCAGATATGGTTTCATGGCCTGTCTCTTGGCTATGGTTGTGGGTCCAAGTCATGAAAAAGTTTGTAGGAGTGACTTGGGAGCCTCAGGGGTGAGAAATTTTGTACCATTCTAACAACTTTCTGTGTGTCTGAATGCAGTGAATTCCAGTCTGTTGTCCAGTCTAGAGCTGGGGCATGCTGAGCTGTCCGTATTTGATGTCCAGTCAGATTTGGCTTAAGCTTTATCCATGTGTCTCCTGTTCTGGTAATTACCTGGCTATTTAGCCATCTCTCTGCCCCATACTAGTGCCAATTGTATCTTCTTGCTCACTAGTGTATGTTTGCCTTGTTGCTCTGTGCTCTGATCTATTGCTAGTCAACCCTTTCTGTTGTAGAGGAGCAGAATGATTCAGCTGGAGAGTCTGGTCCAGAAGACATATTGTCACCGAGTTCTGCTGGAGATTGATTCTTGAGGTTAGGATTTAGGCTGGTTTCACACTTGCGTTTTGATCTGCAGCATTTAAGCGCTAAAAAACGCATGCGTTTTTTCTATACTTAACATTAAAAAACGCATGCGTTTTTTAGCATGCGTTTTGATGCGTTTTTTGCAACGCATGCGTTTTTTGACGTGTGCGTTTAGTTGCAGAAATGCAACCTGTAGTAATTTCTAGCGGCATTTTTTTGCCGCAAAAAAAACGCATGCGTTTATTCGCGGCAAAAAAATGTATTGCTGTCTATGTAAACGCATGCGTTTTTAAGCACATGCGTTTGCTTGCGTTAAAAATGCATGCGTTTTTATAGAAAAACACAAGAAAACACAAGAAAAAACAAGAAAACCCTAACCCTAACCCTAAACACAAGAAAAAACAAGAAAACCCTAACCCTAACCCTAACCCTAGGGTTACTAGGGTTACTAGGGATCCTAACCCTAACCCTAACCCTAAGGTTAGGATCCCTAGTAACCCTAGGGATCCTAACCCTAACCCTAGGGATCCTAACCCTTAGGGTTAGGGTTAGGATCCTAACCCTTAGGGTTAGGGTTAGGATCCCTAGGGTTAGGGTTAGGATCCCTAGGGTTAGGATCCCTAGGGTTAGGGTTAGGGTTAGGATCCCTAGGGTTACTAGGGATCCTAACCCTAACCCTAGCTATTTCTGTTTATAGTGGGTTTTCTAATTGATTTTGATGATTGGCAGCTGTCACACACTTCTCAGCATGCGTTTAAAAAACGCAAACGCAGGAAAAACGCATGTAAACGCGGCAAAACGCCGCGTTTTTTTTCTGCATGCAAAAACGCATGCGTCTAAAAAATGCAGCGTTTAAACGCGTTTACATGCGTTTTTTCACCACATGCGTTTTTTTTTTAAACGCTGCAGATCAAAACGCAAGTGTGAAACCAGCCTTAGGAGGTTAGGATTTTGCGTGATTTCGACATGAAGGCAGTTATGAATTGTTGGATAATCCGGTAACTATAGCCCAGTGCTGGTTAAGTGACTACAAGGATAAGCATATTGCGTGTTGTGCTTTACAGGGTGGAGAAGAGAGAAAGTTAAGTCATCATGGAAGTCTCGGGTCTCAGCCCATTAAAAGTTGTTGGTCAGGTTTGATTTCAGGTTGAAGGATGAGGCCAAATAATGAGGTCACAATTTGATATTTTGCTGGTCTGGACAGTATAGAAAATTGTGGGTTGTAGTTAGCGACTTTTGTGATTGATGGTGTGGCTATAGCAATTGGTCACTAGATGTCAGCAGAAGCCTTCAAGATAGGTCACGGATATAGAATTAACCCTAGCAATGCTGAACTGTGCTTAGCAAAGCCAAAGTATGTGAGGGATAAATGTCATTAGTTTGTGTGTTTGCTTTCTGCAGTATTTCACACCTCATTCCCTATTGCTCAGGAGGTGCTCGGGAGACTCAGGCACTATCTATTATGCGGCCTGGGCTATAACGAATGCAGGTCTCTAGGGATGCTGGCAGGAACCTCCGGCTCCTCACCCCTGTCTTTGGCGCTCCCGTCTTCAGCGTAGTGGGGGATATCACTTCAGGAGCTGAGATAAGATCAGACCTCCGTGAAGATACTTTTGTCCTCCAATGTAGAGCACCTGCCTGGAAAGGTGTCCACCAGCTCCAGGCCTTAGTCAGTGTCCGAGTCTCAAAGATGTCCACTACAGCCTCTCAGTTGGTTTCTCCAGCTGTGCTGGCATGCAGGTAGGGTCAGAAGGCCAGAGGGGTTCGTGTGTGAGGTTTAGGGCACCGTTTTTCGAAGATAAAGCTTTAAAAAAAAAAATTAGGGAAGAGAGCTGTGCTAGGGGACATCTTCCCTGCTTGATGCCAAGGCCATGCGCCCTTGCCCTAATTTTTTTTAATTTCACAAAGTATTCTATAGTGCCAACATATTCCGCTGCACTTTATAAGCCGCTACTTAACAACAAATCAGGCCTAATATAAGCACGAAAACTAGAAGACTTCCACCTGCCCAACTTCGTAATCAATTCCTCACTAAGATCAAACTCATTTACTTCTGTTGCAGCACTGATCCAAAATTAATGTGCTTGGAATGGCGATGTGTGAACCCCAAATTGACGTAAAAATGACTTAATGATGGATTTTACTTGATAGCAGGTTAATGATGAACCTGACTCATGTACCAAAAACTGACCAATGAAAGGTCAGATGGTCATACAATTTTTAACCAATTGAAATAGTTAACCAAAATCTTTTTCATTCCTGATCTGTTTTCTTTCTCCAACACCAGCTTATCCTCATCATCACCCATTGTGGTGCCTGCTCCTCACATTGCCATGATGATCCACATGCAGAATATGGGAGAAAGAGAAAGGTGTCTTCCCTCCTCAGCTCTTTTATAACCTCTTAAAACCCACCCTTCCTTTTTTCCTCCAATAAACAATGATTAAATTAATCAATTGAATCACAAAAGTCATCATTTTATTCTTATAAGGCCTTTGCAGTCCTTAGCATCCCCAGTATTTGCTATAGTGTTGTAAGAGTGGAGAACTATACTGTCACCTTTCTACCCTTGAAGTCATCAATCGTGTTATAATATAGTGTAAATAAGGTCATGTGCCTTTCACGTATATATTGTGATATAGTAATGTATAATGTATAGGATGTGAAAAGTATTGTTAGTATAATAGGCATAGTGTGTAGCAGAAATATAGGTATAAGATAAGTATAGCCAAGCTGTTGGATAGTGACTATAAGGTAAGTGTCATGATCCAGGCTGGGGTTTGTATCTTGCTATTCTCTCCCCGGTCTGGTCATGCTGGGATTAACCTCCTTTTCCCCGTTTTGGGATCTGTTTTGCTATTTTAGTCCACGGCTGCCTACAGGCAGCATCAGTTATATTTCTTGCCCCCGGCTTGAACGACTGACCCTGTTACACCCCGATTTGTCCTCTGCCTTTTTACTCAGTTCCCTTGCCTTCCCATTCCTACTTCCCTGAGCATCTTGCTTTGTGCTCCCCATGCTTGGTATCTGACCCGGCTTGTCCTCTGACCTGTTTCTCTGTCTTACGTCTCTGGCATCTCCGCTCCCAACTGGCTCCGACTTCTTTGGCTTGTATCTGACCATGTGTATTGCTGTTTCCCCTGGTACTGCGTTTTCTGTCCGTTCCTGACCCGGCTTTTCTGACCTCTCTCACCACCTAGTGGCGCCTGTGCTGCCTCACTGAAGAGTCTCGCCGTGAGTGCTACCTATCTTCCCTCTCCAGCACCCCCTGGGATGGGACTCACGATACTGCGCTGTGGCAGCATTACAGTAAGATAGACTTTGGTAAGTATTATAAATGTAATGTCAAATATAGACAAACAAATGGCACTCACCAGGCTAGTTTTTCAGACTTTATTGCAGCATCTTCTGTTGGAGAATGGGAACAGGGGTGCATGGATCACGACTATCATTTTGCGCAAGTGCGCTTTAACGGGTCACCTATATTTGATATATATATTTGATATTGGATGACTGTTGTGGCTCTGGATGAGCACCCGAAGGCTTCAGGTCATCTGCCAGCTGCGGCTCACATAGGGATATGGACGGCAGCACTGCAGGTGTTTAAGTGGTGCGGACTCTCTTGGTTCTTTCATGAGAATTTGTAAATGTAATGTACACTGGGCAGGAGTGTTGTCAGCTATATACTCTAGAGTTCGGGTCTAGCCCATACTGGGAGGGACAAGTCCCAGTAATACGGGACTACTTCCTGGTAGGAGGCAGATAGGAAAGTACAGTAACTAAGGTCAGGTTCAAGTGCAGTGGACTGCTAGCAACAGCAATGATGTATCGTTCATAGGACTGGGAGGCCTTACTGAAATCCCTTGTGGACATTCCTGCACCGTCCGGAGCTCAAGACTTGGTACAGGTGCTATGGAGAGTGCCTTATTCTCTGACATACAGGGGAAGATGGACATGGAATTCTCATGAAGGGAAGGTTACAGATCTCGGGTGCACTACTGGACTGGATGGGAAATCCCTTGGGGCTGAAGGAAACAGTAAATTTAGGGATAATCCAGGAGGAATGGATAGCAATGCTAAAAACATACTGTATAAAGGAAAATCAAGAAACAAGAAATGTTGTTCCCAATACTGCGTGTTACAATCTGATGTACTTGAACTGTCCAGTAAACGTTTGGTTGTTAAATTGAATCGAGTGTCCCTTGATATATGAGTGCCGACTCCTGAAGATGGAGGCCTTTAGACTGCGAAGGCTTGCGCACTACAACTGAGCGTGATATGCCCCACAGAAGACAGCACATTGGGCCTGGGACATGACTTTCCTGTAAAGGCAGGGCGTTATAGAGCAGCAGTTTGATGACATCTGGCTCCCATCCTCTGTCACTTTACACTATGTTCCAAATTATTATGCAAATGACATTTTTCTCTGATTTTCCTAAATGGTCGGTCCAAATGACAGTCAGTCTAATAAAAGTCATCACCCGTTAGAGTATACATCGAATTTTATTGAAGAAACCTCCCAATGATAACAGTATAATCTCCAAAATGAATAAAAACTTAAAATGCACTGTTCCAAATTATTAGGCACAGTAGAATTTCTAAACATTTGATATGTTTTAAAGAACTGAAAATGCTCATTTGTGGAATTTGCAGCATTAGGAGGTCACATTCACTGAACAAAAAAGCTATTTAACTCGAAAACCTCCTAACAGGCCAAGTTACATGTTACCATAGGAACCCTTCTTTGATATCACCTTCACAATTATTGCATCCATTGAACTTGTGAGTTTTTGGAGAGTTTCTGCTTGGATTTCTTTGCATGAAGTCAGAATAGCCTCCCAGAGCTGCTGTTTTGATGTGAACTGCCTCCCACCCTCATAGATCTTTAGCTTGATGATAATCCAAAGGTTCTCGATAGGGTTGAGGTCAGGGGAAGATGGTGGCCACACCATGAGTTTATCTCCCTTTATGCCCATAGCAGCCAATGACTCAGAGGTATTCTTTGCAGCATGAGATGGTGCATTGTCATGCATGAAGATGTTTCTGCTCCTGAAGGCATGTTTCTGCTTTTTATACCATGGAAGAAAGTTGTCAGTCAGAAACTCTATACACTTTGCAGAGGTCATTTTCACACCTTCAGGAACCTTACAGGGCCCTACCAGCTGTTCCGGACCAAAACATGACTCCTCAACCTCCTTGCTGACGTCGCAGCCTTGTTGGGACATGGTGGCCATCCACCAACCATCCACTACTCCTTCCATCTGGACCATCCAGGGTTGCTCGACACTCATCAGTAAACAAGACTGCTTGAAAAATAGTCTTCATGTATGTCTGGGCCCACTGCAACCATTTCTGCTTGTGATCACTGTTTAGGGGTGGCCGAATATTAGGTTTATGCACCAAAGCAAGCCTTTGAAGGATCCTACACCTTGAGGTTTGAGTGACTCCAGAGGCACCAGCAACTTCAAATAACTTTTTGCTGCTTTGTAATGGTATTTTGGCAGCTGATCTCTTAATGCAATGAATTTGTCTGGCAGAAACCTTCCTCAATATGCCTTTATCTGCATGAACTCTGTTTCAGTCATAAATCTCTTCATAGTATGATGATCACTCCTAAGTTTTCGTGAAATATCTAATGTTTTCATACCTTGTCCAAGGCATTGCACTATTTAACACTTTTCAGCAGCAGAGAGATCCTTTTTATTTCCCATATTGCTTGAAACCTGTGGCCTGCTTAATAATGTGGAACATCATTTTTAAGTAGTTTTCATTTAATTAGAATCACCTGGAAAACTAAATATCACATGTGTTTAAGATTGATTTCAGTGATCCATTGAGCCCTGAGACACAATACCATCCATGAGTTTATTTGAAAAACAAAACGATGAAATCTTTATGACACTTAAATCCAATTTGCATAATAATTTGGAACACAGTGTATAGTGTCTACAATAGAAGGTTGAAACCTAACCACCACTAAACAAGACACAAAGGTGGAAATGTCAAGACTGGGTCAAAAAATATATGAAGACTGAATTTTCAAAGGTTTTATGGACTGATGAGATTATAGTGACTCTTGCTGGACCAGATGGATGGGCATGTGACTGGATCAGTAACGGGCACAGTCTTCTCGTCGGACTCAGATACCATCAAGTTGAAAGTGGGGTACTTCTATGGGCTGGTATTATTAAAGATGGGCTTGTTGGACCTTTTGAGGTTGAAGATGGACTCAAAATCAACTCCCAAACCTACTGCCGGTTTTTAGGACCCACTTTCTTCAGGCAGTGGTACAGGAAATTTCAGCATCTTTCAAGAAAACCATGATTTTTGTATAGGACATTGCTCCATCGCAGTATCGATGTCTCGACTGCTCGGCTGCCAGTAAAGGCCTTATTGATTAAAGAATAATCACATGGCCCCTACCTCACCCGACATAAAACCGTATTGAGAACTTGTGGGCCCTTCTTAAATGGGAAATTTATGGTGAAGGAAAACAGTACACCTCTCTGTTAATTGTCTTGGAGGCTGTGGTTGGGGCTGCCCAAAAGTTGATAGTCAACAAATGAAGAAGGTGACAGACTCAATGGATGGAGAGTATGGCTGTATCTGAAAAGAAGGGCTACCAGGGGCGTAACTACCGCGGTCGCAGGGGTCGCAATTGCGACGGGGCCCGCAGTGCTTAGGGGCCCCTAAGAACTCTGAGCTACAAAATGGGCCGCCGGCCCTTTATAAACCTTCTTTACAGGCCCTGGTGCGCGTGCACTCTCTCAGTGCATGCGCGATCACGGGTGGGACTGCACTTGTCACGGCAGCAGAGCCCCTCCACCGCAGAGAGCCGCACACCACAACTATGGCTGCAGCTGCTCTGTGCGCACAGGACCTAGGATGAGGTCACAGGAGGGGAGGAGTCGGAGTCACATGATCAAGGGCTTCCGTGTAGTGCAGGACAGTAGTGCAGTGCTGGTTGTCATTATGCTGGAGGAGGGTAAGCTTTTGTGTGAGGTCAGGAGGGGTTTGTGTGGATGTAGCAGAGCAGTGTGTGTATGAGGTGTACAGAGCGGAGCCGTGTGTGTATGAGGTGTACAGAGCGGAGCTGTGTGTGTATGAGGTGTACGGAGCGGAGCCGTGTGTGTATGAGGTGTACGGAGCGGAGCCGTGTGTGTATGAGGTGTACGGAGCGGAGCCGTGTGTGTATGAGGTGTACGGAGCGGAGCCGTGTGTGTATGAGGTGTACAGAGCGGAGCCGTGTGTGTATGAGGTGTACGGAGCGGAGCCGTGTGTGTATGAGGTGTACAGAGCGGAGCAGTGTGTGTATGAGGTGTACAGAGCGGAGCTGTGTGTGTATGAGGTGTACGGAGCGGAGCCGTGTGTGTATGAGGTGTACAAGGCGGAGCCGGGTGTGTATGAGGTGTACGGAGCGGAGCCGTGTGTGTATGAGGTGTACAGAGCGGAGCCGTGTGTGTATGAGGTGTACAGAGCGGAGCTGTGTGTGTATGAGGTGTACGGAGCGGAGCCGTGTGTGTATGAGGTGTACAAGGCGGAGCCGGGTGTGTATGAGGTGTACGGAGCGGAGCCGTGTGTGTATGAGGTGTACGGAGCGGAGCCGTGTGTGTATGAGGTGTACGGAGCGGAGCCGTGTGTGTATGAGGTGTACAGAGCGGAGCAGTGTGTGTATGAGGTGTACAGAGCGGAGCCGTGGGTGTATGAGGTGTACGGAGCGGAGCAGTGTGTGTATGAGGTGTACAAGGCGGAGCCGGGTGTGTATGAGGTGTACGGAGCGGAGCCGTGTGTGTATGAGGTGTACAAGGCGGAGCCGGGTGTGTATGAGGTGTACAAGGCGGAGCCGTGTGTGTATGAGGTGTACAAGGTGGAGCCGGGTGTGTATGAGGTGTACGAAGCGGAGCCGGGTGTGTACGAGGTGTACGAAGCGGAGCCATGTGTGTACGAGGTATACGGAGCGGAGCCGTGTGTGCAAGGTGTACGGAGCGGAGCCGTGTGTGTACGAGGTGTACGGAGCGGAGCCATGTGTGTACGAGGTATACGGAGCGGAGCCGTGTGTGCAAGGTGTACGGAGCGGAGCCGTGTGTGTACGAGGTGTACGGAGCGGAGCCATGTGTGTACGAGGTATACGGAGCGGAGCCGTGTGTGCAAGGTGTGCGGAGCGGAGCCGTGTGTGTACGAGGTGTACGGAGCGGAGCCATGTGTGTACGAGGTATACGGAGCGGAGCCGTGTGTGCAAGGTGTACGGAGTGGAGCCGTGTGTGTACGAGGTGTACGGAGCGGAGCCGTGTGTGTACGAGGTGTACGGAGCGGAGCCGTGTGTGTACGAGGTGTACGGAGCGGAGCCGTGTGTGTACGAGGTGTACGGAGCGGAGCCGTGTGTGTACGAGGTGTACGGATCGGAGCCATGTGTGTACGAGGTATACGGAGCGGAGCCGTGTGTGCAAGGTGTACGGAGCGGAGCCGGGTGTGTACGAGGTGTACGGAGGGGAGCCGCATGTGCAATGTGTACGGAGCTCAGCCGCGTGTGTAGGAGTAACTATGTGTGGCCATTATACTGTAGGCAATATCATGTGTGGCCAATTGTACAGTATGGAGCATCATGTGTGGCCATTGTACAGTATAGAGCACTATGTGTGGCCATTGTACAGTATGGAGAGGGGCGTAACTACCGCGGTTGCAGCGGTCGCCACTGCGACCGGGCCCGGCAGGTCAGGGGCCCGGGGCCGGCAGGTCAGAGCAGGGCCGGACTGGCCATCGGGCACTTCTGGCAAATGCCAGAAGAGCCGGTGCCAGTCATGGGCTGCTCGATCCGCCTCCCCCCGCCACCGACTCACCCCCCCCGCCGTCGCATTCAACTATACCGGCGTCTATGACGCCGGTACAGTTAAATGCAATGACGGAGGAGAGAGCGTCTACAGACGCTCCCTCTCCCATCATTCCCCGCTCTGCCTCTGACACTGCAGGTGCGCGATGACGTCATATCATCGCGCACCTGCTGTGTCCCGGGCAGACTGCAGCCGAGCCTGAGATCGGAGCAGGAAGCAACGCTGGCAAGAGGAAAGGTAAGGAGAGTGTTTTTTTGTTTTTTTACTGGACTGTGGGGGCATTCTCGGGGGGGGGGCGAGAGATGCGGGCTGTGCTGTATAGACCACTGTGCGGGCTGTGCTGGATAGACCACTGTGCGGGCTGTGCTGGATAGACCACTGTGCGGGCTGTGCTGGATAGACCACTGTGCGGGCTGTGCTGGATAGACCACTGTGCGGGCTGTGCTGGATAGACCACTGTGCGGGCTGTGCTGGATAGACCACTGTGCGGGCTGTGCTGGATAGACCACTGTGCGGGCTGTGCTGGATAGACCACTGTGCGGGCTGTGCTGGATAGACCACTGTGCGGGCTGTGCTGGATAGACCACTGTGCGGGCTGTGCTGGATAGACCACTGTGCGGGCTGTGCTGGATAGACCACTGTGCGGGCTGTGCTGGATAGACCACTGTGCGGGCTGTGCTGGATAGACCACTGTGCGGGCTGTGCTGGATAGACCACTGTGCGGGCTGTGCTGGATAGACCACTGTGCGGGCTGTGCTGGATAGACCACTGTGCGGGCTGTGCTGGCACCCAACACCATATTGCAGTGCAGGGGATTCCTCCTGCACAACAACAGTCCGAGGCGTATCTAGGGGAAGGGGGCAGCCGGGGCACGTGAGAGACAGGAAGCAGCTCCAGTCATCACGATGAGACAGCTTCTCAATCTGTTTTTTCCCCCTCATACATCTCATGTACCTCTGAATGAGATCGTATTTAAGAGAAAGCCAAAATAACCCCGGGACAGAAGGCGAGAGCAGGGGGGAGGTGCGGGACAGAGCCGCTTTAGTCAGGAGAAGCTGAGGAGCTGCAGCCGGTTTACATCAGCCACCCCTGTACCAGAGAGGAGATTGTGAGTTGTGTATATGAGCTGGTATCTCTGGTGTGTGTGTGTGTGTGTGTGTGTGTGTGTGATATCTGTAGTATGTGTGTGTGTGATATCTGTAGTGTGTGTGTGATAACTGTAGTATGTCTGTGTGTGTGTGATATCTGCAGTGTGTGTGTGATATCTGTAGTATGTCTGTGTGTGTGTGTGTGTGTGTGATATCTGTAGTGTGTGTTTGATATCTGTAGTGTGTGTGTGATAACTGTAGTATGTGTGTGATATCTGTAATATGATGTGTGTGTGTGTGATATCTGTAGTGTGTGTATGTGTGATATCTGTAGTGTGTGTGTGATAACTGATGTGTGTGTGTGTGTGTGTGTGTGTGTGTGTGTGTGATATCTGTAGTATGATGTGTGTGTGTGTGTGATATCTGTAGTGTGTGTGTGATATCTGTAGTATGTGTGTGTGTGAGGCAGCGGCGTAACTACCACGGTCACAGCTGCAAGCGGCTCTGGCAGGTCAGGGGGCCGTGTGTCCCCTTGAGCCTGTCTCCCTTATGCTTGTGTCCCCATGTGCCAGTCTCCCTTGCCCATTAGTCCCTGTGTGTCCCCATGTGCCTGTCTCCTATGTCCCCTTGTGCTTGTGTCAGTCTCCTTTGTCCCCTTGTGCTTGTGTCAGTCTCCTTCGCCCACTAGTCCCTGTGTGTCAGTCTCCCTTTCCCATTTGTCCCTGTGTGTCCCCTTGTGCTTGTATCCCTTGTGTCAGTCTCTTGCCCACTAGTCCCTGTGTGTCCCCTTGTGCCTGTCTCCCTTGTCCCCTTGTGCTTGTCCCTTGTCCCCGTGTGTCCCTGTGTGCCAGTCTCCCTTGTCCACTAGTCCCCATGTGCCCTTTGTGTCAGTCTCCCTTGCCCACTTGTCCCCATGTGCCCCTTGTGTCAGTCTCCATTGTCCCCTTGTGTCAGTCTCCCTTGCCCACTAGTCCCCTTGTAACCTTCTCCCCTGCCTCCTAGCCCCCATGTGTCCCCTTGTGCCTGTCTTCCTTGCCCACTTGTGCCCTCTCCCCTGCCCCCTAGTCACCATTTGCTCGTGTCTTTCTCACTGCCCCTGTATGGAGGGGCTGCATTATACTATGAGGGGGGCTGCATTGTATTCTATGGGGGTTACATTGAATTTTATGGCGGGGGGGGGGGCCCATTTGGAAGTTCGCACCGGGGCCCATGACTTTGTAGTTACGCCACTGAGGGCTACCATAGTGGTCACTGATATTTTTTATACAAATGTCAGAGATATATTTTTAGATATTTTAAGCTGTTTTGTTATTATTCTTTAGCAGATGAAAATAAGCAATCGAGATGGGAAAAATGTGTTTTTAATTTAGTTACCCAATAACTAATTAGCTATTCTCCTAAGAAAGACAAAACCTCACTTTTCTTTCTTAAATATTCAGGTTTATTAATCTTTTGGATTGACCGACGGCATTGTAGTGGTTCAATAATAAAATGAATCATCCAAAATGCAAATTGCTTACTAATTGTGCACACAGTGTTTATGGTTATGGTATGGTGGTATTATTTGTTAGTAGTATAGTGTGGTATGTTTGGTCCCTGTATGGTGGTATTATTCACTTAAAATATAGTTTTAATACTGATCTCTGTGTAGTGATTTTGTTTGGTAATGTCTGGTGGTATTATTATGTGGTCATTGTGTGGAGGTAATATTCCTTGTATAGTAGTAGTATTTGGCCACTGTATTACAGTATTATTTTTGTTTTCACGCTGATATGGTGGAATTGTTGACGTAGCCTGAAATGTTAATGTGGACTCATGATATGACGGCATTAGTTCATTCCTTATATTGCGGTATTATTTAGTAAATATATGACTGTACTATTTGTTAGTGAGTTTGGAGCGCCCCCAGACGCAGGGCCGCGGAGACACTCGGCACCAGGCCTCTCTGTCTCAGTTCTGGGGTTGTCACGGTGGCTAGACCCGGTCCGTGACCCTGCTAAGGGGCGTCCAATGAAAGTTGTAAGTGGTGGTGCGTGGTGCAGGTCGCGATGAATAACGAGGACACAGGGTTGCAGTCTCTTTACCTCTTTACTGAAGGCTTCAAGGTCCTCAATCCAGAGTACGGTTAACAGGGCTGTCTGAGACCGGCCGGTCCGATGGCACCTCCAGAGTTCCCTTTGCAGGTGGAAATCTGTGCCTACCTTCTAGCGCCTGTGTGTTGTAGTACTTCCCTGCTGAGCACCACGGGATAGTCCTCACAACTGTTGTGTCTGTTTCTGATGTTATTTCCCACAACTTATGTCTGTTCTGATGTTCTTCTCCGTCCCCACCTGGCACTTAACCCTTCTTGGCCTAGGAAAAGTGGGGTCCAGGGTTACACCCAGTGCTGGATAAACGCCGTTAATCCGTCTTTCATGCATGGTTAAGTCACGCGCAGCGATGGAGGTCTGCGCAGCTCGAGTATAGGCATTCACTGCAGCAGAGGTAGCGGCTGCTGCAAGATCAGTCACTGGAACGGAGTCAGCAGCTGGGGCACTAGCAGTCGCTGGAGTGGTGTCGGTCATCAGGGCAGGGTCGTCCTTCATACCTGCTTCAGATGCGGTCCCTCCGGTGCCGGTCTGCTCTGCCTCCGCTGGGGTCTGGAACGCTGGTTGCGGGGCCTTGTACTGCGACGTTGTCATCTCCGTTTGCAGCATCTCGCTTTCCGGCAGGGCCTTGCTTTCTGGCTTCGGAGCGCTGGAACTTCTTTCCTGCTCCGGACCAGACGAGGCTGCCGACAGGCGTCTGGTGAGGCTCCCGATGAAGTTCTTCTTCCACCCGGCCTCAGTGTTCAGCTGCATCCACAGGAGTTGGTCGCTGAGCTCTTCCACACCGGCCTGCAGGAAATCAGCATCAGCGGTGGAGGCCTGGTTACGGTGCCCCTCCGGGTAGCTGGGGGAGTCCTCTGCTCCGACCCCACACTCCGGCTCCGGGTGGCTCGCCATGGCGTCCTCCACGTGGCTGACTTCTTCTTTGTCCTTTTCCCGCTCTCTCCTTCGTGGGCGGTTTTGCTTTTTTTGTCTCCGCCTGGAGGGAAATTGCAAGTTGCCTCTGTAGTAGAGCGTCTCTCTCAGCTGGACACAGACATATAAATGGGACACTGTCTCTTTAAAAACTTGCTTTGTTTATTGAGGCAGCATAAACCAAGCAAGGGAAAATAAACATGGCCCTCTGGGCAAAACAGCAAAACAAAATAAAAAGTAAGAAAGCACAGTCCTTTTCCTAGCGTGATTCAGTCCGCTCACGGGTATAGTGTCCACGGTACAGGTCCAAAACATGCCACACAGGTACAAACACTTTCCTGGAGTGTTTCCTCTCCAGGTACACTGAACACTGCTGTCTTGCAAAGCCCTCCACTTAAACCATAGACCATGTGACTCCTATCCATCATGTGACTGACCACATGATTGTGACATGACACAGGTCCTGTCAGTACAAGGCGGTGCAGGTGGAGATAAGGTGGGTATCCTCCCACCAACTCTATTGATGCCCACATAAAACCAGCCCATGCACGAAGCTTTAACTTAACCCTTACAACACGTAGTGTGCTTGAGGAAAATACTCTGGTTTCACATCACTGCATTCATTAAGCGCAGTGACACATATCTCCCCTCCATTACTTTGCCAGTGACTTGGTCACACCCCATAGGGGACAAGCGGCACAAAGGGGGAAGCAAAATTTAAAGACTATTTCAGGGAGTCCGTAATTATGAGTGAGTGCGACATATTGGGGTTCATAATTTATTTGCTTTGGGTGGGGATGAGCCGTTACAAGACATCCAATGTCCATGAGTGGCACTTAGGAACTTCCAAAGAAAACTACAGATGATGTTCAGAGGAAGAATGATATACGGTTAATTGGGCTAGTTGGCCCGCTTGGTAGTGTTTGGTTAGATTGGGAACTCTCAGACCCCCTTTCAGATGGTAACAATAGCACTATTGACTCTGGTGAGGCCACCCTTCCAAACAAAGGTGTTAACTAGGCTTTGATTAGTTTTGAGATAATGAGATGGGACAGGGATTGGTAATACACAAAATAAATAGAGTAGTTTCATTTTTAGCGCTCGTATATGGCTCTACCAGGAGAGCTGCAGCTATAATCTCTTTCCATAAGTCTACCAAAATGGGAAAGGTTTTTTTTGAGGGAGACGGAGTCTGCTGAAAGTGGAGTTGGTGAGGGAGCTGGAGGTTGGGGTCTGTACACTTATCGAAATTGTTTAAAATAAATGGCTGCACCTTTGGTTTTATTTGAGGCATTGGCACTATAGAAAAGTAGGTAACAGGGGGATGAACTTTGGGTATGATTATTTAGAGAAATGTGTCTCTTGAAGGCAGATCACATCTGCTTGTAAAGATCTATGGTAGGGGAAAGTTTTAGTGTGTTTGTGCTTGGCGTTAAGGCCCCACACATTGTGTGATAGAATAGTTAGCGGCATGGTGCTGAAGATCTTTGGGTCGCATGCAAAGGCTAGAATTGGTATTGGAAGTCCAAGTTTGGGAACGGTAAGTTGTTTGATGATTTCTCAGACGAGAAATGGGGGTTGAAGGTTTGGTTAGGTAGAATATTTGAATGAAGAGAAGCAACATAAATGAAATGTAGGAAACAAAAAAGGGGTAAGGAGGGGAGCACAGAGATCTAAGCAGCAGTGTGTAATAACAACTGGAGGGGCATACAGGTTGTAAGGAACAACGTGATCAAATGTATAGTAACTATAGGAGGAGATTTGGAAGTGGGCTGGTTTAGCTTAACAGGTAATTAACTTTCTATCACAAGTAGGGCAAACCAGATTAACTATATAAATGACAAATATCAGTGTAGCACAGTAACTGAGTGATGCATAGAGCTCCGTAGAAGATGTCCTAGAGTTCAAGGTGGTGCTCAGTAGATTTTGCATACCGGGTTAAGCTTTCACCAAGTGAGTTTGCCTAAGTAAGTGCCTGAAACAAGAAATCTGTAATACAGTGTATGACATTAAGTGAATGAGCCCAGTAACAAGTGAACCATTTTAAGCAAAAATGTTAGATGACGTTTACAAAATAACGATTTTGCAGGATCAAAATTCATAGGAAGAAAAAAAAAAAAAGGAAAACTTCATGTAAACTAGTAATTTTTCTATCCTGAGAATGAGATTGAGCTAGGATAAGTAGCTTCGAATTCAAGAAGGGATGAGTGAGTCTAGTGGTCTGGAGCGACGATCTTTAAATTGTTGTGAAGAAGATAAAGTTGATGGTGGTGAGGCCGTGGTTTGGTGACACAGCGGTTGGCGCCCTCAGGGGATAGGACAGAGTGAACCACATACAGAAAGGTGGAGAACAGTTTAACCCCTCTCTGCCAGCTGACGGAATAGTACGTCAGCTGGCAGAACCCCGGCTTTGAGGTGGGCTCCGGCGGTGAGCCCACCTCAAAGCCGCGACATGTCAGCTGTTTTGTACAGCTGACATGTGTGCGCAATGAGCGCGAGCGGAATCGCGATCCAACCGCGCCCATTAACTAGTTAAATGCTGCCGTCAAGCGCTGACAGCGGCATTTAACTAGCGCTCCCGGCCGCGCGGCCGGAATTGCTCTCACAGCTGACCCCCGTTACATGATCGGGGGTCAGCGGTGCATTGCCATAACAACCAGAGGTCTCCTTGAGACCTCTATGGTTGTTGATGGCCAATTGCTTTGAGCGCCACCCTGTGGTCGGCGTTCAAAGTACACCTGGATTTCTGCTACATAGAGGTGATCTGTACTTCACCTCTATGTAGCAGAGCCGATCGAGTTGTGCATGCTTCTAGCCTCCTATGGAGGCTATTGAATCATGCCAAAATTTAAAAAAAAAAGTGTTTAAAAATATAACAAAAATAAAAAATATATAAAAGTTTAAATCACCCCCCTTTCGCCCCAATCAAAATAAAACAATAAAAAAAATCAAACATACACATATTTGGTATCGCCGCGTTCAGAATCGCCCGATCTATCAAGAAAAACAAAGGATTAACCTGACCGCTAAATGGCGTAGCGAGAAAAAAAATTAAAATGCCAAAATTATGTTTTTTTGTCGCCGCGACATTGCATTAAAATGCAATAACGGGCGATCAAAAGAACGTATATACACCAAAATGGTGTCATTAAAAACGCCAGCTTGGCACGCAAAAAATAAGCCCTCACCCGACCCCAGATCATGAAAAATGGAGATGCTACGTGTATCGGAAAATGGCGCAATTTTTTTTTTTTTGCAAACTTTGGAATTGTTTTCCACCACTTAGATAAAAAATAACCTAGACATGTTAGGTGTCTATGAACTCGTAACGACCTGGAGAATCATAATGGCAGGTTAGTTTTAGCATTTGGTGAACCTAGCAAAAAAGCCAAACAAAAAACAAGTGTGAGATTGCACTTTTTTTGCAATTTCATCACTTGGAATTTTTTTCCCGTTTTCTGTTACATGGCATGGTAAAACCAATGATATCCTTCAAAAGTACATCTCGTCCCACAAAAAATAAGCCCTCACATGGCCATATTGACGGAAAAATAAAAAAGTTATGGCTCTGGGAAGGAGGTGAGCGAAAAACAAAAACGAAAAAACAGAAAAAGCTCCGGGGGTGAAGGGGTTAAACAGGAATTCACAACAGTATTTGATAGTTTTGGAAAGGAGGATTTCCAGATATGGTTTCATGGCCTGTCTCTTGGCTATGGTTGTGGGTCCAAGTCATGAAAAAGTTTGTAGGAGTGACTTGGGAGCCTCAGGGGTGAGAAATTTTGTACCATTCTAACACCTTTCTGTGTGTCTGAATGCAGTGAATTCCAGTCTGTTGTCCAGTCTAGAGCTGGGGCATGCTGAGCTGTCCGTATTTGATGTCCAGTCAGATTTGGCTTAAGCTTTATCCATGTGTCTCCTGTTCTGGTAATTACCTGGCTATTTAGCCATCTCTCTGCCCCATACTAGTGCCAATTGTATCTTCTTGCTCACTAGTGTATGTTTGCCTTGTTGCTCTGTGCTCTGATCTATTGCTAGTCAACCCTTTCTGTTGTAGAGGAGCAGAATGATTCAGCTGGAGAGTCTGGTCCAGAAGACATATTGTCACCGAGTTCTGCTGGAGATTGATTCTTGAGGTTAGGATTTAGGCTGGTTTCACACTTGCGTTTTGATCTGCAGCGTTTAAGCGCTAAAAAACGCATGCGTTTTTTCTATACTTAACATTAAAAAACGCATGCGTTTTTTAGCATGCGTTTTGATGCGTTTTTTGCAACGCATGCGTTTTTTGACGTGTGCGTTTAGTTGCAGAAATGCAACCTGTAGTAATTTCTAGCGGCATTTTTTTGCCGCAAAAAAAACGCATGCGTTTATTCGCAGCAAAAAAATGTATTGCTGTCTATGTAAACGCATGCGTTTTTAAGCACATGCGTTTGCTTGCGTTAAAAACGCATGCGTTTTTATAGAAAAACACAAGAAAACACAAGAAAAAACAAGAAAACCCTAACCCTAACCCTAAACACAAGAAAAAACAAGAAAACCCTAACCCTAACCCTAGGGTTACTAGGGTTACTAGGGATCCTAACCCTAACCCTAACCCTAAGGTTAGGATCCCTAGTAACCCTAGGGATCCTAACCCTAACCCTAACCCTAACCCTAGGGATCCTAACCCTTAGGGTTAGGGTTAGGATCCTAACCCTTAGGGTTAGGGTTAGGATCCCTAGGGTTAGGGTTAGGATCCCTAGGGTTAGGATCCCTAGGGTTAGGGTTAGGGTTAGGATCCCTAGGGTTACTAGGGATCCTAACCCTAACCCTAACCCTAGCTATTTCTGTTTATAGTGGGTTTTCTAATTGATTTTGATGATTGGCAGCTGTCACACACTTCTCAGCATGCGTTTAAAAAACGCAAACGCAGGAAAAACGCATGTAAACGCGGCAAAACGCCGCGTTTTTTTTTCTGCATGCAAAAACGCATGCGTCTAAAAAATGCAGCGTTTAAACGCGTTTACATGCGTTTTTTCACCACATGCGTTTTTTTTTTAAACGCTGCAGATCAAAACGCAAGTGTGAAACCAGCCTTAGGAGGTTAGGATTTTGCGTGATTTCGACATGAAGGCAGTTATGAATTGTTGGATAATCCGGTAACTATAGCCCAGTGCTGGTTAAGTGACTACAAGGATAAGCATATTGCGTGTTGTGCTTTACAGGGTGGAGAAGAGAGAAAGTTAAGTCATCATGGAAGTCTCGGGTCTCAGCCCATTAAAAGTTGTTGGTCAGGTTTGATTTCAGGTTGAAGGATGAGGCCAAATAATGAGGTCACAATTTGATATTTTGCTGGTCTGGACAGTATAGAAAATTGTGGGTTGTAGTTAGCGACTTTTGTGATTGATGGTGTGGCTATAGCAATTGGTCACTAGATGTCAGCAGAAGCCTTCAAGATAGGTCACGGATATAGAATTAACCCTAGCAATGCTGAACTGTGCTTAGCAAAGCCAAAGTATGTGAGGGATAAATGTCATTAGTTTGTGTGTTTGCTTTCTGCAGTATTTCACACCTCATTCCCTATTGCTCAGGAGGTGCTCGGGAGACTCAGGCACTATCTATTATGCGGCCTGGGCTATAACGAATGCAGGTCTCTAGGGATGCTGGCAGGAACCTCCGGCTCCTCACCCCTGTCTTTGGCGCTCCCGTCTTCAGCGTAGTGGGGGATATCACTTCAGGAGCTGAGATAAGATCAGACCTCCGTGAAGATACTTTTGTCCTCCAATGTAGAGCACCTGCCTGGAAAGGTGTCCACCAGCTCCAGGCCTTAGTCAGTGTCCGAGTCTCAAAGATGTCCACTACAGCCTCTCAGTTGGTTTCTCCAGCTGTGCTGGCATGCAGGTAGGGTCAGAAGGCCAGAGGGGTTCGTGTGTGAGGTTTAGGGCACCGTTTTTCGAAGATAAAGCTTTAAAAAAAAAAATTAGGGAAGAGAGCTGTGCTAGGGGACATCTTCCCTGCTTGATGCCAAGGCCATGCGCCCTTGCCCTAATTTTTTTTAATTTCACAAAGTATTCTATAGTGCCAACATATTCCGCTGCACTTTATAAGCCGCTACTTAACAACAAATCAGGCCTAATATAAGCACGAAAACTAGAAGACTTCCACCTGCCCAACTTCGTAATCAATTCCTCACTAAGATCAAACTCATTTACTTCTGTTGCAGCACTGATCCAAAATTAATGTGCTTGGAATGGCGATGTGTGAACCCCAAATTGACGTAAAAATGACTTAATGATGGATTTTACTTGATAGCAGGTTAATGATGAACCTGACTCATGTACCAAAAACTGACCAATGAAAGGTCAGATGGTCATACAATTTTTAACCAATTGAAATAGTTAACCAAAATCTTTTTCATTCCTGATCTGTTTTCTTTCTCCAACACCAGCTTATCCTCATCATCACCCATTGTGGTGCCTGCTCCTCACACTGCCATGATGATCCACATGCAGAATATGGGAGAAAGAGAAAGGTGTCTTCCCTCCTCAGCTCTTTTATAACCTCTTAAAACCCACCCTTCCTTTTTTCCTCCAATAAACAATGATTAAATTAATCAATTGAATCACAAAAGTCATCATTTTATTCTTATAAGGCCTTTGCAGTCCTTAGCATCCCCAGTATTTGCTATAGTGTTGTAAGAGTGGAGAACTATACTGTCACCTTTCTACCCTTGAAGTCATCAATCGTGTTATAATATAGTGTAAATAAGGTCATGTGCCTTTCACGTATATATTGTGATATAGTAATGTATAATGTATAGGATGTGAAAAGTATTGTTAGTATAATAGGCATAGTGTGTAGCAGAAATATAGGTATAAGATAAGTATAGCCAAGCTGTTGGATAGTGACTATAAGGTAAGTGTCATGATCCAGGCTGGGGTTTGTATCTTGCTATTCTCTCCCCGGTCTGGTCATGCTGGGATTAACCTCCTTTTCCCCGTTTTGGGATCTGTTTTGCTATTTTAGTCCACGGCTGCCTACAGGCAGCATCAGTTATATTTCTTGCCCCCGGCTTGAACGACTGACCCTGTTACACCCCGATTTGTCCTCTGCCTTTTTACTCAGTTCCCTTGCCTTCCCATTCCTACTTCCCTGAGCATCTTGCTTTGTGCTCCCCATGCTTGGTATCTGACCCGGCTTGTCCTCTGACCTGTTTCTCTGTCTTACGTCTCTGGCATCTCCGCTCCCAACTGGCTCCGACTTCTTTGGCTTGTATCTGACCATGTGTATTGCTGTTTCCCCTGGTACTGCGTTTTCTGTCCGTTCCTGACCCGGCTTTTCTGACCTCTCTCACCACCTAGTGGCGCCTGTGCTGCCTCACTGAAGAGTCTCGCCGTGAGTGCTACCTATCTTCCCTCTCCAGCACCCCCTGGGATGGGACTCACGATACTGCGCTGTGGCAGCATTACAGTAAGATAGACTTTGGTAAGTATTATAAATGTAATGTCAAATATAGACAAACAAATGGCACTCACCAGGCTAGTTTTTCAGACTTTATTGCAGCATCTTCTGTTGGAGAATGGGAACAGGGGTGCATGGATCACGACTATCATTTTGCGCAAGTGCGCTTTAACGGGTCACCTATATTTGATATATATATTTGATATTGGATGACTGTTGTGGCTCTGGATGAGCACCCGAAGGCTTCAGGTCATCTGCCAGCTGCGGCTCACATAGGGATATGGACGGCAGCACTGCAGGTGTTTAAGTGGTGCGGACTCTCTTGGTTCTTTCATGAGAATTTGTAAATGTAATGTACACTGGGCAGGAGTGTTGTCAGCTATATACTCTAGAGTTCGGGTCTAGCCCATACTGGGAGGGACAAGTCCCAGTAATACGGGACTACTTCCTGGTAGGAGGCAGATAGGAAAGTACAGTAACTAAGGTCAGGTTCAAGTGCAGTGGACTGCTAGCAACAGCAATGATGTATCGTTCATAGGACTGGGAGGCCTTACTGAAATCCCTTGTGGACATTCCTGCACCGTCCGGAGCTCAAGACTTGGTACAGGTGCTATGGAGAGTGCCTTATTCTCTGACATACAGGGGAAGATGGACATGGAATTCTCATGAAGGGAAGGTTACAGATCTCGGGTGCACTACTGGACTGGATGGGAAATCCCTTGGGGCTGAAGGAAACAGTAAATTTAGGGATAATCCAGGAGGAATGGATAGCAATGCTAAAAACATACTGTATAAAGGAAAATCAAGAAACAAGAAATGTTGTACCCAATACTGCGTGTTACAATCTGATGTACTTGAACTGTCCAGTAAACGTTTGGTTGTTAAATTGAATCGAGTGTCCCTTGATATATGAGTGCCGACTCCTGAAGATGGAGGTCTTTAGACTGCGAAGGCTTGCGCACTACAACTGAGCGTGATATGCCCCACAGAAGACAGCACATTGGGCCTGGGACATGACTTTCCTGTAAAGGCAGGGCGTTATAGAGCAGCAGTTTGATGACATCTGGCTCCCATCCTCTGTCACTTTACACTATGTTCCAAATTATTATGCAAATGACATTTTTCTCTGATTTTCCTAAATGGTCGGTCCAAATGACAGTCAGTCTAATAAAAGTCATCACCCGTTAGAGTATACATCGAATTTTATTGAAGAAACCTCCCAATGATAACAGTATAATCTCCAAAATGAATAAAAACTTAAAATGCACTGTTCCAAATTATTAGGCACAGTAGAATTTCTAAACATTTTATATGTTTTAAAGAACTGAAAATGCTCATTTGTGGAATTTGCAGCATTAGGAGGTCACATTCACTGAACAAAAAAGCTATTTAACTCGAAAACCTCCTAACAGGCCAAGTTACATGTTACCATAGGAACCCTTCTTTGATATCACCTTCACAATTATTGCATCCATTGAACTTGTGAGTTTTTGGAGAGTTTCTGCTTGGATTTCTTTGCATGAAGTCAGAATAGCCTCCCAGAGCTGCTGTTTTGATGTGAACTGCCTCCCACCCTCATAGATCTTTAGCTTGATGATAATCCAAAGGTTCTCGATCGGGTTGAGGTCAGGGGAAGATGGTGGCCACACCATGAGTTTATCTCCCTTTATGCCCATAGCAGCCAATGACTCAGAGGTATTCTTTGCAGCATGAGATGGTGCATTGTCATGCATGAAGATGTTTCTGCTCCTGAAGGCATGTTTCTGCTTTTTATACCATGGAAGAAAGTTGTCAGTCAGAAACTCTATACACTTTGCAGAGGTCATTTTCACACCTTCAGGAACCTTACAGGGCCCTACCAGCTGTTCCGGACCAAAACATGACTCCTCAACCTCCTTGCTGACGTCGCAGCCTTGTTGGGACATGGTGGCCATCCACCAACCATCCACTACTCCTTCCATCTGGACCATCCAGGGTTGCTCGACACTCATCAGTAAACAAGACTGCTTGAAAAATAGTCTTCATGTATGTCTGGGCCCACTGCAACCATTTCTGCTTGTGATCACTGTTTAGGGGTGGCCGAATATTAGGTTTATGCACCAAAGCAAGCCTTTGAAGGATCCTACACCTTGAGGTTTGAGTGACTCCAGAGGCACCAGCAACTTCAAATAACTTTTTGCTGCTTTGTAATGGTATTTTGGCAGCTGATCTCTTAATGCAATGAATTTGTCTGGCAGAAACCTTCCTCAATATGCCTTTATCTGCATGAACTCTGTTTCAGTCATAAATCTCTTCATAGTATGATGATCACTCCTAAGTTTTCGTGAAATATCTAATGTTTTCATACCTTGTCCAAGGCATTGCACTATTTAACACTTTTCAGCAGCAGAGAGATCCTTTTTATTTCCCATATTGCTTGAAACCTGTGGCCTGCTTAATAATGTGGAACATCATTTTTAAGTAGTTTTCATTTAATTAGAATCACCTGGAAAACTAAATATCACATGTGTTTAAGATTGATTTCAGTGATCCATTGAGCCCTGAGACACAATACCATCCATGAGTTTATTTGAAAAACAAAACGATGAAATCTTTATGACACTTAAATCCAATTTGCATAATAATTTGGAACACAGTGTATAGTGTCTACAATAGAAGGTTGAAACCTAACCACCACTAAACAAGACACAAAGGTGGAAATGTCAAGACTGGGTCAAGAAATATATGAAGACTGAATTTTCAAAGGTTTTATGGACTGATGAGATTATAGTGACTCTTGCTGGACCAGATGGATGGGCATGTGACTGGATCAGTAACGGGCACAGTCTTCTCGTCGGACTCAGATACCATCAAGTTGAAAGTGGGGTACTTCTATGGGCTGGTATTATTAAAGATGGGCTTGTTGGACCTTTTGAGGTTGAAGATGGACTCAAAATCAACTCCCAAACCTACTGCCGGTTTTTAGGACCCACTTTCTTCAAGCAGTGGTACAGGAAATTTCAGCATCTTTCAAGAAAACCATGATTTTTGTATAGGACATTGCTCCATCGCAGTATCGATGTCTCGACTGCTCGGCTGCCAGTAAAGGCCTTATTGATTAAAGAATAATCACATGGCCCCTACCTCACCCGACATAAAACCGTATTGAGAACTTGTGGGCCCTTCTTAAATGGGAAATTTATGGTGAAGGAAAACAGTACACCTCTCTGTTAATTGTCTTGGAGGCTGTGGTTGGGGCTGCCCAAAAGTTGATAGTCAACAAATGAAGAAGGTGACAGACTCAATGGATGGAGAGTATGGCTGTATCTGAAAAGAAGGGCTACCATAGTGGTCACTGATATTTTTTATACAAATGTCAGAGATATATTTTTAGATATTTTAAGCTGTTTTGTTATTATTCTTTAGCAGATGAAAATAAGCAATCGAGATGGGAAAAATGTGTTTTTAATTTAGTTACCCAATAACTAATTAGCTATTCTCCTAAGAAAGACAAAACCTCACTTTTCTTTCTTAAATATTCAGGTTTATTAATCTTTTGGATTGACCGACGGCATTGTAGTGGTTCAATAATAAAATGAATCATCCAAAATGCAAATTGCTTACTAATTGTGCACACAGTGTTTATGGTTATGGTATGGTGGTATTATTTGTTAGTAGTATAGTGTGGTATGTTTGGTCCCTGTATGGTGGTATTATTCACTTAAAATATAGTTTTAATACTGATCTCTGTGTAGTGATTTTGTTTGGTAATGTCTGGTGGTATTATTATGTGGTCATTGTGTGGAGGTAATATTCCTTGTATAGTAGTAGTATTTGGCCACTGTATTACAGTATTATTTTTGTTTTCACGCTGATATGGTGTTATTGTTGACGTAGCCTGAAATGTTAATGTGGACTCATGATATGACGGCATTAGTTCATTCCTTATATTGCGGTATTATTT
Source organism: Ranitomeya variabilis (assembly GCF_051348905.1). Lineage (NCBI taxonomy): Eukaryota > Metazoa > Chordata > Amphibia > Anura > Dendrobatidae > Ranitomeya > Ranitomeya variabilis. Next base: position 608,419,238 of record NC_135235.1, read on the forward strand.
AGTAAATATATGACTGTACTATTTGTTAGTGAGTTTGGAGCGCCCCCAGACGCAGGGCCGCGGAGACACTCGGCACCAGGCCTCTCTGTCTCAGTTCTGGGGTTGTCACGGTGGCTAGACCCGGTCCGTGACCCTGCTAAGGGGCGTCCAATGAAAGTTGTAAGTGGTGGTGCGTGGTGCAGGTCGCGATGAATAACGAGGACACAGGGTTGCAGTCTCTTTACCTCTTTACTGAAGGCTTCAAGGTCCTCAATCCAGAGTACGGTTAACAGGGCTGTCTGAGACCGGCCGGTCCGATGGCACCTCCAGAGTTCCCTTTGCAGGTGGAAATCTGTGCCTACCTTCTAGCGCCTGTGTGTTGTAGTACTTCCCTGCTGAGCACCACGGGATAGTCCTCACAACTGTTGTGTCTGTTTCTGATGTTATTTCCCACAACTTATGTCTGTTCTGATGTTCTTCTCCGTCCCCACCTGGCACTTAACCCTTCTTGGCCTAGGAAAAGTGGGGTCCAGGGTTACACCCAGTGCTGGATAAACGCCGTTAATCCGTCTTTCATGCATGGTTAAGTCACGCGCAGCGATGGAGGTCTGCGCAGCTCGAGTATAGGCATTCACTGCAGCAGAGGTAGCGGCTGCTGCAAGATCAGTCACTGGAACGGAGTCAGCAGCTGGGGCACTAGCAGTCGCTGGAGTGGTGTCGGTCATCAGGGCAGGGTCGTCCTTCATACCTGCTTCAGATGCGGTCCCTCCGGTGCCGGTCTGCTCTGCCTCCGCTGGGGTCTGGAACGCTGGTTGCGGGGCCTTGTACTGCGACGTTGTCATCTCCGTTTGCAGCATCTCGCTTTCCGGCAGGGCCTTGCTTTCTGGCTTCGGAGCGCTGGAACTTCTTTCCTGCTCCGGACCAGACGAGGCTGCCGACAGGCGTCTGGTGAGGCTCCCGATGAAGTTCTTCTTCCACCCGGCCTCAGTGTTCAGCTGCATCCACAGGAGTTGGTCGCTGAGCTCTTCCACACCGGCCTGCAGGAAATCAGCATCAGCGGTGGAGGCCTGGTTACGGTGCCCCTCCGGGTAGCTGGGGGAGTCCTCTGCTCCGACCCCACACTCCGGCTCCGGGTGGCTCGCCATGGCGTCCTCCACGTGGCTGACTTCTTCTTTGTCCTTTTCCCGCTCTCTCCTTCGTGGGCGGTTTTGCTTTTTTTGTCTCCGCCCTCCATTGAGAATCAGGAGGCGGATCTCGGCTGCTGACGGACACGTCCTCAAGGGGCAGAAATATTTAGACTGGGCGGCCATTGTCTTTCGCGCTCTTCAGCTTGTTTACGCCCACTTCCACGCCCTTCTTCTTCTCCTGCGCTCCTCTTAGCGCTGTAATGGCGGCGGTTTTGGCGGGAATCGGCAATACACAGTCTTTGCAATAAGTCACAGTTCAAGCACAATTCAGACACAGTTCCAAGGCACACATGACCTGATTCTTCAGGCTTAAGGAGATCCTGTTCGTGACGCCAAGTTTGGAGCGCCCCCAGACACAGGGCCGCGAAGACACTCGGCAGCGAGCCTCTCTGTCTCAGTTCTGGGGTTGTCACGGTGGCTAGACCCGGTCCGTGACCCTGCTAAGGGGCGTCCAATGAAAGTTGTAAGTGGTGGTGCGTGGTGCAGGTCGCGATGAATAACGAGGACACAGGGTTGCAGTCTCTTTACCTCTTTACTGAAGGCTTCAAGGTCCTCAATCCAGAGTACGGTTAACAGGGCTGTCTGAGACCGGCCGGTCCGATGGCACCTCCAGAGTTCCCTTTGCAGGTGGAAATCTGTGCTTACCTTCTAGCGCCTGTGTGTTGTAGTACTTCCCTGCTGAGCACCACGGGATAGTCCTCACAATTGTTGTGTCTGTTTCTGATGTTATTTCCCACAACTTATGTCTGTTCTGATGTTCTTCTCTGTCCCCAGATGATATGGATAGGACGCACCCGTATAACGGGAAGGCCTGGAGTTCTTCCGGGACCCTAGTGTCGCCCCTCTCCCACAGTTGCCCCCTATGTCTTCTTAGGTGATTTTGGTGAGACAGCCAACCTAAAATGAACTGTCCTGCCTCTGTTTGAAGTATTGCTTGGAGCCTAATACTTCCTCGGCGTTCTGGCCACCGGCTACGCGCCTCAATAGGATGTTGCCTCGATCTTACAGCACGACTCCTACTGGTGTTATCTCCTTTTTGCTTTGATCTCGGTTCTCACTCTCCACAATAAACCTCGCTTCTTGTCCTTTCTTGAGATACCGCCGCGATGTAGTGCAGGCGCGGTTCCTTAACGTTCTTTCCTGTTCGCTAGGCCTCTGTCAGGATACCACCCCTGACAGGGACCCCCCTGAATCTTCCCCTGCAACACCCTCTGCCACAGGATGTTGCCTGGCTCCAACCCAGTCAGCTGTCTGTCTAACTTTCTATCTAACCCCTAGTTTTACCAGATTGTGAGGAGTGGCCTAATACATAGCACCCTTAGCTCCCCCTGGAGGCCAGACTGTGAAGTGTATTGGTGTCTGTGATACCTGGTCAGGTGAACTCCTTCAGTGCCATCAGACGTACCATCACTCCCCTTAGCGGCGGAGCATCAGTACTGCAACGACCAGGACTCTGGGGCGCTGCATATTATTATATCTAGAATAATTTGGTCTAATAAGAGATAACATATTTTTTGATTCAGATATCCAGTGACAATATGCTCATGAGCCTATTAAATATCAAGACTTGTAACACTTATCAGTCATATATATGCATGTTCCTTTTTGTAAGAAAACTTGCAAATGTCCACATAGAATGGAAATGCTGTGGATTTTCAATATAGATTTTTGCAGGTAAAATCCACATCGAATTACCCTACCAGCCATGTGGATGAAAATGTTTCTGCCACAATACTGCCTCCTATAGTCCGGGCAAGGAACTGCTTAAAGCAAAGTCCTTACTTCGTAGATGACACTGTACTGTCACCCCTTCTGCCGCCATGTAGTAGACCTGCAGTGATCATGTTCTAGTGCAGCGCCCCAGAGTCCTGGTCGTTGCAGTACTGACGCTCCGCCACTAAGGGGAGTGATGGTACGTCTGATGGCACTAAAGGAGTTCACCTGACCAGGTATCACAGTCACACATTACACTTCACACTCCGGCCAACAGGGGGAGCAAAGGGTTCTATGTATTAGGCCACTCCTCACACTTTGGTAAAACTGGGGGTTGGATAGGGAGTTAGAGAGAAGCTGACTGGGTTTTGCCCAGGCAACACCTAGTGAGAGAAGAGGTTGCTTGGGAAGATTCAGGGGCGTCCCTGTCAGGGGTGGGATCCTGACAGAGGCCTAGCGAAAAGGACAGATCGTAACGGAGCTGCGCCTGCACTTCATTGCGGCGGTATCTTAAGAAAGGACAAGAAGCGAGGTTTATTGTGGAGAAGTGAGAAACGAGATCACAGCACAAAGGCGATAGAACCAGTAGGAGTCGTGCCCTGAGATCGGCAACATCCTACTGAGGCGCGTAGCCGGTGGCCGGAACGCCGAGGAAGTATTGGGCTCCATGCATTATTTCAAACCAACGGCAGGGCAGTTAATTATAGGTTGGCTGCCTCACCTAAATCACCTAATGAAGACAACGGAGGCAATTGTGGGAGAGGGGCGTCTCTAGGGTCCCTATAAAATAACTCCAGGCCTACCCCGTCATACGGGTGCGTCCTATCCATATCATCGGGGGGACGGAGAGAAAGAACAGAAACATACACGACAGTTGTGAGGACTATCCCGTGGTGCTCAGCAGGGAAGTACTACAACACCCAGGCGCTAGTAGGTAGGCACTGATTTCCACCTGCAAAGGGAACTCTGGATGTGCCTTCGGACCGGCCGGTCTCAGCCAGCCAAGTTAACAGTGCTCTGGATTGCGGATGCCGAAGCCTTCAGTAAAGAGGTAAAGAGACTGCAACCCTGTGTCCTCATTATCTACTGCGACCTACACCTCCACCTACACCTTTTATTGGGCGCCCCTTAGCAGGACCACGGACCGGGTCAGGCCACCGTGACATCCTCAGAACCGATAGACCCAGGTCCGAGTACCCCGCCGTCCTGCGTCTGGGGGCCGCTCCACTAGCATGCAATGGCGAGGATAATCTTCCGTGTGACTGACAGCAGCTCTGTCTGTGCCACAGTCTCAGTAAACTTTTGACATTATAATTCAGGTTCTTGCAGCCGATTGTGATTCCAGACCATAATCCAGAGACCTAATCCTGCTTTTTCATACTCCAAGCCAAGGTTTTTTTTTTCCATCGGAGACTCTGCAATATTGAGACCATAACATTGCCAGAGCGAGTTGGTGCCCTATATTATTACCAAGCACAGTTAGTGCCTATAATATTGCTGTGCATAGTCAGTATCCCATAATATTGTCACTGACAAAAGCCAACATAGAAATTGCCTGCACAGTGAATGCCCACTTACGGTATGTTACAAAGTACAGATGTTGTCCCCATAAAACTTCTGCACACAATTATTAAACCCCACGAAATTGATGGAGAGGAGCTGTATTACCACACACAAGCAGTGGACAGGTGTGACGCTGTTTTGGGAAGAAAACAGATTTTTTATTTTAACTTCTTGTATGCAAACACCCCAGGTGGGCCTGGGTGGTAATGTTGTGAATGTCATCATCCCTGGTGGTCTAGAAAATAATTTAATTAATACCTGATGGTAAGTGGTTATTTATAATGTTATCAGTAGTGATGAGTGAGTGTACTCGTTACTCGAGTTTTCCGAGCATGCTCGGGTGATCTCTGAGTATTTTGGGCATGCTCGTAGATTATGTTTGAGTTGCTGCAGCTGCATGATTTGCGGCTGCTAGACAGCCTGAATACATGTGGGGATTCCCTAACATATAGGCAATCCCTGCATGTGTTCAGGTTGTCTAGTAGACGCAAATCATGCGGGGACTCAAACATAATCTACAAGCACACCCAAAATACTCGGAGAACACCCGAGCATGCTCGGAAAACTCGAGTAACCAGTACACTCGCTCATCACTAGTTATCAGGAAACTTTCCTGTTGCTCTGCTACTGGCGATACAGAATGGCAGCACAGCTACAGGAGAGCTCCCGTCACCTCTGCTGTGACATGTCAGTGCAATGACGTCAGCAGCCGGGGCGATGACGTAATTACGCCAGCATGTACACACTGATCACAAATAGAATTGGAGCCTTAGGGACTGGAGCAGTCCGCCAAGGGAACGGAAGCAAGGTGAGTATGTTTTTTTTTTTTAAATATGTGTATGGTATGGGTGCCAATATACTGTACTAGCTATTGAACCTGATCTACACCCGGGTGGTGAGCATTTATATTGGTATACAGTATGGTCTCCATCCTGGTATGTGCTGCTTCCATCCTGCGCCCTAATCTTGTCATGTGCTGCTACCATCTAGCGCCCCATCCTGTTATATACTGCTCCCTTCCTACGCCCCCTTCCTGTCATGTGCAGCCCCCATCCTGTGCCCTCATCCTGTTTTGTGCACCTCCATCTTGTCATGTGCTACTCTATTCCTGTGCCCTCATCCTGTCATGTGCTCCCATTCTGCGCCCCAATCCTGTCATATGGTGCTCCCATCCTGCATCCCCAGGCTGTCATATGCTGCTCCCGTCCTGCGCCCCCATGCTGTCATGTGCTGCTCCCTTCCTGCGCCCCCATTCTGTCATGTGCGGCTCTCATCCTGCATCCCCATCCTGTCATGTGCTGCTCCCATTCTGCGCCCCTATTCTGTCATGTGCCGCTTCCATCCTGCGCCCCCATTCTGTCATGTGCTGATTCCATCCTGCGCCCCCATTCTGGTATGTGCTGCTTCCATTCTGCACCCCCAGACTCTGAATACTTATGACCATGTGATATTTCAGTTTTTTTAAGAAATTTGCAAAAATTTCTACATTTCTGTTTTTTTTTCAGTCAAGATGGGGTGCAGAGTGTACATTAATGAGAAAAAAATTGAACTTTTTTGAATTTACCAAATGGTTGCAATGAAACAAAGAGTGAAAAATTTAAAGGGGTCTGAATACTTTCCGTACCCACTGTAAGCTGGCAAACACCCTAAAACAGGGGTGGACACTGACAGATTTGGGCTCCTGTTCAAGAAATGTGTCCGGGCCCCGCTGCATTTGCATAATATGCTACACTTCCCGATGGCAGCTGGGAACCTAGCAAAAGCCACGAGTGTGTAATTATTAGGAAATGGCCTAGCTGTAACAAACCATAGAATAAAGTTAATTTAAAAGTAAAAAAAAAAATTGCTGCAGGGTAATGAGCAATAATCTGATATTAACCAATAGCTTACAGTCTATAAACGGCTTGTTCTCCTTAAGAGTGTCGGACTCTCGCAGTGGCAGCGACTAATGAGTTAATCATTGCATATTTCAAAAGATATATTAGCCTGCCCTAAAACACAGTGCTGTAGTGACCCGCCTTCAGCATAAGTGTCTGAGACAGCTGCCTCTGTACTGTCCGGGAATACTCTGCAGAGACTCACATCGTCAGATTACACACATGCACACACTGTATGCACACGCATGTTAGGACCTGTCATACACCACTGAGTGCGGAGCTGAAGAAGGGCAACACTAGAGCACTACCAGTCTTGAGCTGACACCAGTGCCCTCACCCATGTACTAGGAATCCCACTGATAAGGCACTCACATGCTGAAAACTGAGTCAACACCGGTAAGAGCTGGAAGAATAAAAAATAAAATCTCAAGATGATCCCCTACGTGAATCTTCGATTGAAGTCCTTAATGAAGATCCTCCTGGCACTATGTCTGGTCACTATGGTAGGACTACTTCTTTCCCGCAAGGAACGGATGGTTAATAATATATTGCCACTGTGGCCTGCCGATTACAAGAGGTAAGAATGATCGGTGGGTGGTGGTGACCCTACGGACTCTTATAGGACGTTTTTCCATTTTTGATGGATCGAACACTAGGGCAGTATTTGTGATGCTGGGTATCAGATGGGTACTGGGTAAACTTAAAACTTGTGTTTCTAAGGGCTCAGAGATTGTGACCTTTATTAGTATTATTATTTATTTATATAGCACCATTAATTCCATGGTGCTGTACATTAGACGGGGTTACATCAACATACAAATATCACTTACTGTAAACAAAACTAACAATGACAGACTGATAAAGAGGAAAGAGGACCCTACCCTTGAGGGCTTACATTCTACAGGATTGTAGGGAAGGAGACAGTTGGTCAGGGGTTGCAGCAGCTCCGATGTTGTTGAGGTGGCCGTGTGGTCATTACAGGTTGTAAGTGGAGCGCCCCCAGTAGGGCAAGGGGTTACTCGGTAGCGGGTCCTTCGGTTCTCGGCGGGGATGTCACGGTGGCTGACCCGGTCCGTGGCCCTAGGGGAACGTCCGTTGTAAATGGGGGAAAGGTCTTTAAAGGGATGATGTTCGTGATTCAGTCAGGGTGACCGACGCTGCTTAGGGATCCGCTGGGGTGATGTTATGGCAGCTAGATGGTATACCTTCCCACAGGTGAAGTGTATCCCCAGGGCTTCCCAGAGTGTAGATGGTGAATGGTATGAGGCGCAGTGAAGAACGAGGACACAAGGTTGCAGTCTCTTTACCTTTACTGAAGGCTTCAGTGTCCACAGTCCAGGGTACGGACCACAGGGTAGACAGAGTCCGGCCGGTCTGAAGGCAAATCCAGAGTCCCCTTATCCAGGTGGAAATCAGTAGCCTTCCTATAGCGCCTGGGTGTTGTAGTACCTCCCTGCTGAGCTTCTCGGTAAGGTCCTCACAACTACTGTAGATGTTAAGTCTCTTTCTCTCTGTCCCCCTGATGGATAGGATAGGATAAACCCGTATGACTGATGGCCTGAGGCTTTTTACAGGGACTCTATCACGCCCCGGCCCCCACAAGTTGCCACCGTGCCTCCTGGGTATAAGGTCGGGCAGCCAATGTGGAATTAACTGTCCTGCCAGTCTCTGAAGTAAAGCATAGAGATCCTTACTCCCTCGGTGTTCTGGCTACTGGGGTTCCTGCGCCTCAGTAGGAGGCAGCCTTTTACAGGGCAGAACTCCTTCTGGTTTCCTCTCCTTTTGCTATGACTTCGTTTCTCACCCTCTGCAATACACTTCTCTTCTAATGTCTCTTTCTTAGGATGCTGCCGCACGTGGGGCAGGCGCAGCTCCGTGGACCCTCGTCCTCCTCAGACCACAATTTGGATCTGACTGGAACTCGCTCCAGCCAGCTTCTCCCTCCTTTTGCCTTTCTGTCCAGACCACCAGTTTTGCCTAATTGTGAGGAGTGCCCTAATAGATAGGAGCGTAGCTCCTCCTGGCGGCCTGGAGTGTGAAGTGTGTTGTGTGGTTTGTGATACCTGGTAAAGAGATCTCCTTTATTGCCTTCAGACATAACTTCACTCCCCCTGGTGTAAGAATGACATTACTGCAACGACCAGAACTCTGGGGCGCTGCATAAGCTACTTTGAAGAGATGGGTTTTCAGGTTATGTTTGAAGGATCCGAATGTGGTGGATAACCGTACGTGTTGGGGCACAGAATTCCAGATGATGGGGGATATTCGGGAGAAGTCTTGGAGGTGATTGGGTGAGGAGCGAATAGGCATGGAGGAGAGAAGGAGGTCTTGGGGGGACTGGAGATTACGTGAGGGAAGTTATTGAGAGATTAGTTCTGAAATGTATGGAGGAGAAAGGTTATGGATGGCTTTTGTAGGTCAGTGTTAGTAGTTTAAACTGGATACGCTGTGAAATTGGGAGCCAGCAAAGGGATTTGAAAAGAGGGGAAGCAGGAGTGTAGCGAGGAGAGACATTAATTAGTAGGGCAGCAGAGTTAAGGACGGACTGGAGTGGTGCGAGAGTGTTAGAAGGCAGGCCACAGAGGAGGATGTTGCAGTAGTCGAGGCAGGAGATGATTAGAGCATGCACAAGCATTTTGGTGGAGTGAGGGTTGAGGAAAGGACGAATTCTGGAAATATTTTTGAGCTGGAGGCGACAGGAGGTGGCGAGAGCTTGGATGTGTGGTTTAAAGGACAGGGCAAAATCAAGGGTTACTCCAAGGCAGCGGATTACCGGGACAGGGGAAAGTATGAATTTATTTATTGTGATAGATAGATCAGGTAGGAAAGGTGTGCGAGATGGAGGAAATATAATTAGTTCAGATTTGTCCACATTGAGTTTGAGGAAATGAGAGGAGAAGAAAGAGGATATGGCTGATAGACACTCTAGGATTCTGGAGAGCAGAGAGGTGACATCTGGGCCAGAGAGGTAGATCTGAGTGTCATCGGCATATAGATGGTACTGGAAGCCATAGGACTTTATGAGTTGTCCCAGGCCAAGGGCATAGATTGAGAAGAGAAGGGGTCCTAGGACAGAGCCTTGAGGGACACCAACAGAGAGGGGGCAAGATGAAGAGGTAGTATGGGAGTAGGAAACACTAAATGTGCGGCTGGTAAGGTATGAGGAGATCCAGGATAGGGCGAGGTCTTTGACACCAACGGAAGAGAGTATCTGTAGTAGGAGGCAGAGGTCAACTATGTCATAGGCAGAGGACCGGTCAAGAAGGAGGAGTATAGAGAATTGTCTGTTAGCTTTGGCTGTAAGTAAGTTGTTCATAAGTTTGGTCAGGGCAGTCTCAGTGGAATGGTGGGGATGGAAGCCAGATTGTAGGTTGTCGAAGAGAGAGTTAGATGCAAGGTGAGAGGAAAGTTCAGCGTGGACGTGCTGCTCAAGTAGTTTGGAAGCAAATGGGAGCAAAGATATGAGGCGGTAGCTGGACATAGCACTCGGATCAAGGGATGGCCTTTTGAGGATAGGTGTGATTGTAGCACGTTTGAAAGCAGAGGGGAAGGTACCAGAAGTTAGTGATAGATTGAAGTGATGGATTAGGGATGGGATTATTGTAGTGGTGAGGTTGGGGAGGAGGTGTGATGGGATGGGGTCATGTGCACAAGTGGTGAGGTGTGATTTGGAGAGAAAATGAGCAAGTTGTCCTTCAGTGATTTTGGAGACAAAAATTATGGGGTTAGGGCATTGGTCTAGTATACAAAGGGGTTGTAGTGGTCGGACAACAAAGACTTGCCTTGTTTAGTCTATCTTATTTTTGAAGTGCGTGGCAAAGTCCTCAGCAGAGATTAGGGAAGTCGGAGGGGGCAGTGGTGGGTGGAGGAGGGAGTTAAAGGTGCTGAACAACTGTTTGGGGTTGTGGGATAGGGAAGATACAAGGGATGTGAAATAGGCCTGTTTAGCAGAGGTGAGAGCTGATTTGAATGCAAGTGTTGCTTGTTTGAGGGCAGTGAAATCATCTTGCGAATGCGTTTTCTTCCAACATCGTTCTGCAATTCTGGATACTTGCCGAAGCTTTTTAGTGATGTTATTGTGCCAGGGTTGTCTATTGATTCGTCGCACTCTGCTATGCATGACAGTGGCGACCGAGTCGATGGCTGATGCCAGAGTAGCATTTTACAAACATATGGCAGTGTCTGTGTCGTGGAGTGAAGCTATGGAGGACAGTGGCGGAGTAGAGTCAAGAGAGTGTACGAGGGTCTAGGTGTGCGAGGTTTCTGCGGGGGTGTGCATGTTGCTGGACATGGGTGACAGGTGTGGAGGACAGTGATGAGAAAATGAGTAGATGGTGGTCAGATAGAGGGAGAGGGGAGGTTGTGAAGTTAGATAGGGAGCAGAAACGGGTGAAGACCAGGTCTAATGTGTGTCCGTCTGTGTGGGTGGCTGAGGAGGACCACTGAGTAAGTCCAAAAGATGAAGCAAGGGAGAGGAGTTTGGAGGCTGCTGACTGGTGGGTGTCAATGAGATGTTGAAGTCACCCATGATGATGGCGGGAATTTCAGCAGAGAGAAAATGAAGAAGCCAGGTGGAGAATTGGTCAATAAAGGCAGTGGTCGAGCCCGGAGGTCGGTATATGACGGCCATTAGAAGGCTGGAGGGAGAGTAGATGCGGACCTTTACGAAGTGAATGTGATGAACCAGCAGCTGATGGGGCTTGTAGTTCCTTCCACTGTGTCAAAGGAAACAGTCATGTGTACATCTTTGTGTTTATGTGATGGGTTATGTGATTTTATTTGTCTTTGTGTGTGTGAACCTATATGTTAATATTTATGTATGTATGTGAATATCTTTGCGTTTTGCTTTGAGTATTTGTCTGTGTTTTAGTACTTATGTGTGTATCTGAGTATCAGTCCTTTTTATGTATCTCTGTGCTTTTTTGTATGTTTTGTATTGTTTTATTTATTATGCTTACTTGGAATCATAGAATGGAAGAGTTGGAAGGGACCTCCTGGGTCATCTGGTCCAACCCCTGCTCAAAGCAGGATTCACTAAATCATCCCAGACAGATGTCTGTCCAGCTTCTGTTTGAAGACTTCCTTGGAAAGAGAACTCACCACCTCTCGTGGTAGCCTGTTCCACTAAAGATGATCCTTCTACAATGTGATAGCCCTTGAGATATTTGTAGACAGCTATAAAGTCTCTCAGTCTTTTTTTTGCAAGCTAAACATTCCCAAATCCTGTAAACGTTCCTCATAGGACATGGTTTGCAGACCAGTCACCATTCTGGTCGCTCTTCTCTGAAATTGCTCCAGTTTGTTGATGTCTTTTTTAACCCTTTTACCCCCAAGGGTGGTTTGCACGTCAATGACCAGGCCAATTTTTACAATTCTGACCACTGTCCCTTTATGAGGTTATAACTCTGGAACGCTTCAACAGATCCCGGTGATTCTGACATTGTTTTCTCATGACATATTGTACTTCATGATAGTGGTAAAATTTCTTTGATATTACCTGCGTTTATTTGTGAAAAAAATGGAAATTTGGCGAAGATTTAGAAAATTTCGCAATTTTCCAACTTTGAATTTTTATGCAATTAAATCACAGAGATATGTCACACAAAATACTTATTAAGCAACATTTCCCACATGTCTACTTTACATCAGCACAATTTTGAAACCCAAATTTTTTTTTGTTAGGGAGTTATAAGGGTTAAAAGTTGACCATCAATTTCTCATTTTTACAACACCATTTTTTTAGGGACCACATGTCATTTGAAGTCATTTTGAGGGGTCTATATAATAGAAAATACCCAAGTGTGACACCATTCTAAAAACTGCACCCCTCAAGGTGCTCAAAACTACATTCAAGAAGTTTATTAACCCTTCAGGTGTTTCACAGGAATTTTTGGAATGTTTAAATAAAAATGAACATTTAACTTTTTTTCACAAAAAATTTACTTCAGCTCCAATTTGTTTTATTTAACCAAGGGTAACAGGAGAAAATGGACCCCAAAAGTTGTTGTACAATTTGTCCTGAGTACGCTGATACCCTATATGTGGGGGTAAACCACTGTTTGGGTGCATGGCAGAGCTCAGAAGCGAAGGAGCACCATTTGACTTTTCAATGCAAAATTGACTGGAGTTGAGATGGGACGCCATGTTGCGTTTGGAGAGCCTCTGATGTGCCTAAACATTGAAACCCCCCATAAGTGACACCATTTTGGAAAGTAGACCCCCTAAGGAACTTATCTAGACGTGTGGGGAGCACTTTGACCCACCAAGTGCTTCACAGAAGTTTATAATGCAGAGCCGTAAAAATAAAAAATCATATTTTTTCACAAAATGATCTTTTCGCCCCCAATTTTTTATTTTTCCAAGGGTAAGAGAAGAAATGGGACCCCAAACGTTGTTGTACAATTTGTCCTGAGTAAGCTGATACCCCATATGTGGGGGTAAATCACTGTTTGGGCGCATGGCAGAGCTCGGAAGGGAAGGAGCGCCATTTGACTTTTCAATGCAAAATTGACTGGAATTGAGATGGGACTCCATGTTGCGTTTAGAGAGCCACTGATATGCCTAAACATTGAAACCCCCCACAAGTGACACCATTTTGGAAAGTAGACCCCCTAAGGAACTCATCTAGATGTGTTGTGAGAGCTTTGAACCCCCAAGTGTTTCACTACAGTTTATAACGCAGAGCCGTGAAAATAAAAATTCTTTTTTTTCCCACAAAAATTACCGTATTTTTTAGCCCCCAGTTTTGTGTTTTCCCAAGGGTAACAGGAGAAATTGGACCCAAAAGTTGATGTCCAATTTGTCCTGAGTATGCTGATACCCCATATGTGGGGGGGAACCACCGTTTGGGCGCATGGGAGAGCTCGGAAGGGAAGGAGCGCCATTTGGAATGCAGACTTAGATGGAATGGTCTGCAGGCGTCATATTGCGTTTGCAGAGCCCTTAATGTACCTGAACAGTAGAAACCCCCCCACAAGTGACCCCATGTTGGAAACTAGACCCCCCAAGGAACTTATCTAGATGTGTTGTGAGAACTTTGAACCCCCAAGTGTTTCACTACAGTTTATAACGCAGAGCCGTGAAAAAAAATATTTTTTCACACAAAAATTATTTTTTAGCCCCCAGTTTTCTATTTTCCCAAGGGTAACAGGAGAAATTGGACCCCAAAAGTTGTTGTCCAATGTGTCCTGAGTACGCTGATATCCCATATGTTGGGGTAAACCCCTGTTTGGGCGCATGGGAAAGCTCAGAAGGGAAGGAGCACTGTTTTACTTTTTCAACGCAGAATTGGCTGGAATTGAGATCGGACGCCATGTCGCGTTTGGAGAGCCCCTGAAGTGCCTAAACAGTGAAACCCCCCCCCAATTATAACTGAAACCCTAATCCAAACACATCCCTAACCCTAATCCCAATGGTAACCCTAACCACACCCCTAACCCTGACACACCCCTAACCCTAATCCCAGCCCAATTCCCAACCGTAAATGTAATCCAAACCCTAACCCTAACTTTAGCCCCCACCCTAACTGTATCCCTAACCCTAGCCCTAACCCTAGCCCTAACCCTAGCCCTAACCCTTGCCCTAACCCTAACCCTAATGAGAAAATGGAAATAAATACATTTTTTTAATTTTTTTATTTTTCCCTAACTAAGGGGGCGATGAAGCCCCAACCCTAGCCCCAACCCTAACCCTAACCCTAACCCTAATGGGAAAATGGAAATAAATACACTTTTTAAATTGTATTATTTTTCCCTAACTAAGGGGGTGATGAAGGGGGTTTGATTTTCTTTTATAGTGGGTTTTTTAGCGGATTTTTATGATTGGCAGCCGTCACACACTGAAAGACGCTTTTTATTGCAAAAAATATTTTTTGCGTTACCAAATTTTGAGAGCTATAATTTTTCCATATTTTGGTCCACAGAGTCATGTGAGGTCTTGTTTCTTGCGGGACGAGTTGATGTTTTTATTGGTAACATTTTCCGGCACGTGACATTTTTTGATTGCTTTTTATTCCAATTTTTGTGAGGCAGAATGACCAAAAATCAGCTATTCATGAATTTCTTTTGGGGGAGGCGTTTATACCGTTCCGCGTTTGGTAAAATGGATAAAGCAGTTTTATTCTTTGGGTCAGTACGATTACAGCGATACCTCATTTATATCTTTTTTATGTTTTGGCGCTTTTATATGATAAAAACTATTTTATAGAAAAAAATTATTTGTGCTTCGCTTTATTCTGAGGACTATAACTTTTTTATTTTTTCGCTGATGATGCTGTATGGCAGCTAATTTTTTGCGGGAAAAGATGATGTTTTCAGCGGTACCATGGTTATTTATATCTGTCTTTTTGATCGCGTGTTATTCCACTTTTTGTTTGGTGGTATGATAATAAAGCGTTGTTTTTTGCCTCGTTTTTTTTTTGTTTACGGTGTTCACTGAAGGGGTTAACTAGTGGGACAGTTTTATAGGTCGGGTCGTTACGGACGCGGCGATACTAAATATGTGTACTTTTATAGTTTTTTTTATTTAGGTAAAGAAATGTATTAATAGGAACAATATATATATATATATATATATATATATATATATATATATATATATATATATATATATATATATATATGTATATATATTCTTTTTTTTAGGATTTTTTTTTTTTTACACTATAACATTGCCCCAGGGGGGGGGGGGGGGCATCATGTTATAGTGTAAGATCGCTGATCTGACACTTTGCTGTGCACTGTGTCAGATCAGCGATCTGACGTGCACTGCTCCAGGCTTACCAGCGCTTGCTCTGAGCAGGCGCTGGTAAGCCACCTCCCTGCAGGACCTGGATGTAGCCCCACGGCAATTTTGGATCCGGGCCTGCTGCAGGGAGGAGGAGGTAAGAGACCCTCGGAGAAACGCGATCACATCGCGTTGCTCCGGGGGTCTCAGGGAAGCATGCAGGGAGCCCCCTCCCTGCGCGATGCTTCCCTATACCGCCGGAACACTGCGATTATGTTTGATCGCAGTGTGCCGGGGATTAATGTGCCGGGGACGGTCCGTGACCGCTCCTGGCACATAGTGCCGGATGTCAGCTGCGATAGTCAGCTGACACCCGGCCGCGATCAGCCGCGCTCCCCTCGTGAGCATGGCCGATCGCATATGACGTACTATCTAGTTGGTGGTCATACGGGCCCACCCCACCTCGACGGGATAGTATGTCTAATGTCAGAAAGGGGTTAAAATGTGGTGCCCAAAACTGGACACAGTATTCTAGATGAGGTCTGACCAAAGAGGAGTAGAGGGCAATAATGACTTCATGTGATCTAGACTGTATGCTTCTGTTAATACATCCCAGAATTGTATTTGCCTTTTTTGCTGCTGCATCACACTGTTGACTCATGTTCAGTTTATGATCTATTAGTATACCCAAGTCTTTTTCACATGTGCTGTTGCTTAGCCCTATTCCTCCCATTCTGTATATGCTTTTTTCATTTTTATTTCCCAGATGTAGTACTTTGCATTTTTCCCTGTTAAAAACCATTCTGTTAGTGGCTGCCACTGCTCCAGTTTATTTATATCTTTTTGAATCCTCTCTCTCTTCTCTAGTATTAGCTATCCCTCCTAGCTTTGTGTCATCAGCAAATTTAATAATTTTACCCTCAATTTCTTCTTCTAAATCTAATATATAAAGCTGAATGTGTGTGCGTATGTGTGTGTGTGTGTGTATGTCCGGGATTGGCATCTGCACTGTCGCAGCTACAGCCACAAAATTTTGCACAGTCACACGTCTGGACCCTGAGAGCGTCATAGGCTATGTTGTGAGGAGAAATTTTAACCCCGCGCATTCCAATTCACCAAACAATTTTGCCCCTATCTACATAATGGGGAAAAAGTGAAAGGAAAAGTGTTGGAGGCAAATTGACAGCTGCCAGATGTGAACAAGGGGGACTTAAAGAGTGAGAGCGATGGCGCCAAAGAGTATATACCGTACAGTTGCTAAGGTGGGGCCCCGACATGGGATACTCACCACACACGGGGATATAAACACACATACAAAATGCGCCACACACTACCACGTGCTTGAACACATATATCACCCTCAGCACACATTTCACCACACATACACCAACCTCGCCACATAAAAGTCGAAACAGAAAAATCGCCGCTCAAAACTCGCCACGTGCAAAACTCGCCACATGCAAAACTCGCCACATGCAGAACTAGGCTCACGCAAAACTCGCCACACGTGCAAAACTCACCTCATGGAAAACTCGCCACATGCAAAACTTGCACACGCGGAAAAATTGCCACATGCACAAAAGTTGCAACACATGCAAAAGTTGCCTCACACAAAACTTGCACATACTCAAAATGCACCACACATAAAATTCGCCATGCACAAAACTTGCTGCACAGAACTTGCTACACTAACCTGTCACATGCAACTCGACACACAAAAAGTTGCTACACGCATGTCGCCACACAAAACTCATCTCACAAAAGTCGCTACATGCATGTCGCCACACACAACTTAACACACACAACTTGACACATGAAACTCGCCCTAAAACACACACAAGTCTGGTATTATCCTTCAAAAATAAAAATCTGATTAATAAGCAGACAAACTACAAGAGCAACAACTGTACCATATAGCAAATACAGCAGCTGTCAGTCACATAACCTGTCTATTATGTGTATGTGTGAGCTAATATATACTGCCAGGGGGGAGGGCTTCCTGTTGGCTGGGGATTTATCAGGCTGCCAATTTAGCTTACAAATACTGAGGTAAAAATACTGAGCAAATAACATGTGAACGAGGTCTAATACAGGAGGACATGACACACAGATATATACTATTTACAGGGGAGATGACACACAGGTATATACTATATACAGGGGAGATGACACACACACATATATACTTTATACAGGGGAGATGACACAGGTATATACTATATACAGGAGGAGATGACATACAGGTACATACTATATACAGGGGAGATGACACAGAGATATATACTATATACAGGAGGAGATGACATACAGGTATATACTATATACAGGAGGAGATGACACACAGGTATATACTATATACAGGGGAGATGACACACGTATATACTATATACAGGAGATGACACACAGATATATAGATATATACTATATACAGGAGCAGATGACACAGGTATGCACTATATACAGGAGGAGATGACATACAGGTACATACTATATACAGGAGGAGATGACATACAGGTACATACTATATACAGGAGGAGATGACACACAGGTATATACTATATACAGGAGCAGATGACACACAGGTGTATACTATATAGAGGAGGAGATGACACACGTATATACTATATACAGGAGGAGATGACATACAGGTATATACTATATAAAAGAGGAGATGACACATAGGTATATGTTATGATCCGGTGGTAGGATCTCAAAACTGACCTGACACATATGACCAGAATATAGGACAAGTTCTGGGGATGTGGAAGCTATACTGACCGCAATCCTGATCCTATCCACAAACACTAAAGGTAGCTGTGGAGCGTTCCTAAAATCCTAGACGCCTCGTCCACAGCCTGAGAAACTGACTACCACTAGAGAGAAAGCAAAGACCTCACTTGCCTCAGAGAAATAACCCCAAAGTTATAGTCAGCCCCCCACAAATAATAACGGTGAGTTAAGGGGAAAAGACAAACGTAGAAATGAAACAGGTTCAGCAAATGAGGCCCGCTAACACTAGATAGACTGAAAATAGATAGGAGTCTGTGCGGTCAGTACAAAAACTATCAAAAATAAACCACGCAGAGAATACAAGAACCCCCACACCGACTCACGATGTGAGGGGCGCACTCTGCACCCCAGAACTAACCAGCAAGCGAAAAATCACATATAAGCAAGCTGGACTGAACTCATCATATACAGAGAAACGTTTTCAAGGAAATAATGAGCAAAATGAACAAACAAACTTAACTTCTCCAGCAGGAGACTGGTCACAAGGAATATTCAGGAGCTCTCAGAAACAGGACTGAATACACCGACAGCAGGCAACAAATGAAGGGCCAGGTGAATTAAATAGGCCCAGCATAGCAGGAAATGAATCAGCAGAGCCCAGCAAAGACCAGCCATATCGCTAAAGGCCACCAGAGGGAGCCCTAGAACGAACTCACACAGTACCGCTCATGACCACAGGAGGGAGCCCGAGAACGGAATTCACAACAGGTATATAGAGAAGATGACATACAGCAGGTATATACTATATACAGGAGGAAATGACATACAGATACATACTATACAGGGGAGATGACACAGGTACATACTATATACAGGGGAGATGACATACAGGTATATACTATATACAGGAGATGACATACAGGTATATACTTTATATAGGAGGAGATGACATACAGGTATATAGTATATACAGAAGAGATGACATACAGGTATATACTATATACAGGAGGAGATGACACATAGGTATATACAATATACAGGAGGAGATGACATACAGCAGGTATATACTATTTACAGGGGAGATGACATACAGGTATATACTATATACAGAAGAGATGACATACAGGTATATACTATATACAGGAGGAGATGACACATAGGTATATACAATATACAGGAGGAGATGACATACAGCAGGTATATACTATTTACAGGGGAGATGACATACAGGTATATACTATATACAGAAGATGACATACAGGTGTATACTATATATAAGGGAGATGACAAGCATGTATATACTGAGGGGAAAATGAGAGGTGTGAGGTGAAAATGAGGGGTGTGAGGTGAAAATGAAAAGGTGTGAGTGCAAAATGAGAGGAGTGAGGGAAAATAGTGGAGTGATCGGAAAATGACAGATGTGAGGTCGAAATGACAAGTGTTAGGGGGGAATGAGAGGAGTGAGGGGGAATGAGAGGAGTGAGGGGAAAATAAGAGCAGTGAGGGGGAAAATGAGAGGTGTAAGGGAGAAAATGAGAGATGTGAGGGGGAAAATGAGAGACGTGATGGGAAAATAAGAGAAGTGCGGTGCTATAACTAACCACAGATATTTACTATGCCCAGGCAACGCCGGGCTCTTCAGCTAGTCATTAATAAAGATGTTGAACTTATATAGTGTCATCATATTCCACAAGGCTCTTGCAGATATTGTCATCTCTGACCCCACTGGGGCTTAGAATCTAAATTTCCTAAAACCAGTAAGTCTTTCGGTGTATGTGTTTATTTCTGAGTTACTGTTTATGTTTGTATGTATTAGTATTTGTGTTTTTGTGTTTTTTTGCATATGTGCATTAGTACTTCTGTAAGTGTGCAACTGTATGTGTGTATTTCTGTATGTATGTATGCATGTGAGTATTTATGTTTGTGTGTATCGGTGTGCATTTTTGTATGTATGTATGTTAGCATTTATGTGTATATGTATAGGTGTATATTTTTGAATGAATGTGTGTTAGTATTTCTGTTTGTGTGTATAAGTGTACGTTTTTATATGTATGTGAATTCTGTATGTACAGTATGTGATTTTATGTATGTGTGTGTTTTTGTATGTGTGTTAGTATTCATATACACTGATGACCAAAAGGGTAAAAATGTTTTGAACTTTCAGGCTCCATATCTCACTATCCACTACTGCTTCAAATGTGAGACTACCATAATTTTATAGACAATCATTGTGGATATGTACGGTAATTCATAAATTTGACTTGCAACTCCTTAGCATATGATTAGTTATGCAAATTATTGTCAGGTCACTGTACTGTTACTGTTTTGCTCATAAAAATGTAAATTTTAATTTTTATTATTTTGTAAATCCACCTTTGGCTTTCAACGCTGCCTGAGTCCTTCTGGACATGTTCTTGATCAAATTCAAGCATGTCTTGCCCAAAATCTGATCTTTTCTACAGGTTCCCAAAGTTGGTATATATTCACTTGGTTATGTATATAGTTTTTTCTTCAATTCTACCCACAAGTCTACGATTGGGTTGAGATCTGTGGACTCTGGGGGCCAATTCAGCACCTCTACTTCATTGTCATTGAACCATTTCTTCTTCAAGCTTGACATATGCTTCAGGTTGCTGTCCTGCTGTAAAACTCGTCCTTTTCATACCCATAGTACTCGAGTGTACGAAGTAACTCGTCTTAGAGGATACTCATATAGTGCAGCACTGAGACCACCATCGATCCTGGTCAACACCTTTTCCTGTGAGACAATCTCATATCATCAGGTTTTCTCCACCAAACTTGAGAGTTCCTTCAATTTCTTGATCCATTAGACCCTTTTTCCCGTTTCTTCCAGACACATTAGCACCCATCAGTGCATAGTCTATTGACTTTTGTCTCATCTCTCCAAATCACCTGTTTACAATATTCTACTGTCCACGATTTGTACCTTTTTGAAAACTCGTGCTGATGCGTCTTATGACTATATTAAAGTTGAGATTAGCTCCTGTCAGTGTATCAGCGGAGGCTGGGTAGAGCGGTCACATCTCCTGATATGACTGTTCTACATGGGAGATCGTCATGGGACACTCGTTAATAAAGGGACTACATCAGGGAGTATTTATGCTGTTTTTTAATTTTTGTTGCAGGAGATCGAGGGAGTCATGGATTAGGCGATGCAGTAAGTATGGTTAATTAAGATTAATAAAGGACTTTATTCTGGCTGTGTTTTTATTTACCATATAGCTATAGGATTAGTAATGGATAGGTGTCTTATAGACACTTATCCATTACTAAGCCGTGGGCTTGATGTCACCGGACAATACAAAGGTGACATGAACCCCACAAATATGAATCCCACTTGCCACAGCTACAGGGCAAGTGGGAAGAGAATGACTAAGTGCCAGAATTGTCGCATCTATAAGATACGCTATTTCTGGGGTGGCTGAGAGCTGATGTTTTTACCCCGGGGGATGCCAATATACATGGTCCCTTCCCAGGCTATTAATATCAGCATTCAGCTGTCTGCCTAGCCTTTGCTGGTTCGATTTTATAGGGGGACCCCATGTCTATTTTTTTCTGGGGTTCCCCTGTAAAATAGCCAGTACAGGCTAAGCAAAGATCTGTGAGCTGATATTAATAGCCTGGAAACTTTTATGCCTATTGGCTCCTTCCCAGAATATTAACATCAGCCCTTAGTCGTCAGCATTCCCTCTGCTGGTTAAGAAAATTATGGGAGCCCACACAACTTTTTTTAATAAAGTTTTTGAAAATTAACCCCTTCATGACCCCAGCTTTTTTCGGTTTTGCGTTTTCGGTTTTCGCTCCCCTCCTTCCCAAACCCATAACTTTTTTATTTTTCCATTAATATGGCCATGTGAGGGCTTATTTTTTGCGGGACAAGTTGTACTTTTGATCGACATCATCGATTTTAGCATGTCGTGTACTAGAAAACATGAAAAAAATTCCTAGTGCGGTGAATTTGCAAAAAAAGTGCAATCCCACACTGTTTTTTTGTTTTGCTTTTTTGATAGGTTCACTAATGCTAAAACTGACCTGCCATTATGATTCTCCAGGTCCTTACGAGTTCATAGACACCAAATATGTATAGGTTGTTTTTTTATCTAAGTGGTAAAAAAAAATTCCAAACTTTGATAAAAAAATTAAAAAATTGCTCAATTTTCCGATACCCATAGCGTCTCCATTTTTCATGATCTGGGGTTGGGTGGGGCTTATTTTTTGCGTGCCGAGCTGACATTTTTAATGATACCATTTTTGTGCAGATGTGTTCTTTTGATCGCCCGTTATTGCATTTTAATGCAATGTCACGGTGACCAAAAAAACATAATTCTGGTGTTTTGAATTTTTTTCTCGCTACACCGTTTAGCGATCAGGTTAATCTTTTTTTTTTATTGATAGATCAGGCGATTCTGAACGCGGTGATACCAAATATGCCTATGTTTGTGGAGCGCCCCCACGTCAGGGCAATGGGCAGGGGTGGGATTCAGCCGGTACGACCCGGTACGGGGCAGCCGTTTACTAAAATTTCTATCTGCCAGCGTTCCGGTAATTGAAAAATGGTTACCACGCCCCCGGACCGCCTCTGGTAAGTTGCTGTGTGGTCGCTGGGGAGCTGTCACACAGACAGCTCTCTCCAGCGACCAAGCGACTTCGGCATCGCTGAAACTGTCTTCAGCGATGCCGAAGTCCCCATGTAAAAAAAAAAAAAACCCTACATACGCACCTTCTGTCGTCCTTCATGTCCCTCGGCGCTTGCCGCACTGACTGTGTCTCAGCGCCGGCCGGCCGTAACAGCGGTGCCCAGCGGTGAACCGCTGTTACTGCAGGTTCACCGCTGGGCTCTGCTTTACGGCCGGACGGCGCTGACACAGTCAGTACAGCAAGCTCCAGGGGACATGAAGGACGACAGAAGGTGCGTATGTAGTGTTTTTTTTTTACTTTTAGGAGGGGGCAGAACGCTGGACACAGGAGGGGCAGAATGCTGGACACAGGAGGGGGCAGAACGCTGGACACAGGAGGGGGCAGAACGCTGGACACAGGAGGGGGCAGAACGCTGGACACAGGAGGGGGCAGAACGCTGGACACAGGAGGGGGCAGAACGCTGGACACAGGAGGGGGCAGAACGCTGGACACAGGAGGGGGCAGAACGCTGGACACAGGAGGGGGCAGAACGCTGGACACAGGAGGGGGCAGAACGCTGGACACAGGAGGGGCAGAACGCTGGACACAGGAGGGGGCAGAACGCTGGACACAGGAGGGGGCAGAACGCTGGACACAGGAGGGGGCAGAACGCTGGACACAGGGGGGGCAGAGCGCTGGACACAGGAGGGGGCAGAACGCTGGACACAGGAGGGGCAGAACGCTGGACACAGGAGGGGGCAGAACGCTGGACACAGGAGGGGGCAGAACGCTGGACACAGGAGGGGGCAGAACGCTGGACACAGGAGGGGGCAGAACGCTGGACACAGGAGGGGGCAGAACGCTGGACACAGGAGGGGCAGAACGCTGGACACAGGAGGGGGCAGAACGCTGGACACAGGAGGGGGCAGAACGCTGGACACAGGAGGGGGCAGAACGCTGGACACAGGGGGGGCAGAGCGCTGGACACAGGAGGGGGCAGAACGCTGGACACAGGAGGGGCAGAACGCTGGACACAGGAGGGGGCAGAACGCTGGACACAGGAGGGGGCAGAACGCTGGACACAGGAGGGGGCAGAACGCTGGACACAGGAGGGGGCAGAACGCTGGACACAGGAGGGGGCAGAACGCTGGACACAGGAGGGGGCAGAATGCTGGACACAGGAGGGGGCAGAACGCTGGACACAGGAGGGGGCAGAACGCTGGACACAGGAGGGGGCAGAGCGCTGGACACGAGGGCAGAGCGCTGGACACGGGGGCAGAGCGCTGGACACGGGGGCAGAGCGCTGGACACGGGGGCAGAAAGCTGGACACGGGGGCAGAAAGCTGGACACGGGGGCAGAAAGGAGAAACGGCATGATTGGAGACAAGGGGCAGGATGACAGACATGGCGGCATGACTGGAGACACTGGGGCATGACTGGAGACACTGGGGCAGGAATGGAAACAGATGGGGCAGAATTGAGACACAGGGGGCATGATTGCAGAAATGGGGGCCTGATTGGAGATGGGGCAGAATGGTGATACGGGCATGATTGGAGACACTGGAGGCAGGATTGGAGACAGATGGGGCAGGATCATGGGGCAGGATGGATACGATGGAGACAGATGGGGCAGGATGGGGAGATCATATGGTGCAGAAAGGATACTCATGAGGGCAGGATGGGAGAACATATGGCTGACGCCAGGAATGAGACACACGGGGGCCAGGATGGGGAATATTATTACCATAGGGACTAATTAAGGGATATTATTACTGCAGTGATGTATTTATTTTTTGAGGACACTGTTTTAAATGAGGGGGCGGTCCTGTTACTGTGTAGAGTGACACTATGTCGCCTCTTTTTCTTTATGCGGTGTAATGTAGAAGTTCGGAAAAATTAAGTAATGTGTTCTACAAGCGGAGCGCGAGATAACTCTGTTATTTCCTGCAGAGACGAGTCCTGGCTGGAAGACATGATGGCGGTCTGTGCTGGATGAAAGATGAAGGACTTAACCTAGAGACGTCACTGGTAAGTCAGTGTTACCTATACACTGACACTATACACTGTATACTATATACAGAGCTCCTGTGTATAATCTCACTAGTGATCACTGTATTACCTCTACACAGACACTGCATACTAAGTACAGATCTCCTGTGTATAATGGCACTTATGGTGATAGTGTGGTGCTTTTTTTTTATTACTGATCAGAATTGTAGTATTCAGTCACTATGTGGTGGTAATATGTGGTCTGGACATGGTGTTGCGGTATTTGTCCCTTGTATGTGATATTATTCGATCACTGTGGTGGTAATATGTCATCTGGTCATGGTGTAGCGGTATTTGTTCTTTATATGTGATATTATTCGATCACTGTGGTGGTAATATGTCATCTGGTCATGGTGTAGCGGTATTTGTTCTTTGTATGTGATATTATTCGATCACTGTGGTGGTAATATGTCATCTGGTCATGGTGTAGCGGTATTTGTTCTTTTTATGTGATATTATTGGTCATTTTAAAAATTGAAAAATAAATAAAAATATACCTAAATTGTATTGCATATTTTAACAAATATTTAATAGGTTACAGCAGAGTAGGGCCTCACCAAAAGAGTCTACCGTGTTATGGTGGCGGCTTACAAAATCTTTTGGCCAAAACAAAAGCTGCCGGCTAGATGTGTGATCTGGTGATGGGAACGGTTAGGGTATGTGTCCACGTTAAGTAAACGCTGCGTGTTTGACGCTGCGTGGGGCCACAGCGTCAAACACGCAGCGTCCAGATGTTCCAGCATAGTGAAGGGGATTTTATGAAATCCCGTCTCCGCTATGCGTGGTAACACGCACCCGGCGGCCCTGCGACTCCGGACATGTGGCGCTTCTTTTAAGATCGCAGCATGTCCGTGTTCCTTGCGGCAGTCTTTGAATGACTTTAATACCGTATGTCACAACGTATTCTTGTCATTAAGGGAGACAAACTGCTTCCAAAAATATGAATCGTGCCACTGGGCGTGGCTTATTAGTATGGGCGGGGTTATTGAAAATGGGCGTGGCCAAAATTCCGGCCGCCGCGACTTAGAGGACCTGTTGTTAAAAATTTGAATCCCACCCCTGGCAATGGGGTACTCGGCACCGGGTCCTTCAGTTCAGGGGATGTCACGGTGGCCCGACCCGGTCTGTGGCCCTTTGAGGGGCGTCCAATAAAGGAAAGAGTTTTTAAGGTTTTGGGAAAGGTCTTTAAAGGGGTAGTTCGTGACGCCACCTGTGGTATTCGGTCAGGGTGACCGATGCTGCTTAGGGGGTCCGCTGGGGATGATGTGATGGCAGCTAGATGGTGTACCTTCCCACAGGTGAAGTGTATCCCCAGGGCTTCCCAGAAGTGTAGATAGTGATGGTGGACGATGTAAGGCGCAGGGAATAACGAGGACACAAGGTTGCAGTCTCTTTACCTTTACTGAAGACTTCAGCATCCACAGTCCAGGGTACAGACCACAGGGTAGGCGGAGTCCGGCCGGTCTGAAGGCACATCCAGAGTCCCCTTATCCAGGTGGAAATCAGTAGCCTCCCTGCTGAGCTTCTCGGTAAGGTCCTCACAACTGTTGTAGATGTTCTAGATGTTATATCTTCCTCTCTGTCCCCAAATGGTATGGATAGGACAAACCCGTATGACTGATGGCCTGAGGCTTTTTACAGGGACCCTAGAGACGCCCCGACCCCCACAAGTTGCCACCGTGCCTCCTGGGTATTAAGGTCAAGCAGCCAACGTGGAATTGACTGTCCTTCCGGTCTCTGGAGCAAGGCTTGGAGACGGTTGCTCCCTCGGTGTTCCGGCCACCGGCTTCTGCGCCTCAGAAGGAGGCAGCCTATTACAGGGCAGAACTCCTTCTGGTTTTATCTCCTTGTGCTATTGGAGCACCCCCCTACCACAGGGCCACCGAGTCCTAGTACTGGGTCTCCCTTCTGGCTCTGGCGATGTCACGGTGGCTAGACCCCGGCCTGTGACCCTGTTAAGGGGGATCCAATAAAGGAATAACAGTTCGATGTGAGGGTGGTGGTGATGATATGGTGTGGTGCCGGTCGCAGTAATTAACAAGGACACCAGGTTGCAGTCTCTTTACCTCTTTACTGAAGGCTCAAGATCCCCAGTCTGGAATATGGTTAACCGGGCGGTGAGAGTCCGGCTGGTCCGATGGCACCTCCAGAGCTCCCTTTGCAGGTGGAAATCTGTGCCCTTCTTCTAGCGCTTGTGTGTTGTGGTCCTCCCCTGCGATGCTTACGGGATAGTCCCCACAACTGTTGTGTCTGTTTCTGAAGTTCCCTCACAACTCGATCAAGATGTTTTGCTTCGTCCCCCAGATTATATGGCTAGGACGCACCCGTATGACGGGTAGGCTCGGAGTTCTTCCGGGACCCTAGAGTCGCCCCTCTCCAAATGTTGCCCCCTATGTCTTCTTAGGTGATTAGGGTGAGACAGCCCGCCTATAACTGACTGTCCTGCCGTAGGTTTGAAGTTAGGCCTGGAGCTCTATACTTCCTCGGCGTTTCCGGCCACCGGCTGCGCGCCTCAGTAGGATGTTGCCTCGGTCTTACAGCACGACTCCTACTGGCGTTTCTCCTTGTTGCGTCGATCTCGTTTCTCACCCTCCTCAATACACCTCGCTTCTTATCCTTTCTCCGGGCACCGCCGCAAGGAAGTGCAGGCGCGGTCCCTTTACGTTCTCTCTAGTTCGCTAGGTCTCTGCCAGGATCCCACTCCTGACAAGGACCCCCCTGAGTCTCGCCCCGCAACACCCTCTGCCACAGGATGTTGCCTGTTCGATTCCCAGTCAGCTTCTGTCTAACTTCCTATCTAACCCCCAGTTTTACCAGACTGTGAGGAGTGGCCTAATACATAGCACCCTTAGCTCCCCCTGGAGGCCAGACTGTGAAGTGTATTGGTGTCTGTGATACCTGCTCAGGTGAACTCCTTCAGTGCCATCAGACGTACCATCACTCCCCTTAGTGGCGGAGCATCAGTACTGCAACGACCAGGACTCTGGGGCGCTGCACTCCCCCCCGGCTAAATCCAGTACTCCTGGACTGGGAAGAAACAACAATACATGTCAGCAAAAAGACATACAATTTTTGAAATGCAATAAACAAGTAAACTTTTAACAGAGCTTCCCTTTATGGGAGGTGAGGACACTTGAACGTTGCAAACATGGTTAAATACTTTTAAATAACGTACTATAACTAACTTCTCTTACCCAACCGGGTATCCTACTAAGTGCAATTTCCGAACAATAATTTAACATTGCCTTTAAGGACGTACACACGAAATCCACTAAAGACCTTCTTATAAAACATTAGAAGGCTAATCAATCTTTCTTCATTTTCCTTTTTTTACATCTGCAGGACCGCCTGTCTATCTGCCCCAGGCCTGCTGCCTCTCGCTCTGTTGCAGGACCGTCCCATCTCTCATCCGGGCCTACTGCCTTTCTGCTACTATACACAGTATAGCACTTATCAACCTTCTCTCAGTTCAAGATCACCGAGCCATCTCTGTTATGACCCCAATGGCGAGGGTCTCAGAGGAACAAGTAAGTCTGCGAAGTACAAAAATCCAGCTCATAGGGCAGTGGTAACTGGGTTGACCATATATCTACTCCTAACGCCAACACTAGAAGTAGCCGGGGAACATGCCTACGTTGGTCGCTAGATGTCTCGCGCCAGCCGGAGGACTAACTACCCCTAGAAGAGGAAAACAAAGACCTCTCTTGCCTCCAGAGAATAGACCCCAAAAGTTGGATACAAGCCCCCCACAAATAATAACGGTGAGGTAAGAGGAAATGACAAACACAGAGATGAACTAGGTTTAGCAAAGAGAGGCCCACTTACTAATAGCAGAATGTAGTAAGATAACTTATATGGTCAACAAAAACCCTATCAAAAATCCACACTGGAAATTCAAGAACCCCCGAACCGTCTAACGGCCCGGGGGGAGAACTCCAGCCTCCCTAGAGCTTCCAGCAAGGTTAGGATACAGATTATGTACAAGCTGGACAAAAATGCAAACAAAAACAAATAGCAAAAAGCAAGAAAGCAGACTTAGCTTAATCTAGCAGGAACCAGGATCAGTAGACAAGAGCAAAACAGATTAGCTCTGATTACAACGTTGCCAGGCATTGAACTGAAGGTCCAGGGAGCTTATATAGCAACACCCCTGACCTAACGACCCAGGTGAGCATACAAGGGATGGCAGACATTCCCAGAGTCAAATCACTAGTAACCACTAGAGGGAGCCAAAAAGGTAAATTCACAACAGTACCCCCCCCTTAGTGAGGGGTCACCGAACCCTCACCAAGACCACCAGGGCGATCAGGATGAGCGGTGTGAAAGGCACGAACCAAATCGGCCGCATGCACATCAGAGGCGACCACCCAGGAATTATCCTCCTGACCATAGCCCTTCCACTTGACCAGGTACTGAAGCCTCCGCCTGGAGAGACGAGAATCTAAGATCTTCTCCACCACGTACTCCAACTCGCCCTCAACCAACACCGGAGCAGGAGGCTCAGCAGAAGGGACCACAGGCACAACGTACCGCTGCAACAAGGACCTATGAAATACATTGTGAATGGCAAACGACACCGGAAGATCCAGGCGAAAGGATACAGGATTAAGGATTTCCAATATCTTGTAAGGACCAATGAAGCGAGGCTTAAATTTGGGAGAGGAGACCTTCATAGGAACAAATCGAGAAGACAGCCATACCAAATCCCCAACGCGAAGTCGGGGACCCACACCGCGGCGGCGGTTGGCAAAACGCTGAGCCTTCTCCTGTGACAACTTCAAGTTGTCCACCACATGACTCCAGATCCGCTGCAACCTATCCACCACAGAATCCACCCCATGACAGTCAGAAGGCTCCACATGTCCCGAGGAAAAACGAGGATGGAAACCAGAGTTGCAGAAAAATGGCGAAACCAAGGTGGCGGAACTAGCCCGATTATTAAGGGCAAATTCAGCCAACGGCAAGAAGGTCACCCAATCATCCTGATCAGAAGAGACAAAACACCTCAAATAAGCCTCCAGAGTCTGATTAGTTCGCTCCGTTTGTCCGTTAGTCTGGGGATGAAAAGCGGACGAAAACGACAAATCAATGCCCATCCTACCACAAAAGGATCGCCAGAACCTGGAAACAAACTGGGATCCTCTGTCCGACACAATATTCTCAGGAATGCCGTGCAAACGAACCACGTTCTGGAAGAACACAGGAACCAGATCAGAAGAGGAGGGCAGCTTAGGCAAAGGAACCAAATGGACCATCTTGGAGAAACGATCACATATCACCCAGATGACAGACATGCCCTGAGACACCGGAAGATCAGAAATGAAATCCATAGAGATGTGTGTCCAAGGTCTCTTCGGGACAGGCAAGGGCAAGAGCAACCCGCTGGCACGAGAACAGCAAGGCTTAGCTCGAGCACAAGTTCCACAGGACTGCACAAATGACCGCACATCCCTAGACAAGGAAGGCCACCAAAAGGACCTGGCCACCAGATCTCTGGTGCCAAAAATTCCCGGGTGCCCTGCCAACACTGAGGAATGAACCTCGGAAATGACTCTGCTGGTCCATTTAGCAGGCACAAACAATCTGTCAGATGGACAAGAGTCAGGCCTACCAGCCTGAAATCTCTGCAACACACGCCGCAGATCAGGAGAAATAGCTGACAAGATAACTCCTTCCTTAAGAATACCCACAGGTTCAGCGACTCCAGGAGCATCAGGCACAAAGCTCCTAGACAGAGCATCGGCCTTCACATTCTTAGAACCTGGTAAATACGAGACCACAAAGTCAAAACGGGAGAAAAACAATGACCAGCGGGCCTGTCTAGGATTCAGGCGTTTAGCAGACTCGAGATACATCAGATTTTTGTGATCAGTCAAGACCACCACACGATGCTTAGCACCCTCGAGCCAATGACGCCACTCCTCAAATGCCCACTTCATGGCCAACAACTCCCGATTGCCCACATCATAATTTCGCTCTGCCGGCGAAAACTTCCTGGAGAAAAAGGCACAAGGTCTCATAGCAGAGCAACCAGGGCCTCTCTGTGACAAAACGGCCCCTGCCCCAATCTCCGAAGCATCCACCTCCACCTGAAAGGGAAGTGAGGTGTCAGGTTGGCACAAAACAGGCGCCGAAGTAAACCGGCGTTTCAACTCCTGGAAAGCCTCCACGGCAGCAGGAGCCCAGTTAGCTACATCAGAGCCTTTCTTGGTCATATCCGTCAATGGTTTAACAACGCTAGAAAAATTTGCGATAAAACGACGGTAGAAGTTAGCAAAACCCAAGAACTTCTGAAGACTCTTAACTGACGAGGGTTGAGTCCAATCATGAATAGCTCGGACCTTGACTGGGTCCATCTCCACAGCAGAAGGGGAAAAAATGAACCCCAAAAAGGGAACCCTCTGTACACCAAAGAGACACTTTGAGCCTTTAACAAACAAAGAATTTTCACGCAAAATCTTAAAAACCATCCTGACCTGCTCCACATGCGAGTCCCAATCATCAGAAAAAAACAGAATATCATCCAGATAAACAATCAAAAATTTATCCAGATACTTCCGGAAAATGTCATGCATGAAGGACTGAAAAACTGAAGGTGCATTAGAGAGCCCAAATGGCATCACCAAGTACTCAAAATGACCTTCGGGCGTATTGAATGCGGTTTTCCATTCATCGCCTTGCTTAATGCGCACAAGGTTGTACGCACCACGAAGGTCTATCTTGGTGAACCACTTGGCACCTTTAATCCGGGCAAACAAGTCTGACAACAGCGGCAAAGGATACTGAAATTTGACAGTGATCTTGTTTAAAAGCCGATAGTCAATACAAGGCCTCAAAGATCCGTCCTTTTTGGCCACAAAAAAGAATCCCGCACCAAGAGGGGAAGAAGAAGGACGGATATGCCCCTTCTCAAGAGACTCCTTGATATATGAACGCATCGCGGTATGTTCAGGTACTGACAAATTAAACAGTCTCCCCTTAGGAAACTTACTGCCAGGAATCAAATCTATTGCACAGTCACATTCCCTATGAGGAGGCAGTGCACTGGACTTAGACTCGCTGAAGACATCCTGATAATCAGACAAATACGCCGGAACTTCCGAAGGCGTAGAAGAAGCAATAGACAAGGGCAGGGAATCTCCATGAATTCCATGGCAGCCCCAACTTGACACCGACATTGCCTTCCAGTCCAAGACTGGATTATGGGTCTGTAACCATGGCAAACCCAAAACAACCAAATCATGCATCTTATGCAGAACAAGAAAACGTATCACCTCCCGATGTTCGGGAGTCATGCACATGGTAACCTGTGTCCAAAACTGCGGTTTATTTTTTGCCAAAGGCGTAGCATCAATACCCCTAAGAGGGATAGGATTTTCTAATGGCTCCAGAACAAAACCGCAGCGCTTGGCAAATGACAGATCCATCAGACTCAGGGCAGCACCTGAGTCTACAAACGCCATGACAGGATACGATGACAGTGAGCAAATCAAAGTTACAGATAGAATAAATTTAGGTTGCAAATTACCAATGGCGACAGGACTAACAACCCTAGTAAGACGTTTAGAGCATGCTGAGATAAATGTGTAGAATCACCACAGTAGTAACACAAGCCATTCTGGCGTCTATGAATTTTCCGCTCATTTCTAGTCAGGATTCTATCACATTGCATTAAATCAGGTGCCTGTTCAGACAACACCATGAGGGAATTTGCGGTTTTGCGCTCCCGCAACCGCCGGTCGATTTGAATTGCCAGGGCCATGGAATCATTCAGACCTGTGGGAATGGGAAAACCCACCATCACATTCTTAATGGCTTCAGAAAGGCCATTTCTGAAATTTGCAGCCAATGCACACTCGTTCCACGGGGTCAGCACGGACCATTTCCGAAATTTTTGGCAATACACTTCAGCCTCGTCCTGGCCCTGAGACATAGCCAGCAAGGCTTTTTCTGCCTGAATCTCAAGATTGGGTTCCTCATAAAGCAAACTGAGCGCCAGAAAAAACGCATCAATATCAGCCAATGCCGGATCTCCTGGCGCCAGCGAGAAGGCCCAATCCTGAGGGTCGCCCCGTAAAAAAGAAATAACAATTTTCACTTGCTGAGCGGAGTCTCCAGATGAACAGGGTCTCAGGGACAAAAACAATTTACAATTATTCCTGAAATTTCTAAATTTAAATCGGTCTCCGGAAAACAGTTCAGGAATCGGTATCTTAGGTTCTGACATAGGATTTCTGATAACATAATCTTGTATGCCCTGCACACGAGCAGTAAGCTGGTCCACACCTGTAATCAAGGTCTGGACATTCATGTCTGCAGCAAACACAAGCCACTCAGAGGTAAAGGGGAAAAGAAAAAAAAATGAGAAAGAGAAAAAAAAACTCAGAATTTTCTTTCTTATAATCCCGCTTCTGCAATGCATTTAACATTTAATACTGGCCTGGCAAACTGTTATGACCCCAATGGCGAGGGTCTCAGAGGAACAAGTAAGTCTGCGAAGTACAAAAATCCAGCTCATAGGGCAGTGGTAACTGGGTTGACCATATATCTACTCCTAACGCCAACACTAGAAGTAGCCGGGGAACATGCCTACGTTGGTCGCTAGATGTCTCGCGCCAGCCGGAGGACTAACTACCCCTAGAAGAGGAAAACAAAGACCTCTCTTGCCTCCAGAGAATAGACCCCAAAAGTTGGATACAAGCCCCCCACAAATAATAACGGTGAGGTAAGAGGAAATGACAAACACAGAGATGAACTAGGTTTAGCAAAGAGAGGCCCACTTACTAATAGCAGAATGTAGTAAGATAACTTATATGGTCAACAAAAACCCTATCAAAAATCCACACTGGAAATTCAAGAACCCCCGAACCGTCTAACGGCCCGGGGGGAGAACTCCAGCCTCCCTAGAGCTTCCAGCAAGGTTAGGATACAGATTATGTACAAGCTGGACAAAAATGCAAACAAAAACAAATAGCAAAAAGCAAGAAAGCAGACTTAGCTTAATCTAGCAGGAACCAGGATCAGTAGACAAGAGCAAAACAGATTAGCTCTGATTACAACGTTGCCAGGCATTGAACTGAAGGTCCAGGGAGCTTATATAGCAACACCCCTGACCTAACGACCCAGGTGAGCATACAAGGGATGGCAGACATTCCCAGAGTCAAATCACTAGTAACCACTAGAGGGAGCCAAAAAGGTAAATTCACAACACATCTCTGTATGGCTCCTAGGAGGACTCACTGACTAACCCCATACGGGCTCACTTCCTGTCCCCATTCTTCTAGCAACATCATTAACCATTTCTCACAATTAACTAGCTTACTACATATAACTTTTACATGCAAGCATTATCACTATTTCTCTTAAGGCATCATTATACTTTAAGTGCTATGGGTAAACGTTCCCTTTAAGAGGGGACCAAGTCTCTATGAGGTAGTGCAACTTTCTCAAGCTGCAAGTCAGTGTGCAGCAAGGACTCTGGTACTGCTTCCAGGAACAGTTTCTTCGCAAAGAGTCCTTTTTTTTTGTAAAACCAGTAGAGGGCACCTCTAACAAGGTGCAAACTATTTACAGTGAGTTTGTAATCATGCAGTGTTCATGATCCAGCAGTTCTTTTCAACAATGATGAACGAGAAACAAAACTAAAAAAAAGCAATAATAGGGATCCCGGGTAAACAAAGGGATCCCTTTAAGAATTAAACCTAGACGGGTATTATCAGCAAAAACACATAAAAAGACGGACAGTTAACTATTTATATTTGCGGCTTTTCGAGGTTTAGTTGGATTCCAGTGATGGCCCCCCTGAGTGTTGGCCCTCACCTGCCACAACATAGAGGGCGTCTGCACCCTGGATAGGAGTCTGTGTACTCACATTTCGCCTTGGTGTGATGGTCCTCAGGCACTTGGCACACAGGGTAATCGATGGGAAAGCTGCTGGTGGGGAGGCATGCGATGGTACAGTCACCTCTGGTCGGTATCTGCGTACATGCAGGGCATACCACCCTTTCTCTCCCCAATGCCGGGTGTACCGAACACGGTCCCCCGGATAGAGATCCCGACCTGCCTGACGCCGGAGCTCTTTCTTGCGGGCCCACTCCTCTTCCTGCTGGCGCAGCTGCTGGCGATATTCCCTCTGGCGGATGACCTCGATACTCTCCCCCTTCTCCTGGACATCCCCTGGGAACCCAATCAGATCGGTGGTGGCCGCACGGGTTCACTTGAAGGTCACCCATTCTCCCTGAAAATTTACGGGCTGCTTGGTGGGTTGCAGGGGGTTGTCGGCCGTCTGCAGGGTTTCCCAGGGCCTCTCGCATTCAATGCGACTACACACCCATCCGGGTGGTCGTGGTGGAGGTGATTCCACATCCACCAGCAAGGACTCTTCAGTCGCCGCGGCAGGGTCGGCGCTGTTACCTGCTTCCGGAGCATCTCCGGAGTCGGCCTCCTCTGCTGCCGGTTGCGGTACCAGTGCCTGGTGATGACGCGGTCCCTCACCTGCGATGGCCGCTCGCTGGCACAGACTCCGGAACTGTCGGCACAGCTCTTCCACCTCCGCTCCGAGGATTTCCTGGTCTGCGCAGCCTGGTAGGAGCTCCCTCGGCTCCCATTGGTGGGGACTGGTACGGGTCTTCTCCCCCTCTCCTGGGTCACTTCCGCTCGCCATGCTGCCAACCAGATTCTGCCTCGTGGCATCCAGGGGTTCTTGCTCCTCCCCGTCCGGAGGGCGGCCTCTCTCTCCCTCACCATCCCACACTAGGAGGCGGACCTTTCTCATTGAGGGACATATCTCCCGGACATAGTAGTATCTGTGAGGGGCTGGTTCCACCTTCACGCCACTTTTCCAGGCTACACCCACGATGACACGCCCCACTCTTCCTGCACGCCACATGGTACTACAATGGCGGCGGTTTTGGCGGTAATACACAGTCTTTGCAATAAGTCACAGTCCAGGCACAATTCAATCACAGTTCCAAGGCACACATGACCTGACTCTTCAGGCTTAAGTACATCCTGTTCGTGACGCCAAGTTTGGAGCACCCCCCTACCACAGGGCCACTGAGTCCTAGTACCGGGTCTCCCTTCTGGCTCTGGCGATGTCACGGTGGCTAGACCCCGGCCTGTGACCCTGTTAAGGGGGATCCAATAAAGGAATAACAGTTCGATGTGTGGGTGGTGGTGATGATATGGTGCGGTGCCGGTCGCAGTAATTAACGAGGACACCAGGTTGCAGTCTCTTTACCTCTTTACTGAAGGCTCAAGATCCCCAGTCTGGAATACGGTTAACCGGGCGGTGAGAGTCCGGCTGGTCCGATGGCACCTCCAGAGCTCCCTTTGCAGGTGGAAATCTGTGCCTACCTTCTAGCGCTTGTGTGTTGTGGTCCTCCCCTGCGATGCTTACGGGATAGTCCCCACAACTGTTGTGTCTGTTTCTGAAGTTCCCTCACAACTCGATCAAGATGTTCTGCTTCGTCCCCCAGATTATATGGCTAGGACGCACCCGTATGACGGGTAGGCTCAGAGTTCTTCCGGGACCCTAGAGTCGCCCCTCTCCAAATGTTGCCCCCTATTTCTTCTTAGGTGATTAGGGTGAGACAGCCCGCCTATAACTGACTGTCCTGCCGTAGGTTTGAAGTTAGGCCTGGAGCTCTATACTTCCTCGGCGTTTCCGGCCACCGGCTGCGCGCCTCAGTAGGATGTTGCCTCGGTCTTACAGCACGACTCCTACTGGAGTTTCTCCTTGTTGCGTCGATCTCGTTTCTCACCCTCCTCAATACACCTTGCTTCTTATCCTTTCTCCGGGCACCGCCGCAAGGAAGTGCAGGCGCGGTCCCTTTACGTTCTCTCTAGTTCGCTAGGTCAATGCCAGGATCCCACTCCTGACAAGGACCCCCCTGAGTCTCTCCCCGCAACACCCTCTGCCACAGGATGTTGCCTGTTCGATTCCCAGTCAGCTTCTGTCTAACTTCCTATCTAACCCCCAGTTTTACCAGACTGTGAGGAGTGGCCTAATACATAGCACCCTTAGCTCCCCCTGGAGGCCAGACTGTGAAGTGTATTGGTGTCTGTGATACCTGCTCAGGTGAACTCCTTCAGTGCCATCAGACGTACCATCACTCCCCTTAGTGGCGGAGCATCAGTACTGCAATGACCAGGACTCTGGGGCGCTGCACTATGACTTAGTTTCTCACCCTCTACAACACAATTCTCTTCGTGTCCTTTCTAAGGATGCTGCCGCACGTGGGGCAGGCGCAGCTCCGTAGCCTTCTATCTATGCCTCTGACAGGATACCACCCCTGTCAGGGACCCTCTGTCTGCAGTTCAGATGTTCCTCCTTTCCCCTGTCTGCCTGACAGGTGTTGCCTGGGCAAAGCCCAGTCAGCTTCTGACTAACTTTCTATCCAGCCCACCAGTTTTACCCTTTTGTGAGGAGTGCCCTAGTAGATAGGAGCAAGGCTCCCCCTGGTGGTCTGGAGTGTGAAGTGTGGTGTATGGTTTGTGATACCTGGTAGGAAGATCTCCTTTATTGCCGTCAGACGTAATATCACTCCCCCTGGTGGAAGAACGACAGTACTGCAACGACCAGGACTCTGGGGTGCTGCATTTGATTTTATTTTTATTGTTTTATTTTGAATGGAGCAAAAAGGGGGTGATTTAAACTTTTATATTTTTTAAAGTTTTTCATATTTTTTAAGACTTTTTAAAAAACTTTTGCTATGCTTCAATAGCCTCCATGGGAGGCTAGAAGCTGGCATAGCCTGATCGGCTCTGCTACATAGGAGCG
This sequence comes from Ranitomeya variabilis, assembly GCF_051348905.1. Lineage (NCBI taxonomy): Eukaryota > Metazoa > Chordata > Amphibia > Anura > Dendrobatidae > Ranitomeya > Ranitomeya variabilis. The sequence continues at coordinate 608,456,479 of NC_135235.1, forward strand.
ATGCATAGATCGATCCTATGTAGTAGAATTGCTGCATTGCTATGAGCGCCGACCACAGGGTGGCGCTCACAGCAATCCGGTATCAACAACCATAGAGGTCTTCAGTAGACCTCTGGTTGTCATGCTGATGCATCGCTGACCTCTGATCAAGTGACGGGAGTCAGCGGTGATTGTATTTCTGGCCCGATGGCTGGAAGCGCTATTTAAATGCCGCTGTCAGCATTTGACTGTGGCATTGCACCCGCCGCTATTGCAGACACATGTCAGCTGTACAAAGCAGCTGACATGTCCTGGTTTTGATGCGGGCTCACCGCCGGAGGGTTCTGACCTCGGACGTACTATCCTGTCCCAGGTCGAAAGGGGTTAAACAGATATTGTGCTTCATGCAAATTCCGTGTGTGTGTGTGTGTCTTTTATTTAACTCTTTATTTACCATTTTATTAATGAGGGAATCTGGCTGACACCTGCTCATTACTAAACCTTGGGCTTGGTATTACACATATATATATGTATATATACAGTATATATATATATATATATATATATATATATATACTATATAATTGTCTAAGGGTCACTTCCGTCTTTCTGTCTGTCTGTCACGGATATTCATTGGTCGCGGCCTCTGTCTGTCATGGAATCCAAGTCGCTGATTGGTCTCGGCAGCTGCCTGTCATGGCTGCCGCGACCAATCAGCGACGGGCACAGTCCGATTAGTCCCTCCCCTACTCCCCTGCAGTCACTGCCCGGCACCCGCTCCATAATCCCCTTCCCCTCCAGTCACCGCTCACACAGGGTTAATGGCAGCGGTAACGGGCCACGGTGTAACGCACTCCATTACCGCTGCTATTAACCCTGTGTGTCCCCAACTATTTACTATTGACGCTGCCTATGCAGAATCAATAGTAAAAATGTCATGTTAAAAATAATAATTAAAAAAAAAAAACCTGCTATACTCACCATCCGCGGCCTTTCGTGCTCCTCGCGACGCTACGGTGACCGCTCCATGCAAGCGGCAGGTTCCGGTCCCAAGAATGGTACGCCAGAAGGACCTTCCATGACGTCACGGTCATGTGACCGCGACGTCATGACTGGCCCTACGACAAGGACCTTCCATGACGTCACGGTCATGTGACCGCGACGTCATCACAGGTCCTGCGCGCCTGCGCTAGAAGGACCTGCCATGACGTCACGGTCATGTGACCGCGACGTCATCACACCCTGATGCCTGCACCGTGCACAGGACCAGGACTTCAACGGGCCCTCGGAGGGTGAGTATATGTTTATTTTTTATTTTAACTCTGTATACTACGTGGCTCTGTGCTGTATACTCCGTCGCTGTGCAATATACTACCTGGCTGGGCAATATACTACGTAGCTGGGCAATATACTACGTAACTGGGCAATATGGCTGGGCAATATACTTCGTGGCTGGGCAATATACTACGTACGTGGCTGGGCAATATACTATGTGGCTGGGCAATATACTACGTGGCTGGACAATATACTACATGGCTGGGCAATATACTACGTGACTTGGCAATATACTACGTGGCTGGGCAATATACTACGTACATGGCTGGGCAATATACTACTTGACTGGCCAATATACTACGTGACTGGGCAATATACTACGTACGTGGCTGGGCAATATACTACGTGACTAGGCAATATACTACATAACTGGGCAATATACTACGTCACTGGGCAATATACTACGTGGCTGGGCAATATACTACGTGACTGGGCAATATACTACGTGACTGGGCAATATACTATGTACATGGCTGGGCAATATACTACTTGACTGGCCAATATACTACGTGACTGGGCAATATACTACGTACGTGGCTGGGCAATATACTATGTGACTAGGCAATATACTACGTAACTGGGCAATATACTACGTCACTGGGCAATATACTACGTGGCTGGGCAATATACTACGTGACTGGGCAATATACTACGTGACTGGGCAATATACTATGTACATGGCTGGGCAATATACTACTTGACTGGCCAATATACTACGTGACTAGGCAATATACTACGTAACTGGGCAATATACTACGTCACTGGGCAATATACTACGTGGCTGGGCAATATACTACGTGACTGGGCAATATACTACGTGACTGGGCAATATACTACGTACATGGCTGGGCAATATACTACTTGACTGGCCAATATACTACGTGACTGGGCAATATACTACGTACGTGGCTGGGCAATATACTACGTGACTAGGCAATATACTACGTAACTGGGCAATATACTACGTCACTGGGCAATATACTACGTGGCTGGGCAATATACTACGTGTCTGGGCAATATACTACGTGGGCTGTGCAATATACTACGTGGGCTGTGCAATATACTATGTGGACATGCATATTCTAGAATACCCGATGCGTTAGAATCGGGCCACCATCTAGTATATATATATATATATATATATATATTGTAAGATTGCTCTTACTGAGTGTATTGGGGACACTCGCTTGGCCCGGGATTCAAGCACACGGGCACGTTTTTTTCCAAAACAAAACAGTCTATATGGTTTATTAAGCCTCATAAACCGGGTTATGCACAGCTCATTATGTACATCTCATGAAACACAACAGGCACCAACTGGTGATATTAATTTGCAGCTTTAAACACTTCATTTATGGCTTTGACTCACGGACACTAAACATGCTGGACCTCTCACTTCGTCCAGTTACCATGGGTGTCCGTACGCCGAACAGTTCACCAATGTCTCAAGTCACATACAGCACACGTGACTCAGGGTCGCGGTCTCTAATCACGCTGAACCTCACTCCGTTCAGTTGCCGTGGGAGACCACACAGTTCATGATACAAGCACCAACAGATTATGGTGGTACCTTACGGGAGCTCCTGCTCCACCTGCTGACTCCTTGTCAGTCCACTGGGAAAACTGCCTCACGGGAATCACCAACTTGCCTTTGCGGCATATCTTGGTTAGTCCAGACCCTCCGGAGGACTGTAGCTTCCCCAAGTTTCACTGTGCGCTGCTCAGGGATCCGGTCCTACTCCCAGGACCTCCCACGCTGCTCAGGGATCCGGTCCTACACCCAGGACCTCCCAACACCAGCATGTGCTTTCAGGAAGCCTCCTCCCAGGTCTTCCAACACAGGAACATACACAGGACCACGAGACCCACACCCTGGTCACATTATTTACCTTGTAACCACACCCCATTGTTGTGAATTCTGTTCTTGGACTCCCTCCTGTGGTCATGAATGGTACTTTGGTTAGTTCTGCTTTTGGACTCCCTCTGGTGGCTTTGAGCGGAACTGCTGGTCACTGAGGTTGGCTTTGTCAGCTGCTCTCGTTTATTGCTATGTTGGCTTCCCTATTTAACTCCACTCAGATCGTTGCTTCATGCCAGCGTTCAATGTTCAGTATTGGTTCAGATCTCTCTTGGACTTCTCTGAGGACCTGTCTACTCCAGCAGAAGCTAAGTCTTTGCTAGTTCATTTGTTGTTACTGCTTCCTGAATATATTTCTTAGTACTGCCAATTTCTAGTCCAGCTTGCTATCATGATATTCCCTTGCTAGCTGGAAGCTCTGGGGTGCAGAGTGGCACCTCCACACCGTGAGTCGGTGTGGGGAGTCTTTTTGCTTACTCTGCGTGGTTTTTTGTAGTCTTTTGTGCTGACCGCATAGTTCCCTTTTCTATCCTCTGACTATTTAGTGAAGTCTGGCCTCCTCTGCTAAAACCTGTTTCATTCCTGTGTTTGTGACTTTCCTCTTAACTCACAGTCAATATATGTGGGGGGCTGCCTTTACCTTTGGGGAATTTCTCTGAGGCAAGATTAGGCTTCTATTTCTATCTTTAGGGGTAGTTAGCTCTTAGGCTGTGAAGAGGCGTCTAGGGAGAGTTAGGTACGCTCCACGGCTATTTCTAGTGTGTGTGTGATAGGAGTAGGGTTTGCGGTCAGCAGAGTTCCCACTTTCCCAGAGCTTGTTCCGATTACTAGTTTACTCATCAGGTCATTCCGGGTGCTCCTAACCACCAGGTCCATAACACCCCATAGGTGAGGTATATCACATGGGCTGATCACGTGATCATGACATCACTGCAGGTCCTCATACTCCTGCAGGGAAAAAGGTACAGTGAGTGCCCTCACCAAGTGGTGAGGTATGTGGGTAGCCAGACCCTCCCATCTCTCATAGCTACCCGCAACCTGGACCCAGGTGCACTAAATGACATCTTCAGTGCTTACGTGCTCTAAAGACAAGATACTCCGGGTTGCATCTCAGGGAGTATCCTTCCCTGTGACACATACCTCCCATTAACCACAATGCCGGACACTGTCTCACTATCACATCCATGCATACAACTGCCATGGATTCTCACGGCCTCAATATGCCTCCGTGCGCATACTGAGGAGACCATGCAGCGCCCCCTACCTGTTACAGGGGTCACTGCACCACATATCCCCCCCTCTGTTCAAACTTGTGGGGTTGAACATCTGTCAGATACCTGGGGACTCGAGACCGGGTACCCAAGTCACCTTGCCCTACTAGTCGAGAGGGCCCTCTCAGTCGGGTTTGGGCATCATGGTCAATCTGGCGTCGCAATCCCCTTGCACCCATACGACCTGTCTGGACTGACTGTTTGTCAACACGTCCTCTACTGGGTCTCTCACCTAAGTCACTCAGCCCTGAGCTAACTGAGACGACACTTCTTTTATTTCTTTCATCAGGCCTCTTTCTGTAACCTCTCTGCTGGCCATTTCTTCGATGGTCTTTATGTCCTCTGTTAGCTTCATCTTGAGGACCTTCAGCCCTTAGTGAACCTCTTCGCCTCTCTAACCCGTGAGATGAAGCTGGCGGCCATCTGTTTCCCATTTTCTGCAGCTCTTTATTCATCTGCTCTCTCTCACGTCTTAGCTGCTCGATATCTTTTAGGTACGCCACGCGATACCCCAGGTGCATCCGGATATTCTCAAGACTCTCCATGGACCCAACAATAAGGAATGGAACCATCCCATCTTCACCCACGTCCTGGGCCTCGTCATCAGCCGGAATCCTCAGTCTCTTTACACTGGATTTATTCACTATCTCCTGCATCACTCTCCCAAGTCATCCGACGACTTTCGCCACCAGAGCTTTGGGCACTTGGATGACTTCTTCCACAAAGCCTAGCCGATTTTGAGCTTCTCTCGCAAGCTCCAGACGTCGAGCGGCTTCCTCATTTCTCAACAGGATCATCCGTCTTGTGTGGAGACATTGTAGGTGCATATCCCTTAGAATAGCCACCCGCTTCACTGTGACTTCCTTAGTCAACAGTATCACCAGCTGTTCTGTCTCTGATGCCCAGTGCACACTACATGCTTCTACTGCCTTTTTAAAGGCCTCATGCGCACCCTCACTGGTACATGCACTCCGCACGTCCTCGGGTATCTCCACCACGCACTTGAAGAACGGGGTCTCATCTTCTTCACGGACATCTGCCATGACCGGGTGACTGTCTTGCTCCGCTTTTAGCACGAACTCTTCCTCAGCTTTACCCTCTTCAAGACCCCTGGTCAAGATGGGCATTAGCAGCTTCACCTCATTACCACTCTGGTGTCGACACGGTAAGTCTGCAACCACCACCTCTTCCTCCTCTTGTAGAGGGCCTTTTAGTGCTTCTCTGAGCACTTCCATGTCTTCCTTTAAGGCCTTGGTCATAATTTGCCACTTTGACAGGTGACCTCTGAGCTCTGCCACCTCTTTCTCCAAGGCTCCCACACGGTACTCAGCAGCCTGTCTCCGAAGCTCCTCTTGCTTCAACCGGGTGTCAACTTCAGGCCCCCCTCCTTCGGTGGCCACCTCTTTGCACCCTTTACATCTCCGGTGACCATAGGATTTGCCCTTCTTGTGGGGCTCTTCTTTACTGTACCCCTTTATTTCCTCAGATTCACAGTCACCCTCGTATTCTGTGTCATACCCCACAGTATGGTGAACCCCCAAGTCACACTCTAACCGGGTGTCAGCTTCACAGGATTTATTAACCATGTCACTTAAAGTCATCTTGGGGTACACACCAGGTGACATGTCTGTAAGTTGGGCAGACGCTCCCTCCCCACTGGTCAACCCGACGTCTGACCCATCAGTCTTGGAAGGTGTTTCTGCCAACGTTGTGTCACTAAGTTGGGCCCATTCACCATTTTCCTTGGTCATACCCACCTCAGGACTGTCACCTCTAGGGGGCACATTCTCAACATTACTACCTCCCATACACATAATTTCCACAAACACTTCACCCTTTTTCCACCAGTCCCACAGTGATTCCAAATCCTGTCCTATTACCAAAGGACACGGTAAGTTCGGGACTACAGCCACCTCATGGTATGTGGAAACATCAGCTGCGACAATGTAGAGAGTGGCTAACTGAAGACGTTTAGTGTCCTCAGGTGACACAGAACTTCCTGGAAGGGTTCTCAGCAAAGACGCTTCTCTCCCCGGGTCTATCAACCCCCGCACACACTCACCATCCAGCAAAAAAGGGCACAGTTGTGACTCCTCACTGATTGCCGCCCCTTTTTTTGGCTCTGCCCCCTTTTGAGCAAGTGCTCCACTTTTTGACACCACCCCTGTTCGGGATACAGCCCCCTTTTGGGATTCCACCCCTTTTTGGGCTACTACCCCTGTTCTGGTTACCGCCCCTTTTTGGGACTCCGCCCCCTTTTGGGCAGCCATCCCTGTTTGGGGTCACCGCTCACTATTAGGGATACTCCCTGTAATGTATAAGAATTAGATCTGTCTCTTTAAGAAAGGAGGGCGGGAGTTGAGTTTAGTTTCTGTTTCAGTTCTAGCCTGAGGAGGAAATCTTATACTGCTAGTATGCTGTGTGCTGGAGGAAAAGAGAAGAATAAAATACAGTTAAAGCTTACTCTCTCTTAAATTCCTTACACCGTGTGGACATTACAACTGGCGACGAGGATGGGATTGAATCACCTGCTACTGTGAGTACTGACCCCTGCTTTACCGCTTCACATGCCAGCGCCACTGAGAGACTGCATCATGGCTGAATACTTGCACACGTTCCCACAGTTTGATATGACTGATGTCACTAATCTCTCTCATAACTGGAGAATATGGTTAAATCGATTTGAGAATTTCCTGGAAGCAATAGATATAAAAGAGGAGAACAGAAAAAGAGCCGTGTTCCTGCATTGTGCGGGCACAGGAGTCTATGACATATACAGCACATTACCAGCAGCGGAGACAGACACGTACAGCAAATGCTCCAAAGCTCTCACTGACTACTTCAACCCTAAACAAAACATCAGATATGAAAGATACAAGTTCAGGATTGCTAAGCAGCTTCCAGAAGAATCCATAGACACCTATGTCACCCGCCTAAAAGAACTAGCACATGGGTGTGCATTTACTGACGTAGATGATGAAATCCTAACTCAAGTAATTGTCACCTGCTCGTCTAATAACATAAGGCGTAAAGCTCTGCAGCAGGATCTCTCTCTGCATGATTTACTCAAGATGGCCCGTGCTATAGAAATAGCAGATCATCAGGCAACTGCAATGGAGAATGGGGATAATTTACATGTGCATAATCTCAAACATAACAGTGCACAAGGCAAGCAAGCCCCGCAACAGAAGAAATGTTATAGATGTGGACAAGATTTCCCTCACCACATGAACAAATGTCCAGCTATAGGACAAACTTGCAGCAAATGTGGAAAAGGGAACCATTTTGCAGTTGTCTGCAAATCAGCACCCAAAAAAGTCTCCTCTGCCAATGACAAAGCCTGCAAATATAAAAATGGTAAATCAGGATATAGAAGAAATGTCTGTGGCTGAGAACTATGTGTTCACAACTTCTGTCACTGGCTCAGTGCAGTCTCCATGTATTACACTCACCATCTGCAACACGGATATCACCTTTACAATAGATACAGGAGCTTCGGTGGATATCATAGACAGCAATGCTTATGAACAGTTGAAAACAAAGCCAGTTTTACAGCAAGTGCATACTAAAATATTTCCATATGGATCTAAAACACCTCTAGTTACAATGGGACAATTTGATGCTGAACTTAGCTATAAAGAAAATAGGCAGAAAACCACTTTTCACACATTACAAGGATCAGGAGGCTGTCTTCTCAGCTATCACACTGCCTTGAAGCTAGGACTCATCCAGATTGTTCATACCATAACTGACCCTGCGGACCTGGATGTACAAGCCATGGTGAACAGTTTTCCCTCCCTATTTAGTGGATTGGGGAAATTAAAGGACTCTCAAGTGCATCTTCATGTGGATGACACTGTTCGTCCAGTAGCCCAGGCTCACAGGCGTATTCCATTTCACCTGAGAAAGAAGGTAGAAAAGGAACTCCAATTACTCCTGGATGATGATGTCATAGAAACTGTTTCTGGTCCCACTCCGTGGGTCTCTCCACTTGTGGTAGTTCCAAAACCAAAGACTCCAGAGCAGGTAAGACTGTGTGTTGACATGCGCCTGCCCAACACTGCTATTCAAAGGGAAAGACACATCTCACCCACAATTGATGACATTATTCATTCATTAAATGGAGCAACCGTTTTTTCAAAGCTCAACCTCAATAAGGGCTATCATCAATTAAAATTGAGTCCAGAATCCAGATACTTAACAACATTTTCCACCCATGTGGGTCTCAGAAGATACAAAAGATTGACGTTTGGGGTCTGCTCAGCAGCGGAAATTTTTCAAGATACGATAAGGAGCGTCATTCAACATATTCCAAATGCCTCTAATTACAGTGATGACATACTGGTTTTTGGGAAAACTCAAGCTGAACATAATCGTGCTCTATATGCTATCTTTGAATGTCTGCTCTCTGCTGGACTCACTTTAAACAAAGAAAAATGCGAATTTGATAAAAATTCATTGGAGTTCTATGGTCACATTTTCTCGGCGGAAGGAGTACGACCTGATCCCAAGAAGGTGGAATCCATCAAAGCAGCTTCAATTCCACAGGATGCCAGTGAAGTGCGCTCTTTTCTTGGAATGGCAAGTTACTGTGCTAGATATAATCCAAATTTTTCGACAATCAGCACTCCATTAAGGGAACTTACGAAACAAAATTGCGTTTTTCAATGGTCCCAAGACTGTCAGGCCTCTTTTGAAACAATCAAAAACGAACTCTGCTCAACAACCACCATGGCCTATTTTGATCCAGCTCTTCGAACCGAACTGATTGTGGACGCCAGTCCCGTGGGACTGGGTGCAATTTTAGCACAATACAAGGATGACAATCAAAGTCCCCACATCATTTCTTATGCAAGTAAAAGCTTAACAAGCACTGAAAGAAAGTATTCACAACCTGAAAAAGAAAGCTTGGCAGTCGTCTGGGGATGTGAACACTTTCACTTATTTCTCTATGGCGCTCCCTTCACTATTGTCACAGATTATCAAGCTCTCCTTACAATTTTTGGAAATCCCCGAGCTAAAATGCCGGCACGGATTGAACGATGGGGTCTACGTCTACAGGACTATAATTACAAAATTGTTCACAAACCTGGAAAATACAGCAATCCGGCTGATTATCTCTCAAGACATCCTACGAATGATGATTTACCTGTGCATTCCTCCATTGAAGAATACATCCACTTTGTTGCAGCTCACGCCGTGCCAAAAGCACTTTCTGTTGATCAGTTTGTGAATACAACAACAAGTGACAAGACACTCTGTGCCTTAATACAAATTATCCAAAATAGAAGGTGGCATGAAATTCAAAAGAAAAAATTTCCTGAAGATGGGATTGATCTGAAAGAGTTAAAACTATTTTCAAATGTACGTGAGGAATTATCAGTCACTGAAGATCAACTCATCCTTCGTGGTACCAAACTGGTTGTACCTAAGGCCTTGCGCAACCTAGTCATACAGATAGCACACGAAGGTCATCTAGGAATTGTTGGCACAAAAAAGTTACTCAGAGAAAAAGTGTGGTTCCCAAATATGGATAAATTGGTGGAAGAGAAGATTAGACATTGCTCCACTTGTCAATTAATTACTCCATCATCAACTCTAGAGCCATTACAAATGTCTCCGTTACCCACTGCTGTATGGGAGGAAGTGGCAGTCGACATATATGGACCATTACCAAATGGCCAATACATTCTAGTAACAATTGATGAATATTCTAGATACCCTGTCATTTCATTCATCTCTTCAACGTCTGCTAATAGTGTCATACCAGAACTGGACGACATATTCTCTGCATATGGTATTCCAAGAGTGGTCAAAACAGATAATGGACCTCCATTCAATGGACACGTGTTTGCACAGTTTTCTGAATACTTGGGGTTCAGCCACAGAAAAATCACACCTTGCTGGCCGCAAGCTAATGGAATCGTAGAACGTTTCATGCGCACCATGGGGAAACGAATCAAGGCAGCTAGCCTGGAGCACACCCCACTGAAACAGTCACTATACAAATTCCTGCGCAATTACCGCAACACGCCACATTCCACCACTAATGCTGCTCCATCTCATCTCATGTTCAGCAGAACTCTTCGTACACGGATCCCTGATGTGACCAGCCATCCCTTACCAAATGACTCTTCAGTGCGATCAACGGATTTCTTTAACAAGCAAGCCATAAAACATTATGCAGACAGAAGGCGACAGGCACAGCCATGTGCCATCAAAAGAGGTGATATGGTTGTTGTGCGTCAAAAATCAACCAACAAAACCTCAGCTGTATATAGTCCTGCAAAATATAATGTTACTGAGAGAAAAGGCAGTATGGTCATGGCTGAGCGAGACGGACACTCCATCACTCGAAATTCCTCACATTTTAAAATCATACCGCAGAACAATGGTAATGAACTCCCACCAGTGGAAGATTTGATAACCGACGGTGGAGAGGACCAACAAGAGGTGACTGATCTGTCAGCACTGGACACCCCCAATGAACCCAGACATTACCCTACACGGGAAAGAAGGGCTCCATCGAGACTTATTGAAGAGATATAGTTTAAAAAAAGGGGGAATAAGACAATACAGATATATGGTTTTTCTTGGTCATTTTCGTGTTGTTACATTGTCAATATTTGTTTTATGTTGTTAATATATATATATATATATATATATATATATATATATATATATATATATATAAAAAAAAGGGGATGATGTAATGTATAAGAATTAGATCTGTCTCTTTAAGAAAGGAGGGCGGGAGTTGAGTTTAGTTTCTGTTTCAGTTCTAGCCTGAGGAGGAAATCTTATGCTGCTAGTATGCTGTGTGCTGGAGGAAAAGAGAAGAATAAAATACAGTTAAAGCTTACTCTCTCTTAAATTCCTTACACCGTGTGGACATTACACTCCCTTCCTTGGGTTACACCCCGTGGACTTCCCCACGGCACTCAGGCCCCAGTTCGCACAGTACAGCCCTATGTCTCTGGGCTTGTACTGGCCCTTTAAGTGTCTGCAAAACTTGAGGGAAAAAAAAATATATATTTTTTTTCTTTATATGTCCCTTCACTAGCTCCTGCTGGTACTGCCGCAGCTCCCGCTGCAGTCACATACAACCAGCACCTCCGGGTGCTGACCACAAGCCGCTGCTGCGGAACCTCTTGCTGCAACCACAGCTACACTCCACAAGGCTCTACCGCAGACTTCGTGGCCCCGCCGAGCCACAGCAATTAACTCTGAACGTGCCTCCTGGACCGTTGCCCGCTTCGAGCACCATATGTAAGATTGCTCTTACTGAGTGTATTGGGGGACACTCGCTTGGCCCGGGATTCAAGCACACGGGCACGTTTTTTTCCAAAACAAAACAGTCTATATGGTTTATTAAGCCTCATAAACCGGGTTATGCACAGCTCATTATGTACATCTCATGAAACACAACAGGCACCAACTGGTGATATTAATTTGCAGCTTTAAACACTTCATTTATGGCTTTGACTCACGGACACTAAACATGCTGGACCTCTCACTTCGTCCAGTTACCATGGGTGTCCGTACGCCGAACAGTTCACCAATGTCTCAAGTCACATACAGCACACGTGACTCAGGGTCGCAGTCTCTAATCACGCTGAACCTCACTCCGTTCAGTTGCCGTGGGAGACCACACAGTTCATGATACAAGCACCAACAGATTATGGAGGTACCTTACGGGAGCTCCTGCTCCACCTGCTGACTCCTTGTCAGTCCACTGGGAAAACTGCCTCACGGGAATCACCAACTTGCCTTTGCGGCATATCTTGGTTAGTCCAGACCCTCCGGAGGACTGTAGCTTCCCCAAGTTTCACTGTGCGCTGCTCAGGGATCCGGTCCTACTCCCAGGACCTCCCACGCTGCTCAGGGATCCGGTCCTACACCCAGGACCTCCCAACATCAGCATGTGCTTTCAGGAAGCCTCCTCCCAGGTCTTCCAACACAGGAACATACACAGGACCACGTGACCCACACCCTGGTCACATTATGTACCTTGTAACCACACCCCATAGGTGAGGTATATCACATGGGCTGATCACGTGATCATGACATCACTGCAGGTCCTCATACTCCTGCAGGGAAAAAGGTACAGTGAGTGCCCTCACCCAGTGGTGAGGTATGTGGGTAGCCAGACCCTCCCATCTCTCATAGCTACCCGCAACCCGGACCCAGGTGCACTAAATGACATCTTCAGTGCTTACGTGCTCTAAAGACAAGATACCCCGGGTTGCATCTCAGGGAGTATCCTTCCCTGTGACACATACCTCCCATTAGCCACAATGCCGGACACTGTCTCACTATCATCCATGCATACAACTGCCATGGATTCTCACGGCCTCAATACGCCTCCGTGCGCATACTGAGACCATGCAGCGCCCCCTACCTGTTACAGGGGTCACTGCACCACAATATATATATATATATATATATATATATATATATATATATATATATATATATGTATACATATATATATATACACTCACCGGCCACTTTATTAGGTACACCTGTCCAACTTCTTGTTAACACTTAATTTCTAATCAGCCAATCACATGGCGGCAACTCAGTGCATTTAGGCATGTAGACATGGTCAAGACAATCTCCTGCAGTTCAAACCGAGCATCAGTATGGGGAAGAAAGGTGATTTGAGTGCCTTTGAACATGGCATGGTTGTTGGTGCCAGAAGGGCTGGTCTGAGTATTTCAGAAACTGCTGATCTACTGGGATTTTCACGCACAACCATCTCTAGGGTTTACAGAGAATGGTCCGAAAAAGAAAAAAAATCCAGTGAGCGGCAGTTCTGTGGGCGGAAATGCCTTGTTGATGCCAGAGGTCAGAGGAGAATGGGCAGACTGGTTCGAGCTGATAGAAAGGCAACAGTGACTCAATTCGCCACCCGTTACAACCAAGGTAGGCCTAAGAGCATCTCTGAACGCACAGTGCGTCGAACTTTGAGGCAGATGGGCTACAGCAGCAGAAGACCACACCGGGTACCACTCCTTTCAGCTAAGAACAGGAAACTGAGGCTACAATTTGTACAAGCTCATCGAAATTGGACAGTAGAAGATTGGAAAAACGTTGCTTGGTCTGATGAGTCTCGATTTCTGCTGCGACATTCGGATGGTAGGGTCAGAATTTGGCGTAAACAACATGAAAGCATGGATCCATCCTGCCTTGTATGGAGCATCTTTGGGATGTGCAGCCGACAAATCTGCGGCAACTGTGTGATGCCATCATGTCAATATGGACCAAAATCTCTGAGGAATGCTTCCAGCACCTTGTTGAATCTATGCCACGAAGAATCGAGGCAGTTCTGAAGGCAAAAGGGGGTCCAACCCGTTACTAGCATGGTGTACCTAATAAAGTGGCCGGTGAGTGTACATAGTACAGACCAAAAGTTTGGACACACCCTCTCATATCACTCATTTCAAGATTTTTCTGTATTTTCATGACTATGAAAATTGTACATTCACACTGAAGGCATCAAAACTATGAATTAACACATGTGGAATTATATACTTAACAAAAAAGTGTGAAACAACTGAAATTATGTCTTATATTCTAGGTTCTTCAAAGTAGCCATCTTTTGCTTTGATGACTGCTTTGCACACTCTTGGCATTCTCTTGATGAGCTTCAAGAGGTAGTCACCGGGAATGGTTATATGGGGCAGATATATATATATTTATATATTATATACTTTATATATTTTTTTACCATCCTGCAGATTGTATTGTATATATCAACATATGTTTTTATATGTCTATTTTAGGACCTTTCTGGTTTAATTTACATATGTCATGTGATTCCTTCTGTCTTTCTGATTGGTCTTTAGATATTTATAAACTTGTCTTGCTGGTGGTAAGATGAGAGCTTTGACAAAGATCACTGCTGTGATCAAAAAACGTCGCTCTGTCTGCTCATCTCTTATTTATTGTCCCTGATTCTCACATGGACATTTTAAAGATTTTCTAAATAAAGGAGTATTCATTTTTTTTATCAAAGGAGCTGGAAGAGATCTCTTTTTTTCATTCACCCCAATAAGCCTTTGACCTCACGTCTTTTGTATGTGTAGTGTTTGTTGCACAAAATGAGACGGGACTGTTCAGCATCCCGGTGGGCACAGAAGCCCGGAAGCACCCCCAGAATCAGGTGCAATGGGGCCAGTATGGCCAGGAGAAAATGTTTACTTTTTTGTGTGTGTTTTGTTGCACCTGTTGCGCTTTTCCTTCTGTATAGCAGGACTATGCCCTTGGACTAAGAACGGAACATGTGTGGCTGTGGCAGCAGACACTGTGCTCCAGTTAAAGGCAGCGGACATGGAAAGAAAGGGCAGTGCTATGGACAAAGGAAGGGGGGAACACCCTCCCCGAGGGTTGAGGACCTAACAGTCAGGTCCCATTGTTGTACATATGCTCGGGTCCTATGGACGGGCGGGACCGGGCGCAATGAACTACAGGTGTCACCTGGAGGACTGCGTGCCAGGCACCTGTTGTTTAATATGAAAACAGACTTTGTTGTGGAAAAAATACTTCCTTTGACCACAAACAGTTTTCCTCTTGATTTACTCTAATGGTTTATCAAAAGACTACCTCATGAACATTTGCCTCCTGTCGTGGAGTACTTTACTGTATATAATAAAGTTTTCGTATGGCATGGTCAGGGACAACCATCTTTAAAGGATGGAGGAATGTAAGGGGGTTACAGAGACTGTTTTATACTCCAAGCACGTCCCATTTAAACATTGTTAAATGTTGCTAATTATATGTTTTAATACCTTATGCTGCTATGTATATACATGATGTGTGAATAGAGAAAGTACAGTACATCAATTAGGACACTAGATGGAGATACTTTAGTACTATAGCTTCTATAGGCACAGTAACAGTTAACATAGGAGGCGCCACTGTGGGTAAGCCAGGAGTATTTCCTGACGGTTGACAGTAGGGCCAGAGAGCCCAGAGAGGCGGTAGGGCTTAGAGCCCAGGACAGCACAGTGACCTCATAATGTTCACAAGATAAGAGCCCAGCCGTTCAGAGCTTGAGTATCGGAGAATTACAGCATCACAGGAATGCAGGTGGCTCTAACATGTGGCAGCTTACTACGTGGGCAGAAGCCCTGAAGCTGGATAGTGAGGATGCTGCGGTCCCGGACAAGACACAACCTGCCAACATGTTGAAGGACAAGAGGGAGAGCACAGGGAAAGAGAAGGAAATAAGCTGTGTATAACCCTATGTAGATGCTGTAATGGATCTGGACAGGCATGGAATCAAGTAAAGTTGTCTGTTTTAAGTTGAACTTGGACTCTGTCTCTTTATGTGTAACAATGCCAGTAGCACAGCTTCAGCAACTCCGATGGGACCCTGATGGTGCAGAAGGTGAAGCAGAAGGTATGCTAAAAAGGGTATATTGCATTCACGTGACGGGGGACCAGGGCTTGATTGAGCAATACATGTCAGCCAGGACTGCATCCCTGGCACCCCTCACACTTGTAATGCCCATACACTAAGTGTATGGGCTGCCAAACATTTCCCCCTGGGGGGAACTGTTGTGAAATTGGATTTTGGGCTCCCCCGGTGGCCACTGGTGGAATTGAACTGGTGTGCATCATCCCCTCTGTTCACCTGTTTCCATCAGGATGTGGGAGTCGCTATTTAACCTTGCTCCTCTGTCACTTCCATGCCGGTCAACATTGTAATCAGAAGCCTTTCTGTGCATGTTCCTGCTGCTAGACAACTCCCAGTTAAGTTGGACTTTAGTCCTCGTTTGTTTTTGCATTTTGTTCCAGTTCACAGCTGTAGTTTCGTTTCTGTGTCTGGAAAGCTCTTGTGATCTGAAATTGCCACTCTGATGTTATGAGTTAATACTAGAGTCTTAAAGTAATTTCAGGATGGTATTTTGATAGGGTTTTCAGCTGACCATGAAAGTGCCCTTTCTGTCTTCCTGCTATCTAGTAAGCGGACCTCAATTTTGCTAAACCTATTTTCATACTACGTTTGTCATTTCATCTAAAATCACCGCCAATATATGTGGGGGCCTCTGTCTGCCTATCGGGGAAATTTCTCTAGAGGTGAGCCAGGACTATATTTTCCTCTGCCAGGATTAGTTAGTCCTTCGGCCGGCGCTGGGCGTCTAGGGATAAAAAACGTAGGCACTACGTACTGTTAGTTGTGCGGCAGGTTTAGTTCATGGTCAGTTTAGTTTCCATCCTTCCAAGAGCTAGTACTTATGTTTGCTGGGCTATGTTCTCTTGCCATTGAGAACCATAACAGTTTGACCGGCCCAAAAGGGTTAAATTAATTGACAGAGAAAGGAGAGAAAAGAGAAGTCTGCTGAAGATTTTTTTTTTTTTTTCCCCTTCCCTTCAGTTCTGAGTGTGCTTGTAATTGAATCTCTTGCAAGTCTGCCTATATTGCAGCCTTTCTCTCTCTCTCTCTCCTTCTAATCCTGGAATGGCTCTGTGTTCACCTGTTTAAAATGGATATTCAGAGTTTAGCTGCAGGTTTGAATAATCTCACCACGAAAGTTCAAAATTTACAAGATTTTGTTGTTCATGTTCCTATATCTGAACCTAGAATTCCTTTGCCTGAATTTTTTTCGGGGAATAGATCTTGCTTTCAAAATTTCAAAAATAATTGCAAGTTGTTTTTGTCCCTGAAATCTCGCTCTGCTGGAGATCCTGCTCAGCAGGTCAGGATTGTGATTTCCTTGCTCCGGGGCGACCCTCAGGATTGGGCTTTTGCATTGGCTCCAGGGGATCCTGCGTTGCTCAATGTGGATGCGTTTTTTTTGGCCTTGGGGTTGCTTTATGAGGAACCTCAGTTAGAGCTTCAGGCGGAAAAGGCCTTGATGTCCCTATCTCAGGGGCAAGACGAAGCTGAAATATACTGCCAGAAATTCCGTAAATGGGCTGTGCTTACTCAGTGGAATGAGTGCGCCCTGGCGGCGAATTTCAGAGAGGGTCTCTCTGATGCCATTAAGGATGTTATGGTGGGGTTCCCTGTGCCTGCGGGTCTGAATGAGTCCATGACAATGGCTATCCAGATCGATAGGCGTCTGCGGGAGCGCAAACCTGTGCACCATTTGGCGGTGTCTACTGAGAAGACGCCAGAGAATATGCAATGTGATAGAATTCTGTCCAGAAGTGAACGGCAGAATTTAAGACGAAAAAATGGGTTGTGCTTCTATTGCGGTGATTCAACTCATGTTATATCAGCATGCTCTAAGCGTACTAAGAAGCTTGATAAGTCTGTTTCAATTGGCACTTTACAGTCTAAGTTTATTCTATCTGTGACCCTGATTTGTTCTTTATCATCTATTACCGCGGATGCCTATGTCGACTCTGGCGCCGCTTTGAGTCTTATGGATTGGTCCTTTGCCAAACGCTGTGGGTATGATTTGGAGCCTCTTGAAACTCCTATACCCCTGAAGGGGATTGACTCCACCCCATTGGCTAGTAATAAACCACAATACTGGACACAAGTAACTATGCGGATTAATCCGGATCATCAGGAGATTATTCGCTTTCTTGTGCTGTATAACCTACATGATGTGTTGGTGCTTGGATTGCCATGGCTGCAATCTCATAACCCAGTCCTTGACTGGAAAGCTATGTCTGTGTTAAGCTGGGGATGTAAGGGGAAGCATGGGGATGTACCTGTGGTTTCCATTTCATCATCTATTCCCTCTGAGATTCCTGAATTCTTGACTGAATATCGTGACGTTTTTGAAGAACCTAAGCTTGGTTCATTACCTCCGCACCGGGAGTGCGATTGTGCCATAGATTTGATTCCGGGTAGTAAATACCCTAAGGGTCGTTTATTTAATCTGTCTGTGCCTGAACATGCTGCTATGCGAGAATATATAAAGGAGTCCTTGGAAAAGGGACATATTCGTCCTTCGTCATCTCCCTTAGGAGCCGGTTTTTTCTTTGTGGCTAAGAAAGATGGCTCTTTGAGACCGTGTATTGATTATCGGCTTTTGAATAAAATCACGGTTAAATATCAATATCCGTTGCCACTGCTGACTGATTTGTTTGCTCGCATAAAGGGGGCCAAGTGGTTCTCTAAGATAGATCTCCGTGGGGCGTATAATTTGGTGCGAATTAAGCAGGGGGATGAGTGGAAGACCGCATTTAATACGCCCGAGGGCCACTTTGAGTATTTGGTGATGCCTTTTGGTCTTTCAAATGCCCCTTCAGTCTTTCAGTCCTTTATGCATGACATTTTCCGTGATTATTTGGATAAATTTATGATTGTGTATCTGGATGATATTTTGATTTTTTCGGATGACTGGGACTCTCATGTCCAGCAGGTCAGGAGGGTTTTTCAGGTTTTGCGGTCTAATTCCTTGTGTGTGAACGGTTCTAAGTGCGTTTTTGGGGTTCAAAAGATTTCCTTTTTGGGATATATTTTTTCCCCCTCTTCCATCGAGATGGATCCTGTCAAGGTTCAGGCTATTTGTGATTGGACGCAACCCTCTTCTCTTAAGAGTCTTCAGAAATTTTTGGGCTTTGCTAACTTTTATCGTCGATTTATTGCTGGTTTTTCTGATGTTGTTAAACCATTGACTGATTTGACTAAGAAGGGTGCTGATGTTGCTGATTGGTCCCCTGCTGCTGTGGAGGCCTTTCGGGAGCTTAAGCGCCGCTTTTCTTCCGCCCCTGTGTTGCGTCAGCCTGATGTTGCTCTTCCTTTTCAGGTTGAGGTCGACGCTTCTGAAATCGGAGCTGGGGCAGTTTTGTCGCAGAGAAGTTCCGATTGTTCCGTGATGAGACCTTGTGCCTTTTTCTCGCGTAAATTTTCGCCCGCCGAGCGGAATTATGATGTTGGGAATCGGGAGCTTTTGGCCATGAAGTGGGCTTTTGAGGAGTGGCGTCATTGGCTTGAGGGGGCTAGACATCAGGTGGTGGTATTGACTGACCACAAAAATCTAATTTATCTTGAGTCCGCCAGACGCCTGAATCCTAGACAGGCGCGCTGGTCGTTGTTTTTCTCTCGGTTTAATTTTGTGGTGTCCTACCTGCCGGGTTCTAAGAATGTTAAGGCGGATGCCCTTTCTAGGAGTTTTGAGCCTGACTCCCCTGGTAACTCTGAACCTACAGGTATCCTTAAGGATGGAGTGATATTGTCTGCCGTTTCTCCAGACCTGCGGCGGGCCTTGCAGGAGTTTCAGGCGGATAGACCTGATCGTTGCCCACCTGGTAGACTGTTTGTTCCTGATGATTGGACCAGTAAAGTCATTTCTGAGGTTCATTCTTCTGCGTTGACAGGTCATCCTGGAATCTTTGGTACCAGGGATTTGGTGGCAAGGTCCTTCTGGTGGCCTTCCCTGTCTCGAGATGTGCGAGGCTTTGTGCAGTCTTGTGACGTTTGTGCTCGGGCCAAGCCTTGTTGTTCTCGGGCTAGTGGATTGTTGTTGCCCTTGCCTATCCCGAAGAGGCCCTGGACGCACATCTCGATGGATTTTATTTCGGATCTTCCTGTTTCTCAGAAGATGTCTGTCATCTGGGTGGTGTGTGACCGTTTCTCTAAGATGGTCCATTTGGTTCCCCTGCCTAAGTTGCCTTCTTCTTCCGAGTTGGTTCCTCTGTTTTTTCAAAATGTGGTCCGTTTGCATGGTATTCCGGAGAATATCGTTTCTGACAGAGGAACCCAATTCGTGTCTAGATTTTGGCGAGCATTCTGTGCTAGGATGGGCATAGATTTGTCTTTCTCGTCTGCTTTCCATCCTCAGACTAATGGCCAGACCGAGCGGACGAATCAGACCTTGGAGACATATTTGAGGTGTTTTGTGTCTGCAGATCAGGATGATTGGGTTGCTTTTTTGCCTTTAGCGGAGTTTGCCCTCAATAATCGGGCTAGCTCTGCCACCTTGGTGTCTCCTTTTTTCTGTAATTCGGGGTTTCATCCTCGATTTTCTTCTGGTCAGGTGGAATCTTCGGATTGTCCTGGAGTGGATGCTGTGGTGGAGAGGTTGCATCAGATTTGGGGGCAGGTAGTGGACAATTTGAAGTTGTCCCAGGAGAAGACTCAGCTTTTTGCCAACCGCCGGCGTCGGGTTGGTCCTCGGCTTTGTGTTGGGGACTTGGTGTGGTTGTCTTCTCGTTTTGTCCCTATGAGGGTTTCTTCTCCTAAGTTTAAGCCTCGGTTCATCGGCCCGTACAAGATATTGGAGATTCTTAACCCTGTGTCCTTCCGTTTGGACCTCCCTGCATCTTTTTCTATTCATAATGTTTTTCATCGGTCATTGTTGCGCAGGTATGAGGTACCGGTTGTGCCTTCCGTTGAGCCTCCTGCTCCGGTGTTGGTTTAGGGCGAGTTGGAGTACGTTGTGGAAAAAATCTTGGACTCCCGTGTTTCCAGACGGAAACTCCAGTATCTGGTCAAATGGAAGGGATACGGTCAGGAGGATAATTCTTGGGTGACTGCCTCTGATGTTCATGCCTCCGATCTGGTCCGTGCCTTTCATAGGGCTCATCCTGATCGCCCTGGTGGTTCTGGTGAGGGTTCGGTGCCCCCTCCTTGAGGGGGGGGTACTGTTGTGAAATTGGATTTTGGGCTCCCCCGGTGGCCACTGGTGGAATTGAACTGGTGTGCATCATCCCCTCTGTTCACCTGTTTCCATCAGGATGTGGGAGTCGCTATTTAACCTTGCTCCTCTGTCACTTCCATGCCGGTCAACATTGTAATCAGAAGCCTTTCTGTGCATGTTCCTGCTGCTAGACAACTCCCAGTTAAGTTGGACTTTAGTCCTCGTTTGTTTTTGCATTTTGTTCCAGTTCACAGCTGTAGTTTCGTTTCTGTGTCTGGAAAGCTCTTGTGATCTGAAATTGCCACTCTGATGTTATGAGTTAATACTAGAGTCTTAAAGAAATTTCAGGATGGTATTTTGATAGGGTTTTCAGCTGACCATGAAAGTGCCCTTTCTGTCTTCCTGCTATCTAGTAAGCGGACCTCAATTTTGCTAAACCTATTTTCATACTACGTTTGTCATTTCATCTAAAATCACCGCCAATATATGTGAGGACCTCTGTCTGCCTATCGGGGAAATTTCTCTAGAGGTGAGCCAGGACTATATTTTCCTCTGCCAGGATTAGTTAGTCCTTCGGCCGGCGCTGGGCGTCTAGGGATAAAAAACGTAGGCAACGCTACCCGGCTACTGTTAGTTGTGCGGCAGGTTTAGTTCATGGTCAGTTTAGTTTCCATCCTTCCAAGAGCTAGTACTTATGTTTGCTGGGCTATGTTCTCTTGCCATTGAGAACCATAACAGGGAACGCCTCTACATACTGTGTAAACATTTTTGGAATAGGCATCATAAACACAATTGAAAAAAATTACTTGGCTGTTGCATCACCCTGGTGATTTAATGGTGGTGTTGGAAGAGCTGTGGAGGATGGCCTCCGAAAAATGTTTTCCCAGTTTGAAGGAGCGGGTCTCCTATACTTGTAATGCCCATACACTAAGTGTATGGGCTGACAAATCTGGGGGGTACACATCAACATACTGTGGAAACATTTTTTTTAAAGGGCATCAAAAACACCCTTTTACACAATAAGTTGGCTGTTGCATCATGGACCACGGTCACCTTGGCGTTCCAGTGGTGGTGGATGATGAGGATGAGGAGAAGGAGGAGGATAGCACCAAATAGCCAAAATTAGGAAGCGTATACCCATGTGTGGGTGTGAAGAGGTACATGGGAATACACCTCCCAAAAAAAGACACTGTATTGGAGGTTATTTTTCGCTGTTATCATTCAGTGGCGTAAAGAAGTCTGTCAGCATTTTCAGTTGACAGGCTGATGCGCTTATCAGTTATAATTCCACCAGCGGCACTAAAAACCCGCTCTGACAAAACGCTAGCGGCAGGGCGGGCCAATCCTCTAAGGGGTAGAGAGCCAGTTCATGCCACGTGTCCAGCTTGGATACCCAATAATTAAAAGGCACAGTGGAATCACGGAGGACGTTAGTATGGTCAGCAAGGTACTCTCTCAGCATCTTCCCAAACTTTGCACTCCTTGTGAGAGTACCCCGTGCATCTGGGCTAGGGGCGATGGGAGGGTCTGAGAAAACTCTCCCAGAACTTTGCCAGTGTTCCCCTGCCTCTGCTGGATTGGAGTTGTGTCTCTCTCGCCTGTACTCCTTGGTTGTCCAACGAACTGTGACCTCTTCCGCCAGAGTTTTTAGATGGGAATTTTTTAAATAATTCCGCAACAATGGCCCTCTGGTACTGCAACATTTTAGTACACCTATCTGCCTCTGGAAGAAGAGATTGAAAGTTCTCCTTGTAGCGTGGTTCTAGAAGTGTCACCAACCAGTAATAAGTGTCACTGAAACTTTTGATAATGCGAAGGTCACGGGAAAGGCAGTTCAACATAAAGTCAGCCATGCGTGCCAGACTGCTACAAGGCAAGACTTTGTGGCCTCACAAACAGGACAACTGACCATGCTGTCCTCCTCCCTGTCCTCAGGTCATCCACGCTGAATAGACAGTATGACAGTTGTGCTTGTAGTACCATCTATAGCGCATGAAAGTAGCTCCTGTTCTTCCTCCTCCTCTTCCTCATTGTCAACCAATCCACTTTGGGATGACATGAGGCTGGGTTGTGTGTAATCACCCTGTATGGTTCCTTGCTCCATCTCATCATGCTCCGCCTGCAATGCATCCTCTTTCATTGTGAGCAGAGAGCTTTCCAGAATTGAGAGAAGCAGGATGGTGATGCTAATTATGGCATCATTGCCGCTCACCATCTTGGTGGAGTACTCAAAGTTTTGTAGGATGGTACATATGCAGGGTCGGACTGGCCCACCGGAGAACCGGAGGATTCTCCAGTGGGTCCAGGCACTGACACCTGCTGGCATATTGGCCAGCAGCTGCCTAGGGCCGCCACTGCTCCAGGGGCCCCCCAGCCAGTGGTGTGTCGCTAATAGCGGCACACCCAGCTGTTATGGGGCCCCTGAAACAAGGGGGGCCCTCTTGGTGCCAGAGAGCAGCAGCTGGACAGGAGCCTGTCCCCGCTGCTAAAGAGAAATGAATATTCATGCTTCCCCATGCCCCCATGGGTGTGGAGAGGCGTGAATACCATTTCACTTTAATGGCGGGCAGCGTTAGCCGCAGGCTGAGGCTAACACTGCCCGCCGCTGCTGCTGAATGGGGGGCCCCGGAGGTGGGCCCCTAACGGGTGGTGATCCTTGATTGCGATCCCTGCAGCTTGGGACCAGAGCAGAGCTGCAGGGATCCATGCCATCCTCCTTCCTGCCCGGCACTTCCTGTCTGACTCAGCACGGCTGGATGACATCATCATTCAGCGCAACTGTGTCAGAGAGAAAGTTGCCGGGATGTGCTGCGGCTGCTGGGAACGTGCGGAGAGGTGAGTGGGTGCTGTGTGTGTGCGTGTGTGTGCCTGCGTGTGTGTGTGCCTGCGTGTGTGCAGCTGTGTGTGCTTCTCTGCCTGCATGTGTGTGTGTGTGCCTGCATGTGTGCGGCTGTGTGTGTCTGTGTGTGCATCTCTGCCTGCCTGCGTGTGTGCCTCTGCCTGCAGCTGTGTGTGTGGGGGGAGGCAATGATGATGGTGCTGGAGGCAATGATGATGGTGGTGGGGGCAATGATGATGGTGGGGGGCAATGATGATGATGGTGCTGGAGGCAATGATGATGGTGGTGGGGGCAATGATGATGATGGTGGGGGCAATGATGATGATGGTGGGGGCATTGATGATGATGATGCTGGAGGCAATGATTATGGTGGTGGGGGCAATGATGATGATGGTGGAGGGGGCAATGATGAGGATCATGGTGGGGGAGGCGATGATGGTGGTGGGGGCAAAGATGATGATGATGGTGGGGGAGGCAATGATGGTGGTGGGGGAAGCAATGATGATGGTGTGGGGGAGGCAATGATGATGATGGTGGTGGGGGAAGCAATGTTGGTGGTAGGGAAGAAAGCAATGATGGTTGTGGTGTAAAAGGACAAAGATGGTAGTGGTGGAAAGGACAATGGTGGTGGGGGAGGAGGCAATGATGGAGGTGGTAATGAGTACAATGGTGCAGGGGGAGAACAATGGTGATGGTTAGAGGGGGCTGCATTATACCCTTTCAGGGGGGCTGCATTATACCCTATGAGGGGGCTACATTATAATTCTGTGGGGGGCTGCATTATATTCTGTGGGGGGCTACATTATATTCTATGAGGGGGGCTACATTATATTTTATGAGGGGGTTATCCCAACCCCTGCTACATAATTAAGACGTGTACCACGTTATATTATACCCTGATATTAGCGTCTTTTATCACACAATTGGTGGTCTTGTATTTATTTCTATGTAGCTACATAGTGGGGCCCAAAGAATAATTTTCTCTGGTGGGCCCAAGGTGCTCCAGTCCGACTCTGTACATATGTCTGACATCCATGTCCACTCCTGAGATCTTATGTGTGGAGACTGAACTGAATACTGAAGGTCTTGTTGATGCTGGTAGTTAAAGGGAACCTGTCACCCCCAAAATCGAAAGTGAGCTAAGCCCACCGGCATCAGGGGCTTATCTATAGCATTCTGTAAGCCCCCGATGTATCCTGAAAGATGAGAAAAAGAGGTTAAATTATACTCACCCAGGGGCGGTCCCGCTGCGGTCCGGTCCGATGGGTGTCACGGTGTGGTCTGGGGCCTCCCATCTTCTTACAATGACGTCCTCTTCTTGTCTTCACATGGCGGCTCCTGTTGAGGGCAGAGCAAAGTACTGCAGTGCGCAGGCGCCGGGAAAGGTCAGAGAGGCCCTCAACAGGGCAGACAAAGTACGCCTGCGCCGGAGCCACAGCCTGAAGACAAGAAGAGGATGTCATCCTATGAAGATGGGAGGCCCCGGACCGGACCGCGATGCCCACCGGATCGGACCACCCTCCCAGGTGAGTATAATCTAGCCTCTTTTTCTCATCTTTCAGGATACATTGGGGGCTTATCTACAGCATTACAGAATGCTGTAGATAAGCCCCTGAAGCCGGTGGGCTTAGCTCACCCTCGATTTTGGGAGTGACAGGTTCCATTTAACAACTGCCCTCTTCTGCTCACAAATCCTTTCCAACATATGCAGTGTAGAGTTCCAACGCGTGTGGACATCACACACATCATCGGTGAGCCGGAAGCTGCAAACACTGCTGAAGCACGGCAAGGGCGACTGAAGTTGTAGCTGACTTTCTGAAATGGGCACACAGGCGGCATACTTTCACAAGCAGATCCAGCAGCTCAGGGTTGCTTTTGAGAAACCGTTGAACAACGAGGTTAAGCACATGGGCCAGGCATGGTACGTGTGTGAGCTTGCCTCGCCTCAGAGCCGCCACCATGTTCCGGCCATTGTCACACACAGCCATGCCTGGCTGAAGGTTCAGCAGTGTCAGCCACAGATCTGCCTTCTCTTTCAGAGATGTCCACTACTCTTCAGCATGTGTGGTTTATTACCTAAGCATATTATCTGCAACACAGCTTGTTGATGCTTGGCTGAGGCAGTGCTACAGTGCTCCCAGATTGTGACTGATGTGCTCATTTTGGAGATGGAGGCTGAAGAGGAGGAGGTTAAGGTGCTGTAGACTGTCAGGGCAACCCCGATTGACGTAGGGCCCGCAATCCTCAGCGTCAGGAGGACGTGTTCCACTGATACCTGGGGCTAGGTATATACGGTCAATATACCGTATATACTCGAGTATAAGCCGAGATTTTCAGCCCACTTTTTTGGGCTGAAAGTAACCCTCTCGGATTATACTCGAGTCATACCTAGGGGTCGGCAGGGGAGGGGGAGCAGAGCTGTGTAATAATACTCACCTGCTCCTGGCGCGGTCCCTGCACATCTGTTCCACGGCGCCGGCACCTTCTTCCTGTAGTGAGCGGTCACATGGTACCGTTCATTGCAACAATGAATATGTACCCGACTCCACTCCCATAGGAGTGGAGCCGCATATTCATTATTGTAATCAGCAGTACCATGTGACCGCTCACTACAGGAAGAAGCTGCCGGTGCTGGGGAACAGACGTGCAGGGACTGCGCCAGGAGCAGGTGAGTATAACGCAGTGCACAATATTCACCTGCTCCCCGTTCCACCGTCGGCGCCACTGTGTCGTCTGCGTCCTCTGCAGTGATGCTCAGGTCAGAGGGCGCGATGACGCCATTAGTGCGCACCGCCCTCTGCCTGAACAGTCAGTGCAAAGGACGCAGAAGACACAGCGGCGGTCGGCGCTGGAACGGGGAGCACGTGAATATAGCAAGTGCCCGGGGCCTGAGAGGTGAGTATGTCATTTTTTATTTTTTTAATCGCAGAAACAGCATATGGGGCAAATATCTGTATAGAGCATCTTATGGGGCCATGTGCAGCGTTATATGGGGCAAATATCTGTATGGAGCATTACATGGGGCAATTATCTGTATGGAGCATCTTATGGGGCCATGTGCAGCATTATATGGGGGCAAATATCTGTATGGAGCACCTTATGGGGCCATGTGCAGCATTCTACGGGGCAAATATCTGTATGGGGCCATGTGCAGCATTATATGGGGCAAATTGTTGTGAATTCTGCTCTTGGGCTCCCTCCGGTGGTTGTTGGTGGTAGTGCAGTTGTCTTGGGGTTGTAGTCTGGGCAGGTGTTTCTGCTGATTGCAGCTCTATTAGGTATTTAGGTGTGCAGGATCCATGAGTCTGTGCCAGTTGTCCATTGTACTTGGAGGGATTGCATCTCTCTCTGGCTCCTCATGCCCTGCTGCCAATTCATCTAAGATAAGTGTCTGTTTTTTTGTCTCTGTGCACACATGCAGTGTGCTTTGCAATTCAGTGCAATTTATTGTGTTTTTGTCCAGCTTAGACTTTGTTTGGATTTTTCAGTCATGCTGGATTCTCAGGAGATGCAGATATACTTTCTATGTCTTTAGTTAGATGTGGAATATTTGTATTATCTGCTGTGGATATTTTTAGGATTTTAATACTGACCGCTTAGAATTCTGTCCTATCCTTTTCTATTTAGCTAGAAGTGCCTCTTTTGCTAAATCCTGTTTTTCTGCCTGCGTGTGTCTTTCCTCTTATACTCACAGTCAATATTTGTGGGGGCTGCCTATCCTTTGGGGTTCTGCTCTGAGGCAAGATAGAATTACCATTTCCATCTATAGGGGTTTGCGGTCAGTACAGGTACCACCTACTCCTGAGAAAGTCTCTCATGCAGCTCCAAGGTCATCAGATCATAACAGTACAACTGGCCAACAATGAGTTAAATGCATCTCAGAAGAAGGGAAGAAAGAGCCATTTTTTTTTCTGTAGCCTGCTGTGTCTTTTCTTCCCTCTTTTCCTCTGGGTGACTGAGGAGTCTTGTGCTAGCATGGATGTTCAGGGATTAGTTTCTCGTGTAGACCAGCTTGCTGCTAGGGTACAGGATATTTCTGATTATATTGCTCAGACTCCGCTTTTAGAGCCTAGGATTCCTACTCCTGATTTGTTTTTTGGGGACAGGTCCAAATTTTTGAGTTTTAAAAACAACTGTAAACTGTTTTTTGCTCTGAAGCCTCGTTCCTCTGGTGATCCCATTCAGCAGATTAAAATTGTCATCTCCCTGCTGCGTGGCGATCCTCAGGATTGGGCATTTTCCCTGGAATCTGGGAATCCAGCCTTGCTTAATGTAGATGCCTTTTTTCAGGCTCTAGGATTATTATATGATGAACCAAATTCTGTGGATCAAGCGGAGAAGACCTTGTTGGCCCTGTCTCAGGGTCAAGAAGCGGCAGAATTGTATTGTCAGAAATTTAGAAAATGGTCTGTGCTGACTAAATGGAATGGGGATGCTTTGGCGGCAATTTTCAGAAAGGGTCTTTCTGAATCTGTTAAAGATGTTATGGTGGGGTTTCCCACGCCTGTTGGTCTGAGTGATTCTATGTCTCTGGCCATTCAGATCGATCGGCGCTTGCGGGAGCGCAGAACTGTGCACGCTGTGGCGTTGTCCTCAGAGCAGATGCCTGAGCCTATGCAGTGTGATAGGATTCTGTCTAGAACGGAACAACAAGGATTCAGACGTCAGAATAGGTTGTGTTTTTATTGTAGCGATGCTACTCATGTCATTTCAGTCTGCCCAAAGCGTACAAAGAGAATCACTAGTTCAGTTACCATCGGAACTGTACAACCTAAATTTCTGTTATCTGTGACCTTGATCTGCTCATTGTCGTCATTTTCTGTCATGGCGTTTGTGGATTCAGGCGCCGCTTTGAACTTAATGGACTTTGAATTTGCCAGGCGTTGTGGTTTCCCCTTGCAGTCTTTGCAGAACCCTATTCCTATAAGGGGCATTGATGCTACACCTTTGGCTAAAAATAAACCCCAGTTTTGGACACAGGTGACCATGTGCATGGCGCCAGCCCATCTGGAAGATTGTCGTTTTCTGGTGTTGCATAATTTGCATGATGCTATTGTGCTGGGTTTTCCATGGTTGCAGATACATAATCCTGTGTTGGATTGGAAGTCTATGTCTGTGACTAGTTGGGGTTGTCAGGGGGTTCATAATGACGTTCCTGTGATGTCAATCTCCTCTTCCTCCTCTTCTGAAGTTCCAGAGTTTTTGTCTGATTTTCAGGATGTATTCGATGAGCCCAAGTCCAGTTCCCATCCACCGCATAGGGACTGTGATTGTGCTATTGACTTGATTCCAGGCTGTAAGTTTCCTAAGGGCCGACTTTTCAACCTGTCTGTGCCGGAACATACCGCCATGCGGAGTTATGTTAAGGAGTATTTGGAGAAAGGGCATATTCTGCCATCTTCTTCACCGTTGGGAGCGGGATTTTTTTTTGTTGCTAAGAAGGATGGCTCCTTGAGACCCTGTATTGATTATCACCTCTTGAATAAGATCACGGTCAAGTTTCAATACCCTTTACCTTTGCTTTCTGATTTGTTTGCCAGGATTAAGGGGGCTAGTTGGTTTACTAAAATTGACCTTCGGGGGGCATATAATCTTGTTCGTATTAAGCAGGGTGACGAATGGAAAACTGCGTTTAATATGCCGGAAGGCCATTTTGAATACCTTGTGATGCCATTCGGGCTTTCTAATGCTCCATCTGTTTTTCAGTCCTTCATGCATGATATCTTCCGGAATTATCTTGATAAATTCATGATTGTATATTTAAATGACATCTTAATTTTTTCCGATGATTGGGAGTCTCATGTGAAACAGGTCAGGATGGTATTTCAGATCCTTCGTGATAATGCTTTGTTTGTGAAGGGGTCTAAGTGTCTCTTTGTAGTGCAGAAGGTTTCTTTTTTGGGCTTCATTTTTTCTCCCTCATCTATAGAGATGGATCCGGTTAAGGTTCAGGCCATTCATGATTGGATTCAGCCCACATCCGTGAAGAGCCTTCAGAAATTTTTGGGCTTTGCTAATTTTTATCGCCGTTTCATTGCTAACTTCTCCAGTGTGGTTAAACCCCTGAACGATTTGACGAAGAAAGGCGCTGATGTAACGAATTGGTCCTCTGTGGCTGTCTCTGCCTTTCAGGAGCTTAAACGCCGATTTACTTCTGCCCCGGTGTTGCATCAGCCAGATGTTTCTCTTCCATTTCAGGTTGAGGTTGACGCTTCTGAGATTGGGGCAGGAGCCGTTTTGTCTCAGAGAAATTCTGATGGTTCCTTGATGAAACCGTGTGCCTTCTTTTCCCATAAGTTTTCGCCTGCTGAACGCAATTATGATGTCGGCAATCGGGAGTTGTTGGCTATGAAGTGGGCAATTGAGGAATGGCGACATTGGCTTGAGGGAGCCAAGCACCGTATTGTGGTCTTGACCGATCATAAAAATCTGATTTACCTCGAATATGCCAAACGGCTGAATCCTAGACAGGCTCGATGGTCCCTGTTTTTCTCCCGTTTTGATTTCGTGGTTTCGTATCTTCCGGGTTCTAAGAATATTAAGGCTGATGCGCTCTCTAGGAATTTTTTGCCTTATTCTCCTGAGGTACTTGAGCCGGTCGGCATTTTGAAGGAAGGGGTGGTCCTTTCTGCCATTTACCCTGATTTGCGACGGGTTCTGCAGGAATTTCAGGCTGACAAACCTGACCGCTGTCCAGTGGGGAAACTGTTTGTTCCTGATAGATGGACTAGTAGAGTGATTTCTGAGGTTCATTGTTCTGTGTTGGCTGGCCATCCTGGTATTTTTGGTACCAGAGATTTGGTTGGTAGGTCCTTTTGGTGGCCTTCTTTTCGCGTGATGTGCGTTCTTTTGTGCATTCCTGTGGGACTTGTGTGCGGGCCAAGCCTTGTTGTTCCCGTGCTAGTGGGTTGCTTTTGCCTTTGCCGGTCCCTGAGAGGCCCTGGACGCATATTTCTATGGATTTTATTTCAGATCTTCCGGTTTCCCAGAGGATGTCGGTTATCTGGGTGGTTTGTGACCGGTTTTCTAAGATGGTTCATTTGGTGCCTTTGCCTAAATTGCCTTCCTCTTCTGATTTGGTTCCGTTGTTTTTTCAGCATGTGGTTCATTTGCATGGTATTCCGGAGAATATTGTGTCTGACAGAGGTTCCCAGTTTGTTTCTAGGTTTTGGCGGGCCTTTTGTGCTAGGCTGGGCATTGATTTTTCTTTTTCTTCCGCATTTCATTCTCAGACAAATGGCCAGACCGAGCGAACTAATCAGACTTTGGAAACTTATTTGAGATGCTTTGTGTCTGCTGGTCAGGATGATTGGGTGGCTTTCTTGCCATTGGCCGAGTTTGCCCTTAATAATCGGGCTAGTTCGGCTACCTTGGTTTCGCCCTTCTTTTGTAATTTTGGTTTTCATCCTCGTTTTTCTTCGGGGCAAGTTGAACCTTCTGATTGTCCTGGTGTGGATTCTGTGGTTGACAGGTTGCAGCAGATTTGGGCTCATGTGGTGGACAATTTGGTGTTGTCTCAGGAGGAGGCTCAGCGTTTTGCTAACCGTCGTCGGTGTGTTGGTTCCCGGCTTCGGGTTGGGGATTTGGTCTGGTTGTCTTCCCGTCATGTTCCTATGAAGGTTTCTTCCCCTAAGTTTAAGCCTCGGTTTATTGGTCCTTATAGGATTTCTGAGATTATCAATCCAGTGTCTTTTCGTTTGGCCCTTCCGGCCTCTTTTGCCATCCATAATGTTTTCCATAGATCTTTATTGCGGAAATATGTGGTGCCCGTTGTTCCCTCTGTTGATCCTCCTGCTCCTGTGTTGGTTGATGGGGAGTTGGAGTATGTGGTTGAGAAGATTTTGGATTCTCGCTTTTCGAGGCGGAGGCTTCAGTACCTTGTCAAATGGAAGGGTTATGGCCAGGAGGATAATTCTTGGGTTTTTGCCTCTGATGTCCATGCTGCTGATTTGGTCTGTGCCTTTCATCTGGCTCGTCCTGATTGGCCTGGGGGCTCTGGTGAGGGTTCGGTGACCCCTCTTCAAGGGGGGGGTACTGTTGTGAATTCTGCTCTTGGGCTCCCTCCGGTGGTTGTTGGTGGTAGTGCAGTTGTCTTGGGGTTGTAGTCCGGGCAGGTGTTTCTGCTGATTGCAGCTCTATTAGGTATTTAGGTGTGCAGGATCCATGAGTCTGTGCCAGTTGTCCATTGTACTTGGAGGGATTGCATCTCTCTCTGGCTCCTCATGCCCTGCTGCCAATTCATCTAAGATAAGTGTCTGTTTTTTTGTCTCTGTGCACACATGCAGTGTGCTTTGCAATTCAGTGCAATTTATTGTGTTTTTGTCCAGCTTAGACTTTGTTTGGATTTTTCAGTCATGCTGGATTCTCAGGAGATGCAGATATACTTTCTATGTCTTTAGTTAGATGTGGAATATTTGTATTATCTGCTGTGGATATTTTTAGGATTTTAATACTGACCGCTTAGAATTCTGTCCTATCCTTTTCTATTTAGCTAGAAGTGCCTCTTTTGCTAAATCCTGTTTTTCTGCCTGCGTGTGTCTTTCCTCTTATACTCACAGTCAATATTTGTGGGGGCTGCCTATCCTTTGGGGTTCTGCTCTGAGGCAAGATAGAATTCCCATTTCCATCTATAGGGGTATTTAGTCCTCCGGCTGTGTCGAGATGTCTAGGACGTGTTAGGTACATCCCACGGCTACTTCTAGTTGCGGTGTTAGTTTAGGGTTTGCGGACAGTACAGGTACCATCTACTCCTGAGAAAGTCTCTCATGCGGCTCCAAGGTCACCAGATCATAACAGCAAATATCTGTATGGAGCATCTTATGGGGCCATGTGCAGCATTCTATGGGGTCAAATATCTGTATGGAGCATTTAATGGGGCCATGTGCAGCATTCTATGGGACAAATATCTGTATGGGGCCATGTGCAGCATTATACGGGGCAATTATCTGTATGCAGCATCTTATGGGGCCATGTGCAGCATTATATGGGGCCATCTGCAGCATTATATGGGGCAAATATCTGTATGGGGCCATGTGCAGCATTATATGGGGCAAATATCTGTATGGAGCATCTTATGGGGCCATGTGCAACATTATATGGGGCAAATATCTGTATGAGGCCATGTGCAGCATTGTATGGGGACATGTGCAGCATTATATGGGGCAAATATCTGTATGGAGCATCTTATGGGGCTATGTGCAGCATTATATGGGGCAAATATCTGTACTGGGCCATGTGCAGCATTATATGGGGCAAATATCTCTATGGAGCATCTTATGGGGTTATGTGCAGCATTATATGGGGCAAATATCTGTACGGGGCCATGTGCAGCATTATATGGGGCAAATATCTCTATGGAGCATATTATGGGGCCATGTGCAGCATTATATGGGGCAAATATCTGTATGGAGCATCTTATGGGGCTATGTGCGGCATTATATGGGGCAAATATCTGTACGGAGCCATGTGCAGCATTATATGGGGCAAATATCTCTATGGACCATCTTATGGGGCCATGTGCAGTATTATATGGGGCAAATATCTGTATGGAGCATCTTATGGGGTCATAATCCACATTTGTGGAGCATTATATGGGAGCAAATGTGTCTATGGAGCATCTTATGGGGTAATAAGCAACATTTATGCAGCATTATATGGGGCATCTTTTAGTATGGAGGATCTTATGGAGCCCATCATAAACTGTATGGAGCATTATATGGGGCGTATTTTGTATGGAGCATCTTATGGGGCCATCATGAACTGTATGGAGCATTATATGGGGCTCCTGATTCAATATGGATATTCAAAAACACTTAACCTACTGATGTCTCAATTAATTTTAATTTTATTGGTATCTATTTTTATTTTTGAAATTTACAAGTAGCTGCTGCATTTTCCACCCTAGGCTTATACTCGAGTCATTAAGTTTCCCCAGTTTTTTGTGGCAAAATTAGGGGGTCGGCTTATACCCGAGTCGGCTTATACTCGAGTATATACGGTAGTCAGTCTCACGCTCATCCTCTGTAACTTCTATACAGTCAGAGGAATCATGTGGAGAACGTTTTTTAGGAAAGCGGAGTGGGCTAGGGGAAGATAACAGTTCAGATCAGCCAACCCACATATCTGCTACACCCCGCCCTCCACCAAGAACAAGGACGTATGTGAAATGCGAAAAACGGTATCGGAAAAATTAAAGGTAATTAATCTGTCAAATATTACCCTTACAACGGCACAGACAAAGGTACTAGAGAAGGGGTTGACATTTGCAATGCCAGCTGCCTTCAATTCATTTATTATGATTAAGGACCTTGAACTTTTTGCCAGAAAATTGTCTTTTAAAAAATATTTTGCTAATCAATCTAAGCAAAGTTTCCCTACAACTAGTGAGCAACAGGCATTGGCCGATCTTGAAGATCTCCTATCTGAGCAGGGAGCATCAGACACTGCACATGGACCAACATATCTGCATGCACGATCGCAACATTTCCCCCCTTTGGGACTATGTCCTAATGTGGACATATTCGTTATATTGGTCAGGGAGGATATGGCTCAAATCCCTGAAAAAATATCCACATTTAATCTGTCATCAACTCAGAATAGAGCAATTAAAGAATGAAAAACATGAAAAATCTGGTAATTAAACCAGCTGACAAGGGGGGAAATGTTGTGCTTTGGCCTGCAGAGATGTATGAGTGAGAAGTCTTTAGGCAGCTTAACATGACAGACTGCTGCAGAAAGTTGGACAGTAACCCTCTAAATCGATTCAAACTTGAACTAGACTCTATACTGATGTCAGGTAAAGATAAAGGAATAATTACTCCAAAAATGTTTGAAGGACTGACTGTGCATCACCCAGTGATCCCCACGTTTTATGTAACACCTAAAATCCATAAAAATGCGAATAATCCACCTGGGCGACCTATTGTGTCGTGTATAGGGAGTCTGTCAGAACAAGTGTGTAGATTCATAGACTATTATCTGCAAAAATGTGTAGAAATAGAAATGCTTCCATCCTTCATAAAAGAGTACGACTGATATACTTAACAGACTTAATGACATACAAATGGAGGATAACATGTTCCTGGTTTTCTGTGATGTGGAGGCGTTGTATACGTCCATACGGCATGACCATGGGATCCCAGCATCAATGTCCTATTTACAAATGAAAAATTTGGATGATGATCTTATCCAATTTGTGATTGACCTTTTACGTTTTACTTTGACGCATAATTTCTTTACTTTTAAGGACCGGTACTTCCTAGAGCTCCAGGGATCGGATATGGGGGCGATGTGTGCGCCCTCGTATGCCAATCTTTTCCTGGGGCTGTGGGAAAGGGTGGTTGTATAAAATCTGGAGGGCATTGATGCTGTGATCTCATGGTCTAGATATATTGATGACATACTGTTCATTTGGCAGGGCTCTGAATCCTCTCTCAATTCTTTTCTTGATAGGCTCAATCACAACCACCTTAACCCCTTTCTACCATTGGACGTACTATTCCGTCCATGTGGGGTGGGCCCTACTTCCACAGGGGGAGCGCAGTCGAACGCAGCCGGGTGTCAGCTGACATCTGGCACTATGTGCACATTAACCCCCAGAACGCTGCGTGCTTTCCTGATACCCTCGGAGCAATGCTATGTGATCGCGTTGCTCCGAGGGTCTCCTACCTCCTTCTCCCTGCAGGCCCCGGATCCAAAATGGCCGCAGGGCTGCTTCCGGGTCCTGCAGGGAAGTGACTTACAAACGCCTGCTCAGAGCAGGCACTGGTAAGCCAGGAGCATGGCCTGTCAGATTGCTGATCTGACACAGTGCAGTGCAAATTGTCAGACCAGCGATCTGACCCTATAACATGATGTCCCCCCTGGGGCAATGTAAAAAAGTTAAAAAAAAATATTTAGTTGTGTAAAAAAACAAAAAAAAAACCTAAATAAAGAAAAAAAAATATTGTTCCAATAAATAAATTTCTTTATCTAAATAAAAAAACAAAACAATAAAAGTACACATATTTAGTATCTCCGCATCCGTAACGACCCGACCTATAAAACTGTCCCACTAGTTAACCCCTTCAGTGAACACCGTCATGAAAAAAAAACGAGGCAAAGAACAACGCTTTATTATCATTCCGCCGAACAAAAAATGGAATAACAAGCGATAAAAAAGGATATAAATATCCATGGTACCGCTGAAAACGTCATCTTCTCCTGCAAAAAACGAGCATCATCAGCGAAAAGATGAAAAAGTTATAGTCCTCAGAATAAAGCGATGCAAAATTAATTATTTTTTATATAAAATAGTTTTTATCGTATAAAAGCGCCAAAACATAAAAAATGATATAAATGAGGTATCGCTGTAATCTTGCTGACCCGGAGAATAAAACTGCTTTATCAATTTTACCAAACGCGGAACGGTATAAACGCCCCCCCCAAAAGAAGTTCATGAATAGCTGGTTTTTGATCATTCTGCCTCACAAAAATCAGAATAAAAAGCGATCAAAAAAGTCACGTGCCAGGAAATGGTTCCAATAAAAATGTCAACTTGTCCCGCAAAAAACAAGACCTCACATGACTCTGTGGACCAAAATATGGAAAAATTATAGCTCTCAAATTCTGGAGACGCAAAAACTATTTTTTGCAATAAAAAGCGTCTTTTAGTGTGTGACAGCTGCCAATTATAAAAATCCACTAAAAAACCCGCTATAAAAGTAAGTCAAACCCCCCTTCATCACCCCCTTAGTTAGGGAAAAATGATACAATTTAAAAAATGTATTTATTTCCATTTTCCCATTAGGGTTAGGGTTAGGGCTAGGGTTAGGGTTGGGGCTAGGGTTGGGGCTAGGGTTAGGGTTAGGGTTGGGGCTAGGGTTAGGGTTGGGGCTAGGGTTAGGGCTAGGGTTAGGGTTAGGGCTACAGTTAGGGTTGGGGCTAAAGTTAGGGTTAGGGTTGGGGCTAAAGTTAGGGTTAGGGTGGGGGCTAAAGTTAGGGTTGGGGCAAAAGTTAGGGTTAGGGTTTGGATTACATCTACGGTTGGGATTAGGGTTGGGATTAGGGTTAGGGATGTGTCAGGGTTAGGGGTGTGGTTAGAGCTACCGTTGGGATTAGGGTTGGGGTGTGTTTGGATTAGAGTTTCAGTTAGAATTGGGGGGTTCCACTGTCTAGGCACATCAGGGACTCTCCAAACGCAACATGGCATCCGATCTCAATTCCAGCCAATTCTGCGTTGAAAAAGTAGAACAGTGCTTCTTCCCTTCCGAGCTCTCCCGTGCACCCAAACAGGGGTTTACCCCCACATATGGGGTATCAGCATACTCAGGACAAATTGCACAACAACTTTTGGGGTCCAATTTCTTCTGTTACCCTTGGGAAAATAAAAAATTGAGGGCGAAAAGATCATTTTTGTGAAAAAATATGATTTTTTATTTTTACGGCTCTGCATTATAAACTTCTGTGAAGCACTTGGTGGGTCAAAGTGCTCACCTTACATCTAGATAAGTTCCTTTGGGGGTCTACTTTCCAAAATGTCACTTGTGGGGGTTTCAATGTTTAGGCACATCAAGGGCTCTTCAAACGCGACATGGCGTCCTATCTCAATTCCAGTCAATTTGTATTGAAAAGTCAAATGGCTCCTTCCCTTCTGAGCTCTGCTGTGCGCCCAAACAGTGGCTTACCCCCACATATTGGGTATCAGCGTACTCAGCACAAATTGCACAACAACTTTTGGGGTCCAATTTCTCCTGTTACCCTTGGTAAAATAAAACAAATTGGAGCTGAATTAAATTTTTTGTGAAAAAAATTAAATGTTCATTTTTTTTTAAACATTCCAAAAATTCCCGTGAAACACCTGAAGGGTTAATAATCTTCTTGAATGTGATTTTGAGCACCTTGAGGGGTGCAGTTTTTAGAATGGTGTCACACTTGGGTATTTTCTATTATATAGACCCCTCAAAGTGACTTCAAATGTGATGTAGTCCCTAAAAAAAAATGGCGTTATAAAAATGAGAAATTGCTGGTCAACTTTTAACCCTTATAACTCCCTAACAAAAAAAAAATTTTGGTCCCAAAATTGTGCTGATGTTAAGCAGACATGTGGGAAATGCTACTTATTAATATTTTGTGTGATATATCTCTATGATTTAAGGGCATAAAAATTAAAAGTTGGAAAATTGTGAAATTTTCTAAATTTTTGCCAAATTTCCAATTTTTTTCACAAATAAACGTAGGCAACATCAAAGAAATTTTACCACTATCATGAAGTACAATATGTCACGAGAAAACATTGTCAGAATCATCAGGATCCGTTGAAGCGTTCCAGAGTTATAACCTCATAAACGAACAGTGGTCAGAATTGTAAAAATTGGTCCGCTCATTAACGTGCAAACCACCCTTGGGGGTAAAGGGGTTAATATCCACCTGATGTGGAAGTACAGCAAGGACAGAGTGGATTTTCTTGATGTGAGTGTGGAAAAAGACGTAAGAGGTTTTATTAAAACCGATGTGTTTCATAAGTCCACTGCCACAAATACACTACTGCATGCTGAATCGTCACACCACCCTCAGACTTTCAAGTCTGCACCAACTAGCCAGTTTTTGAGATTGAACCGTATCTGTTCTAATGATTTGCTTTTTGAACAGCAGGCCAATATTTTAAAATATAATTTGAAAATGAGAGGCTACAATCATAAAGTTATTAGAGCAGGCTATAGAAGGGCTAAGTTCACACAAAGAACACAGCTGTTACATCAATCATAAAATAGACCCCCAATAAATAAACAACCTGCTAGGTCAACTACTAACTTTAACTCTCAAAGGAAGTCTATTATGGCAATCCTTGACAAACATTGGTCAGTGTTACAGTGTTACTGGCCCATGATGACTTGAAACAGCATATCCCTAATCATCCGGCAGTAACGTGGAGACGGTCTAGAAACCTCAAAGATTTAATCACACGTAGCCACTATGTGGCACCTCAAAAAGCCTTTTTTTCTGACAAAGCTGGCCCTAGATGGGGTTCTTTCCAATGTGGGGACTGTTCAGCATGTAAGTATGAAGAATGAAGAACGGTATTTGTGAATAGTTATGGCAATAGGACTTTTTCCATCACTCACAATATCAATTGTAAAACAGAAAATATCATCTGCTATGCACTCTGTCCTTGCGACCTTATTTACGTTGGGATGACTCCTCGACAGATGCGTACACGCATTATGGAACATGTCTGTGACATCAGGAATGCAAAATTGGAAAGAGATATTGAGAGCTTGAAAACGATCCCCAAAAACTTCAGGATTTACCATAACAGTAATTCAAATTATCTTAAAGTGAGGGGTATAGACCGAGTACAATTGGGCATAAGGGGAGTTGATTAAAAAAGAGAATTGTTGAAGAGAGAAACTAAGTGGATGGTGGTTCTGGATACTGTGGCCCCCAAGGGTTTAAATGAATTTTTGAGTTTCAAACCTTTCTTAGAGTAGCGCAAATTTTATTTTGGATTGGGTGATTTGTTTTTGACATCCCTAGCCATACGTGTTATGTTGTTTATTTACATGTCTGTCTTTCTTTAGTAACTTATCATTAACTGAGGGTTCTGGTGGGAGAAATAACGCTGGGAGAATCCACTTGGCTTTTAAAAGAAGCTGTCGAAAACATCGACTATGAAAATTATATGGATCCCTATCAATATTAATTATATGTCTAATTGATGTATGTTTATATGCACTAGTGATTTTATTTTCACATATATTCTTGTTGTATATTTAGGTATTATTTAATTTTATGTATTTTGTGTAAATGCAGTTCTAATTTGCTGTATAATGTAGATTGTTTCAATAATGTTGGCACTATAATATTGAATAAGGTATAGTAAGCAAATTTGTTATGTGCAATTATATTTTTTATAATCATTTTATGCACATGGCACTTTATGTCACTGTTATGGATTATATTGTAAATATTTGTCTATATAAGCTATATATGCTGTGACTCTTATGTTATTGTACTATTATAGCTAGCTTGAATATATGTATAGCCGTGTATACTACACTTGTTGGTTATATAGGCGTTATGCTTAATAATCTGGTTACACACATGGGAGGGAGTTGGTCTTTGTTTAAAATACAGTACACGTCTATACCTGTGGTGCGCATAGTGGCGCGTGCGCTGTGGGGTCTCGGTGTGGAGGTGCTTCACTAAAGCGCCGTGACATCCTGGTTACAGTTCTGGTCACATGACCGGATCATGTGATGTGTTTGATGAGCGCCGTCCCCTCCGTGATGCCGCAACATGGCGGCTGTGCGCTGGAACACAGGCCCATCAAATTACCTCATTTGCGGTTTGCTATTTAAGGACAGACATAGTAGGCTACTACACCTCCTGATGAAACTGTGAGCGGCGGTGAAATGCGCGTTGAGGTGCGCATACAGCAGTATCATATATCTCCTTAAATGGACACAGGTAATTAACTATCTAATTGGGGTGGCAGTTGCGGGGCACCTTGCTGTTGAATGTTCAGGACTGTATACGTACTGATTATTTTTGGTATTACTAGTTATAATTTACTGCAGCCCCATAGTCATCTCCTCCAATGGGACCATACTATTCACTGATGTAATATGTTAGATATTCGTGGTCCCTTCTGCATCATAGCCATGTTATAATCTTCTGTCATGGTGTTCATTTATTGGGATATACCATAGACATATGGATTGTTTCTTCAATTAATCAATACTGTTATGAAATTGACATATGCTATGGTACGTTTGCTATAATTGGTCATAGTTGGTTGTTCCTATATACACATGTATAGTCCTATTTTATTAATTCTCTGTGGTTATAACATGTAATATTGTCTAATAAAATTTTGATATTTTTATTACTCAATTGACTGATCCTTCAGTAGTTCTAAATTGGTATAAGATATACAGTCAATATATGTAATAGGCTAATAGGCAGCAGTAGCAGACAGTAATGGAATGGACCCTCTTGATGTCTGCAATGATATCTATATACCCACATACAGTGCCTGCAGGCCTTGCATTGCTATGTATAGAGCCACATACACTCCCCTGCATACCTAGCACTGCAATCTATATACGCCGTAATTAGTCCTTAGAAGGACTGTTGGTTTAGCTGGATTTGTGTATTCTATGATGGTATACCCACACTAATTGATAAACCCCCAAATCTGACCCTATCCTGGCAGCACCTCTCCCTACCCTGTCTGAATCAGGAGCTGAATGCGATGAGCAGGACGGCGGCAGGTCTCTTATAGACCTGATGACGCTGTGAGACCAGCCGGTCACTGTAATGCCACAACCAATATGGTTGCGGCATTGCAGTGCATGGCAGACAATCCCTGCAAGCCGATTGGCACCCTAAAGAGCGCCAAACAGGCAGGACGGGGACCCGAGGACCAGCCGAATATCCCGAGACTACAGCGATGCTCAGGCGAGTACATAGCATTACCGAGTTGGACAATCAAGGATGTTTAGTTCTTGCTCAGATGGAAAGAGTTAATCCAATAACTAAACACATTGATGTGAAGTTTTACTTCTTGAGAGATCACCAGGAACAAGGAATCCCAAATTTAGAGTACTGCCCAACTGAAGATATGACAGCAGATATTTTCACAAAGGCTATGAATGCTGAAAGACATCAGAGACTGATGAAGAAATTAGGTTTAACTGACTAAGTCCTTACTGTTGAGAAAGGGTGTTGGCAGATATGCACAGATACAGACTTATTTGTGTGCAGGAGGAGTTTACACTTTTCTGACAGTAGATGGTGATGTTGTTACTTTTATATGCTTAGTTGAATGTAATGCATATACTTGTACTTTGGTTTCCCTTTCTCTCTCTAGTAAAAGGTCCTTCAGACTTCCTGTTATGCTGTATTAAGAAGCTGATGCATGTACCTCATGTTCTGTGAAGATAAAAGTTGAATTACCCCATAGAATCTACTCTCACAAGTTTATTCTGCCACCAAACTATGCAACATTTCTTGCTTATGATGATTGCACAGTGTCTGATGTGACAGACCCTGTACAAGCAGGTGGTATTGTTAGATTTTTGCACTGGATCCTGCAGAGTTATGGTTAGAGCTCTGCATATAAAAAAGCAGGGCGTAAAGTAACCGCTGATGCATAAACTTGATGAAATATTGCAGCTGATGGGTATGTAAGGTGTAACAAGTAAAGCAGGGACACAGATCAACATGGGTAGTGATGGTGAACCTTTACCCATTAGCAGCTAAGGAAAGCAGTGCAATTGATCATAATAAACCACACACTGGACCCTGAGCATTTGCATTTCTATCAAAGTAAACATGCTGAGTAGATGTAATGAGGAAGAACAAGTGGGATTTCCAGAAATGATTGAGGCTGCTGTCTACAACTGAAAACACATGTCAGTTATCATATATCTAGCCATATATCTAGCCACATGACCTCAGAGTAGTGATGAGCGAGTAGGCGCATTACTTGAGTTTTCCGAGCATGCTCTGGTGTTCTACGAGTATCTTGGGCGTGCTCGGAGATTTAGTTTGTGTCGCTGCAGCTGCATGATTTGCGGCTGCTAGACAGCCTAAATACATGCAGGGATTGCGTGTTTGTTAGGGAATCCCCACATGTATTCAAGCTGTCTAGCAGCCACAAATCATGCAGCTGCGGCGACACAAGCATAATCTCCGAGCACGCCCAAATACTCGGAGAACACCCGAGCATGCCCGGAAAAATCAAATAACGAGCACACTCGCTCATCACTACCTCAGAGTCAGCATAATATTGTCTGATACATTCCAAACACTTATCTGACTGATGAATAGAGATGAGCGGTGTTCGAGTCGAACTGTTTGCCAATTTCAAATTCGAGCTGTTTTGGGCGGTGTTCGAGTCGTTCGACGAACCCGAACAATTTGCTTAAAATTCGGCTGTTCGAGTTTCTGTTCGATAACTGTTCGTTCACCAAAAGCCTAGCTTGATTTGCACATTAAAACTGTTTATCATTGTTAATGGACTGTTTCAGTGTATAGTGGGCGGGGGATAGATCTGTGCTGAAATAACGCCGATCTCCATTTTTTTTTCTTTCCCGCATTTACAGAGGGGCGGTGCAGTCTCTCAGCCTATCAGCAGTGCCCCCACACACAGCAATGTGCATGTGATGCACACAAGCAAGGGCATGTGTCATTCATTGGCTGTGTATGTCACATGTCCTTGCCCTAT
Organism: Ranitomeya variabilis; assembly: GCF_051348905.1. Taxonomy (NCBI): domain Eukaryota; kingdom Metazoa; phylum Chordata; class Amphibia; order Anura; family Dendrobatidae; genus Ranitomeya; species Ranitomeya variabilis. The sequence goes on from NC_135235.1 coordinate 608,499,521, forward strand.
AAGAACCAGCCATTTGCCCCGTCACCACCATTTCTTCACTGCTGCAGCTTAGTGTTAGACGGCACCGCTGCTGCTGTGGGCGCTATACAGACTAAGAGTGTTATTTTGGAGCAAATTGTCAGAGAGATAGGTTTAGGGAGTCGGGAGGAGTCGGGACTAGTTGTAATATCAGCCCTTTTCAGGGTAGGTTACAGCAGGTCTTAGCACTGTTTGCCAGGCAGGTATCAGCCAGTGCTGTGCAAGTGTTAGGGTACCGTCACACAGTGGCATTTTCATCGCTACGACGGCACGATTCGTGACGTTCCAGCGATATAGTTACGATCTCGCAGTGTCTGACACGCAGCAGCGATCAGGGACCCTGCTGAGAATCGTACGTCGTAGCAGATCGTTTGAAACTTTCTTTCATCGCTGGATCTCCCGCTGTCATCGCTGGATCGTTGTGTGTGACAGCGATCCAGCGATGCGTTCGCTGGTAACCAGGGTAAACATCGGGTTACTAAGCGCAGGGCCGCGCTTAGTAACCCGATGTTTACCGTGGTTACCAGCGTAAAAGGAAAAACAAACAAACCATACATACTCACCATCTGATGTCCTTCAGGTCCCTTGCCGTCTGCTTCCCGCTCTGACTGACTGCCGGACGGAACGTGAGAGCAGATCACAGCGGTGACGTCACCGCTGCACTCTGCTCTCACTGTACGGCGGCACTCAGTCAGAGCGGGAAGCAGACGGCAAGGGACCTGACGGACATCAGATGGTGAGTATGTACGGGTTTTTTTTTTTTACTTTTACGCTGGTAACCACGGTAAACATCGGGTTACTAAGCGCGGCCCTGCGCTTAGTAACCCGATGTTTACCCTGGTTACCAGCGAACCTCGGCATCGTTGGTCGCTGGAGAGCGGTCTGTGTGACAGCTCCCCAGCGACCACACAACGACTTACCAACGATCACGGCCAGGTCGTATCGCAGGTCGTGATCGTTGGTAAATCGTATAGTGAGACGGTACCCTTAGTCACAGCATTTGGTGTAATCTAGCTCAGCCAATCCTTTTGGGCTAGTAGCATTGTCTGATAGTCATCTGAGTAGCCCGCCTGTGAAGCTAGGTACACCGCCTGTGTATCTCAATTTTTACTGCATCTAACCCAGGAAATCGTTTTGGGGCTTTCGGCTTAGTAGCAGTGTCTGCACGTCAGCAGAGTAGCCCGCCTGTGAAGCTAGCTACACCGCCTGTGTATCTCAATTTTTACTGCATCTAACCCAGGAAATCGTTGTTTTGGGCTTAGTAGCTGTGTCTGCACGTCAGCAGAGTAGCCTGCCTGTGAAACAAACTATACCGCCTGTGTATCTCAATTTTTACTGCATCTAATCCAGTTAATAGTTTTGGGGTTTTGGGCCTAGGAGCAGTGTCTGCACGTCAGCAGAGTAGCCCACCTGTGAAACTAACTATACCGCCTGTGTATCTCAATTTTTACTGCACCTAATCCAGTTAATAGTTTTGGGGTTTTGGGCCTAGGAGCAGTGTCTGCACGTCAGCAGGGTAGCCCGCCTGTGAAACTAACTATACCGCCTGTGTATCTCAATTTTTACTGCATCCAATCCAGTTAATAGTTTGGGGGTTTTGGGCCTAGGAGCAGTGCCTGCACGTCAGCAGAGTAGCCCGCCTGTGAAACAAACTATACCGCTTGTGTATCTCAATTTTTACTGCATCTAATCCAGTTTATAGTTTTGGGCCTAGGAGCAGTGTCTGCACGTCAGCAGAGTAGCCCGCCTGTGAAACAGACTATACCGCCTGTGTATCTCAATTTTTACTGCACCTAATCCAGTTAATAGTTTTGGGGTTTTGGGCATAGGAGCAGTGACTGCACGTCAGCAGAGTAGCCCGCCTGTGAAACAAACTATACCGCCTGTGTATCTCAATTTTCACTGCATCTAATCCAGTCAATAGTTTGGGGGTTTTGGGCCTAGGAGCAGTGTCTGCACGTCAGCAGAGTAGCCCGCCTGTGAAACTAACTATACCGCCAGTGTATCTCAATTTTCACTGCATCTAATCCAGTTAATAGTTTGGGGGTTTTGGGCCTAGGAGCAGTGTCTGCACATCAGCAGAGTAGCCCGCCTGTGAAACAAACTATACCGCCTGTGTATCTCAATTTTTACTGCATCTAATCCAGTTAATAGTTTTGGGCCTAGGAGCAGTGTCTGCACGTCAGCGGAGTAGCCCGCCTGTGAAGCTAACTACACCGCCTGTCTATCTAAATTTTTACTGTATCTAACCCAGTAAATCCTTTTGGGCCTAGTACCACAGTTTGGCCATTCAGCTCTGCTCGGTTTTCATCCTTCGTTTTTTGTGCCAACAACTGCAGATACAGAGTTGCCAATTAGTTAAGCACCAAAATGAGTGGCAAAAGGCCTGCTGCTGGTGGAAAGGGGAAAAGGCGTGTTGGAAAGGGAAAAAAAGGTTATGTCTGTGGGGTAGGTGGTAAAGCAACAGTAACATCTGCAGAAGAAAGACCATCTTCCAGACAAAGTAAGATGTCTACTTCTTTTCGTGGACAATCTGATATGATCCCTTTCTTACGACCATCGCTACGAGCATCGCCAAAAATTCCAGATGAGGCACAAAAACAGCAGGTGCTTGAATGGATATTAAGTGCTCGTTCAAGTGGGCTCTCCTCCATGTCAACTTCAACATAACAACTACTCCAGTCCTCAGAGTTGTCACCCCAATCGCACTTGCTTCCTCACAGCTCCCAAGTCTCCAGCTGCCCGTCGGAGCATGGGGTAACACACATGGTTGAGTCTGTAGAGCTGTTTACGCATACTATAGCCTGGGAATCAGAGGTCTTCTCCAGAGCTTCTGTGAATCCAGACGAGGAAATGATCTGCACCGATGCCCAGAATCTTTGTGAGTCGGATCCAGGCCCAGATGAAGAAGGTTCTGAGCATAATGTAGACCCTCATTCCCAAACTGTAACTCCTGTTGGTGGAGACAATGAGGAAGATGATGATGAGACTGAGATACCTGATTGGAACAAAAACTTGACTTTTCGGTCGGGGCAGGAAGAGGTTGGCTCTGAGGACGACGGGTGTGAGAACACACAGGATGATGATGAAGAGGTTGTAGACCCCACTTACTGTCAACCCCCAGTCCGCCAGTCCATGTGGTCAGCAGAGGAGGTGGAGGAGGATGCTAGTGACGAGTCTGACGACGAGGTAACGGTGCACCTTCCTGGACAGAGACGGAGTACTGGAAGCACGTCAACAACTGCATCCTCAACCCCAACTGTGCCTCAGACCAGAAGTCGTGGTGGCTCTTCAGGTCGCACGGGCTCTAAGCCTTGTATAGCCTGGGCATTTTTTGACATCGCAAAGGATGACCCAACTCATGTTTTCTGTAAGATTTGTCAACAAAATCTCAGTAGAGGCCAAAAAATCACTAGCTTGAGTACTTCATGCATGAACCGTCACATGGATATGAGGCATAAGTTGCAGTGGGAAGCTCACTGTGCTACAATGCGGCCTAGTGGGCCGGGTCAACCACCGTCTGCTGTTATGACCCCAATGGCGAGGGTCTCAGAGGAACAAGTAAGTCTGCGACGTACAAAAATCCAGCTCATAGGGCAGTGGTAACTGGGTTGACCATATAACTACTCCTAACGCCAACACTAGAAGTAGCCGGGGAACATGCCTACGTTGGTCGCTAGATGTCTCGCGCCAGCCGGAGGACTAACTACCCCTAGAAGAGGAAAACAAAGACCTCTCTTGCCTCCAGAGAATAGACCCCAAAAGTCGGATACAAGCCCCCCACAAATAATAACGGTGAGGTAAGAGGAAATGACAAACACAGAGATGAACTAGGTTTAGCAAAGAGAGGCCCACTTACTAATAGCAGAATGTAGTAAGATAACTTATATGGTCAACAAAAACCCTAAGAAAAATCCACACTGGAGATTCAAGAACCCCCGAACCGTCTAACGGCCCGGGGGGAGAACTCCAGCCTCCCTAGAGCTTCCAGCAAGGTTAGGATACAGATTATGTACAAGCTGGACAAAAATGCAAACAAAAACAAATAGCAAAAAGCAAGAAAGCAGACTTAGCTTAATTTAGCAGGAACCAGGATCAGTAGACAAGAGCACAACAGATTAGCTCTGATTACAACATTGCCAGGCATTGAACTGAAGGTCCAGGGAGCTTATATAGCAACACCCCTGACCTAACGACCCAGGTGAGCATACAAGGGATGAATGACATACCCAGAGTCAAATCACTAGTAGCCACTAGAGGGAGCCAAAAGGTAAATTCACAACAGTACCCCCCCCTTAGTGAGGGGTCACCAAACCCTCACCAAGACCACCAGGGCGATCAGGATGAGCGGCGTGAAAGGCACGAACTAAATCGGCCGCATGCACATCAGAGGCGACCACCCAGGAATTATCCTCCTGACCATAGCCCTTCCACTTGACCAGGTACTGAAGCCTCCGCCTGGAGAGACGAGAATCTAAGATCTTCTCCACCACGTACTCCAACTCACCCTCAACCAACACCGGAGCAGGAGGCTCAGCAGAAGGAACCACAGGCACAACGTACCGCCGCAACAAGGACCTATGAAATACGTTGTGAATGGCAAACGACACCGGAAGATCCAGGCGAAAGGATACAGGATTAATGATTTCCAATATCTTGTAAGGACCAATGAAGCGAGGCTTAAATTTGGGAGAGGAGACCTTCATAGGAACAAATCGAGAAGACAGCCATACCAAATCCCCAACGCGAAGTCGGGGACCCACACCGCGGCGGCGGTTGGCAAAACGCTGAGCCTTCTCCTGTGACAACTTCAAGTTGTCCACCACATGACTCCAGATCCGCTGCAACCTATCCACCACGGAATCCACCCCAGGACAGTCAGAAGGCTCCACATGTCCCGAGGAAAAACGAGGATGGAAACCAGAGTTGCAGAAAAATGGTGAAACCAAGGTGGCGGAACTAGCCCGATTATTAAGGGCAAATTCAGCCAACGGCAAGAAGGTCACCCAATCATCCTGATCAGAAGAGACAAAACACCTCAAATAAGCCTCCAGAGTCTGATTAGTTCGCTCCGTTTGTCCGTTAGTCTGGGGATGGAAAGCGGACGAAAACGACAACTCAATGCCCATCCTACCACAAAAGGATCGCCAGAACCTGGAAACAAACTGGGATCCTCTGTCCGACACAATATTCTCAGGAATGCCGTGCAAACGAACCACGTTCTGGAAGAACACAGGAACCAGATCAGAAGAGGAAGGCAGCTTAGGCAAAGGAACCAGATGGACCATCTTGGAGAAACGATCACATATCACCCAGATGACAGACATGCCCTGAGACACCGGAAGATCCGAAATGAAATCCATAGAGATGTGTGTCCAAGGTCTCTTCGGGACAGGCAAGGGCAAGAGCAACCCGCTGGCACGAGAGCAGCAAGGCTTAGCTCGGGCACAAGTACCACAGGACTGCACAAATGACCGCACATCCCTTGACAAGGAAGGCCACCAAAAGGACCTGGCCACCAGATCTCTGGTGCCAAAAATTCCCGGGTGCCCTGCCAACACCGAGGAATGAACCTCGGAAATGACTCTGCTGGTCCATCTAGCAGGCACAAACAATCTGTCAGGTGGACAAGAGTCAGGCCTACCAGCCTGAAATCTCTGTAACACACGTCGCAGATCTGGAGAAATAGCAGACACGATAACTCCTTCCTTAAGAATACCCACAGGTTCAGCGACTCCAGGAGCATCAGGCACAAAGCTCCTAGACAGAGCATCGGCCTTCACATTCTTAGAACCTGGTAAATACGAGACCACAAAGTCAAAACGGGAGAAAAACAATGACCAGCGGGCCTGTCTAGGATTCAGGCGTTTAGCAGACTCGAGATACATCAGATTTTTGTGATCAGTCAAGACCACCACACGATGCTTAGCACCCTCGAGCCAATGACGCCACTCCTCAAATGCCCACTTCATGGCCAACAACTCCCGATTGCCCACATCATAATTTCGCTCTGCAGGCGAAAACTTCCTAGAGAAAAAGGCACAAGGCCTCATAGTAGAGCAACCAGGGCCTCTCTGCGACAAAACGGCCCCTGCCCCAATCTCCGAAGCATCCACCTCAACCTGAAAGGGAAGTGAGACGTCAGGCTGGCACAAAACAGGCGCCGAAGAAAACCGGCGTTTCAACTCCTGGAAAGCCTCCACGGCAGCAGGAGCCCAGTTAGCTACATCAGAGCCTTTCTTGGTCATATCCGTCAGCGGTTTAACAACGCTAGAGAAATTTGCGATAAAACGACGGTAGAAGTTAGCAAAACCCAAGAACTTCTGAAGACTCTTAACTGACGAGGGTTGAGTCCAATCATGAATAGCTCGGACCTTGACTGGATCCATCTCCACAGCAGAAGGGGAAAAAATGAACCCCAAAAAGGGAACCTTCTGTACACCAAAGAGACACTTTGAGCCTTTTACAAACAAAGAATTTTCACGCAGAATCTCAAAAACCATCCTGACCTGCTCCACATGCGAGTCCCAATCATCAGAAAAAAACAGAATATCATCCAGATAAACAATCAAAAATTTATCCAGATACTTCCGGAAAATGTCATGCATGAAGGACTGAAAAACTGAAGGGGCATTAGAGAGCCCAAATGGCATCACCAAGTACTCAAAATGACCTTCGGGCGTATTGAATGCGGTTTTCCATTCATCGCCCTGCCTAATGCGCACAAGGTTGTACGCACCACGAAGGTCTATCTTGGTGAACCACTTGGCACCTTTAATCCGGGCAAACAAATCTGACAACAGCGGCAAAGGATACTGAAATTTGACAGTGATCTTATTTAAAAGCCGATAGTCAATACAAGGCCTCAAAGATCCGTCCTTTTTGGCCACAAAAAAGAATCCCGCACCAAGAGGGGAAGAAGAAGGACGGATATGCCCCTTCTCAAGAGACTCCTTGATATATGAACGCATCGCGGTATGTTCAGGTACCGACAGATTAAACAGTCTCCCCTTAGGAAACTTACTGCCAGGAATCAAATCTATTGCACAGTCACATTCCCTATGAGGAGGCAGTGCACTGGACTTAGACTCGCTGAAGACATCCTGATAATCAGACAAATACGCCGGAACTTCCGAAGGCGTAGAAGAAGCAATAGACAAGGGCAGGGAATCTCCATGAATTCCATGGCAGCCCCAACTTGACACTGACATAGCCTTCCAGTCCAAGACTGGATTATGGGTCTGTAACCATGGCAAACCCAAAACAACCAAATCATGCATTTTATGCAGAACAAGAAAACGTATTACCTCCCGATGTTCGGGAGTCATGCACATGGTAACCTGTGTCCAAAACTGCGGTTTATTTTTTGCCAATGGCGTAGAATCAATACCCCTAAGAGGGATAGGATTTTCCAATGGCTCAAGAACAAATCCGCAGCGCTTGGCAAATGACAGATCCATAAGGCTCAGGGCAGCACCTGAGTCCACAAACGCCATGACAGGATACGATGACAGCGAGCAAATCAAAGTTACAGATAGAATAAACTTAGGTTGCAAATTACCAATGGCGACCGGACTAACAACCTTAGTAAGAAGTTTAGAGCATGCTGAGATAACATGTGTAGAATCACCACAGTAGTAACACAAGCCATTCTGGCGTCTATGAATTTTCCGCTCATTTCTAGTCAGGATTCTATCACATTGCATTAAATCAGGTGCCTGTTCAGACAACACCATGAGGGAATTTGCGGTCTTGCGCTCCCGCAACCGCCGGTCGATTTGAATAGCCAGGGCCATAGAATCATTCAGACCTGTGGGAATGGGAAAACCCACCATCACATTCTTAATGGCTTCAGAAAGGCCATTTCTAAAATTTGCAGCCAATGCACACTCGTTCCACTGGGTCAGCACGGACCATTTCCGAAATTTTTGGCAATACACTTCAGCCTCGTCCTGGCCCTGAGACATCGCCAGCAAGGCTTTTTCTGCCTGAATCTCAAGATTGGGTTCCTCATAAAGCAAACCGAGCGCCAGAAAAAACGCATCAATGTCAGCCAATGCCGGATCTCCTGGCGCCAGCGAGAAAGCCCAATCCTGAGGGTCGCCCCGTAAAAAAGAAATAACAATTTTTACTTGCTGAGCGGAGTCTCCAGATGAACAGGGTCTCAGGGACAAAAACAATTTACAATTATTCCTGAAATTTCTAAATTTAAATCGGTCTCCGAAAAACGGTTCAGGAATCGGGATCTTAGGTTCTGACACAGGATTTCTGATAACATAATCTTGTATGCCCTGCACACGAGCAGCAAGCTGGTCCACACTTGTAATCAAGGTCTGGACATTCATGTCTGCAGCAAACACAAGCCACTCAGAGGTAAAGGGGAAAAGAAAAAAAAATGAGAGAGAGAAAAAAAAAACTCAGAACTTTCTTTCTTATAATCCCGCTTCTGCAATGCATTTAACATTTAATACTGGCCTGGCAAACTGTTATGACCCCAATGGCGAGGGTCTCAGAGGAACAAGTAAGTCTGCGACGTACAAAAATCCAGCTCATAGGGCAGTGGTAACTGGGTTGACCATATAACTACTCCTAACGCCAACACTAGAAGTAGCCGGGGAACATGCCTACGTTGGTCACTAGATGTCTCGCGCCAGCCGGAGGACTAACTACCCCTAGAAGAGGAAAACAAAGACCTCTCTTGCCTCCAGAGAATAGACCCCAAAAGTCGGATACAAGCCCCCCACAAATAATAACGGTGAGGTAAGAGGAAATGACAAACACAGAGATGAACTAGGTTTAGCAAAGAGAGGCCCACTTACTAATAGCAGAATGTAGTAAGATAACTTATATGGTCAACAAAAACCCTAAGAAAAATCCACACTGGAGATTCAAGAACCCCCGAACCGTCTAATGGCCCGGGGGGAGAACTCCAGCCTCCCTAGAGCTTCCAGCAAGGTTAGGATACAGATTATGTACAAGCTGGACAAAAATGCAAACAAAAACAAATAGCAAAAAGCAAGAAAGCAGACTTAGCTTAATTTAGCAGGAACCAGGATCAGTAGACAAGAGCACAACAGATTAGCTCTGATTACAACGTTTCCAGGCATTGAACTGAAGGTCCAGGGAGCTTATATAGCAACACCCCTGACCTAAAGACCCAGGTGAGCATACAAGGGATGAATGACATACCCAGAGTCAAATCACTAGTAGCCACTAGAGGGAGCCAAAAGGTAAATTCACAACAGTCTGCCCCATCAAGTGCATCCGCGTCCTCTTCATCCTCTGTGACTGTGGGGACAGCAGTCGGACTTGGTTTTGGATGCAGACCTTCCACCTCTTTACCCGCGACAGCCAGTGTGATTGGCAGGTCATCAGGACATTTTCAAGTGGAAACACCTGCTGGTGTTGAGCGCTCTCCGACATCGACACCACATTTTGATCAAGGCAACATAACATCTCCGCCTGCACCTTCCTCACAGACCAGCAGTTTGCCGGGGTCACCCTACTCAACTCCGTCTAAGCACGGCAGCCAGCCCTCAGTCCCTCAGATGTGGACAAGTAAAAGACCAGCTAAGAGGTTGAATTTCTCCATCTGCAAGCTGTTGGCTACAGAAATGCTGCCTTTCCGCCTGGTGGACACAGAGGATTTTCGAGACCTTATGTCCGTCGCAGTGCCCCAGTACCAGATGCCCAGTCACCACTACTTCTCAAAGAAAGCTGTGCCTGCACTACACCAGCATGTCACACACAACATCACCGCTTCCTTGAGAAACTCTGTGTGTGACAGGGTGCATTTCACCACAGACACACAGACACTTCGACGAGTAGACATGGACAGGGGCATTACATGTCGGTGACTGGGCACTAGGTAACTACGGCGACATCAGGAGAAGGGGCTGCTGTCCAAGTCTTGCCGTCCCCTCGAGTTGCTCGTCGATCCGCTGCATCTGGAAGTTCCTCCAATACTTCTGCCTCCTCAACCTCCTCTCGGTCCTCCACCTGCACCCAAAGCCTGTCTGGTAATGCCACCCACGTTGTAACTGGGCAGAAGGAATCCTGCACACCTCCTCACTATGCTGTCACCAGGGCTCAACGGCATCAGGCAGTGTTTACATTGAAATGTCTGGGAAATGTGAGTCACACAGCTGAGGAGTTGTGGTCAGCTCTGGAGACCGAGTTCCATCAATGGTTGTCTCCACTCAACCTGCAGCCAGGGAAGGCCGTGTGTGACAATGCTGCAAACCTGGGTGCGGCCCTTCGCCAGGGCAATGTCACACACGTGCCTTGTATGGCTCACGTTTTGAACCTGGTTGTCCAGCAATTTTTATCCCACTATCCCAGACTAGATGGGCTTCTGCAGGGGGCACGGTCGCTGTGTGCTCACTTCCACCATTCGCATCCCGCAGCTCGACGACTTGCATCTCTACAGAAGTCGTTGGGCCTGCCAGTTCACCGGCTGAAATGCGATGTGCCCACATGGTGGAATTCAACTCTGCACATGTTGCAGCGACTGTGGCAGCACCGACGAGCCCTGGTGCAATACGTTATGACGTATAGCCTGGGCCAACGAGATCAAGAGTTGGGGCAAATCACGCTGCAGGAGTGGTCTCAGATCAGGGACCTATGCACCCTTTTGCACAGTTTTGAAATAGCAACAAAGATGTTTAGTGCTGGCGATGCCATTATCAGCATGACCATTCCGGTGATTTACATGCTGGAGTACACCTTACACAGTGTCCGGAGTCAGGTGGTGGAACAATAGGAGGAGGAGGAGGAACAGGAGGAGTCGTATGCGGAAGGGATCATATCTCCAAGGTCAAGAAGGTTGACAGCACCAAAGCGGATAGCATTGGAGGCTGGGGGAGAGGGATTACCGAGGGCGCATGGTAGCAGCCAAACTGTTGAGGAAGGTGCAGGAGGCGAGGAAGAAGTGGAGGATGAACTGGCGCTGGGCATGGAAGACTCATCAGATTAGGGAGACCTTGATCATATTTCTGTTGTGTGAGGTTGGGGGGAGAGGGCTGACGAAGGAAGCATGATTCTCACCTCGCCACCACCAAGACAACAAGAACTTGGTCTTCCTGGATGCGCAAGACACATGAGTGTCTTCTTGCTGCACTACCTGCAACATACCCTCGGATTGTCAGAATCCGAAGTAATGCCGAATACTGGGTTTCCACACTCTTAGATCCCCGGTACAAAAGCAAATTTGGCGAAATTATTCCTGCCATAGAAAGGGATTCACGCATGCAGGAGTATCAGCAGAGACTGTTACAGAATCCAACATCTGCTTTTCCACAAAACACCAGTGGTGCACATAGTCAATCTTTGAGTTCTAACTTGCCAACCGTGGGACTATCGAGTCATCACTCTAACCGTAACAGTAACATCGTATCTGGTGGTAACAGCAGTTTTTTCCAATCGTTTCAAGAATTTTTTAGACCATCCTTTGCAAGGCCACAGGAGACAAGAAGTCTGACGCACAGCCAACGTCTAGAGAGGATGGTACAAGAGTATCTCCAAGATAATATCGATGCCATGACTGTGGAACTGGACCCTTGCTTATTTTGGGCTTTCAATCTTGAAAAATGGCCTGAGCTCGCCACTCACGCCTTGGAGATCTTGTCGTGCCCAGCAGCCAGCGTTCTCTCTCAACGTGTGTTCAGCGCTGCTGGTGGTGTGCTGACAGATAAGCGCACGCGGCTGTCCAGTGACAATGTAGACAGACTAAAGTTCATCAAGATGAACAAATGCTGGATCCGCAAGGACTTTTCTACCCCTGTGTCATCTTGGGGAGACTAAAAGCTTGATGATTTTTGAAAATCACCTCACCAACCGTTTTAAAAAACTCTGGCGAAATTGATGCCACTTAAATGGTGTCTGTGGCCGAATTTTTTGAAATTGCGGCCACAGGTGGGTGGGGTCATCTGCAGAGTTGTTTACTCATACTATGGCCTGGGCAAACAGCGATCTATGTAGTATGCTTCTTCACAGAAGCAGCCCAATGGGAGGACACTATTCGGAGGCACAGGTAGTAACTGGAACGCCCCCTCAATGTCTGTTTTGGCCATTAGGGTGCCCCTTACCAACTTCTTGACCCGCCTGATTGCCTCATCAAAGGAGGTACAGTACATAGTACTGTACTTGGTTCCGCGTCGATGTTGTTGTTTACTGACCTGCCCCTTGGATATGACAAATGGTGGATTAGTCTGAATGTATTGGGTTCATTTTTTGGCACAACTCCCAACGGGGGTACCACTACGTCTTCTAAGGAAAGTGTTCTGAATGGACCCACCACCATTCTACCTAAAGATTTTTTTGTCAAGACGTCTGGGTGTTGGTAGAGTGAGTTTAGATTTTTACTCCAGCCTTTCTTGATTTTAGAAGGGTATGAAATGCCTATATCTGTGTCTCCTCCTCCTTTTACTCCTCCACCTCTTTTCTTTTCGCATGACTATCATGACTATATGTATTTGTGACTTTTCCATGTGTTTGTTGTGTCTTCTGAGCAGTTTGTCAGCTTTTGGACACCTTTTAAGGTGTTTTGTATGTGTTTTCCATGTGTTTGTATGTGTTTGTGTTTGCCTGCCATTGGTTTCAATAGGGTTCGGCGGTGTTCGTCAAACGTTCGACGAACAGTTCGTCGAACACGTCCCTGTTCGATGAACCGAACCGTACCCGAACACTAGGGAGGTGGCTCATCACTACTGATGAGTGAGAGATCCATAAAGGTGAACATGTAAATAGTCAATTATGGCCCGGCGACAATTTCCCCTACAGCACTCTCGCAGGGCTATTAAGGCATTACACAATTCTGGTTCAAAATTGTTAGTTGTAATGCACTTGTCGACTGGATTAAAGCTGGGCATACACATGAGATAGTTGTGCAAATCATTCCACATTCGTTTGGCAGACAGCTATCTTTCCCATCTACCTCATACACATAAACTCTACGTTTGGCTGAGTGTTCATGCGTTTTCAGTGGGAGAAAATAAAAAGTCCAACTGCCCAATCCTTCTGCCGAAATTTGTGGGTTTGGCTGACAGTCATCTAATGTGTATGATACATTAAATGGCACTTTTTATAATGATCTAAAATCTACCTTTTGTAGAATCAGAAGCTCAGGCTTTTCCTCAGCCCTTTTTTTTCCTTTTTACTGAAGATCTCCCTGTTCAGATTGGCTGAGATGTAAAAACACAAACCCTCCATAAATTTAAGAGAAATGTACCTAGAGAGTTGACTGCCCCATAGTCTATCACCAAAAAGAAGTATTCAAAGTAAAGGCTAGTAAAAAATTAACATTTTGTACTAGCCTTTACATTGAATACTTCTTTTGGGTGATATATTATGTTTGGTATTCTTTGTTTTTTTATGATCAATATATTTATGGTATGTTTTTTCTATATAGGTGTTTTGCCCCATAGTCTAGACTGGTCATGAAGGACTTTAACTTCTATTGCTGAAAGGCTAGTTTACCCACTATTAGAGGATAACTTGATCAACCATTTTAGAATTTGTAGGTATTTTGATTGATCTCAAGAAAGTATTCAACCTGCCTGACTTCATCTGTTCCTCTTTTACAGCCAAGTAGACCTGATAAAAAACTACATTGATTCTAAAGTAATAGAAAAAAAAGAAGAAAGACCAGAGAAGACCATACAGCATTCTACAGAGTCTCTACAACCTGAGGGTACCAACACAACCTCCTCGTCAAAACCAATTGAAAATGTTAGAGAGTCATCTACAGTCACCAGGAAAAATACAAAAACAATCTCTAAACTCCAAAATGATTCCATCAAGCTTCAAAATAAGTTGGCAAAATCACATGTGACCACCCTAACGCAAAATGTTAAGACCAAACCACACAATGCAATAACTACAAAACTTATTCCAGAGCCAACCAAAAAGAGTTCACCCTCAACAACCTTTGACTACTTTGGAAATAAGTATGCAACTGATGAGACACATGTCCATTCTGTAAGTCCAAAATTTTGAAATGTGAATGCTACAAATTAATTTTTCCATTGTTTGATATCAGATTTTAGCTGGTTGTTGCTTGTCAGTGTCGGTGAAGCATCTGTTAGGGATTGAAAACATTACAATTTTACTTGATTCAGGATGCTCCAGGAGCATGGGGGTAATCATGATACTTGGATGGGGTGGAGGGGAGAGACTATGGGGTTCACGGTGCTGCCTCTTCTTTGGAATGAGATCTAAAGATGGTTACCCAGTAAAAATTAAATCAAATTAAACCTTAGAGGAATTTATTTATTGTTTTGATTTCTCCTAACAAAAGCCTACAAGGCTTTTCCTCCATTCTGGAACAGAGAGTGCAAATTCACATACCCCCATAGTCAAATGGGTGATAACGTCAATAAGTCTAATCTTTTCCCATAGCATCTATAGAACCTGTATCTATGACACATTAGCCCCTAAATATATAACGCTGATATTTCTCATTGGTACAACTACTACATGGCCACCTAGATATTAAAGTGGCCAACATTGATTAACCCATTACTTGCCAAATTAAATTTTTTACAAGTATGGATTTTTCAGAAAAGGGCGTCCCAATATTCATATAAAAATGACAATGACATGATTTCCTATTTTGAAAACATTCATTTTACAAACACAACACAAAAAATTGGACCTAATTATAAAAATTATAAAATCTTAGTTGCTAGAAGTTAAAGATTAGGCGTCCCAAAAAAAGGACATTGGCAGATAATGGGTTAACTTTGGTAATAAAGTAATCTAATGTAAAATGTGCTGTAAATCTTACTTCTTTCTTATTTACTGTATTTTGGAAACCATCAGCAAGCTGTTGATGGATCAGGTCTCCTCTTAAAAATATCAGTAGGCTGTTGATGGATGTGTTTTCCTATTAATTAACACTTAACTTATTAACACCTAAGTACTTCTGAATCCATGCAAGTGCTGTTAATGGATCTTATTATGGTTCTGTGACTTTTATTAGTACAGGAACCTAAGAGCTCTGTGTACATGTTTCTTCTGTAAACATGAATCACCTGGTGATATATTCATGTCACCAGACACTGTAACACAGACAAAGAAATACTGAGAGAACAAATACTTTCCAAAAATGTAACTGATTGAGTGATTGAGGAGGAAAAGTTGAAAATTCCCACATCCTGGAGCAGAACTGGTGACTGTGTCATTGGTAAAAGCTTACATCACCGTCATGACTGGGGACGGGTGAGGACAATAGGATGGTTATAGGAAGGCAAATCTGGATGTCCACCAAGCCTTGGTTGAAGAACATGAGAATGTGGGCAAAGTTGTACCTGGGCATATAAAGTGAGTTCCTGACAAGGTGAACATCTGCTATTAGCCAGATTGGTAACAGCAGCTTTGTAGAACTTGTCATAGTATTACATGGTCACAATTTATGTTAACAAGGACAACAACCAACTTTTGATAAAAGAGGCCCTGTGATGATTAGTTGATATCACCGATGGGAAGCAGCAGACAAATCTTTAAACTCTTCTAAGTGGACAAACATAGACAACCACCTTGGATTATGTTTTGTGTTGTCTGACAACATTCTCAACCCAATCTACGCTTGCACAACTCAAGGATCTCCCAATCAGCCATGTTGAGTCACAGCCAAAAAAGGTTTCTTATACTAAGAGCCTGTATATGAGAAGTTCTTACTACTTTAGTCTTAGCTCAATTAACAGCCTACTGCTCAAAGCTCATTGTTTGGGCCAGGGTTAAGATAAGGTCTTCAAGAAAGGAATAGTCGGGAAATAGAGTGGGTACTGTTGTGAATTCTGCTCTTGGGTTCCCTCCGGTGGTTGTTGGTGGTAATGCAGTTGTCTCTGGATTGCAATCCTGGGCAGGTGTCCCTGCTGATTGCAGGTCTGACTGGGGTATTTAATGTTGCAGGATTCATTAGTCCTTGCCAGTTGTCCATTGTTCTTGGAGGTTATGGATCTCAGTCTGGTTCCCCCTGCTCTGCTGCCAAATCAGCAAAGATAAGTGTCTGGGTTTTGTTTCTTCAGCACACATGCTGTGTGCTTTACAAATCAATGCTATTCATTGTTTTTTCTTGTCCAGCTTAAGGTACCTTCACACGAAACGACTTTGTAACGATATCGCTAGTGATCCGTGACGTTGCAGCGTCCTCGCTAGCGATATCGTTTAGTTTGACACGCAGCAGCGATCAGGATCCTGCTGTGATGTCGCTGGTCGCTGAATAAAGTCCAGAACTTTATTTGGTCGTCCGATCGCCGTGTATCGTTGTGTTTGAAAGCAAAAGCAACGATACCAGCGATGTTTTACACTGGTAACCAGGGTAAACATCGGGTTACCAAGCGCAGGGCCGCGCTTAGTAACCCGATGTTTACCCTGGTAACCAGCGTAAAAGTAAAAAAAACAAACAGTACATGCTCACCTGCGCGTCCCCCAGCGTCTGCTTCCTGACACTTACTTGAGCGCCGGCCCTAAAGTGAAAGTGAAAGCACAGCGGTGACGTCACCGCTCTGCTGTGAGGGCCGGAGCTCAGTCAGTGTCAGGAAGCAGACTCTGGGGGACGCGCAGGTGAGCATGTACTGTTTGTTTTTTTTACTTTTACGCTGGTAACCAGGGTAAACATCGGGTTACTAAGCGCGGCCCTGCGCTTAGCAACCCGATGTTTACCGTGGTTACCCGGGGACCTCAGCATCGTTGGTCGCTGGAGAGCAGTCTGTGTGACAGCTCCCCAGCGATCAAACAGCGACGCTGCAGCGATCGGCATCTGTCATGTTCTCAATGGCAAGAGAACATAGCATCAGCATATATAGGAACTAGCTCTTGGAAGATGGGAACTGAGCTGACCATGAACTAAACCTAACGCACAACTAGCAGTGGCCGGGTAGCATGCCTACGTTGATTCTAGATGCCCAGCACCAGCCGGAGGACTAAATAATGCTAGCAGAGGAAAATATTAGTCCTAGCTCACCTCTAGAGAAATACCCCGAAAGGAGACAGAGGCCCCCCACATGTATTGGCGGTGAATTAAGATGAAATAACAAACGTAGTATGAAAATAGGTTTAGCAAATTTGAGGTCCACTTACTACATAGCAGAAGACAGAAAGGACACTTTCATGGTCAGCTGAAAACCCTATCAAAACACCATCCAGAAATTACTTTAAAACTCTGGCATTAACTCATAACACCAGAGTGGCAATTCCTGTTCACAAGAGCTTTCCAGACACAGTAACGAAACTACAGCTGTGAACTGGAACAAAAATGCAAAAACAAACATGGACAAGAGTCCAACTTATCTAGTAGTTGTCTAGGAGCAGGAACAAGCACAGAGAGGCTTCTGATAACATTGTTGACCGGCAAGCAACTAACAGAGCAGCAAGGTTATATAGCGACTCCCACATCTTGATGGGAACAGGTGAACAGAGAAGATGAAAACACCAGTTCAATTCCACCAGTAGCCACCGGGGGAGCCCAGAATCCAAATTCACAACAGTACCCCCCCCTCAAGGAGGGGGCACCGAACCCTCACCAGAACCACCAGGGCGATCAGGATGGGCCCTATGAAAGGCACGAACCAGATCAGAGGCATGAACATCAGATGCATTCACCCAAGAATTATCCTCCTGGCCGTATCCCTTCCACTTGACCAGATACTGGAGTCTCCGTCTGGAAACACGAGAGTCTAAGATTTTCTCCACAACGTACTCCAACTCACCCTCAACCAACACCGGAGCAGGAGGCTCAACGGAAGGCACAACCGGTACCTCATACCTGCGCAATAATGACCGATGAAAAACGTTATGAATAGAAAAGGATGCAGGGAGGTCCAAACGGAAGGAAACAGGGTTAAGAATCTCCAATATCTTATACGGGCCGATGAACCGAGGCTTAAACTTAGGAGAAGAGACCCTCATAGGGACAAAACGAGAAGACAACCACACCAAATCCCCAACACAAAGCCGAGGACCAACACGACGGTGGCGGTTGGCAAAAAGCTGAGTCTTCTCCTGGGACAACCTCAAATTGTCCACCACCTGCCCCCAGATCTGATGCAATCTCTCCACCACAGCATCCACTCCAGGACAATCCGAAGATTCCACCTGACCAGAGGAAAATCGAGGATGAAACCCCGAATTACAGAAAAACGGGGACACCAAAGTGGCAGAGCTGGCCCGATTATTGAGAGCGAACTCTGCCAATGGCAAAAAAGCAACCCAATCATCCTGGTCAGCAGACACAAAACACCTCAGATATGTCTCCAGGGTCTGATTAGTCCGCTCGGTCTGGCCATTCGTCTGAGGATGGAAAGCGGACGAAAAAGATAAATCTATGCCCATCCTAGCACAGAATGCCCGCCAAAATCTAGACACGAATTGGGTCCCTCTGTCAGAAATGATATTCTCAGGAATACCATGCAAACGAACAACATTTTGAAAAAACAGAGGAACCAACTCGGAAGAAGAAGGCAACTTGGGCAGAGGAACCAAATGGACCATCTTAGAGAAACGGTCACACACCACCCAGATGACAGACATCTTCTGAGAAACAGGCAGATCTGAAATAAAATCCATCGAGATGTGCGTCCAAGGCCTCTTAGGAATAGGCAAGGGCAACAATAATCCACTAGCCCGAGAGCAACAAGGCTTGGCCCGAGCACAAACGTCACAAGACTGCACAAAGCCTCGCACATCTCGTGACAGGGAAGGCCACCAGAAGGACCTTGCCACCAAATCCCTGGTACCAAAAATGCCAGGATGACCTGCCAACGCAGAAGAATGAACCTCAGAGATGACTCTACTGGTCCAATCATCAGGAACAAACAGTTTATCAGGTGGGCAACGATCCGGTCTATCCGCCTGAAACTCCTGCAAGGCCCGCCGCAGGTCTGGAGAAACGGCTGACAATACCACTCCATCCTTAAGGATACCTGTGGGCTCAGAGTTACCAGGCGAGTCAGGCTCAAAACTCCTAGAAAGGGCATCCGCCTTAACATTCTTAGAACCCGGTAGGTATGACACCACAAAATTAAACCGAGAGAAAAATAATGACCAGCGCGCCTGTCTAGGATTCAGGCGCCTGGCGGTCTCAAGATAAATCAAGTTTTTGTGGCTAGTCAATACCACCACCTGATGTCTGGCCCCCTCAAGCCAATGGCGCCACTCCTCAAAAGCCCACTTCATGGCCAAAAGCTCCCGATTCCCAACATCATAATTCCGCTCAGCGGGCGAAAATTTACGGGAAAAGAAGGCACAAGGCCTCATCACGGAGCAGTCAGAACTTTTCTGCGACAACACTGCCCCAGCTCCGATCTCAGAAGCGTCGACCTCAACCTGAAAAGGTAGAGCAACATCAGGCTGACGCAACACAGGGGCAGAGGAAAAACGGCGCTTAAGCTCCCGAAAGGCCTCCACAGCGTCAGGGGACCAATCAGCAACATCAGCACCCTTCTTAGTCAAATCGGTCAATGGCTTAGCAATATCCGAAAAACCAGCAATAAATCGACGATAAAAGTTAGCAAAGCCCAAAAATTTCTGAAGACTCTTAAGAGAAGAGGGCTGCGTCCAATCACAAATAGCTTGAACCTTGACAGGATCCATTTCAATGGAAGAGGGAGAAAAAATATATCCCAAAAAGGAAATCCTCTGTACCCCAAAAACACACTTAGAACCCTTCACACACAAAGAATTAGACCGCAAAACCTGGAAAACCCTCCTGACTTGCTGGACATGAGAGTCCCAGTCATCCGAAAAAATCAGAATATCATCCAGATACACAATCATAAATTTATCCAAATAATCGCGAAAAATATCATGCATAAAGGACTGGAAAACTGACGGAGCATTTGAAAGACCAAAAGGCATCACTAAATACTCAAAGTGGCCCTCGGGCGTATTAAATGCGGTTTTCCACTCATCCCCCTGCCTGATTCGCACCAAATTATACGCCCCACGAAGGTCAATCTTAGAGAACCACTTGGCCCCCTTTATGCGAGCAAACAAATCAGTCAGCAACGGCAATGGGTATTGATATTTTACAGTGATTTTATTCAAAAGCCGATAATCGATACATGGTCTCAAAGAGCCGTCTTTTTTTGACACAAAGAAAAAACCGGCTCCTAAGGGAGATGACGATGGACGAATATGTCCCTTTTCCAAGGACTCCTTTATATATTCTCGCATAGCAGCATGTTCAGGCACAGACAGATTAAATAAACGACCCTTTGGGTATTTACTACCCGGGATTAAATCTATGGCACAATCGCACTCTCGGTGCGGAGGTAATGAACCAAGCTTGGATTCTTCAAAGACGTCACGATAGTCAGACAGGAACTCAGGAATTTCAGAGGGAATAGATGATGAAATGGAAACCACAGGTACATCCCCATGAGCCCCCTTACATCCCCAGCTCAACACAGACATAGCTCTCCAGTCGAGGACTGGGTTGTGAGATTGCAGCCAAGGCAATCCTAGCACCAAATCATCATGTAGATTATACAGCACCAGAAAGCGAATAATCTCCTGGTGATCCGGATTAATACGCATAGTTACTTGTGTCCAGTATTGTGGTTTATTATTAGCCAATGGGGTGGAGTCAATCCCCTTCAGAGGAATAAGAGTCTCCAAAGGCTCTAAATCATACCCACAGCGTTTGGCAAAGGACCAATCCATAAGACTCAAAGCGGCGCCAGAGTCGACATAGGCGTCCGTGGTAATAGATGACAAAGAGCAAATCAGGGTCACAGATAGAATAAACTTAGACGGTAAGGTGCAAATGGAAACAGATTTATCAAGCTTTTTAGTGCGCTTAGAGCATGCTGATATAACATGAGTAGAATCACCACAATAGAAACACAACCCATTTTTCCGTCTAAAATTCTGCCGCTCGCTTCGGGACAGAATTCTATCACACTGCATACTCTCTGGCGACTTCTCAGTGGACACCGTCAGATGGTGCACTGGTTTGCGCTCCCGCAAACGCCTATCGATCTGAATAGCCATTGTCATGGACTCATTCAGACCCGCAGGCACAGGGAACCCCACCATAACATCCTTAATGGCATCAGAGAGACCCTCTCTGAAAGTCGCCGCCAGGGCGCACTCATTCCACTGAGTAAGCACAGACCATTTACGGAATCTTTGACAGTAAATTTCCGCTTCATCTTGCCCCTGAGATAGGGACATCAAAGTTTTTTCTGCCTGAAGCTCCAAATGAGGTTCGTCATAAAGCAACCCCAAGGCCAGAAAAAACGCATCCACATTGAGCAACGCAGGATCCCCTGGTGTCAATGAAAAAGCCCAGTCTTGAGGGTCGCCCCGGAGCAAAGAAATCACAATCCTGACCTGCTGTGCAGGGTCTCCGGCAGAGCGAAATTTCAGGGACAAAAATAATTTGCAATTATTTCGAAAATTCTGAAACCCAGATCTATTCCCCGAGAAAAATTCCGGCAAAGGAATTCTCGGCTCAGATACAGGTGCATGACAAACAAAGTCTTGCAAATTTTGTACCTTCGTGGCGAGATTATTCAAACCTGCAGTTACACTCTGAAGATCCATTACAAACAGGTGGACACAGAGCCATTCAAAGATTAGAAGGAGAGAAAAAAAAAAAAAAAAAAAAAAAATTCTCAGCAGACTCCTTATTTCTCTCCTTTCTCAGCCAAGGATTTTAACCCTTTAGTGGGCCGGTCAAACTGTCATGTTCTCAATGGCAAGAGAACATAGCATCAGCATATATAGGAACTAGCTCTTGGAAGATGGGAACTGAGCTGACCATGAACTAAACCTAACGCACAACTAGCAGTGGCCGGGTAGCATGCCTACGTTGATTCTAGATGCCCAGCACCAGCCGGAGGACTAAATAATGCTAGCAGAGGAAAATATTAGTCCTAGCTCACCTCTAGAGAAATACCCCGAAAGGAGACAGAGGCCCCCCACATGTATTGGCGGTGAATTAAGATGAAATAACAAACGTAGTATGAAAATAGGTTTAGCAAATTTGAGGTCCACTTACTACATAGCAGAAGACAGAAAGGACACTTTCATGGTCAGCTGAAAACCCTATCAAAACACCATCCAGAAATTACTTTAAAACTCTGGCATTAACTCATAACACCAGAGTGGCAATTCCTGTTCACAAGAGCTTTCCAGACACAGTAACGAAACTACAGCTGTGAACTGGAACAAAAATGCAAAAACAAACATGGACAAGAGTCCAACTTATCTAGTAGTTGTCTAGGAGCAGGAACAAGCACAGAGAGGCTTCTGATAACATTGTTGACCGGCAAGCAACTAACAGAGCAGCAAGGTTATATAGCGACTCCCACATCTTGATGGGAACAGGTGAACAGAGAAGATGAAAACACCAGTTCAATTCCACCAGTAGCCACCGGGGGAGCCCAGAATCCAAATTCACAACAGGCATCGTTGTCGCTATCGCTGCAGCGTCACTTCGTGTGAAGGTACCTTTAGACTGTGTCAGGATTTTTTCAGTCAAGTTGAATTCTCAGGAGATGCAGATATACGTTCCATGTCTTTAGTTAGATTGTGGAATTTTTGTATTATCTGCTGTGGATATTTTCAGGGTTTTAATACTGACCGCTTAGCATTCTGTTCTATCCTTTCCTATTTAGCTAGAGTGGCCTCTTTTGCTAAATCCTGTTTTCTGCCTGCGTGTGTTTTTCCTCTAATACGCACAGTCAATATTTGTGGGGGGCTGCCTATCCTTTGGGGTTCTGCTCTGAGGCAAGATAGGATTCCCATTTCCATCTATAGGGGTATTTAGTCCTCCGGCTGTGTCGAGGTGTCTAGGATTGTTAGGTACATCCCACGGCTACTTCTAGTTGCGGTGTCAGTTTAGGGTTTGTGGTCAGTACAGGTTCCACCTACTCCTGAGAAAGTCTCATGCGGCTCCAAGGTCACCGGATCATAACAGGGTACTGAAAGAATTCAGACCCCTTTAAATATTTCACTCTTTGTTTCATTGCAGCCACTTGGTAAATTCAAAAAACAATCAATTTTTCACATTAATGTAAACTCTGCACCCAATCTTGACTGAAAAAAAACAGAAATGTAGAAATTTTTGCAAATTTATTAAGATAGAAAAAACGAAATATCACATGGTCATAAGTATTCAGACCCTTTGCTCAGACACATGTATTAAAGTCATATGCTGTCCATTTCCTTGTGATCCTCCTTGAGATGGTTCTACTCCTTCGTTGGAGTCTATTTGTGTTTAATTAAACTGATAGGACTTGATTTGGAAAGGCATATACCTGTCTATACAAGACCTCACAGCTCACAGTGCATGTCAGGCCAAATCATGAGGTCAAAGGAATTGGCCAAGGAGCTCAGAGACAAAATTGTGGCAAGGCACAGATCTAGCCAAGGTTTCAAAAAAATTTCTGCAGTACTCAAGGTTCCTAAGAGCACAGTGGCATCCATAATCCTTTAATGGAAGAAGTTTGGGACCACCAGAAGTTTTCCTAGACCTGGCCATCCAGCCAAACTGAGCAATATAGGAGAAGAGCCTTGGTGAGAGAGGTAAAGAAGAACCCCAAGATCACTGTGGCTGAGCTCCAGAGATGCAGTAGGGAAATGGGAGAAAGTTCCACAAAGTCAACTATCACTGCAGCCCTACACCAGTCAGGCCTTTATGGCAGAGTGGCCCAACAGAAGCCTCTTCTCAGTGTAAGACATATGAAAGCCCGCATAGATTTTGCTAAAAAACACATGAAGGACTCCCAGACAATAAGAAATAAGATTCTCTGGACTGATGAGACGAAGATAGACCTTTTTAGTGATAATTCTAAACATCACCATGTTTCACTCTTGGGATTGTATTGGGCAGGTAATGAGCAGTGTCTGGTTTTCTCCACACTACCTGCCCAATACAATCCCAAGAGTGAAACATGGTGATGGCAGCATCATACTATGGGGGTGTTTTTCAGCTGCAGGGACAGGACGACTGGTTGCCATTGAAGGAAACATGAATGCGGCCAAGTACAGAGATATCCTGGATGAAAACCCCTTCCAGAATGCTCTAGACCTCAGACTTGGCTGAAGGTTCACCTTCCAACAAGACAATGACCCAAAGCACACAGCTAAAATAACAAAGGAGTGGCTTCAGAACAACTCTGTGACCATTCTCGACTGGCCCAGCCAAAGTACTGAGCACCTCTGGAGAGACCTGAAAATGCCTGTCCACCAACGTTCACCATCTAACCTGATGGAACTGGAGAGGATCTGCAAGGAAGAATGGCAGAGAATCCCCAAATCCAGGTGTGAAAAACTTGTTGCATTCCCAAGAAGACTCATGGCTGTACTAGCTCAAAAGGGTGCTTCTACTCAATATTGAGCAAAGGGCCTGAATACTTATGGCTATGTGATATTTCAGTTTTTCTTTTTTAATAAATATGCAAAAATAAAAAATTTCTACATTTCTGTTTTTTTTTCAGTCAAGATGAGGTACAGAGTGTACATTAATGAGAAAAAAAAATGAACTTTTTTGAATTTACCAAATGGCTGCCATGAGCCAAGAGTTAAAAATTTAAAGGGGTCTGAATACTTTCCATACCCATTATATATGGGTGTCAAACAATGATACTTCAAAAGTATAGAATTTTGAAGAAAGCTTTGGACAACCTCTGTTCATAATCAATTAGTTTTTCACCTTCATATCTCTGCAGAAATGTCCAAACCGCATAAGAGATAAGCTACGGAGTAAGGAGTTCCAAAATATGTTTTTGGAAAAAATACCAGTTTTGCAGTGGAAGAAACATGCTCAAGAGTCAGAATACGAAAGACTTAAGAAATACAGTGGAGCTCAAGGATGGATGGAAGTCACCTGGGAGAGTAAGTTTCTTACTTATACTTATTCCATAGGCCGTATGTTCTCTGTCTACATTTATAGCATCACAAAGACCTGAAACTGTGACTAAGATGCACCAAAATGGACATCTACACTAGTAATCTTTATCAAAGGCCTCACAAGATATTAAAACTTCAAAATAATAAATTGTTTACTTCCTTAAGTAAATAATCTACCCATGTAACACAGACAAAGTCATGGTAGTCACCCTTATGTAAACTGTTCACCTAACTAATATGTTCTTGTATATATTTCACCAGTTATTAATAAAACTCTGAATCTGCTCAACTCTACGGGTAATGCCTACATGTTCGACACCTGGCAAGGGCAGTCACCTTGTATTCGATGTGCTGTGGTGGGCAATGGTGGCATTTTAAATGGATCCGGAATGGGACAAGAGATTGATTCCCATGACTATGTCTTCAGGTATGGTATAGCTTCATGTAAAAAAAAGTCCATAAAGGAGACCATAAATGATGCCTTTCTCATCTTCTAGTTATTGGCTTATCTTGCAGGGTGAATGGCGCCATTACAAAAGGTTTTGAGAAGGACGTTGGCAACCGAACTTCATTTTATTCTTTCTCTACAAATACATTGATGAACTCGTTATATGCATATGGCAAACATGGATTCAAGGCTGTTCCTAGAACACCGGTAAGGCTGGTTTCACACTTGCGTTTTTGTCTGCAGCGTTTTTTGCACAAAAAACTCATGCGTTTTTTTTCCCTATATTTAACATTGAAAACGCATGCGTTTTTTTGCACATGCGTTTGGTCGCGTTTTCAAACGCATGCGTTTTTTGTCTGCATGCGTTCATTTTCAAAAATGCTACCTGCAGTATTTTCTTGCGCGTTTTTTTGCCGCGAAAAAACGCATGCGTTTTTTCGCGGCAAAAAAATGCATTGCTGTCTATGTAAACGCATGCGTTTTAAGCACATGCGTTTGTTTGCGCTAAAAACGCATGCGTTTTTATAGAAAAAAAACAGAAAACACACTGAAAAGTCACCCACCACCATCAAGGTGATAAAGGGATCCAAACCCTAACCCTAACTCTACCCCTAACCTCACCCCTAACCGTTTAATGAACATTTTCTGACAGTCATATTGCCACGTATTTAAGTGCCACGTATCACGTATTTCAGTGCCACGTGCCACGTATTTAAGTGCCACATGCCACATATTTAAGTGCCACGTGCCACGTATTTAAGTGCCACGTGCCACGTATTAAAGTGCCACGTGCCACGTATTAAAGTGCCACGTATTTAAGTGCCACGTATTTAAGTACCACATATTTAAGTGCCACGTGCCACGTATTTAAGTGCCACATGCCACGTATTTAAGTGCCACGTGCCACGTATTTAAGTGCCACGTGCCACGTATTTAAGTGCCACGTGCCACGTATTTAAGTGCCACATGCCACGTATTTAAGTGCCACGTGCCACGTATTTAAGTGCCACATATTTAAGTACCACGTATTTCAGTTGCACGTATTTCAGTGCCACGTATTTCAGTCACGTTTAGGGTTAGGGGTAGGGTTAGGGTTAGGGTTTTCTTGTTTTTTCTTGTGTTTTCTTGTGTTTTCTTGTGTTTTTCTATAAAAACGCATGCATCTAAAAAACGCATGCGTTTTACCGCGTTTACATGCGTTTTTCACACATGCGTTTTTTAAAAAAACGCATGCAGATAAAAACGCAAGTGTGAAACCAGCCTAAGATATACACAATGGTTAGCATTGCTACCTGTAGTTTGACAATAGGCATCCTAGCAATACAATAAAAGAGTCACCCTAAGACTATGTGCCTAAGATCCGGATGTAGCAGCGATTTAAAGGCAGCATATTTTTGCTGCGTCCAAAATGCTGCCTTTTATTGAATGCAGGTAAATCCGCATGTGTTCTCTTAACCATGCGGATTTGCAGCATTCAATATATTCTATTGTTTCAATTTCTGTGGTCGAGACTACTAGAGGAATTGACATGCTGCGGTCCTGAAAGACGCACTGCATGTCAGTGTCTGCGGGTGATCCGCAGGCGCACATTCATGCATTGTGGACACGAAAAGGCCAACTCCGCTACATCTGGATTGCATGGCTGAGCAGTGGCATGATTTAACAGCTTAGCCATGAATAAATGAGACACTGAGCTCAGCCTGAGAATTCTGGTCACATTTTGACTTCATAGCTCAGCACTGTATCTGAGTTCTCAGGCTCAGTTCAGTGTCTCCTGGATTCACGGCTGAGAGGTTGCACCAAGCCATTACTCAGTCATGCAATCCAGATGTACCTGAGTTGGCCTCTTCCTGGGACAAATAGATTGTTGTCGGACAGGTGAGGAATATGATGTTTTATTATTATGCTCAAAGCAAGTGAGTATTTCTGCTACACAGATCAGGGCTGAAGCTCTGCTGTGTGTGTAACACAAGCGATCAGAAGATCGCAGCTTCTAGTCTACCATGGAGACTATTGAAGCTAGTAGAAAGTAAAAAAAAAAGTTTTTAAAAATATTAAAAAAAATAAAAGTTTAAATCACCCCCATTTGCCCCATTCAAAATAAAACAATGAAAAAATATATAAAATACATGTATTTGGTATAGCCGAGTTCAGAATCATCCGGTCTATCAATGTATAAAAAAATTAATCCAATCTGTAAATGGAGTAGCAAGAAAAAAAAATCAAAACACCAGAATTACGTTTTTTTGATTACTGCAACATCTCATTAAAATACAATAATGGGAGATCAAAAGATCTTATCTACATCAAAATGGTATAAATAAAAACATCAGCTCGGCACACAAAAAATAAGCCCTCATCCAGCTCCAGATCACGAAAAATGGAGACACTACGGGTCTCGGAAAATCTCGGCTTTGAATTTGTTTTTCACCACTTAACAAAAAAAGAACCTAGACATGTTATCTACTAACTCGTAATGACCTAGAGAATCATAATAGCAGGTCAGATTTAGCACTTGTTTTTTTTAAAGTTATGTTTCTGGGAAAAAGGGGAGCAAAAAACGGAAACAAAAACAGAAAACCCAAGATGGTGAAGGGGTTAAATAAATAACTTAAACTTTTTTTTATAAGCAGTTAAGCTAAAGCAGACAGATGCAGACTGCATCTCTCAGCTGTCAGCTGTATATTGTTATCAGAATTAGAGGGATCCCCATGCATTATTTTTTTAAATTATTTAAATAAATTATAAAAAAAAAACGGCGTGGGGTCCCTCTTATTTTTGATAACCAGCGAAGCGAAAGCAGACAGCTGGTGTTTGTATTCTCAGACTGGGAAGGGTCCATTGATATTGGCCCTTCCTAGCCTAAAAATATCAGCCTGAAGCCGCCCCAGAAATATGTAGTAAAAACACACACAGAGTAAAGTCCTTAAAGGGAACCTATCACCCCGTTTTTTAAAGATTAGATAAAAATAGTGTGAAATAGGGGCAGAGCTGGGCTTTACATTAGTCCCTTTTTGGTGCCTTTACACCCCCGTTAGGCTGCCGAAATACCTTTGTGAAGTGGCCGTTTTGTCCTGTCACTCAAGTTGGTCAGGTCGGATGGGCGTGGTCACAGCGCTGTTTCTCCCCCAGATCAGGCTCATCATTACGTTGGTGGCGTAGTGGTGTGCGCATGTGCATGTCCAAAGAGAAGATCCACTGCCCAGGAGATTCAAAACAGCGCGGTCTTCGCTATTCGCCGTTTACCGGTGGGCGCGGCCATCTTTCCTGTGGCCGCGCGTGCGCAGATGGAGCGCTCTGCTGCCCGGGGCTTCAGGAAAATGGCCGCCGCGATCTCCATCTGCGCACGCGCGGAATCCCGCGGCCATTTTCCTGAAGCCCCGGGCAGCAGAGCGCTCCATCTGCGCACGCGCGGCCACAGGAAAGATGGCCGCGCCCACCGGTAAACGGCGAATAGCGAAGACCGCGCTGTTTTGAATCTCCTGGGCAGTGGATCTTCTCTTTGGACATGCGCACACCACTACGCCACCAAAGTAATGATGAGCCTGATCTGGGGGAGAAACAGCGCTGTGACCACGCCCATCCGACCTGACCAACTTGAGTGACAGGACAAAACGGCCACTTCACAAAGGTATTTCGGCAGCCTAACGGGGGTGTAAAGGCACCAAAAAGGCACTAATGTAAAGCCCAGCTCTGCCCCTATTTCACACTATTTTTATCTAATTTTTAAAAAACGGGGTGATAGGTTCCCTTTAAATTGAAATAAAAACAGACTCTTTTTATAATAAACAATCTCCACTCTCTTTTACCCATTTATTACTGTAAAATAAAAAATAAAATACCATATTCCTCACTTGTCCAATGACAATACATTTGTTCCATGAAAAGGCCAACTCAGCTACATCTCGATTGAATGGCTGAGTGGTGGCATGATGCGACCGCTCAGCCATGACTCCATCAGACACTGAGCATTTTTTTTAATTTTTTTTTTATTTATTTATTGCACAGCCGCCGGAGGACGAATACTTTCATCACTATACGTCTGCTCTCGCTGCCATCACCGAGATCAGGTGTAGGGTTATGAGAGTAATACTTTCATCAGCCAACGCTTGTGACCAACAGTAACCTTTTTACTGCCTGTCACAGCTGATGGCTCACATGCTGTCATCTGTATGACAGTGAGGGAACCGCAGTACTCTGGCCAACAGTAGTAACAAACTTACTGACGATCAACTGTAACACAGACAATACTTATTTTGCATATTTTACTGTGTGTGGGGATACCATCTATGAGAAAAGGAGAGCTTTGCCTTAAATGGTGTCCAACTGTAACGAAAGGAGCATATGATATTTTAATAAGCCTGGGGAACCACTAAGGGAGTAGTACTAGTAAAGTATTGTAAGCAGGGGTGGAACTTTAGGTTATACAGAAGTTGCAGTAACAGCCAACTAAGCTGTCCAATCACAGTCGGACACAATAGATGAAAGAACAACAGTTGTGTGGGCAATACTTTAAGATATACCTCTAAATGTGGCTATGGGCACTACTTGTGTGCATGACCAGAAGTAATATAGCATGTGTGGCCAGGATATTCAAAGACTTATGTCTAAAAATGTACATCACAGAATGCTGAGCTTGTCATATGGACCCATCTGTCCACGCTCATCACTAATTTGGAGAGGGTGTCACTTGAGTTCTCCCTAGAGCCACTCAGTAAATATTGTGGTTTACTTGTCATTCAATGGAGTATAATGTTTTCATTAGATTTTTAATAGAGCTCACTGGAAAAAAACGGAAATCTTATATATTATATCTAGCCCAGGGCCTCAGAGTCTCCTTTTGTGCATTTCCGCACGCCCCGCCCCTGAGTAATAGCTTAATGAATGCCTGTGTGGCTAAATTAGGTTGTACAGCTAGCATTGCAACCTGATCATTACCAGGGTTCTTACTATAAACCTTAATTTTCACAGGAAACACGCTATGTCATTTTACCAGATCACGACAGAGACTATTTAATGGTGTTAGGCGCTCTCACCAACACCATCATTGATAAAGGAGGAGACAAAGGAAAAGAGTAAGTAATTTCAATTATGTACAACTAGATTTCCTGTTAAGTGGAGCAGACATTTTAAATGTGCGACATTACTTATCTTTAATTTCAGTCTGTGTTATACTCCAGAGCTGCAGTCATTCACAACTGTGGAGTCTTCAGCGTTGAAATCTTCCCAGGCATGTCACCCTATTCTAGTAACCATGTAGGAAAATCTAACCTTTCAATTTTAGCTGAGAAAAGATGTTAGATGTTGGGGTTTCGGTGCAGTCTGGCTACAACTTTGCTGACTGCTTCTAATAAAGAAGCTGAAAATGACACCAATATCAATGCCAAACCACAGACATAGAAAGAAATTGAGCCCAGATGCCCCAGAATAGTATTCCCTGCACTTTCTATACAGCTCAATGAAGAGGTGGCCATGATTGATTCTTTTTTGTGGCTCATTTGTTAGCACTCTATCTTGGGTTCAAATCCCACCAAGGTGTTTGCGTGGGTTTCTTACGGGTTCTCCGTCTTTCTCCCACACCAGGACATAATGATAGTGAATTTAGATTGTTTGTCCCATTGGTGACAGTGCCGATGTCTGTAAAGTGCTGTGGAACTTCCTGTTGATTTTACCTCTCCATTTGACAATATGAAGAGTGGAACTACCAGGAATGGGTAAAAGGGGGTCATCATTCTCCCAAGAGGTGAAATCCTGCAGGAGGAACATAATATCAAGTAAGAAATTAGAAAAAATAGTGGTGATAGGGGGCCAAGGTGCAAACCAACTAAATCTAATTAAACCTCACTAAAACATGTTTTTTATTACTGCAGTTATTTATTACCAAAGAAGAAATAGCAGAAAAGATAAAAAAGAAGAGGGACTTTCTCTCATCAGGCATTTATTATAAACATAGCTTAACCCCCTTCTTTTTTTCTGTCCATAGCCCTGCCAAATATTTTGGGAAGAACCTGACAACAGAACATTTTAAGATCCTACACCCTGACTTTATGCGTTACTTAAGAAACAGGTGGGTTTTGTACCTTCACTGGCTATAAATATATGCATAAATGTGAATATAAGTACGGGGGGAAGTATTTGATACAATGCCAATTTTGCAAGTTTTCCTACCTACAAAGAATAGAGAGGTCTGTAATTTTTATCGCAGGCACACTTCAACTGTGAGAGACAAAATCTTTTACATAATTTGCATTTTATTGCACATTAAATAAATATTTGATACAATAGAAAACCATAACTTAATATTTGGTACAGAAACCTTTGTTTGCAATTACAGATGTCAGAGGTTTCCTGTAGTTCTTGACCAAGTTTGCACACACTGCAGCAAGGATTTTGGCCCACTTCCCCAGATCTTTCAGGTTTTGTGGCTGTCGCTGGGCACCATTGAGTTTCATCTCCCTCCAAAGATTTTCTATTGGGTTGAGGTCTAAGCCACTCCAGGACCTTGAAATACTTCTTACAGAGCCACTGCTTAGTTGCCCTGTGTGTTTCGGGTCATTGTCATGCTGGAAGACCCAGACACAACCCATCTTCAATGCTCTTACTGAGGGCAGAAAAGCACCCCCCCTAAAGTATGCTGTTTCCCACACTATGCTTCGAAGTTGAGATGGTGTTCTTGGGGTTGTACTCATCCTTCTTCAGACTCCACACAGGGCGAGTGGAGGTGATACCAAAAAGTTCTATTTTGGTCTCATCTGACCACATGGCCTTCTCCCATGTCTCCTCTGGATCATCCAGATGGTAATTGACGAACTTCAAATGAGCCTGGATATGTGCTGGTGTAAACAGGGGGACCTTTTGTACCCTGCAGGATTTTAATCCACTAAAGTATAGTGTGTTACTAACGGTAATGTTTGAGACTGTAGTCTCAGCTGTCTTCAGGTCATTGACCAGGTCCTCACATGTAGTTCTGGGCTGATTCCTGATCTTTCTCAGAATCATCCTTACCCCACGAGGCGAGATCTTGCATGAAGCCCCAGACCGAGCAAGATTGACAGTCATCTTGTGTTTCTTCCATTTTCTAATAATTGTGCCAACAGTTGTTGCCTTCTCACCAAGCTTCTAGCCTATTGTCCTATAGCCCATCCTAGCCTTGGTCAAGTCTACAATTTTCTCCTCGGTGTCCTAAGGCAGGTCTTTGGTCTTGGCAATGGTGGAGAGGTTAGTGTGATTAATTGAGTATGTGGACAGGTGTCTTTTATACAGATAACAAGTTCAAATAGGCGCAATTAATACAGGTATTGAGTGCAGAGTAGGAGGGCTTCTTAATGAAAAACTAACAGGTCTGTGAGAGCCAGAATTCTTGCTGGTTGGTAGGTGATCACATACTTACGGTAATTAAATTTAATTTTGTTGCATGACATATTTAAAAATGATACAATGTGATTTATATACATATACATACATATATACGTACACACAAACACATACATATACAGTGCCCTGATAAAGCATTCATACTCCTTGGACTTTTCCTTATTTTTTCACATTGCACTCACAAAATCTAATGTATTTTATTTTGATTTTCTGTGATATACCAACACAAAGTAGTGAGTATTTAAGAAGTTTAAAAAAAATTCTACATGGTTTTCTATTTTTTTTTTTTTTAAATATATATGAAAATTTGGACATGCATTTGTATTCAGCCTTTTTGGGCATGTCAGAACTTTTTGGGGCCAAATGCAAAACATTATGTATGGCTGAAAACTAACACTGTACATCCCCCTAAAAACACCATCATCACTGTCAGACATGACAGCTTCATGCTGTGGAGATGCTTTTCTTCAGCAGGAACAGGGAAGCTGGTCAGAGGTGATGGGAGGATGGATGAATCTACAGATGCTTCTCACAAAATTAGAATATCATCAAAAAGTTACATTATTTCAGTTCTTCAATACAAAAAGTGAAACTCATATATTAGATAGAGTCATTACAAACAGAGTGATCAATTTCAAGTGTTTATTTCTATTAATGTTGATGATTATGGCTTACAGCCAATGAAAACCCAAAAGTCATTATCTCAGTAAATTAGAATAATTGATAAAACCAGCTTGAAAAATAATTTTAAAATATTAGCCTACTAAAATTACTAAAATGTATGTTCAGTAAATGCTCTCAATACTTGGTCGGGGCTCCTTTTGCATCAATGCGGCGTGGCATGGAGGCGATCAGTCTGTGGCACTGATGCTTTGCTGGCATCCTCTATAATGACAAATCTGTGTCCCTCGTGATGGAGCCATGATGTCTTGACTGCTGTCTTGTAAAGAGTCTGGTTCATTTGATCTCTTGGCTGTCTGGATGACTTGATATATATATTGTTATAATTCACAGAGGCATATATCCCCTTTCTATAGTCCATAACTGTTCTTCAAGCCATCATTTACAGGTAAAGGGGAAGAATGGTGACAAGATTAACTTGCATTGCTTGATTATTTAACCCCTTAGTGACAGAGCCAATTTGGTACTTAATGACCAAGACAATTTTTACAAATCTGACCACTGTCAGTTTATTAGGTTATAGCTCTGGAACGCTTCAACAGATCCCACTGATTCTGAGAATGTTTTTTCGTGACATATTGTACTTCATGTTAGTGGTAAAAAATATTCGATATAACTTGAGTTTATTTATGAAAAAATGGAAATGTGGCAAAAATTTAAAAAATTTCACAATTTTCAAACTTTTAATTTTTTACACATAAATCAGAGAGTGGTGTCACACAAAATAGTTAATAAATAACATTTCCCACATGTCTGCTTTATATCAGCACAATTTTGGAAGCATAATTTTTTTGTTAGGACATTATAAGGGTTAAAATTTCTAATTTCTCCAACAAAATTTACAAAACCATTTTTTTAGGGACCACCTCACATTTGAAGTGAGTTTTGGGGTCAATAAAACAGAAAATACCCAAAAGTGACACCATTCTAAAAACTGCACCCATCAAGGTGTCCAAAACTACATTTAATAACTTTATTAACCCTTCAGGTGCTTCACAAGAACTAAAGTTGTGGAAGAAAAAAATTAACATTTTACTTTTTTTCACAAAAAATTGACTTTGGAACCAAACTTTTTAATTTTCACAAAGGTACCAGGAGAAAATAGACCACAAAATTAGTTGTGCAATTTCTCCTGAGTATGCCGATACCCCATATGTGGGGAAAAGCCACTGTTTGGGTGCATGGCAAGGCTCAGAATGGAGGGAGCACCGTTTGACTTTTTGAGTGCAAAATTGCCTGGAATCAATGGTCATGTTTGGAGACCCCCTGATGTACCTAAAAACCGGAAACCCCCCCAATTCTATCTCCAACCCTAACCCCAACACACCCCTAACCCTAATCCCAACCCTAACCATAACCCTAACCACAACCCTAGCCCCAACACACCACTAACCCTAATCCTAACCCTAACCATAACCCTAACCACAAACCTAACCATAAGACACCCCTAACCCTAATCCCAACTCTAACCATAATCCCAACCATAACTGCAACCCTAACCCTAGCCCAACCCTAACTTTAGCCCAATCCTAACTTTAGGCCCAACTCTAAGCCTAACTTTAGCCCAACTTAATTTAGCCCAACTCTAACCCTTATGGAAATACAGAAATAAATACTTTTTTTATTTTATTATTTTTAGCTAACTAAGGGGGTGATAAAGGGGGGTTTGATTTGTTAGTTTTTATTTTGATCTCTGTGATAGGGTCTATCACAGTGATCAAAATGAACCAATAATAAAAATCTCCTATTGTTTTCGGGTGCTGGCCGGCAGATCTCCTGGAAGAAGCCGCTAGCGGCCCGGGGGACTTCACGTGGGCATGCAGTGACACAAGAGAAACCGGGGCGGGGGGGGGGGTAAACGGGGGACCCTATTTCACGCTCCACTGATGTGTGATCATATCAGAGGAGAGAGAAATTAAATGGAAAATCTGACTTTTTTTTTTCTTCTTCCGGTCGCCATTATACCGTTAATAACGGCGATCACTATACTGGGGTCAGTAAAAATCAACCCGAATCATATTCTCTGTGGTCTCAGCTACCCCGATAGCCAAGACCCCAGAGAAATTCTGGTGCTGGAGGGCGCTATAATCTTATTCCTCAGCGTCGTTAAAAACCGGTGCTGCTGTTTAAGTACCCTT
Organism: Ranitomeya variabilis; assembly: GCF_051348905.1. NCBI lineage: Eukaryota > Metazoa > Chordata > Amphibia > Anura > Dendrobatidae > Ranitomeya > Ranitomeya variabilis. Next base: position 608,535,041 of record NC_135235.1, read on the forward strand.
AACTGCCGCCGATAAAAGGCGTATCGGCGGTCATTAAGGGGTTAATCTATTTGCACAGTTTTTCCTCTGTTTTGCAAGTCAACAAACTAACTGGCATGGACAATGTGCAATCAATATATCAGCAAACATGATGGTTCAATTAACCTGCGTCTCTGTCATCCAAGATAACAGCACAATATGATACAACAAATGTCAACTTAAAAGTCAATATTACAGGCTTATACGAACAAAAGTCTGTGTTTTCTTGACCAACCAAAGAACAAACATGCTGTATACAGTGCCTTGCGAAAGGATTCGGCTCCCTGGAAATTTTCAACCTTTTCCCACATATCATGCTTCAAACATAAAGATACCAAATGTAAATTTTTGGTGAAGAATCAACAACAAATGGAACACAATTGTGAAGTTGAACGAAATTTATTGGTTATTTTAAATTTTTGTGGAAATTCAAAAACTGAAAAGTGGGGCGTGCAATATTATTCGGCCCCTTTACTTTCAGTGCAGCAAACTCACTCCAGAAGTTCACTGTGGATCTCTGAATGGTCCAATGTTGACCTAAATGCCTAATGATGATAAATATAATCCACCTGTGTGTAATCAAGTCTCTGTATAAATGCACCTGCTCTGTGATAGTCTCAGGGTTCTTTTTGAAGCACAGAGAGCATCATGAAGACCAAGGAACACAACAGGCAGGTCCGTGATACTGTTGTGGAGAAGTTTAAAGCCGGATTTGGATACAAAATGATTTCCAAAACTTTAAACATCCCAAGGAGCACTGTGCAAGTGATCATATTGAAATAGAAGGAGTATCATACCACTGCAAATCTACCAAGACCCGGCCGTCCCTCTAAACTTTCATCTCAAACAAGGAGAAGACTGATCAGAGATGCAGCCAAGAGGCCAATGATCACTCTGGATGAACTGTAGAGATCTACAGCTGAGGTGGGACAGTCTGTCCATAAGACAACAATCAGTCATACACTGCACAAATCTGGCCTTTATGGAAGAGTGGCAAGAAGAAAGCCATTTCTCAAAGATATCTATAAAAAGTGTGTCGTTTAAAGTTTGCAACAAGCCACCTGGGAGACACACCAAACATGTGGAAGAAGGTGCTCTAATCAGATGTAACCAAAATCAAACTTTTTGGCAACAATGCCAAACAATATGTTTGGCATAAAGGCAACACAGCCCATCACCCTGAACACACCATCCCTACTGTCAAACATGGTGGTGGCAGCATCATGGTTTGGGCCTGCTTTTCTTCAGCAGGGTAGGGAAGATGGTTAAAATTGATGGGAAGATGGATGGAGCCAAATACGGGACCATTCTTGCAGAAAACCTGTTGGGGTCTGCAAAAGACCTGAGACTGGGACGGAGATTTGTCTTCCAACAAGACAATGATCCCAAACATAAAGCAAAATCTACAATGAAATGGTTCACAAATAAACATATCCAGGTGTTAGAATGGCCAACTCAAAGTCCAGACCTCATTCCAATCGAGAATCTGTGGAAAGAGATGAAAACTGCTGTTCACAAACGATCTCCATCAAACCTCACTGAGCTCAAGCTGTTTGCTAAGGAAGAATGGGCAAGAATTTCAGTCTCTCGATGTTCAAAACTGATAGAGACATACCCCAAGTGACTTTAAGCTGTAATCGCTGAAAAAGGTGGCGCAACAAAGTATTAAGTTTAATGGGCCGAATAATATTGCAAGCCCCACTTTTCAGTTTCTGAATGTCCACAAAAATTTAAAATAACCAATACATTTCGTTCAACTTCACAATTGTGTTCCACTTGTTGTTGATTCTTCATAAAAAATTTACATTTGGTATCTTTATGTTTGAAGCATGATCTGTGGGAAAAGGTTGAAAAGTTCCAGGGGGCCGAATACTTTTGCAAGGCACTGTAAGTCCTAAAGTCTACATAAAGATAACAGTTTATTCCTCCTGGCTTACTGAAAATAGACATCTGGTAAATTAAGATAAAATGCTGTGTCGTCACATATACATTTAAGTTTGTAGGTGTAATATGAAAAAAATGTGGAAAAGTTCAAGCCCAACCTTGCCATTTTCTCTGTCTTTAGCTTGTTGTACTCCTTAGCATCCTGCAGGTCAAGATTGTAGTACGCTTTCTGCGGTTCTCCAATAAGGTATAGAGCTAGTGTGGCACCCCAGGAGTCCGGTTGCCACAGTGGGAGGGTGACGCCATGCCTGAAAGCAAGACAGGATCCCCTTAGCCGGTTACATTGGCATACAACACTTTCCTGACTACAGACCAGAAGGGGGAGCTCTAAACCCAGTTTCAGGGGAGCTTCCCTATCAGTTCTGGCTTGGAGGAGGAGCTAGAAGTCAGTCTGTGTGAGACAGTGAAGGGAGAGGAAGCATAGAAGGAGAGGGACTGGGAGTGGAGCTGTGATTGAGCTCACCCCAGGATTGATCGCAGGAAACCGGACACTAGAGTCTGCGGTTGTGTGGGAGCTGCGCGCCCCACAACTGAATCCGGATGGCAGGAGATTGCAGGTCTCCTGGTCACATCTGACATCCGAAGGTACAGCAGCAGACTAGAGCCCGGAGTCACTACGAGAGAGGGACACCTGAAAAAGGCTCTAGCTGCCTGCCATGCGGTTAGTCTTCCATCTGAGGGACAGATACTGAGAGAGGGACTTGAGGAAAGCTTAAGGCATCAAGAACCCTGCAAACAGAACAGTAGGAAGGCTTCCAACCCCACCTGGCTAAGGGGATTTTGTACCGCTTCCAGGCTGCCTGGATTTCCAAGATCACCTGTCACCAGTATTCCAGATTGTACTTGCAATTAAAGGTAAATAAACTATAATCCCTGTGTCATCTATTGATTCCTGCACCCTAATATCTACAACCCCTCATAGACTGTTCTGGTAGCCCTGGGGCCTCCGCTCCACCCGTGAGGAGCAAAACCATCAAAGCTGCATCACCATCAGCCCCAGTGGATCCCTTTAAGCAGCGTTGGCCATTCCTGGCCGAGTAGCACAGGTGGCATCACAAACAATTTCCTTATCCTCTACAAACATTTCCCTCATCCCCTTTTATTGTGCGCCCAGGGCCACGGACCGGGTCAGTTGCTGCCGTGACCACCCTTTAAAGAACCATCTGAGTACCCCACGGCCCTAGCGGGTGTCGTATTTTCTGGCGTCACGAACAGGATTGACCGACCTGAAATATCGGGTCCTGTGCACCATGGACTTTGGGGAATTATTTGATTGCCGCCATTGTTGCGCCACGTGGCATGTGAGAAGCGGAGAACATGTGCTGTCGTGGGCGGAGCCCAAAAAAGAGCTCAAGGGCTGGACCTGCGCACTGTGAGGACTGAATGTAAAAGGAACTTGTCTGTCAGGAGGATGGATCCGCCTCCTGGTATGCCTGGCGGGAAAGGAGAAGAGGGACAGCCCAAGGAAGAAAGAGTGAGAGAAGTGAGCGGGAAAGCGTGCAGCAAGCATGGCTGAACACTACCAGGTGCACACGACAGGCAGCTCGGAAGGGCCGCCGGAGCGTACCAAAAGAGAGGTGGACTCCCCCGACCAGCGGGGAAAGGCCCCAGGCCAATTGACAGTGGTGAATCCGGAGCTCATCGGCGCGGAGATTTAGGAGCTGACCCAGCAACTCTTACAGTCGCAGCTGGCAGCTGTAACCGTGTGGAAGGAGACGCTGCTGAAAAGGATGGCGGAGCCTAAGATGTCCCTGGACCTAGCGCCCTCGACCCCAGCAGAGGTGGAGAAGACCGGCACCAGAGGAGCAGGTATGGAAAATAACCCTTGAACAGAGGAGAACCTGGTGGGAGCTTTGATGCCCCCACCACCCGTAACACCCAGCCAGGTGGTAGTGGATGCAGTATATCAACCAAAAAGAAAAAAACAACCCTTAAAAATATCTTTAATTATTTATAATAAAATAGTAAATGTATAAATAGTAACTACCAACACCATAACCAAGGTCAAGGGCGGGGTATTGGTAGAGCCAAAATACAGCAGGAACTCTTTTCTGGGAGATGCAGTCCTAGCTATATCCCTAATTAATTCCTAATAGAACTGTACCTTCCTGGAAGTGGAGGTTGGCACCCAATATTCGACATGGCGCCCTCACTCAACATCGGCTGTCCCTTCTGGCCCTAGTCGGACCCTGACAACTACCCACACCCAAACCCCAATACCATACACACAACCACTACCTTGGTCAAGCTAAATGAGTGAAAGACTAAACAACAAAAATGAAAAAAATGAAAAAATGAAAAAATAGGGGCACAAGATATGATATTGCACTAAAGAATCTATTGCACTTCTGTCCACTTTGAGGACCAGGGATATAGCCTTAGCTACTCCTATGTGTTATCGTGATATATAAATATATATTTGTCTAAATTCTGCAGAACACAGAGAAGGAGCAGAACAAAGGGGCCTCCAAGGTAATACTATTTGAAAACCAAGGTATAATGCATAAAGTGCTCTTTTGCACGGTAAGCTATTAAGATTCTGCTGCCATAATTGGATGCATAGTTAAATCACCACGACCAGGTCATAGATTCATAGCAAGCATAAACAGAAACTTCACAGATGGATAGTTTCACTGGTCTCTCATGGCCACAACATTGCACATCGTTATATTTAACAAATTTCTGCCATTACCGTAATATATCAAGATGGTTGCCATTTCGGAGTGCTTGGTAGGTAAATGCCATTGTTGATTCAGGTACTGGCGCTCGTATTAGGTTAGGCACAGCCCGCTCACCTGTCCCATCATATGAGATGCACGCTGTCTTGTGCTCCCAGCCTCCTTCTGTATGCTGCCAATAGACTTCAGGTAACGCGCCCCCCACCATTGTGGAACGCAGATGCGTCTCAAGACTATGGACATGCGTAAATCGCCCTGGTAGTGAAGCACTTCCGGTATCGCCTATCCTTACACGTAACTGACGTTTAGTTTTTCCCACGTAATCCAAGGGACAGGAACATGTACAGACATAGATTTCTCCCTCTGTTTTGCAATTTCCGAGGCAATCCACTGGAGACACCCAGAAACTGACTTAATGGGGTTCCCAGAGGAAGCCCAAGCATGAGCTAACCACGTGGAGACCACGAGCAGGGATGATTTTTTCCGGCGGCAGATACTGAAGCTGGAGGCAGAAAGGTGGGAGCGCAAGGCCCAGTGGGAGGTCATGGAACAGCGAAACATGCAGGCCAAGGCCCGGACCGCAAAGCCAGACCCGCGGAACGAGGTCTGCTCAGGCAGGGTACTGTAGTTTCCTTTAACCTGGATAAAGGATGGGGATTTATCTGTGAACCTGGAGAAGCTACAAAACTATTCGTGAACCGCAGGGATGTGTTGCACATTTGTTAAAGGGACACCCATACCGTAATCTGTACTTGGGAGACATTCACCTGGCACAAAGGAGAAAGGGGATGGTATACCCTTAATGTAAAGTTATGCATCGGAGAGGATGTTGACACTGCAGGAGCAGCCAATACTGTGAGGCAAACGTGAGCAACACAGACCTCAGAAACTGGACCAAAACCATTTGAGTCAGCTGCTTTGACATCTACAGAAAACTATTCCCAACCAGGAGGTTGCAGACCTTAAGATCTGCCCTGGAAGAGGCAATAAATAAATAAATAAATAAATAAATAAATAAGTGAATAAATGCGAATTGACAGTTTGTTACCTGGTTAAGATTGCTTAATATTGTTTATTAAAGTTTAAAGGACAACAGGGTCATGAACGGTGAATTACCTTAAAACTTTTATTGTAAATAGTTAGCACTTAAAGTGCTCCCTATTGGGATCTCACAACCTGCAACATAGAGATGTTTAAAATGTTATGCTTTGCACTTAACTGATGTTTTGCACTTTTAAAATGTTGCACTTTTGGTATTTGTATATTTATGTAACGATCAAGAAAAGAGCCTCCCATAAAGTGAAGATGAGTTGATGTTACCTGTTACCTGTTGGAATGCATTCCATAAAATGTGAAATCTTCACCTGTTGATTGTTTATGTTTTCCCAGTCTGGAAGTACTGGATTTAATGGGGGTGGGGGGTGGGAATGTGGCACCCCAGGAGTCCGGTTGCCACAGTGGAATCACCTGCCTCCCGGGGAGTGTGATGCCATGCCTGGAAGAAGGGTTTCCCTTAACAGGTAACATTGGTATACAACACTTTCCTGACTCCAGACCAGAAGGGGGAGCGCTAAACCCAGTTTCAGGGGATCTTCCCTAGGAGTTCTGGCTTGGAGGAGGAGTTAGAAGTCAGTCTGTGACTGACCACCTGGCTAGGGGGATTCTGTACTGCTTCCAGGCTGCCCGGATTTCCAAGATCACCTGTCACCAATATTCCAGATTGCACTTACAATTAAAGGTAAAGAAACTACAGTCCCTGTATCGTCCATTGATTCCTGCACCCTAACATCTACAACCCCTCATAGACTATTCTGGTAGCCCTGGGGCCTTCGCTCCACCTGTGGGGAGCAACACCATCTAAGCTGCATCACCATCGGCCCCAGCGGATCCCTTTAAGCAGCGTTGGCCATCCCTGGCCGAGTACTACAGGTGGCATTATGAGCAATTTCCTTATCCCCTACAAACATTTCCCTCATCCCCTTTAAGACCTCCCATACTGTTCATCTTACTTGGGTACCTTCACTTTGGCTGGCAGGTCCTTCACTTTGGCTGGCAGGTTATGCCATCTCCCTGGCCTGGACAGTTTCTGTCAGGAGAACTAACTCCTGATGCAACTGCTGACCTGCTTTAACTCCTGCTGCTGCTGTTGAAACTGCTGGATAAGGAGTTTTAGTCTCTTGTTGTTTCTGCTGCTGCAACTGCAGATTGGCCTCGACCAGTTACTTAACAAGCTCCTCCATGTTTTCTTACTGTGTTCACAATGTTAATCAGGACATTCAATACGCTCTCCAGTTGGCATTAGGTAGGGATCACACAGGCAGTAGAGTCTTGGGTCAAAACAATGTAACGTTTATTTCTAGTGATTGCCCAGTATCAAAAGAAAACCATAAACATAAAATCACTAGCCTTGTCCAGGCACTATCAAATCAAGATAGACCCTGGCAACTCACACACGGCTGAGCTAGTCGCAGTTCGGTCAAACACAAAAGCAACCACTGATACTTGCAGTCTGGTGCATATGGCCTGTGCAGTCTCTTCTCAGAGAGAGATTCTGACTTGTCTCTATCTCTTATCCAATCCATTCTGGTATGTCTCCCCCAGCTGACTGACTAAGGTAAACACCTAGCCTGGTTATATGCATGGCCAGCCAGGGGCACCTAATCAGAGTCTGTGAACTAGGATTTGACCCTAACTTACCTGCTTTATAACTATATATATACAGTTCACCAGCAGACAGAAGAGGGCCCCTGTGCAAGTGCAATACATGGACCCTTTGCTGTCCAACTACTTATCAAAATGCAAAATTACACCTGCTTTATAAGTAGAAATTGGCATCCCTACCCTTGGGCCCCTGTGCAGCTGCAAAACTTGCACCAATTATACTTACACAAACTTTCTACAATAAACTAAAGATACAGGAACAATGTAGATAGCACAACATATAATATAATAGGTGGATTTTCCAAATTTAGTCCCCCAAAAAGCCACTTTTACTGACTACTGCATTCTTAGAATGATTCACCTTTTCATAGCAAGCATTCTTAGTATTTAGTAGTGCCCCTCTGACTAATATAACATGCTGCAGATGTGATGAATAGCCAGACAACAGCATCTGGCAGCATTCATGAGGTATATTAGCCCATTCCTCATGGATAATGGCCTACATGTCATTAATTTTCTTGAGTTGTCAAGAGGGTGGTCCAAAAAGTTAAGAAAACAAAAATCATAGCCTTACAGGGGTACTGTGGGTGATATCATTATAGAGCATCATTTTCGTGACTATTATGGGAATGGTACAGTTATGGGCAATGTGTCTGGTGTTATGGTGGCACAAAAATTAGCACTATTTGGAGAATTTTTCCTTTAAAACATTGACTATTGAGTGTGGGAAGGCGGTAACTGTAAATATGAGAATTTTCAATGAGAGATGGATTTCTTCTCGTATCGGGTTTTCTGTCTCTGTGTGTGCAGTGGTGTGTCCTATTTATCAGCTCTGAATAGTATCTACACAGCAGATTATTGACCTAATTATTAGCCTGTAAGATAAAAGGACTGTTCCCATCCGCACCTGCTCTGCAGAGATACCTCCAAAAGGAATTTTAGGTAAAGGGGGTCTCCTTGGAATAAGACTCTTATGAAAAGGACTATTAGAAGAGACTTTGTCTTGCTTGGAAATCAGAGAACAAGTAGTCAAAAATTGGTGGCACAATGGCGGGTAGGCAGAGATCTCCTTCGCCTTGTTTGTTGACATCACCATCGCCAGGCTCAAACACTAGTGGAAAGGTAAAGCATGGAAAGTCCAGGCTCTCAGTAGTTATACCAATCTAAATATTAGACATTGCCATCAGGAAAAAATTTGCCAGGACTCAAATCTACCATGGAGACTCCGCTAGTATAGGCAGTAGTGACCAAACCAATAAAGAGTTCTTGTACTTTGAGCTCTTCTGACAAGTGTTATGAATAATGAGCACAAGGTACTCAACAACAATAGTATATTCTTCACCACAAAAGAAATAAAGACAAACTAGATCCTTCTCAGAAGGATATCCGTCCCTCACCTGCCAAATATTGTTTCTGAGCAAACAGAACTATTCAATTTGATTCTTGGAACATGTATTGTGTATTATATAGAAATGAGACATTCATAATATATTATGAGTTATATTTTGGTTGAGAGGAGGCACTAATGCAGTAGCTCTATTCTTCTATATAGGAGCAGTATTAGGCTACAGTCACACTATCAGTATTTGGTCAATATTTTTCCTCAGTATTTGTAAGCCAAAACCAGGTGAGAAACAGTCAAAGGAAAAGTATATTAGAAACAAGTGCACCTGTTCTGCATTTTTTACCCACTCCTTGTTTTGGCTTACAAATACTGAGGAAAAATACTCACTAAGCACTGATAGTGTGATTGAAGCCTTATAGTAGTTATATTCTTGTACAGAGGAGCAGTATTATAGTAGTTATATTCTTATACATAGGGGCAGTATTATAGTAGTTATATTCTTGTACATAGAGGGTGGTATTATAGGAGTTATAATCTTGTACATAGGGGCAGTATTATAGTATACTAGATTGTGGCCCGATTCGAACCCATCGGGTATTCTAGAATATGCATGTCCCCGTAGTATATGGACAATGATGATTCCAGAATTTGCGGCAGACTGTGCCCGTCACTGATTGGTCGAGGCAACCTTTATGACATCATCGTCGCCATGGCAACCATTATGACATCTACGTCGATACTGTGCCCGTCGCTGATTGGTCGAGGCCCAGGCGGCCTCGACCAATCAGAGACGCGGGATTTCCAGGACAGACAGAAAAACCCTTAGACAATTATATATATAGATTATATTCTGGTACATAGGAGCAGTATTATAGTAGTTATATTCTTGTACATAGCATGATGCAGTGACCCCTGCTGCAGCTAGGGGGCACTGTATGTGCTCCTCAGGATACGCATGGAGGCATATCTGTAATGGGGATAATGAAACAGTGTCCGGCATGATTGTAAATGGCCAGCATGTGTCGCAGAGGGAGTCTGCGCTGTAAGCCTGTAGTATTGTTGTTCTGGGACCTGTAGTTCCACAAGTATTTGTATAGTTAAAAGGGAGGCTTGCAGGGTTAGTCAGAGAGCTGGGGGGGTCTTGCTAGCCACACACCACCCATCTATGGGAGTGGTTACAAGTACATAATGTGACCTGGGTTTGGTCACATGGGCTCTGTGGAGAGTGTGTAGGTCCTGGAAGGCTTGTGTGTTGGGAGGTCCTGTGTGTGGACCGGATCCCTGAATAGCGCACTGAGAGTCCGTGGACCTGAAGACTTGTGCGTTGTGAGATCCTGGGAGTAGGATTGGATCCCTGAATAGTGCACTGAGAGACATGTGTGTTGGGAAATCCTGGGAGTAGGATCGAATCCCTGAATGGCGCACTGAGAGACTTCTTTGTTGGAAGATCCTGGGAGTAGAACTTCCTGAATAGCACAACCTGTGTTGGAAGATCCTGGGAGTAGGACTTCCTGAAGGGCACATGGAAAGGCATGTATGCAGAGTCTGTGATAGCACTGCATTGGGGGAGCTACAGCTCGTGTGAGGCTCTGGACTGTCAGGTGGCCTGGTGAGCCAGGCATCATCCGGGACTTTGGATTACAAAGTTTGCTGTCGATCGGCTGGTCCACGAAGCTTACAAATGTCTGGCTGTAACTCGGCGGGGTTACGAAGTTTGCTGTGGATCAGCGGGTCCATGAAGTCTGTGGTACAGGGCCATGCAGAGCCTTGTGGAGAGTAGCTGCAGGTGCAGCAAGAGGTTCTGCAGCAGCAGTAGCTGCAGTTGCAGCTGCTTGTGATAAGCACCCGGAGTTGCCGGCTGTTTGTAACTGCAGCAGGAGCTGTCGAAGTACCAGCAGGAGCTGGTGAGGTGTCATAAAACATTGGTGGTCCAGGTCGTACAAACTCTTAAAGGGCCAGTGCAAGCCCAGAGACATATTGGTGTACTGTGCGAACTGGGGCCTGAGAGTACTGTGGGGAGTCCACGGGGTGTACCCCAGGGAAGGGGTGGTGTCTCTAAAAGGGTGGTGTCCTTAAAAGTAAGCAGTAACCCAAACAGGGATGTTTGCCCAAAAAGGGGTGGAGTCCCAAAAGGGGGCGGTAACCCGAACAGGAATAGTTGCCCAAAAAGGGGTGGAATCCCAAAAGGGGGCAGTAACCCGAACAGGGATAGTTGCTCAAAAGGGGGTGCAGTCCCTGGGAATGGTAGTTTCCCAAAAGGGGGCGGAGCATCCCAAAGGGGTGCCACAGACGAACTATTGCCCGGGGCAAGTGCATTATGTGTGTCCAGTCTGCTATGTGAACTATCCACCCAGCAAAAGTTTACGGGGGTTTGCCCTGCGGATGCACGAGGAGCCCGGTGACTCTAGTGAGGATTGCACTAGAGGGATTTGAAATACCCAATAGGAGGGTCAGGGTCACCTGCATCTATGGGCTCACTAAGGAATATCCAGTGGCCAGGGTGATCCTTGAGACGGCCAGGGACAGTGCAATCCATGATGTCGCCATAGTCTCAAACTTAACCTGTCTAGTGATAATAGGCCGGGACTCTGGGCTGTTCTCAGACTTGAGGGAGAGGGGAGCTCCTCTACAGCAGGAGGATGGAGGGCTCTCTGCTCATGGGGTTGCGTACTTAAAAGCATTAATACCTTCCATAATTGATGGGTCAGACGTCGGGTTGACCAGTGGGAAGGGTGCATCTGCCCAACTTACAGACATGATGTCACCTGACTTGTACCACAAGATGACGGTGGTAGCCATACCAGAACATGTGACCGGACGGATGTGTGGGTCTGACCAATTCTAGGACTTGGCAGAGGTGACCAAAAGTGTGACCGTTGAAGACGGGGAAGTTCCAGGAATGGGGTCCGACACCGTTAGAAATGGGGACTGCTGGTACCAGTATGACTGATTGGGTGGTGTTAAAGAAAGTCTAGCACTCAACTTCAGCAATAGTGGAAAATGTATTTGTAGCACTCGAAATGTTTCAGTCCATCTGGACTTTCATCAGTCACGTGCCAATCCTAATCAGTAGGAAAGGGTTACCAGAGGATATCTAGGTATACATGGAATATGCAATAGCGCCGCCGTATTATCGGGTGAAATTAGCGAAATAAGTCGAAGCTTCAGCTGAGTGCCAATGTAGTGGGGCGTAGACCACAATAACTGTTGCAGCACCCGCAGGCTCATATGGCCGGTGTCGATGGATAGGAGCGCCACCTCCAGACACGGAATCCACCGCTAGTCTGATTGGGTGGTGGTGACTCCCATTCAGATAATGATGTGGTAGTTAAACAGAGTGGAGCTGACACCCAGATAGAGAGTGACTTTAGGTTTCACCATACTGTGGGGTGTGACACAGACTCCGGGGGTGACTGTGACTCTGAGAAAGTAAGGGAGTACAGTAAAGAAGAGCCCCACAAGTAGGGCAAGTCCTCCCATCGCCGGAGGAATAAGGGCCACAAAGAAGGTGTTCAAGTGACTCTTGCTGATAATAGAAGGTCGCATACTTCTACCTCCCATATGTGTTCTCTTTCAGATGCTGAGGAGATCGGGAAGGAAGGTGTCATGTCGTTGCACCTAGCAACCACTAGGATGGATTCGGATGACCGGGCCGAGAGCCAAGCAGAGACCCTAGAGGTGGTCAAAGGTGATAGATGGAAGACCAAAGAGAGAGTTGAACCTGCAGATGCAGGAACAGGTGGGCAAGTTAGCCCATCTGAAAATATATTTAAAGAAGTGATGGTGCAACACGTGCTAGCCAAAAGAGAACAGGATCACGAAATAGAGCTGATTAAAGAGACAGTGAAAGAACATGTCGAGCGAGAAAGGATCCTGAGTCAAGTGGCTGAGCACAGGGTGGATGAGCTGTAAAAGGAAGTCTCTGAGCTCAGAGGTCACCTGTCAACGTGGCAAAGCATGACCAAGGCACTAAGGGAAGATGTTGAAGTGCTCAGAGAAGCATTAAGAGGTCCTCTACAAGAGAAAGAGGTGGTGATTGCAGACTTACTGCGATAGTGCCAGAGTGGTAATGTGGCGGAGCTGCCAATTCCCATCTTGGCAAAGGCTCATGCTGAAGATAAAGGTGAGGAAGAGTTTGCGAAACATGACAATCACCCGTTCATGGCAGATGTCTTGATGGAAAGGTCCATGGCAAAGCGGGAGCCATCCGTCCATGAAGAGAATGAGTCTTCGCTCAAGTGTGTGGTAGAGGTACCCGAAGACGTGCGGGATGCATGTACCAGTGAGGGTGTGCACGAGGCCTTTAAAAAGGCAGTAGAGGCAAATAGTGTGAACTGGGCACCAGAGATGAAACAGTTGGTGATACTGTCGGCTAGGTAAGTCACAGTGAAATGGGTGGTTATCCTGAAGGATATGCACCTACAGTGCCTCCGCACGAAACAGATGATCCTGTTCAGAAATAAGGAAGCCACTCGATGTTTGGAGCAGGCCAGGATAGCTCAAAGTCAGCTGCGCTTTGTGGAAGATATCGTTCTGCTACTCAGAAATTTGGTGAGGAAGGTCATCGAAAGATTTGGGAAAGTGATGCAGGAGATTGTGAATAGATCCGGTGTGAAGAGACTGAGGATTCCGGCTGATGGTCACGTGAAGGGGAGCACTTGGAAAGTGTGGTGACTAAAGGTCTGATGACACAGACAGACTGTGACTTAAGGGCCAAAGCACAAGACCTCCATGTTGACAGCTAGGGGCGGGGAAAACCTAACAAGGGTGTAATGATGTACGATGTTCAAAACCAACTGAGACGGTTCTCTCAACTGGTAGGGCAAGGTAACATTCGTGACCTATCTCGAGACCCTGGGTGTATGACAGGTCTTCAATCCCACAAGTTTGAACAGAGGGGGGTATGTAATGCAGTGACCCCTGCTGCAGCTAGGGGGCACTGTATGTGCTCCTCAGGATATGCATGGAGGCGTATCTGTAATGGTGATAATGAAACAGTGTCCAGCATGATTGTAAATGGCCGGTATGTGTCGCAGAGGGAGTCTGCGCTGTAAGCCTGTAGTATTGTTGTTCTGGGAACTGTAGTCCCACAAGTATTTGTATAGTTAAAGGGAGGCTTGCAGGGTTAGTCAGAGAGCTGGGCGGGTCTGGCTAACCAAACACACCACCCATCTATGGGAGTGGTTACAAGTACATAATGTGACCAGGGTTGTGGAGAGTGTGTAGGTCCTGGAAGGCTTGCGTGTTGGGAGGTCCTGTGTGTGGACCGGATCCCTGAATAACGCACTGAGAGGCCGTGGACCTGAAGACTTGTGTGTTGGGAGTTTCTGGGAGTAGGATTGGATCCCTGAATAGTGCACTGAGAGACTTGTGTGTTGGGAGATCCTGGGAGTAGGATCGGATCCCTGAATAGTGCACTGAGAGGCTTGTGTTGGAAGATCCTGGGAGTAGGACTTCCTGAAGAGCACATGGAAAGGCATGTATGCAGAGTCTGTGATGGCACTGCATTGGGTGAGCTACAGCCCGTGTGAGGCTCTGGACTGTCAGGTGGCCTAGTGAGCCAGGCATCGTCTGGGATGGTGATCCCAGTTCGGCAGCTTCCCTGGAAGAGAGAGTGCTGACAGGAGTCAGCACGTGAAGCAGGAGCTCCTGGAAGGTAATCCAGAGTTGGTGAACTGTGTGCACTGACAGGGGGTCCGTTAATGAACTGTGCGGTCACCCACGGTAACTGGATGGAGTGAGGTCCAGCATGTGTAGTGCCTGCGAACCAATGTCGTGTGCGTTATATGAGTAGAGACATTGATACGGCATACGGACACCCCCTGGGAACTAAGACCACAAAAAACAAAGAGACAGCGCCACACTGGATGGTGAAAAAATAGGAGCTTACATTTATTCTGCCTCCTGTAGCGACGTTTCGGTCAACAGACCTTTATCAAGCACAGTATGCAGCGTTCTAACCACCATTATATACACATAACCCCATCCACTAATTAGCCTAGCACCAATAAGGTGTCAATACAAAAGTGAAAAAAAACATTATAACCTTAACACACATACAAAAATATTAAAAACAGTCCCATAGAGTCATTATCACAAAGGCCCTTCATATACTAGGTAGTTAAATAGCTCTGATCGCTCTTATAAGTAAATCATATAATTTTAGAGCTGCTATCCCTTAAAATGTAATCAAAGCGATACCACCAATCAATAGACAGCATTATAGTCCCCATGGCAATAACCACCCCCACAGGTATGTCCTTTAAGTGCACAAACCAATCATGGTAATAGCTACGCCCCAACCCACAGCACACACCAGTGTGAATGTCATACCTCCCAACTTTCGAGGAAGGGAAAGAGGGACAAAGTCAGCGGCAAATTTTAGGCCACACCTCTGACCACACCCATTTCACAACTAGCCACGCCCCAACCACATCCATTTAGCACTTCTGATCACAATGTTTCGTAAACAATAATTATAAACAAAAAAATATGGCCACACACAACGCTCCATACTGTACAATGGCCACACACGATACTCCATACTGTACAATGGCCACACACGACGCTCCATAGTGTACAATGGCCACACGCGACACTCCATAGTGTACAATGGCCACACACGACGCTCCATAGTGTACAATGGCCACACATGACGCTCCATACTGTATAATGGCCACACATGACGCTCCATATTGTATAATGGCCACACGTGACATTCCATACTGTATAATGGCCACACATGATGCTCCATACTGTACAATGGCCATTGGCCACATTATGCTCCATACTGTATAATGGCCCCACATGATGCTGCGTACAGTATACTTGCCCCACGTGATGGTCCATACAGTATTATGGCGCCACATGATGCTTTGTACAGTATAATGGCCCCACACGATGCTGGGTATAGTATAATGGCCACACATAATGCTGGGTACAGTATAATGGCCCCTCACGATGCTCCATACAGTATAATGGCCCCACACAATGCTGGGTGCAGTATAATGGCCACACATGGTTACCCCACCCCCATCATTGCCTTCTCCATCACTACACACAGACACCTTTCACCGCGCTCCCTCACAGCAGCCGGCAGCTTCCACTCTCATGCGGCTGAATGGTGTCATCCAGCTGCGCCGCTGACTGCTCACGTCGCTGCAGCTGTGATACGCCACTGATAAAGACCTCCGTGTCTCCTGTGCCAATCAGTGTCAGAGCGAGGAGCAATATCTGCTCCGATCCGACACAGCCAGCGTCCGCTCCGTACACCTCGTACACATGCTACTCCGCTCCATACACCTCGTACACACACGACTCCGCTCCATACACCTTGCACATGCGGCTCCGCTCCATACACTTCGTACACATACGGCTCCGCTCCATACACCTTATACACAAACGGCTCCTCTCCATACATTTCGTACACACACGACTGCGCTCCATACACCTAGCACATGCGGCTCCGCTCCGTACACCTCATACACATACGGCTCCACTCCGTACACCTCATACACACACGGCTCCACTCCGTACACCTCGTACACACACGGCTCCGCTCCGTACACATTGCACACGCTGCTCCGCTCCGTATACCTTGCACACACACGGCTCCGCTCCGTACACCTCGTACACACACGGCTCCTCTCCATACACCTCATACACACACGGCTCCTCTCCATACACCTCATACACACACGGCTCCACTCCGTACACCTCGCACACACATGGCTCCGCTCCGTACACCTCATACACACACGGCTCCGCTCCATACACATTGAACACGCTGCTCCACTCCATATACCTTGTACACACATGGCTCTGCTCCGCACACCTCGTACACACGGCTCCGTACACGTCTCACACACGACCCTGCTCCATACACCTTTCAGACGCTGCTCCGATCCATACACCTTGTACACACACGGCTCTGCTACATCCACACTGTAAACTCCTCCTGACCTCACACATATGCTTACCTTCCTGCAGCGTCATGACAACCAGCAAGGTCCTGTACACGGAGGTCCTCCCGATCATGTGACCCCCTGACTCCTCCCATCCTGTGACTTCATCACAGGTCCTGAGCCTGTGCGCACAGAGCAGCCAATATGCTGCAGTTCTCTGCGGGCGGGTGCAGGAGATCAGGGATCTGACCGGGTGATATACACACCTCCCAACCAGTGCGGGACAACATATGTCCCGCCCGGGATCGCGGGGCTGACTGTCAATATCAGGACAGTCCCGCTGGATCCGGGATGGTTGGGAGGTATGTGAATGTCCACTCGCAGTGTCCAGACCCTATCAATCAAACATCGATAGGCAAGATCGATGTAGCTGTGAATCATAAGTTCCTCCGTGTGCATAGTTGAATCAATCCTCTGGTGAACACACAGCTGGCCACACTGCGCACGTCCAAGGCATCTACGACTTGCGCTTCTCCAGTGAAGGTATTGTGCATGTCATCCGAAGTCCTTCTCAGTCAGCGGTGTCTAAGTACCGAAAGGCACTCGCTGCGTATGTCCCAATCCAAAGGCTCCCTCTGATCTGCCAAACCGTGCACACTTCCCGGAGTTATAACAGCGAACCCATTATATTCATATCACTTTTCCAGCGGTGCAGCTACAGGACCGAGAATGTGCTCAGGGTACATAAATTAAAAATATTATACATATGAAAAAATCTTAATTCCCAAAAGGGGAGAGCCATATATGCTGCCATAAATGTGGAACAATTGTCAAAACAACCTACATATTCATATACTCCGTGTAATTTGTGTAATCAGTTCGTTCCACACAATAAATGTAAATGCAACATCAGACCCAACTGGAGCATAGCAGAGTAAATAATGAATGATCAATAGGTCGAAAAGAGTCTCAAAGAGACAGACTGACCATAAACCCGTCTCCCTTACTGTTATCTGCCCAGCCTCAAGCTGCTTAGCATTCGCAATCCGACACGGGCATAAGCATACTACAATTCGACGTTCCAGTTGGGTCTGCTGCAAACAACACTCCACCGCAAAAGGCAATCATCACAGAATAAATACAATAACATATTTTGTAGGTATATACATATATTAATGATGTCATAAATATGGATCAATTATCGAAACAACTTACATATCCATATACATCTATATTAGGTATACTCTGTGTAATCATTATGTTTAGCACAATAAATGCATGTACATGCAAAGAATGCTCCTATAATACTGCTCCTATGTACCCCCTGGGAACTAGTCAAGGAGGACTGGCGGGTGTAGTGTCTGAACTGTGAGCTAAAGCCATATATGAAGTATTTAAGTTAAAGCTGCAACTTAATATCATCTGTTGGTGCCTATTGTGTTCCATGAAGTATATAGTGAACTGTGCATGACCCGGTTTATCACTGCATAATAAACTGCATGGACTGTTTAATAGAGAAAATCGTGAGTGTTCCCCAATACATTCAGTAAGCGCTATTGTAACACCCCAGGTAACCTGTTGTTACAGTGATGTTTCCTTCCTTGCGGGGAGGGTAATGTCATGCCTGGAGGCAAGGAGGATTCCCTTTAACAGGTTGTACACCTACATGCAACACATTCTGAATCAAGGCCAGAAAGGAGAGCTCTGAACCCGGATTCAGGGGAGCTTCCCCAGATATATATATTCTGGCTTGGAGGAGGAGTTAGTCAGTTGTTGAGAGGAGTTGGAAGAGAGAGGAGTGTGAGCAGAGTGGGGCCGTGCAGCTACGTGTGGTGCTGCAGCTTCAGGATGGAAGAGAACCAGATGGGTTGCATTGATAGCAAGTGCAAGAGGAGAGAAACACAGGAGAACAAAGGAGCTGGAGGGGAACTGTGATTGGGCACCCTCTAACCTGGAGCGCAGAAAGCGGGCACCGGGAGCACGAGGCTGTGTAGTACTCTATGTCCCACAGCAGAACCGGAGGACAGCAGATTTTATGTCGACTGTCTGCACCCTAACCTGAAGGTACAGCAGCACACAGAGCCTGAGTAGTGATAGAGACGCTGTAAACAGGCTCTAATCGCCTATCATGCAGGTACTGTCCCAGGACAGGAGAGAGAGGACCTTGACAGAAGCCACAGGCAGCAAGAAACTCGCTTAAAAGCGCCGAGATGGAAGGCTTACGAACCTCACCTGGGAAAGGGATCTGAATTGCTTCCAGGCCGGCCGGACCTCACCTCCACCTGTTGCTGGTGCCCTGGAATGAGACTGTCTACCATCATTAAACCAGATAAAGAGACTGCAACCCTGTGTCCTCTGTTTATTTCCGGCACCACGACACCATCCTTGCCAAACACATCGGGAGCCCTAGGGACCCAGCTTCACCTGTGGGAAGCAATACCATCCCTGCTGCCATAACATCAACCCAGAGGACCCTTTTAAGCGGCGATGGTCACCGTGAACGAGGACCACAGGTGGCGTCACAAACTTTTATTGTTTCACAAACCCCTTTAACCCCTTTTTGCCAGCTGACGGAATAGTACGTCAGCTGGCAGATCCCCTGCTTTAAGGTGGGCTCCGGCGGTGAGCCCACCTTAAAGCCGCGACATGTCAGCTGTTTTGTACAGCTGACATGTGCGCGCAATGAGCGCGAGCGGAATCGCGATCCGCCCGCGCCCATTAACTAGTTAAATGCCGCCGTCAAGCACTGACAGCGGCATTTAACTGGCGCTCCCGGCCGCGCGGCCGGAAGTGCTCCCACCGATGACCCCCGTCACATGATCGGGGGTCAGCGGTGCATTGCCATAACAACCAGAGGTCTCCTTGAGACCTCTATGGTTGTTGATGGCCGAATGCTTTGAGCGCCACCCTGTGGTCGGCGTTCAAAGTACATGACCATTTCTACTACATAGAGGTGATCTGTACTTCACCTCTATGTAGCAGAGGCGATCGTGTTGTGCATGCTTCTAGCCTCCTATGGAGCCTATTGAAGCATGCCAAAATTAAAAAAAAAAAGTGTTTAAAAATATAAAGAAAATAAAAAATATATAAAAGTTTAAATCACCCCCCTTTCATCCCAATCAAAATAAAAGAATTAAAAAAAAATCAAACCTACACATATTTGGTATCGCCGCATTCAGAATCGCCCAATCTATCAATAAAAACAAAGGATTAACCTGACCGCTAAATGGCGTAGCGAGAAAAAAAATCAAAACGCCAAAAATACGTTTTTTTGGTCGCCGCGACATTGCATTAAAATGCAATAACAGGCGATCAAAACAACATATCTACACCAAATTGGTATCATTAAAAACATCAGCTCGGCACGCAAAAAATAAGCCCTCACCTGACTCCAGATCATGAAATATGGAGACGCTATGGGTATCGGAAAATCGCATAATTTTTTTTTTTTTTTCTTTGCAAACGTTGGAATTTTTTCCACCACTTAGATAAAAAATAACCTAGTCATGTTAGATGTCTATGAACTCGTAATGACCTGGAGAATCATAATGGCAGGTTAGTTTTAGCATTTGGTGAACCTAGCAAAAAAGCCAAACAAAAAACAAGTGTGAGATTGCACTTTTTTTGCAATTTCATCACACTTGGAATTTTTTTCCCGTTTTCTGTTACACGGCATGGTAAAACCAATGTAAATTATTAGAACGGAGCCACATATAAGTCCTAAGACGGACAGCAAGAACTCCAACACAATACATATATAATCCGAAAAAGGAGTTTACAAAACTGCCATTTAGGCTACTTTCACACTAGCGTCGGGCTTGGCCCGTCGCGGTGCGTCGGGCCGAGGTCCCCGACGCTAGCGTTGTCTCCGCCGCACAACGGGTGCAGCGGATGCATTTTTCCAGCGCATCCGCTGCCCCATTGTAAGGTGCGGGGAAGTGCGGGGAGGTGGGGGCGGAGTTCCGGCCGCGCATGCGCGGTCGGAAAAAGCGGACCGTCGGGAGCAAAAAATGTTGCATGTAACGTTTTTTGGTCCCGACGGTCCGCCACAGCACGGCGCAACCGTCGCACGACGGTTGCGACGTGTGGCAATGCGTCGCAAATGCGTCGCTAATGTTAGTCAATGCTGAAAAAACGCATCCTGCAAGCACTTTTGCAGGATGCGTTTTTTCGGCAAAATGACGCATTTGCGACGTATTGCAGTTAACGCTAGTGTGAAAGTAGCCTTAGAGTATAAAAAGTATTGACATTTATTTAATTAACATCATAAAATACAGATAAGATACAAAATAATAGGTCACAATAACGTCATATTCAAGTAACTATGTGAAAGACCGATAAAAGTAACAGGCGCCACATAGCACACCAAGGGTAAACGACTGGAGGTCACAGGTTCAACAGACAGAGTGTATTATGAACATATATATAGAGCTAGTCCCACCATGGACCCTCTACCAGCGATAAATCTATAGTCATAAAAAGGACTGGACCTCACCCATTTTCAGTCGTGGAGTGTATGTAGCAGCACCAGCCCCTACGCGCGTTTCGCGTAGGCTTCTTCGGGGGGCTATAGATTTATCGCTGGTAGAGGGTCCATGGTGGGACTAGCTCTATATATATGTTCATAATACACTCTGTCTGTTGAACCTGTGACCTCCAGTCGTTTACCCTTGGTGTGCTATGTGGCGCCTGTTACTTTTATCGGTCTTTCACATAGTTACTTGAATATGAAGTTATTGTGACCTATTATTTTGTATCTTATCTGTATTTTATGATGTTAATTAAATAAATGTCAATACTTTTTATACTCTAAATGGCAGTTTTGTAAACTCCTTTTTCGGATTATATATGGTAAAACCAATGGTATCATTCAAAAGTACTTCTCGTCCCGCAAAAAATAAGCCCTCACATGGCCATATTGACGGAAAAATAAAAAAGTTATGGTTCTGGGAAGGAGGGGAGCGAAAAACGAAAACGAAAAAACGGAAAAAGCTCCGGGGGTGAAGGGGTTAAAGACCATTCCTTTTACCTGGGCACCCAGGGCCATGGATCAGGTCTCCGCCACCATGACACATCCCCTTTAAGTACCGACCCGGTACCGAGTACCCCATGGCCCTGGAGGGCGTTCCACTATCTTACAATAGGGCAGTATTATAGTAGTTATATTCTTGTACATAGGGACAGTATTATAGTAGTCATATTAGTGTACATAGGAGCAGTATTACAGGAGTTATAATCTTGTACATAGGGGCAGTATTATAGCAGTTATATTCCTGTACATAGAGGCAGTATTATAGTAGTTATATTCTTGTACATAGAGGCAGTATTATAGTAGTTATATTCTTGTACATAGGAGCAGTATTATAGTAGTTATATTCTTGTACATAGGAGCAGGGCCGGACTGGGACTGAAAATCAGCTCTGGCACACAAACCAAAGAAGCCCACATGCAAATCAATTAAATAGGGGTATTTTTTCTATGTAGCCTTTCCTGTACAGTTTGTGGGTGAGAACACTAAGGGCGCTAAATAGGTGAAAAATGATAATATTCGCCCCTCCCTGTCTTTAAAAGTTGGGAGATGTGGCATTGTGTGACTGCTCCTATGCCCCGTGACCCCACTGACATTTTTGGATTTAAAAAGAAAAAAATATTGCAACATGCTGTGAGTGGCTTCAAAAGTCTGTGAGTTGTGTATGACACATCGGACCACAGCGAGCACCGAGAATGGAGAAGATGGAAAAATTAAGTTCTTCTACTCCTCACCTGTGATACCATTATCCCATGCAAGAAAATCAGATCACCGTAAACTGACACTGATCAAATTCAGATCAGAGTGTGATTAATGTTATTACCATAATCAATCCGATTCTCTTACAATCATCAATCGTGTGAACGAGCCCTGAGGCTGCTTTCACACATCAGGATTTTGCCATCAGGCTCATTCCGGCGATTTTTGATAAAACGAGATCTGGCGAATGCTGCTGCCGGATCTGGTTTTTTTCATAGACTTCTATTAGCGCTGGATTGTGCCAGATGGCCTTACGTTTCGTCCGTCTTTCACCAGATCCGGTGAAAAGTGTTTGTCCAGTGGAAAAAAACGTATAAAGTTAAGTTTTTTGTCTGCGGCGAAAAACCGGACAGCGCCGAATGCTTTCGGCTTTTTTGCTAGAATGGAAGCCTATGGGTGCTGGAAGGAGCCGGATCTGGCAAATGACAGATTCCGGCGCCGGATTCTATTTTTTTAACTGAGCATGCTCCGATACAATTGGCCAGCCCCCAATTAGGAAACAGATATAAAGCCTCCCAGGTAGGTCTTCACTCATCCATTTACCAGCCAGCAAGACACAGACCTGCCACCAGAGCTGAACCTGCCACCAGAGCTGAACCGAACCTGCGGCCAGAGCTGAACCTGCGGCCAGAGCTGAACCTGCCACCAGACCTGAACCTGCCACCAGAGCTGAACCTGCCGCCAGAGCTGAGCTGAACCTGCCGCCATGGCTGAACCTGCCGCCAGAGCTGAACCTGCCCCAGGCCAGGCAGCCAAAGCCATCAGCCAGCCAGTCACAGCCAGCAGCCAGCCAGCTATAGCCAGCCACAGCCTGCCAACCACAGCCTGCCAGCAGCCAGTCAGCCACAGCCTACCAACAGCCAGCCGTAGCCAGCCATGTCTTCTTCTGGGAGCCCTCCCCTGCATCATCAGCGCTGTGAGGTAAATAAATGTTTTTGTTTTTTTTGTGATGTTCACGTAATATACGTATATACACTCACCGGCCACTTTATTAGGTACACCTGTCCAACTTCTTGTTAACACTTAATTTCTAATCAGCCAATCACATGGCGGCAACTCAGTGCATTTAGGCATGTAGACATGGTCAAGACAATCTCCTGCAGTTCAAACCGAGCATCAGTATGGGGAAGAAAGGTGATTTGAGTGCCTTTGAACGTGGCATGGTTGTTGGTGCCAGAAGGGCTGGTCTGAGTATTTCAGAAACTGCTGATCTACTGGGATTTTCACGCACAACCATCTCTAGGGTTTACAGAGAATGGTCCGAAAAAGAAAAAAAATCCAGTGAGCGGCAGTTCTGTGGGCGGAAATGCCTTGTTGATGCCAGAGGTCAGAGGAGAATGGGCAGACTGGTTCGAGCTGATAGAAAGGCAACAGTGACTCAAATCGCCACCCGTTACAACCAAGGTAGGCCTAAGAGCATCTCTGAACGCACAGTGCGTCGAACTTTGAGGCAGATGGGCTACAGCAGCAGAAGACCACACCGGGTACCACTCCTTTCAGCTAAGAACAGGAAACTGAGGCTACAATTTGTACAAGCTCATCGAAATTGGACAGTAGAAGATTGGAAAAACGTTGCTTGGTCTGATGAGTCTCGATTTCTGCTGCGACATTCGGATGGTAGGGTCAGAATTTGGCGTAAACAACATGAAAGCATGGATCCATCCTGCCTTGTATGGAGCATCTTTGGGATGTGCAGCCGACAAATCTGCGGCAACTGTGTGATGCCATCATGTCAATATGGACCAAAATCTCTGAGGAATGCTTCCAGCACCTTGTTGAATCTATGCCACGAAGAATTGAGGCAGTTCTGAAGGCAAAAGGGGGTCCAACCCGTTACTAGCATGGTGTACCTAATAAAGTGGCCGGTGAGTGTATATTATTAATAGATCATTTTTGCATAACAGGAAGCTGCAGCATCAGAGGTGCTTCCAGAAGGAGATGGACAGGAGAAATGCCAGGAGCAGGCTCGCAATTGGTAAGTTTATTACATACATCACTGTTATGTCCCATGAATGAGACATTTTACAGACTGTCCTGTACATTTTACATGCTGTTTTGCAGTTTCTCATGTTGTTTATTGTTGCTATGTGTTCCTGTGTTTTGCATAGCTGAAATCCTCCCTTTCCATGAAGTTTGTCCCTTCTGTCTCCCTGTCTCCCCCTGCTTGGTGTCATGTCACTTACTTCTAATCCCTGTGTCTCAGTCTCCATCTTGGCTTCATTAGAGGCACATGTGCTTTCAGCTTGTCTGAAGAAAGTACTTTTTACCTGCTGCTGCTGTTTGTATGCATTCAACAAGAATTCTTAAAGAAATCAAAGTCTCTTCTGGATTCTTCATAACGTGTGCCTGCAGCTGAGTTAAGCTATCTGTGAACAAGGTTTCAAAAGCTCAGCGACCTTCTGTTAGAGCTTCAGCTGGCCAAAGCAGACCCGTACCTGCCTGGCCTCAGCTACCTGGACACTGCTCATGGGGTAACCCCAATAGTTTCCAAGCTGCCATCCAATATCCAAAATAAGTGGGCCATGCTTGGATCAAAATACAAAAGGGAAAACCTAGTCCCCTTCCCTCCATTTTCCTACTTCTGCGAGTTCATCGAAAATATTTCAGAGTGTAAGACTGATCTAAGTTTTTCATATGAAGAACACAGCGACCCTGTTTCATCTCAACACGAGAGTCCATGTCTTAACTACAGGAACCGCCGAGCTCCAATGTCCATCAAGAAGACTGATGTTCTTCCCACACCTACAGTATTACAAGATAAGAGCAACAAAGGTGAGAAGGTTGAAAATCCTAATCGTATGTGTCCCATTCATAAGAAACCTCACCCCTTAAAGAAGTGCATAGGCTTCAGAAAGAAACCACTCCAGGAACGCAAAGAGCTTCTGAAGCACTTTGGGATATGTTACAGGTGCTGCGCTTCTACTGAACACTTCGCTAAGGACTGTAAAATATCTATTAAGTGTTTGGAGTGCGACAGTGAGGAGCATGTGCAAGCGCTCCATCCATCTCAATCTAACACTGCACAGCCTACGCCTTCCCCCACCACAAGGCAAGGCGGGGAGGATGCTGATCAAACAGCGAGTTCTATCACAATATCTTCTTCATTCACAGAAGTCTGTGGAGAAGGCCTCTGGGACAAGTTGTGTGCGAAGATATGCCTGGTGAATGTGTATCCCAAGGGTCGACCAGAGAAAATCGCAAGGGTGTATGTTATCCTGGATAATCAGAGCAACCAATCACTTGCAAGGTCAGAGCTCTTTGATATGTTTGACTTAAAGGGAAAATCTCACCCCTACATCCTGGGCACCTGCAGCGGTGTTACGGAGGTCTCTGGGAGAAGAGCAAATGGACTCATGGTGCATTCTCTTGAGAACAATATGGAGATACCCTTACCCACTCTGGTCGAATGCAACCAGATACCGTCCAAAAGAAAGGAAATCCCAACTCCAGAGGCTGCACTCCATCACCCTCATTTAAGGACTTTGGCAGGCAAGATACCAGCTCTCAACAACAGCGCAAACATTCTTATCTTGCTTGGCAGAGACATTCTGCGACTACACAAGGTACGTCAGCAAATCAATGGGCCACACGACGCTCCATTTGCTCAATGCTTTGACCTTGGCTGGGTTATCATAGGCAATGTCTGTATAGGAAAGATGAAGAGACCCACGAGGATTTCCTCATTTAAGACTCACGTCCTACCAAATGGTTGCAGCACTTACTTTCAACCATGCCCGCATCATTACTGGGTGAAAGAGAAGATAAGCGATAACAAGTGGAAGAAAGAAACCTCTGACGACACAAACATATTCCTGTCCCGCAATGATGACCTCGGGTCAACAGTGTTCAACTCTACAAGAGAAGACAACCAGCTAGCACCTGCAAGGGAGGACAAAGAGTTCATAAAGATTATGGAAAGGGAATTCGCCCAAGATGATTCAAATAGCTGGGTAGCAACTTTACCTTTTCGTTCTCCAAGAACAAGACTACCTAATAATCTGCAACAGGCAACGGCAAGGTTTTCATCCCTAAAACGCACCTTAAAGAGAAGGCCAGAGATGGAGAAACATTTTGTCAACTTCATGCAGAATTTCTTCGACAGAGGTCACGCAGAACCCGAACCCCCGCTAAGGCTGGTTTCACATTTGCGTTTTTTGCCGCTGCGTTTTAGCGCAAAAAAACGCATGCGTTTTTTTTCCTATATTTAACATTAAAAACGCATGCGTTTTTTTGTATGCGATTTTCCGCGTTTGACGACTCATGCGTCGTTTCTATGCTTGCGTTTTGTTGCAGAAATGCAACATGTAGTAATTTCTAGAGGCTTTTTTTGCCGCAAAAAAACCTATTGCTGTCTATGTAAATGCATGCGTTTTTAAGCACATGCGTTTGGTTGCGTTTTAAACGCATGCGTTTCAATAGAAAAAAACAAGAATACACACTGATAAGCCACCCCCCACCATCAAGGTGATAAAGGGATCCAAACCCTAACCCTACCCCTAACCCTAACCCTAGGGATCCTAACCCTAACCCTAGGGATCCTAACCCTAACCCTAACCCTAACCCAACCCGTAACCCTAACCCTAACCCTAGGGATCCTAACCCTAACCGTAACCCTACCCCTAACCCTAACCCAAACCCTAGCTATTTCTATTTATAGTGGGTTTTCTAGATGATTTTGATGATTGGCAGCTGTCACACACTTCTCAGCATGCGTTTCAAAAACGCAAACGCAGGAAAAAACGCATGTAAACGCATCAAAACGCCGCGTTTTTTTTTACCGCATGAGAAAACGCATGCATCTAAAAAACGCAGCGTTTGCACCCGTTTACATGCGTTTTTTTCACCACCTGCGTTTGCATTTTAAACGCTGCGTTTTTAAACGCAAATGTGAAACTAGTCTCAAAGAAGGTGAAGAATGCTGGTATCTCCCATCCTTTGGTGTCTACCATCCTTGCAAACCCAACCAAATTAGAGTGGTGTTTGACTCCAGCGCTCAGTATGAAGGCATCTCCCTAAATAGCCTGCTGCTCACTGGGCCTAATCTAAACAACAGTCTTATAGGAGTACTGATTCGCTTCAGGCAAGAACCTGTCGCAGTAATGGCTGACATTCAACAAATGTTTCATTGTTTTATCGTGAGAGCAGACAGCAGAAACTACCTCAGATTCCTATGGCACAAAGACAACAACGTTCATAACAAGGTCATAGACTACAGGATGAAGGTGCACGTCTTTGGGAACAGCCCCTCACCTGCAGTGGCCATCTATGGATTAAGACGGACAGCACAGGAAGGTGAGAGAGAGTATGTGTCTGATGCTCGTCTATTTGTGAAAAGAAACTTCTACGTAGATGATGGGCTTAAGTCTCTTCCCACAAGTGAAGAGACAATCAATCTGCTCTCTAGGACTCAGGAAATGCTGTGAACAGCAAAACTTAGGGTACCGTCACACTGAGCAACTTTTGAACGAGAACGACAGCGATCCGTGACGTTGCAGCGTCCTGGATAGCGATCTCGTTGTGTTTGACACGCAGCAGCGATCAGGATCCTGCTGTGACATCGCTGGTCGGAGCTAGAAGTCCAGAACTTTATTTCGTCGCTGGATCACCCGCTGTCATCGCTGGATCGGCGTGTGTGACGCCGATCCAGCGATGTGTTCGCTTGTAACCAGGGTAAACATCGGGTTACTAAGCGCAGGGCCGCGCTTAGTAACCCGATGTTTACCCTGGTTACCATTGTAAATGTAAAAAAAAAAAAAACAGTACATATCTACATTCCGGTGTCTGTCACGCCCCTCGCTGTCAGCTTCCCGCACTGAACCGTATGTAGTGTTTTTTTTTTTTACATTTACAATGGTAACCAGGGTAAACATCGGGTTACTAAGCGCGGCCCTGTGCTTAGTAACCCGATGTTTACCCTGGTTACAAGCGAACACATCGCTGGATCGGCGTCACACACGCCGATCCAGCGATGACAGCGGGTGATCCAGCGACGAAATAAAGTTTGTCCCTTCTGTCTCCCTCTGCTGGGTGTCATGTCACTTCCTTCTTCTTCTCCCTGTGTCTTAGTCTCCATCTTGGCTTCATTAGAGGCACATGTGCTTTCAGCTTGTCTGAAGAAATTCTTTTTTACCTGCTGCTGTTTGTATGCATTCAACAAGAATTCTTAAAGAAACCAAAGTCTCTTCTGGATTCTTCATAACATGTGTGCCTGCAGCTGAGTTAAGCTATCTGCGACCATCGCCAATTGTAAGTAAGGTGAAGAGATTCAGCATCTCACAGAGCCATATTTGTAGCCACAGGCCCCGGGGACAGAATAATCGCAGAACCACATCATCACAGACGCGGTGGCGGTCAATTAGGGATCGCTTCAAGAAGGAGTTTAACAAGGAGATGCAGGCCCCAAGTGGATCGGGAGGACGAAGAAGCAAGTATAAGTATGCAAGAGCCCTGTCGTTCCTTTGGTCAACGATGGTGAGCAGAAAGTACATATTACCCACCCCATTTAATAAAAAATGTTTACATGTCTAACACTTTTTGGGGGTTTCAGCCAGGGCCAAGCAATATCAATATATTAATTACCTTTTTTAAAAAATTTTCCCACAGTACCATCTGCAGCACTCTGGAGCCAACATACTTGAACCCTTGTGGAGCGATCCCTCAGGAGACCGCCACCTCAGGACACTTCGACAGACCCGACCCTCTGCACCTGCCCAGCCTTCCCTCACATCTGATCCCTCGGTCCCATCCACCAGCGCTGGAGCATCATGGCCGACTTAGTTACATGAAGCTGCTGGTGAGGATATAGCTTTTCCTTTACCCCACCCCTCTGACACTGCTGCCACCTCTAGAACACCTATGGGTTCTGGGCGGCAGCGCCAGAGGGGTCAGGAAAAGAGATATGCGCCCGAGTTCTTGCATCTGAATGCAGCCTTCCAGAATTGTCTCAAACTGTTGTTTGAGCAAATGACTGCAGGATTTAATTTGTTCAACAACAGTATTCTTGAGTTGCACACATGTCTGGATAGGATGCATTCAGATGCAAGTAAATTTCCAAACCACTCCTTTTTCCAGGCAGTACTCGAGCGCATAGACAAGCTATCACCTGACGAGCAGATGCATGTAATGCAAGCCTGCCAGTTTGCCCTAGCGCATGTTACCTCTCAAGCCCCTCCACCCACCCCAGTAGTTCCCCCCGCACCTGCCCCCCCTCCAGCCGCTGTCCCTCCTCCCCCTCCCCCTCCTATACAATACCAGCATCAGGCCCCATACCAGCATTCTGTTCCGTAACAGCATTCTGCCCCGTACCAGCATTCTGCCCCGTACCAGTTCCAAACCACATCATCTGCGCCTCCACTGCCTGCCCAACCTCTACTCCCTGCCCACTACCACCAGTCTCCTTCCACAACCATCATGCCCCAAACACAACCCTCTTCTCCACCCACCACCTCTTCTGCCTCCCAATCCCTCTAGTCCACCTCTCAAACCTTCCAAAATCCCAACGCTACTCCCGGTTTTATGTCCACATGTTCTCTTTCTTTCTCCACCCCTTCACCTTCTGTTTTTCCTCCTGATCCGCCACCACCACAATCCTCTCTCCACACTCCCATTGTCGAAGTGTCCCAATCTGACAGCTCCTCCAGTATTATCTCCACCCCACACTTTTTAAATTTACAAAAATTTTGAAAATAATTTGTAAATAAAACAATTTTTTAGTTAAAAAATTTTGTGTTTCATTTATTAAATTATAAGGTTAAATACTTTGGGTAAAACAAGGTACAATAATTTGGGTAAAACAGGTACAATACTTTGGTTAAAACCAAACTAGGTACATTTCTTTGGGTAAAACTCAACCAGGTACGAAACCTTGGGTACAACAGGTACAATACTTAAGGTAAAACAGGTACAATAATTTGGGTAAAACAGGTACAATACTTTGGTTAAAACCAAACCAGGTACAATACTTTGGTTAAAACAAAACCAGGTACAATACTTTGGATAAAACCCAACAAGGTATGAAACTTTGGGTAAAACAGGTACAATACTTTGGTTAAAACCAAACCAGGTACAATACTTTGGTTAAAACCCAACCAGGTCCAATACTTTGGGTAACTAGGGTCAAGACTAATTTTTCAAATTATTTCATCCTGCCAGTGTGCTCTTCCTTGAGGTGAAATAAAGTATTCAGCAAATTTGTCCCTCATTCTGGAAACTCATGTAGAAAAGCCACAGAGACACCATCTTAACGCAAGCAATGAATAGCCAGGTCTTTCACCGGGAAGGAACAACCACGGGAAGAGCAGCATCCAATAAAGGAAAACCACCTATACCAAAACATGGTATCCATCCAGACAGCTGTTTCGGGGTATTTGCCCCTCATCAGTGTGGTGTAGGAAACTGGCTATTAGGAGCAGTGCCTGGTGAAAAGACTATAAACATAAAGGTGAATGACCTCAGGGAGATCAAAACATCTAACACCGCGGAGACACCATCACGTGTTTCTCAACGCAGTGATCCAGAATAGGGTTGAGCGAAACGGATCGGACAATTTCAAAAATCGCCGACTTTCAGCAAAGTCTGGTTTCGTGAAACCCGACCCGATCCCAGTGTGCGATCGGCCATGCTGTCGGCGATCTTCGCGCCAAAGTCGCGTTTCGTATGACTCTTTCAGCGCCATTTCTCAGCCAATGAAGGAGGACGCAGAGTGTGGGCAGCGTGATGGTCCCCACCATCTTAGAGAAGGGCATGACAGTGATTAGCTTGCTTTCTGCGGCGTCACAGGGGCTATAAAGGGGCATGCATGCCGACCGCCATCTCACTTCTGCCGATCTGACCATAGGGAGAGGTTGCTGCAGCTTCGTCAGAAGCAGGGATATTGTTAGGGAGGAAAGATTAACCCCCAAACTGCTTGTGCTGTAGCGATTTCCACTGTCCAACACCACCTTTTCTTTGCAGGGACAGTGGAGGCTAGATTTTTGTGCATCAGCTCTGTAGCTTATAAGGCTCCCTGATAGCTGCATTGCTGTTTGTACGCCGCTGTGCAAACCAACTGCTTTTTTAAAAGCAAAAATCCTGTTGCTCCTTTCTGCACAGTTCTATTGTTTATTTGTCCACACTTTTGTGTGCAGCAGTCCTTTTTATTGCTGCCATACTTGTCCTGAGTTCATTGTAGGGAGATTGTTATTGTAGTACGGTCCCTTTTTTTTTATATCTTGCAGCCACGTTCTGCCACTTACATTGTGTAGTGTAATACAGTGGGCCTGGTTTTTGCAGCAGTCTCCCACCCAAAAAAGGGAGATTTAAATTGCCCCAAAGTGGATCTGCATCAGTTCTGTTTGTTGTATATCTGCCTGCCACGTTCTGCCACTTACATTGTGTAGTATAATACAGCGGGCCTGTTTTTTTGCAGCAGTCTCCCCCATAATAAAGGGAGATTTAAATTGCCCCTAAGTGGATCTGCGTCAGTTCTGTTTGTCGTATATCTGCCTGCCACGTTCTGCCACTTACATTGTGTAGTGTAATACAGCGGACCTGTTTTTTTGCAGCAGTCTCCCACATAATATAGGGAGATTTAAATTGCCCCTACGTGGATCTGCGTCAGTTCTGTTTGTCGTATATCTGCCTGCCACGTGTAATACACGTGGGCCTGATTTTTGCAGCAGTCTCCCACACATAAAAAGGGAGATTTAAATTGCCACTAAGTGCATCTGCGTCAGTTCTGTTTGTCGTATATCTGCCAGCCCCTTTCTGCCACGTACACTGTGTAGTGTAATACAGTGGACCTGATTTTTGTAGCAGTCTCCCACACATAAAAAGGGAAATTTAAATTCTCAAAAAGTTTACATACACCTTCTACCTTGTTTTACAGTACCATATAACGGTTGTTAGTTTGGTTACATTTTCCCAAGAATGAGGAAGTCTGGTGGAAGAGGCCGTGGGCGGTCACTGCCAGCTGTTAATGATGGTGGTGGTGGTGGAGCATCTGGTGGTAGTGGGAAAAGCAAAATAGCACCTAAGGCTCGAGTTGTTGAGCCAGCGTTATCGACTGGCTGCACAAGGCCTCGAAGGCTCCCTTTTCTTGGAGTAGGAAAACCGCTTTTAAAGCCGGAGCAGCAGGAAAAAGTTTTGGCTTTCCTTGCTGACTCAGCCTCTAGCTCTTTCGCCTCCTCTTCCGAAAGTTCCAAATTTAAAAGCAGCGAGTCGTCAGTGGATGCTCACGGTCAGGAACAAGTCGCTTCCTTGTGTCCTTCACCCAAAGCAAAAGTGAAGGATGCGGCAGGCGACATTACAGTTTACTCCATGGAGCTCTTTACACATACTGTGCCAGGGTTAGAAAGGGAAATAGTTCATAGCCCATTACAAGATGAATCGGACATGGAGTGCACAGATTCACAGCCACAGCTAGATTATTATGCTGTTCCATTGACTCAGATCACGACATTGCCCTCGCAGTGTACTGAGCCAGAACCTGACCCTGATGAGACTATGATGCCCCGTCCCGAACGCTATAGCACCTTACACGGTGTCCCAGAGGAAGGTGCACAGAACATTGAAGAGGAGGTGATAGATGACCCAGTTGTTGACCCAGATTGGCAGCCATTGGGGGAACAGGATGCCGCTGACAGTAGCTCAGAAGCAGAGGAGGAAGACCCGCAGGAGGCATCAACATCGCAACAGCTTTCATCTGGCAGGCCCGTATCAGGCCAAAAACGTGTGTCAAAAACAAAAACAGTTTTAGGACAGCGTGGCCATCCGGTGAAAGTAGCACAGTGTGCAATGCCTGAAAAGGTATTCGATAGTAGGAAGAGTGCAGTGTGGCAATTTTTTAACCAAGATCCGAATGATCAGTGCAAAGTTATCTGTAAGAAATGCTCAAAGACCTTTAGCAGAGGGCAGAATGTCAAAAATTTACATACAACGTGCATGCGTAGACATTTAACCAGCATGCACTTGCAAGCCTGGACTAACTACAAAACGTCCCGTACCGTTGGTGCACCCGCTCAGAATGAAGGTAGTCAGCAAAGCTACATTGCTTCCCTCACTGTAAGCCCACCGTTTAGGACACCACCTGCAGCAAATGCGGAGGTATCGTCGCAAGGCCAAAGCAGTCAGGGAATCACCAGGTTCTTGGTAGGAAACACTGTATGTAGGCCAACATCAAGAATACCATCACCAACCCTCTGAATCTGCCATGTCCACCACCACCCCCGCTAGTTCCACCATATGCAGCTCTCCAGTCCAGCTCACCTTTCAAGAGACTCTCGTTAGGAAAAGGAAGTACTCATCCTCACATCCGCGTACACAGGGTTTGAACGCCCACATTGCTAGACTAATCTCATTAGAGATGATGCCCTACCGGTTGGTTGAAAGCGAAGCTTTCAAAGCCCTGATGGCCTACGTAGTACCATGCTATGACCTACCCAGTCGACACATCTTTGCGAGAAAAGCCATCCCAGCCCTCCACCAGCATGTCAAAGACCGCATTGTCCATGTACTCAGGCAATCAGTCAGTAGAAAGGTGCACCTCACAACAGATGCATGGACCAGTAGGCATGGCCAGGGACGTTACGTGTCCATCACGGCACACTGGGTTAATGTGGTGGATGCAGGGTCCACAGGGGACAGCCATAGTGGGACAGTTCTGCCTAGCCCAAGGTCTAGGAAACAGTTGGCTGTAGGCGTTCGCCACCCCTCCTCCTCCTCCAGCAGAAGCGAAAGCTCATCCACAGAGCGCAGTCACACGACCACTCCATCCGCAGCTGCCAGTGTTGCTCACGAGGTGTCCCATTATGGAACAGCTAGTGGTAAGTGTCAGCAGGCTGTGTTGGAAATGAAGTGTTTGGGCGACAACAGACACACCGCGGAAGTTCTGGCCGAGTTCTTGCAGCAAGAAACTCAGTCCTGGCTGGGCAGTGTACATCTTGAGGCAGGCAAGGTAGTCAGTAATGAGGTAGTCAGCTGCCATAGCCCTTTCAGAACTGAAACACATACCTTGCCTGGCTCACACCTTGAACCTGGTGGTGCAGTGCTTCCTGAAAAGTTATCCGGGGTTAACAGCCCTGCTGTTGTGAATTCTGCTTTTGGGCTCCCTCCGGTGGTTGTAGGTGGTAATGCAGTTGTCCCTGAGTTGCAGTCCTGGTCAGGTGTATCTGCTGATTGCAGTTCTGACTGGGGTATTTAGGCGTGCAGGATTCATTAGTCCTTGCCAGTTGACCATGGTTGTTGGGAGGTTTTGGTCCTGGTTTGGTTCCATCTGCCTTCTGCCAAATCAGCAAAGATAAGTGTCTGGTTTTGTTTCTGTGGCACACATGCTGTGTGCTTAATAATTCTGTGCTATTCAGTGTTTTTTTTTGTCCAGCTTAGATTGTCAGTATTTTCTCAGTCTTGTTGGATTCTCTGGAGTGGCAGATATACATTCCATGTCTTTAGTTAGATTGTGGAACTTTTTGTATTATCTGCTGTGGATATTTTTGGAAGGGTTTTAATACTGACCGCTTAGTATTCTGTCCTATCTTTCCCTATTTAGCTAGAGTGGCCTCTTTTGCTGAATCCTGTTTTCTGCCTGCATGTGTCTTTCCTCTCCTACTCACAGTCAATATTCGTGGGGGGCTGCCTATCCTTTGGGGTTCTGCTCTGAGGCAAGGTAGTATTCCTATTTCCATCTATAGGGGTATTTAGTCCTCCGGCTGTGTCGAGGTGTCTAGGGTTTGTTAGGCACACCCCACGGCTACTTCTAGTTGCGGTGTTAGTTTAGGTTTTGCGGTCAGTACAGTTTCCACCTACTCCAGAGAAAGTTCATGCGGCTCCAAAGTCACCGGATCATAACAGTACAACTGGCCCACTATGAGTTAAATGCATCTCAGAAGAAGGGAAGAAAGGTGTTGAGTCATTTTTTTTTCTCTGTAGTTTGCTTTGCCTTTTCTTCCCTCTTTTTCTCTGAGTGGCTAAGGAGTCTTGTGTTAGCATGGATGTTCAGGAATTAGCTTCTCGTGTAGACCAGCTTGCTGCTAGGGTACAGGGAATTTCTGATTATATTGTTCAGACTCCTGTTTTAGAGCCGAAGATTCCTACTCCTGATTTGTTTTTTGGTGACAGGTCCAAATTTTTGAGTTTTAAAAACAACTGTAAACTGTTTTTTGCTTTGAGACCTCGATCCTCTGGGGAATCTATTCCGCAGGTTAAAATCGTCATTTCCCTGCTGTGTGGTGATCCACAGGATTGGGCATTTTCCATGGAATCTGGGAACCCGGCTTTGCTTAATGTAGATTCCTTTTTTCAGGCTTTAGGACTATTATATGATGAACCTAATTCTGTGGATCAAGCGGAGAAGACCTTGTTGGCCCTATCTCAGGGTCAAGAGGCGGCAGAATTGTATTGTCAGAAATTTAGAAAATCGTCTGTGTTGACTAAATGGAATGATGATGCTTTGGCTGCAATTTTCAGAAAGGGTCTTTCTGAATCCGTTAAAGATGTTATGGTGGGGTTTCCCACGCGTGTCGGTCTGAGTGATTCTATGTCTTTGGCCATTCAGATTGATCGGCGCTTGCGGGAGCGCAGAACTGTGTGCGCTGTGGCGTTGTCCTCAGAGCAGAGTCCTGAGCCAATGCAGTGTGATAGGATTCTGTCTAGGACAGAACGACAAGGATTCAGACATCAGAATAGGTTGTGTTATTGTGGCGACGCTTCTCATGTCATTTCAGTCTGCCCTAAACGGACAAAGAGGATCACTAGTTCATTTACCATCAGTACTGTACAACCTAAATTTCTGTTATCGGTGTCCTTGATCTTCTCATTGTCATCATTTTCTGTCTTGGCGTTTGTGGACCTTGAGTTTGCCAGGCGTTGTGGTTTCCCCTTGCAGCCTTCACAGAACCTTATTCCTTTAAGGGGCATTGATGCTACACCTTTGGCTAAAAATAAGCCCCAGTTTTGGACACAGGTGACCATGTGCACGGCGCCAGCCCATCAGGAAGATTGTCGATTTCTGGTATTGCATAATTTACATGATGCTATTGCAGATTTCCACCTGTGAAGGGAACTCTGGAGGTGCCATTGGACCGTCCGGACTTGCGCAGCCTGGTGAACCATATTCTGGACTGAGGACCCAGAGATCTTCAGTAAAGAGGTAAAGAGACTGCAACCTGGTGTCCTCGTTATTTACTGCACAGCATCACTACCCGCACCACCACCACTATCTACATCTATTACTGTACGCCCCTCAGCAGGGTCACGGACCGGGTCTAGCCACCGTGACAACCCCAGGGCAGAGACTCAGAGGCCCGGTACCGGGTACCCCTCGGCCCTGCGGCAGTGGGGGCGCTACATTTTGGCGTCACGAACAGGATCTACTTAAGCCTGAAGAATCAGGTCATGTGTGCCTTGGAACTGTGATTTACTGTGCTTGGACTGTACTTTATTGCAAAGACTGTGGATTGTCACTTGCTCGCGCCAAAACCGCCGCCATTACAGCGCTAAGGAGAGCGCAGGAGAAGAAGGGCGTGGAGTGGGCGTGAACAAGCTGAAGAGCGCGAAAGACAATGGCCGCCCAGTCTAAATATTTCTGCCCCTTGAGGACGTGTCCGTCAGCAGCCGAGATCCGCCTACTGATCCTCAATGGGGGGCGGAGACAACAAAAGCGAAACCGCCCACGAAGGAGAGAGCGGGAAAAGGACCAGGAAGAAGAATTCAGCGACACGGAGGACGCCATGGCCAGCCGCCCGGAGCCGGAGCATGGGGTCGGAGCCGAGGACTCCCCCAGCTACCCGGAGAGGCACCGCAGCCAGACCTCCACAGTTGATGCTGACCTCCTGCAGACCGGAGCGGATGAGCTGATCCACCAACTCCTGCAGACGCAGCTGAGCACTGAGGCCGGGTGGAAGAAGACCATCATCGGGAGCCTCACCAGACATCTGTCGGCAGCCTCGCCTGGTCCGGAGCAAGAAAGAAGTTCCAGCGCTCTGAAGCCAGAAAGCAAGGCCCTGCCGGAAAGCGGTATGCTGCATGCAGAGATGACAACGCCGCAGCACAAGGCCCTGCAGCCAGCATTCCAGACCCCAGCGGAGGCAGAGCAGACCGGCACCGGAGGGACCGCATCTGAAGCAGGTATGAAGGACGACCCTGCCCTGATGACTGACACCACTCCCGCGACTGCTAGTGCCACAGCTGCTGACTCCGTTCCAGTGACTGATCTTGCAGCAGCCGCTACTTCTGCTGCAGCAAATGCCCATACTCAAGCTGCGCAGACCTCCATCGCTGCGCATGATTTCACCGTACACGAAAGACGGATTAACGGCGTTTGTCCAGCACTGGGTGTAACCCTGGACTTCACTTCTCCCAGGCCAAGAAGGGTTAAGTGCCAGGTGCAGCCCTGGAAGCCGTCCAACTAAACCTGAAACTGTACATAGTTAACTGTTTGTTTCCCTGCTTTTTGCTGCTTTAAACCCGACTAGGGTTAACTCTTAAAGGGATCCCTTTGTTTACCCGGGATCCCTTCCTCTGCTTTTGCTTTTGTTTCCTGTTTCCTCATTGTTGAAAAGAACTGCTGGATCATGAACAATGCATGATACAAACTCCTTGTATATAGTTTGCACCTTCTTAAAGGTGCTCCCTACTGGTCTTACCTAAAGAAAGGACACTTTGCGAAGAAACTGTTTTTGAAAACATCACTGGAGTCCTTATTGCAAACAGACTTGCAGCTTGAGAAGTTGCACTACCTCATAGAGACTTGGTCCCCTCTTAAAGGGGATGTTCATTTGTCGCACTTAAACGATGATATTGCTTTAAGATAGGTAGCAATAATGTTTGACGAAAGAAAATGATGATAATGTTTACATGAGTAAGTTATATGTGTTCAACTAGTTAATTGTGAAGAAATGCTGATGATGTTCTCTAAAAAGGAAAAGTGAAAGATAGTAGAAGGATGCAGTGGGCCCGTAGGGGTAGACGTGGTGTCCAGCATGCATGTTAGTGAGAAAAATAATGAGAAGATTAGATGTTGTATGAAGAAAATGGTTGATTGCGTTGATAGATAATTAGGATAGAAGGTAAACCCTGAGTCCTCATAGGAGCCATACAGAGATGGCTCAGCGCTCTTAAACTGAAAGTATGTTATGTTCTATACTGTGTATAGTAGTTGAAAAGGCAGTAGGCCCGGGCTGAACGGGGCGGTCCTGCATAGAAAGGAGAGGCAGTAGGTCTGGTGCCGTTAGGACAGGCGGTCCTGCAGATTTAAAGAAGGAGAATGAAAAGTTAAATTACCTTATAATGTGATTATAGGAAGGTCTTTAGAGGATTTAGAGTGTATGTCCTTAAAGGCAATGTTAAATTAATGTTCAACAAATTTTGCACTTAGTAGAATACCCGGTTGGGTAAGAAAAGTTATTTGTAGCATGTTGCTATGATATCTAGCCACGTTTGTAACGTTCAAGTGTCCTTACCTCCCATAAAGGGAAGCCTGTTTAAATATGCTTATTGTTATTACACTCAACAAAACTGTATGTCTTTTTGCTAACTTGTATTGTTGTTTTCTTCCCAGTCCCGGAGTACTGTGTTTAACCAGGGGGGAGTGCAGCGCCCCAGAGTCCTGGTCGTTGCAGTACTGTGGCTCCACCACTAAGGGGAGCTATGGTACGTCTGATGGCACTGAAGGAGTTCATCTGATCAGGTATCACAGACACCAATACATTTCACAGTCGGGCCTCCGGGGGGAGCTAAGGGTTCTATTCATTAGGCCACTCCCCACCATAGTGGGTAAACTGGGGGTCAGGCAGGAAGTTAGATGAGAAAGCTGACTGGGTTAGAACCAGGCAACACCTTGTGGCAGAGGGTGTTGTGGGGGAAGATACAGTAGGGTCTCTGTCAGGGGTGGGATCCTGACAGAGGCTTGGCAACTTGAACGAACGTAACGGGACCGTGCCTGCTCCGGGTAGCGGCGGTGCCCAAGGAAGGACTAGAAGAGAGATAGATTGTGCTGAGTGAGAAACGAGATCACGCAAAAGGAGAATACCAGTAGGGGTCGTGCTGTAAGACCGAAGCAACATCCTACTGAGGCGCACTACCGGTGGCCGGAACGCCAAGGGAGTATCATAATATCTAGCTTCAAGCAATACTCTAAACAGCGGCAGGACAGTCAGTCTGAGGCGGGCTGTCTACCTTAAATCACCTATGCAGTCTTGGGGGGCAACTTGTGGAGAGGGGCGACTCTAGGGTCCCGGAAGAGCTCCGAGCCTACCCGTCAAACAGGTGCCGTCCCAACCAGAACACCAGGGAGGGACGGAGAATTAGTAGAACATCATCTAATTGAGTTGTGAGGGAACTTAAGAAACAGACACAACAGTTGTGGGGACTTTCCGTAAGCACAGCAGGGAAGGACCGCAACACATAGCGCTAGAAGGAAGGCACCGATTTCCACCTGTGAAGGGAACTCTGGAGGTGCCATTGGACCGGCCGGACTTGCGCAGCCTGGTGAACCATATTCTGGACTGAGGACCCAGAGATCTTCAGTAAAGAGGTAAAGAGACTGCAACCTGGTGTCCTCGTTATTTACTGCACAGCATCACTACCCGCACCACCACCACTATCTACATCTATTACTGTACGCCCCTCAGCAGGGTCACGGACCGGGTCTAGCCACTGTGACAACCCCAGAGCAGAGACTCAGAGGCCCGGTACCGGGTACCCCTCAGCCCTGTGGCAGTGGGGGCGCTACACTATCGTGTTGGGTTTTCCGTGGTTACAGGTACATAATCCTGTGTTGGATTGGAAGTCTATGTCTGTGACTAGTTGGGGTTGTCAGGGGGTTCATAATGATGTTCCTTTAATGTCCATCTCCTCTTCTTCCTCTTCCGAAATTCCAGAGTTTTTGTCTGATTTTCAGGATGTATTCGATGAGCCCAAGTCCAGTTCTCTTCCACTGCACAGGGACTGTGATTGTGCTATTGATTTGATTCCAGGCTGTAAGTTTCCTAAGGGCCGACTCTTCAACCTGTCTGTGCCTGAACATACCGCTATGCGGAGTTATGTTAAGGAGTCTTTGGAGAAAGGGCATATTCGGCCATTGCCTTCACCGATGGGAGCGGGATTTTTTTTGTTGCTAAGAAGGATGGCTCCTTGAGACCCTGTATTGATTATCGCCTCTTGAATAAGATCACGGTCAAGTTTCAATACCCTTTACCTTTGCCTTCCGATTTGTTTGCTAGGATTAAGGGGGCTAGTTGGTTTATGAAGATTGACCTTCAGGGGGCGTATAATCTTGTTCGTATTAAGCAGGGTGATGAATGGAAAACTGCGTTCAATACGCCCGAAGGCCATTTTGAATACCTTGTGATGCCGTTCGGGCTCACTAATGCTCCATCTGTTTTTCAATCTTTCATGCATGATATCTTCCGGACTTATATTGATAAATTCTTGATTGTATATTTGGACGATATTTTGATTTTTTCTGATGATTGGGACTGAGTCTCATGAGGAACAGGTCAGGATGGTATTTCAGATCCTTCGTGACAATGCTTTGTTTGTGAAGGGGTCTAAGTGTCTCTTTGGGGTGCAGAAGGTTTCTTTTTTGGGTTTTATTTTTTCTCCTTCATCTATTGAAATGGATCCGGTTAAGTTTCAGGCCATTCATGATTGGATTCAACCCACGTCCGTAAAGAGCCTTCAGAAATTTTTGGGTTTTGCAAATTTTTATCGCCGTTTCATTGCTAACTTTTCCAGCGTGGTTAAACCCTTGACCGATTTGACGAAGAAAGGCGCTGATGTGGCGAATTGGTCCTCTGCGGCTGTTTCTGCCTTTCTGGAGCTTAAACGTTGATTTACTTCTGCTCCGGTGTTGCGCCAACCGGACTTTTCCCTTCCGTTTCAGGTTGAGATTGACGCTTCTGAGATTGGCGCAGGGGCCGTTTTGTCCTAGAGGGATCATGTTGGTTCCTTGATGAAACCATGTGCATTCTTTTCCCGTAAATTTTCGCCTGCTGAACGCAATTATGATGTCGGCAATCGGGAGTTGTTGGCTATGAAGTGGGTATTTGAGGAGTGGCGACATTGGCTTGAGGGAGCTAAGCACCGTATTGTGGTCTTGACCGATCATAAAAATCTGATTTACCTCGAGTCTGCCAGGCGGCTGAATCCTAGACAGGCTCGATGGTCCTTGTTTTTTTCCCGTTTTGATTTTGTGGTCTCGTATCTTCCGGGTTCCAAGAATATTAAGGCTGATGCCCTTTCTAGGAGTTTTTTGCCTGATTCTCCTGAGGTCCTTGAACCGGTCGGCATTCTGAAAGAAGGGGTGGTTCTTTCTGCTATTTCCCCTGATTTACGACGGGTTCTTCAGGAATTTCAGGCTGACAGACCTGATCATTGTCCAGTGGGGAAACTGTTTGTTCCTGACAGATGGACTAGTAGAGTGATTTCTGAGGTTCACTGTTCTGTGTTGGCTGGTCATTCTGGTATTTTTGGTACCAGAGACTTGGTTGGTAGGTCCTTTTGGTGGCCTTCTTTATCACGTGATGTGCATTCTTTTGTGCAGTCCTGTGGGAATTGTGCGTGGGATAAGCCTTGTTGCTCCCATGCTAGTGGGTTGCTTTTGCCATTGCCGGTCCCTGAGAGGCCCTGGACGCATATTTCTATGGATTTTATTTCTGATCTTCCGGTTTCCCAGAGGATGTCGGTTATCTGGGTTGTTTGTGACCG
The DNA here is from genome assembly GCF_051348905.1 of Ranitomeya variabilis. Taxonomy (NCBI): domain Eukaryota; kingdom Metazoa; phylum Chordata; class Amphibia; order Anura; family Dendrobatidae; genus Ranitomeya; species Ranitomeya variabilis. Next base: position 608,577,059 of record NC_135235.1, read on the forward strand.
GTTTTCTAAGATGGTTCATTTGGTGCCTTTGCCTAAATTGCCTTCCTCTTCAGATTTAGTTTTGTTGTTTTTTCAGCATGTGGTTCGTTTGCATGGTATTCCGGAGAATATTGTGTCTGACAGAGGTTCCCAGTTTGTTTCTAGGTTTTGGCGGGCCTTTTGTGCTAGGCTGGGCATTGATTTATCTTTTTCCTCGGCATTTCATCCTCAGACAAATGGCCAAACCGAGCGAACTAATCAGACCTTGGAGACTTATTTGAGATGCTTTGTGTCTGCTGATCAGGATGATTGGGTGGCCTTTTTGCCATTGGCAGAGTTTGCCCTTAATAATCGGGCTAGTTCGGCTACTTTGGTTTCGCCTTTTTTTGTAATTTTGGTTTTCATCCTCGTTTTTCTTCTGGGCAGGTTGAGCCTTCTGACTGTCCGGGTGTGGATTCGGTGGTCGACAGGTTGCAGCAGATTTGGGCTCATGTGGTGGACAATTTGGTGTTGTCTCAGGAGGAGGCTCAACATTTTGCTAACCGTCGTCGGTGTGTTGGTTCCCGGCTTCAGGTTGGGGATTTGGTCTGGTTGTCTTCCCGTCATGTTCCTATGAAGGTTTCTTCTCCTAAGTTTAAGCCTCGGTTTATTGGTCCTTATAGGATTTCTGGGATTATTAATCCGGTGTCTTTTCGATTGGCGCTTCCAGCCTCTTTTGCTATCCATAATGTCTTCCATAGATCTTTATTGCGGAAATATGTGGTACCCGTTGTTCCTTCTGTTGATCCTCTGGCCCCTGTGTTGGTTGATGGGGAGTTGGAGTATGTGGTTGAGAAGATTTTGGATTCTCGTTTTTCGAGGCGGAGGCTTCAGTATCTTGTCAAATGGAAGGGTTATGGCCAGGAGGATAATTCTTGGGTTTTTGCCTCTGATGTCCATGCTGCTGATTTGATTCATGCTTTTCATCTGGCTCGTCCTGATCGGCCTGGGGGCTCTGGTGAGGGTTCGGTGACCCCTCCTGAAGGGGGGGCTACTGTTGTGAATTCTGCTTTTGGGCTCCCTCCGGTGGTTGTAGGTGGTAATGTAGTTGTCCCTGAGTTGCAGTCCTGGTCAGGTGTATCTGCTGATTGCAGTTCTGACTGGGGTATTTAGGCGTGCAGAATTCATTAGTCCTTGCCAGTTGTCCATGGTTGTTGGCAGGTTTTGGTCCTGGTTTGGTTCCATCTGCCTTCTGCCAAATCAGCAAAGATAAGTGTCTGGTTTTGTTTCTGTGGCACACATGCTGTGTGCTTAATAATTCTGTGCTATTCAGTGTTTTTTTTGTCCAGCTTAGATTGTCAGTATTTTCTCAGTCTTGTTGGATTCTCTGGAGTGGCAGATATACATTCCATGTCTTTAGTTAGATTGTGGAACTTTTTGTATTATCTGCTGTGGATATTTTTGGAAGGGTTTTAATACTGACCGCTTAGTATTCTGTCCTATCTTTCCCTATTTAGCTAGAGTGGCCTCTTTTGCTGAATCCTGTTTTCTGCCTGCGTGTGTCTTTCCTCTTCTACTCACAGTCAATATTCGTGGGGGGCTGCCTATCCTTTGGGGTTCTGCTCTGAGGCAAGGTAGTATTCCTATTTCCATCTATAGGGGTATTTAGTCCTCCGGCTGTGTCGAGGTGTCTAGGGTTTGTTAGGCACACCCCACGGCTACTTCTAGTTGCGGTGTTAGTTTAGGTTTTGCGGTCAGTACAGTTTCCACCTACTCCAGAGAAAGTTCATGCGGCTCCAAAGTCACCAGATCATAACACCCTGCTCCTGAAGGTGCGAAGACTTTGCTCGCACATCCGCCAGTCGCCCGTACACTCCAGCCGTATGCAGAACCATCAGCGATCGTTGAAGCTTCCCCAGCACCACCTAATAATCGACCTTGCAACAAGGTGGAACTCCACACTGCACATGCTTCAGAGGCTGTGCGAACAGAGTCGTGCTGTAATGTATTTGTGGGAGGATACACATACACGGGCAAGCAGTTGGATGGCAGACATGGAGTTGTCAGGTGTGCAGTGGTCGAAGCTACAAGACCTCTGTCAAGTCCTTCAGTGTTTTGAGGAATGCACACGGCTGGTAAGTGCAGACGACACCATCATAAGCATGAGCATCCCACTAATGCATCTGCTGATGCAAAGTTTGACGCACATTAAGGAGCAGGCGTCTGCAGCCGAGGAGGAGGTAAGCCTTGATGACAGTCAGCCATTGTCTGCTCAGGGAACTCTCCTGGACGAGGTGGCGGCCGAAGAGGAGGAGGAGGATGATGGGGATGAATATTTATGGGAAAAGGAAGCTTCTCAGGGGGCAATAGAAACTGGTGGTGTTGCAAGGTCAGGTACAGGGTTTTTGCGGGAGACAAGTGATGTTGATTTGCCAGAAAGTGCTCCTCAACCCAGCACAAGCAGTGAATTGACACCTGGAACATTGGCCCACATGGCTGATTATGCCTTGCGTATCCTAAAAATGGACCCCCGCATTATCAAAATGATGACCGGTGACGATTACTGGTTGGCCTGCCTCCTGGATCCACGCTATAAAGGGAGATTGCAAAATATCATGCCACATGAGAACCTTGAGCAAATATTGGCTACCAAACAAGCAACTGTTGTAGACAGTTTGGTTCAGGCATTCCCAGCACACAGCGGCGGTGATGGTTCTCACATGAGCTGCAGGGGGCAACATGGCAGAGGTGTTAGAGGTGCACAAATCAGAAGTGGCGTTGGACAGAGGGGTTTTATGACCAGTTTGTGGAGTGATTTTGCAATGACCGCAGACACGACAGGTACTGCTGCATCAATTCAAAGTGACAGGAGACAACATTTGTCCAGTATGGTTACGAACTATTTTTCCTCCCTTATCGATGTTCTCCCTCACACGTCATTCCCCTTTGATTACTGGGCATCTAAAATAGACACCTGGCCTGAATTGGCAGAATATGCATTACAGGAGCTCGCTTGCCCAGCTGCTAGTGTGCTATCAGAAAGAGTCTTCAGTGCTGCTGGTTCAATACTGACCGAAAAAAGGACTCGTCTGGCTACCCAAAATGTTGATGATCTAACCTTCGTTAAAATGAAGCAATCATGGATTTCTAATTATTTTGCCCCACCTTCCCCTGCTGACACGTAGTTTGCCTGAAAAATGTATTGCTTTTGGACTCCTCTTACTGACTGCTCCAATTCCTCCATTTGCAGCTGCTGAGTGTCCACCATAAGCCATTTTTTTACCTCCATAAATGGGCTGACTCCCCCCACAGGGCCGTGGTCACCACCTAGCGCAAGCACCCGTGCGAGTGCCGTTTGCCTGGATAGGTGGGTGTGCCCACTCTTGGGCGACGGCACTGGCACAGGGTCCCTCATAGTACAATGGAGTGTCTCTGATGGTGGTGGTGCACAACCAACATCAGACACACCGTCGTACTATAAGTGGCCCTGGGCCAGTACTGCCGCCCAAGAGAGAGTGTCCCCCCCAGCTCGAACAGCGCTCTGCCACTTGCAAAACGTACCTCTCCCGGCTCCACCACTGTGTAGTCTGCTGTTAAATCCTTCAATGGCACTGCCAATAAAAATGTGTTGAAATGATAGATGATAGTAAAAATATACAGGGGCTCTGGCCTCCATTTAGACCAGTTAATACTTTGTGCCAACTACCACTCAGCAGAGGAGCCCACCCCTGTACGTAGCTATGCCACCTGTTTATTTATGAAAATTTGTTTGGCAGACATTTACCTCACTTTATTGTTTTGGCCTACTAACTGTGTCATCCACTCCTTACAGTTGTCCTCCACTGAACAAACCTATGCCGCCAGTTTACTCCTGTTACCAGTTTTAAACTGCATAGAGCCTACTTTTTAATTTTAGGCCTACTAAGTCTGTCTGCGCCACTCCTTACAATCGTCCTCCGCTGAACAAACCAATGTTGCCTGTGTACCCCTGTAACCTATTTTAAACTGCATAGAGCCTACTTTTTTATTTTAGGCCTACTATTTCTGTCTGCGCAACTCCTTACAATCATCCTCCGCTGAACAAACCAATGCTGCCTGTGTACCCCTGTAACCTATTTTAAACTGCATAGAGCCTACTTTTTTATTTTAGGCCTACAAAGTCTGTCTGCGCCACTCCTTACAATCGTCCTCCGCTGAACAAACCAATGCTGCCTGTGTACCCCTGTAACCTATTTTAAACTGCATAGAGCCTACTTTTTTATTTTAGGCCTACAAAGTCTGTCTGCGCCACTCCTTACAATCGTCCTCCGCTGAACAAACCAATGCTGCCTGTGTACCCCTGTAACCTATTTTAAACTGCATAGAGCCTACTTTTTTATTTTAGGCCTACAAAGTCTGTCTGCGCCACTCCTTACAATCGTCCTCCGCTGAACAAACCAATGCTGCCTGTGTACCCCTGTAACCTATTTTAAACTGCATAGAGCCTACTTTTTTATTTTAGGCCTACTACCTGTGTCTGGCTGCGCCACTCAATACAGCTGTCCTCCACTGAACAAAGCTGAGCTTCAATTTTCAGGCTTTCGGCCTAGATCAGATAGTAAACTGCATTTGGCCTACTTGTTTGGTTGGGCCTACTAACGGTGTCTGCCGCTCCTTGGTGTTCTCCTCCACTGAACAAAGCTGAGCTTCAATTTTCAGGCTTTTGGCCTAGATCAGATACTAAACTGCATTTGGCCTACTTGTTTGCTTGGGCCTACTAACGTTGTCTGCCGCTCCTTGCTTTTCTCCTCCAATGAACAAAGCTGAGCTTCAATCTTCAGGCTTTCGGCCTGCAGAAAATATGAAACTGAATTTGGCCTACTTGTTTGGTTGGGCCCTACTAACGGTGTCTGCCGCTCCTTGCTTTTCTCCTCCACTGAACAAAGCTGAGCTTCAATTTTCAGGCTTTCGGCCTATATTTCGAATATTAAACTGCATTTGGCCTACTTGTTTGGTTGGGCCTACTAACGGTGTCTGCCGCTCCTTGGTGTTCTCCTCCACTGAACAAAGCTGAGCTTCAATTTTCAGGCTTTCGGCCTAGATCAGATCTTAAACTGCATTTGGCCTACCTGTTTGGTTGGGCCTACTAAAGGTGTCTGCTGCTCCTTGCTTTTCTCCTCCACTGAACAAAGCTGAGCTTCAATTTTCAGGCTTTCGTCCTGCAGAAAATATGAAACTGCGTTTGAACTACTTGTTTGGTTGGGCCTACTAACGGTGTCTGCCGCTCCTTGCTTGTCTCCTCCACTGAATATAGATGAGCTTCAATTTTCAGGCTTTCGTCCTGCAGAAAATATGAAACTGCGTTTGAACTACTTGTTTGGTTGGGCCTACTAACGGTGTCTGCCGCTCCTTGCTTGTCTCCTCCACTGAATATAGATGAGCTTCAATTTTCAGGCTTTCGGCCTATATTTCGAATATGAAACTGCATTTGGCCTACTTGTTTGGTTGGGCCTACTAACGGTGTGACCCGATCCTTGCTTTTCTCCTCCACTGAACAAAGCTGAGCTTCAATTTTCAGGCTTTCAGCCTGCAGAAAATATGAAACTGCGTTTGGACTACTTGTTTGGTTGGGCCTACTAACGGTGTCTGCCGCTCCTTGCTTGTCTCCTCCACTGAATATAGATGAGCTTCAATTTTCAGGCTTTCGGCCTATATTTCGAATATGAAACTGCATTTGGCCTACTTGTTTGGTTGGGCCTACTAACGGTGTCTGCCGCTCCTTGCTTTTCTCCTCCACTGAACAAAACTGAGCTTCAATTTTCAGGCTTTCGGCCTATATTTCGAATATTAAACTGCATTTGGCCTACTTGTTTGGTTGGGCCTACTAACGGTGTCTGCCGCTCCTTGGTGTTCTCCACTGAACAAAGCTGAGCTTCAATTTTCAGGCTTTCGGCCTGTATAAAATATAAAACTGCATTTGACCTACTTGTTTGGTTGGGCCTACTAACGGTGTCTGCCGCTCCTTGCTTGTCTCCTCCACTGAATATAGCTGAGCTTCAATTTTCAGGCTTTCGGCCTGCAGAAAATATGAAATTGCATTTGGCCTACTTGTTTGGTTGGGCCTACTAACGGTGTCTGCCGCTCCTTGCTTGTCTCCTCCACTGAATATAGATGAGCTTCAATTTTCAGGCTTTCGGCCTATATTTCGAATATGAAACTGCATTTGGCCTACTTGTTTGGTTGGGCCTACTAACGGTGTGAGCCGCTCCTTGCTTTTCTCCTCCACTGAACAAAGCTGAGCTTCAATTTTCAGGCTTTCAGCCTCCAGAAAATATGAAACTGCGTTTGGACTACTTGTTTGGTTGGGCCTACTAACGGTGTCTGCCGCTCCTTGCTTGTCTCCTCCACTGAATATAGATGAGCTTCAATTTTCAGGCTTTCGGCCTATATTTCGAATATTAAACTGCATTTGGCCTACTTGCTTGGTTGGGTCTACTAACGGTGTCTGCCGCTCCTTGCTTTTCTCCTCCACTGAACAAAGCTGAGCTTCAATTTTCAGGCTTTCAAGCCTGCCGAAAATATGAAACTGCATTTGGCCTACTTCTTTGGTTGGGCCCTACTAACGGTGTCTGCCGCTCCTTGCTTTTCTCCTCCACTGAACAAAGCTGAGCTTCAATTTTCAGGCTTTCGGCCTGCAGAAAATATGAAACTGCATTTGGCCTACTTGTTTGGTTGGACCTACTAACGGTGTCTGCCGCTCCTTGGTGTTCTCCTCCACTGAACAAAGCTGAGCTTCAATTTTCAGGCTTTCGGCCTACGTAAAATATGAAAATGCATTTGGCCTACTTGTTTGGTTGGGCCTACTAATGGTGTCTGCCGCTCCTTGATGTTCTACTCCACTGAACAAAGCAGTGCCGCCTGTTTACTCCTGTTACCAATTTTGAACTGCATTTGGCCCACTTTATTACTTGGGCCTACTAACTGTGTCTGCCACTCATTACAGTTTTCCTCCACTGAATAAAGCAATGCCGCCTGTTTAGTCCTGTTACCAATTTTGAACTGCATGTAGCCTACTTTATTCTTTGGGCCTATAACTGTGTTTCCTCCTCATCCTGCCCATTGCCCAGCCACTGCTAGATGAGTCTGCTGGTACATTGACCCAGACCGCTACATTCCCCTTGCACTCTACACAGCCAGAATCTGACCCTGCTGAAAGTCAGGCTCCCCTTCCCGCATACTATACCACCTTACACAGGGACAAACAGGAAGGTGCAGATGAAAGTGCAGGTTCCTTCATCAGGTGAGGGGGCATACTCGATGGCACTGGCACAGGGCCCCTCATAGTGCGCAAAAGTGTCTCTGCCAGTGGGAGGCGCCGCCCACCGTCAAACACCCCCCCGTACTATGAGGGGCCCTGTGCCAGTGCCAACTAGTGGGCCCCCCCTGCTTGCTCAGGATTACATCACTTGCAAAGTTGAAATACTTACCTCTCCCTGCTCCACCGCCGTGATGTATTCCGCGTTTTCTGGGCCCACGAAAATCTTGAGCCAGCCCTACCCCCCACAACTTTAGCCAAATGACCCCCTGTTTTCAATGAATAACTATTATTATAAGGTAAATTAAGATTGACAAGCTTAAGTAACAAGAATTGATGTTTTTGGCATTAAAATGGGCACTGTAGGTGTTTTCCTGTCCTCCACTCACTGCCGACTTTGCTTCCCCATTGACTTGCATTGGGTTTCGTGTTTCAGTCGACTCCCTGACTTTTCGCAATACTCGGCCGATTTCACCCGACCCGACTTTTGAGAAAGTCGGGTTTCGCGAAACCCGACTCGATCCTAAAAAAGTAAAAGTCGCTCAATTCTAATCCAGAACACTGCCCCCATCCCTTATGGGAAATATGCAAATGCATGTAGAAATGCATTTCATTCTGGAAACTGACACAGAACTTGTATTAGTAATGTTCTGATAATCTGATGTTCTGATAATCATGCAAGGTGGTATCTTCAAAGTGGTCATCAATGGAAATCTGTTCCTTGCATATAACAAAATTTTGCAGGACCACACAAGCTTTCTCCACCTTGTCAACAGTGTCAGTCTTCAAGTTGATAGCGGTCAACAGAACTCGCCATTTTGCTGTTAGAATCCCAAAAGCGCACTCCACCAGTCTTCGTGCTCGTGTTAGGCGGTAATTAAAAATTCTTTTAGTTGGGATACGGTGCCCACATTGCTATATAATACGTAGCACATATACTACATCGCTGTGCTATATACTATGTGGGCTGTGTTATATACTGCGTGAGCTGTGCTATATACTACCTGAGCTGTGCTATATACTACGTAGCTGTGCAATGTTTTACGTGGCTGGGCAATATACTACGTGGCTGTGTTATATACTGCGTGAGCTGTGCTATATACTACGTGAGCTGTGCTATATACTATGTGGCTGTGTTACATACTATGTGGGTTGTGCTATATACTACATAGCTGTGCAATATACATGGCTGTGCAATATACTACGTGGCTGTGCTATATACTACGTGGCTGTGTTATATACTATGTGGGCTGCATTATATACTACGTGGCCTGTGTTATATACTACGTGGGCTGTGTTATATACTATGTGGGCTGTGCTATATACTGCATGGGCTGTGTTATACACTGCGTGGGCTGTGCTATATACTACGTGGGCTGTTATACTCTGCGTGGGCTGTGTTATATACTACATGGGCAGTGCTATATACTACATGGGCTGTGTTATACACTGCATGGGCTGTGCTATATACTACGTGGGCTGTGTTATACACTGAGTGGGCTGTGCTATATACTGCGTGGGCTGTGGTATATACTGCATGGGCTGTGCTATATACTATGTCAGCTGTGCTATATACTACGTGGCTGTGCTATATACTGCGTGGCTGTGCTATATGCTACATGGCTGTGTTATGTGCTTCATGGCTGTGCTATATGCTACATGGGCTATGCTATATACTACGTGTCCTGTGTTATATACTACGTGGGCTGTGTTATTTACTGCATGGGCTGTGCTATATACTGCGTGGACTGTGTTATACACTGAGTGGGCTGTGCTATATACTGCGTGGGCTGTGGTATATACTGCGTGGGCTGTGTTATATACTACGTGGCCTGTGCTATGTACTACATAGGCTGTGTTATACACTGCATGGGCTGTGCTCTATACTACGTGGGCTGTGTTATACACTGCATGGGCTGTGCTATATACTACTTGGGCTGTGCTATATACTACGTGGCTGTGTTATATACTACGTGGGCTGTGCTATATACTGCGTGGGCTGTGTTATACTCTGCGTGGGCTGTGCTATATACTACGTGGGCTGTTATACACTGCGTGGGCTGTGTTGTATACTACATGGGCTGTGCTATATACTACATGGGCTGCGTTATACACTGCGTGGGCTGTGCTATATACTACGTGGGCTGTGCTATATACTACGTGGCTATGCTATATACTACGTGGCTGTGCTATATGCTACGTTAATGTGTTATATGCTACGTGGCTGTGCTATATGCTACGTGGGCTATGCTATATGCTACATGGGCTGTGTTATATACTATGTGGCCTGTGCTATATACTACGTGGCCTGTGCTATATGCTACGTGGCTGTGCTATATGCTACTTGGGCTGTGTTATATGCTACGTAGGCTGTGTTTGTATGCTACTTGGCTGTGGTATATTTCTCTGCTGTATCTGTGCATCATGAATCGCGGTATGTGTTAAAGAGGGGGCCCACTGAGACTCTTTCGCCCAGGGCCCTCAAAAACCTGGAGCCGGTCCTGACTTCACTGATAGGTCACACCCGGCCGGAAGCGAACAATCAGCAGCAGGCACAGCCCGGCCATGAATTGGCGTGGAATTTGAACCACGCTTTGCTAATTGGTCGCACCCAGCCAGCCGAATCCTGTGTATAAATTGCATTATTCTGAAAACTTCATAAATAAACCACATACATATTCTAGAATACCCGATGCGTTACAATCGGGCCACCATCTAGTTACAGTTATAAGTGTGCTTTACTAGTAGGAGATACAATACCTAAGATTCACCATCAGACGTTCCGCCGGTGAAACTGAGAAGTGGCCATATGTATCACTTCTTGCGATGAGGTGTCCAATCCGTTCCACCAACAAGTCGAAGTTCTCTGCTTTCATCCTCACGTAGCTGAAAAACTTCTCGGGGTTTCCTCGTAACTAGTGTTGAGCGATACCTTCCGATATCCAGAAGTATCGGTATCGGATTGGATTGGCCGATATCCAAAAAATATCGGATATCGCCGATACCGATACCAATGCAAGTCAATGGGACACAAATATCGGAATATAAATAAGCCCTTTCTGTCCTTCTGCATCCTGTTCCAGAGGGGGGAAGAATGTGGGTGGTGTGTGGGCGTACACTGTGCGTGTCTGTGTGTGCGGGCAGGGTCTGTGTTGTGAATTAGACTTTTTTGGCTCCCTCTTGTGGTCACTAGTGATATTACTCTGGGATTGTCTTTCCTCAGTTTGGCACCCACCTGGGTCGTTAGTCCAGGGGTGTTGCTATATGAACTTCCTGAATTCTCAGTCTGGTGCCTGGCATCGTTGTAATCAGTCCTTTCTGTTTGCTCCTGTCTGCTGGTCCGGGATCTTGCAAAATTAAGCTAAGTCCTGCTTCCTTGTTTTTTGGTTATTTGTATTGCTCTTATTTTTTGTCCAGCTTGTACTAAATGTGATTCCTGATTTTGCTGGAAGCTCTAGGGGGCTGGTATTCTCCCCCCGGGCCGTTAGACGGTTCGGGGGTTCTTGAATATCCAGCGTGGAAATTTTGATAGGGTTTTTGCTGACCGTATAAGTCATCTTACTATATTCTGCTATTAGTCAGTGGGCCTCTCTTTGCTAAATACCTAGTTCATTCTTACGTTTGTCTTTTCTTCTTACCTCACCGTTATTATTTGTTGGGGGCTTGTATCCAACTTTTGGGGTCTTTTCTCTGGAGGCAAGAAAGGTCTATCTTTTCCCTTCTAGGGTTAGTTAGTTCTCCGGCTGGCGTGAGACGTCTAGAACCAACGTAGGCACGTTCCCCGGCTGCTGCTATTTGTGGTGCTAGGATTAGATATACGGTCAGCCCAGTTACCACTGCCCTATGAGCTGGTTTTTTGTGTTTGCAGACTTAGCATTTATTTCTGAGACCCTCTGCCATTGGGGTCATAACAGTATGCCAGGCCCAAAGTTGAATGTTTAATGCATTGCTGAAGTGGGATAATAAGAAAGGAAATTCTGAGTTTTTTTTTTTTCCTCTCTTTCTTCCTCCCCTTTACCTCTGAGTGGCTTGAGCTTGCTGCAGACATGAATGTCCAGACCTTGATTACAAGTGTGGACCAGCTTGCTGCTCGTGTGCAGGGCATACAAGATTTTGTTACCAGTAGTCCTATGTCTGAACCTAAAATACCTATTCCTGAACTGTTCTCTGGAGACTGATTTAAGTTTAGGAATTTCAGGAATAATTGTAAATTGTTTCTATCTCTGAGACCCCGTTCGTCTGGAGACTCAGCTCAGCAAGTTAAAATTGTTATCTCTTTCTTACGGGGCGACCCGCAGGATTGGGCCTTCTCGCTAGCGCCAGGAGATCCGGCATTGGCAAATATTGATGCGTTTTTTCTGGCGCTCGGATTGCTTTACGAGGAACCCAATCTTGAAATTCAGGCAGAAAAAGCCTTGCTGGCTATTTCTCAGGGCCAGGATGAAGCTGAAGTGTATTGCCAAAAATTTCGGAAATGGTCCGTGCTTACTCAGTGGAATGAGTGTGCTCTGGCCGCAAATTTCAGAAATGGCCTTTCTGAAGCCATTAAGAATGTGATGGTGGGTTTCTCCATTCCTACAAGTCTGAATGATTCCATGGCGCTGGCTATTCAAATTGACCGGCGTTTGCGGGAGCGCAAAGCCGCTAATCCTCTTGTGGTGTTGTCTGAACAAACACCTGATTTAATGCAATGTGGTAGAATTCAGACTAGAAATGAACGGAAAAATCATAGACGTCAGAATGGGTTGTGTTTTTACTGTGGTGATTCTACACATGTTATATCAGCATGCTCTAAACGCCTAACAAGGGTTGTTAGTCCTGTCGCCATTGGTAATTTGCAACCTAAATTTATTTTGTCTGTGACTTTAATTTGCTCATTGTCTTCCTACCCTGTTATGGCGTTTGTGGATTCAGGAGCTGCCCTGAGTCTTATGGATCTGTCATTTGCCAAGCGCTGTGGTTTTGTTCTTGAGCCGTTGGTAAATCCTATTCCTCTTAGAGGTATTGATGCTACGCCATTGGCGGCAAATAAACCGCAGTTTTGGACACAGGTAACCATGTGCATGACTCCTGAACATCGGGAGGTGATTCGTTTTCTTGTTCTGCATAAAATGCATGATTTGGTCGTTTTGGGTCTGCCATGGTTACAGACCCATAATCCAGTCTTGGATTGGAAGGCAAGGTCTGTGTCAAGTTGGGGCTGTCAGGGAATTCATGGTGATTCCCCGCCGGTGTCTATTGCTTCCTCTATTCCTTCGGAAGTTCCTGAGTATTTGTCTGATTTTCAGGATGTATTCAGCGAGTCCAGGTCCAGTGCTCTGCCTCCTCATAGGGACTGTGACTGCGCTATAGATTTGATTCCAGGTAGTAAATTTCATAAGGGAAGACTATTTAATCTGTCTGTACCTGAGCATACCGCAATGCGTTCGTATATCAAGGAATCTCTGGAGAAGGGGCACATCCGTCCATCCTCTTCCCCTCTTGGTGCGGGACTCTTTTTTGTGGCCAAGAAGGACGGATCTTTGAGACCTTGTATTGACTATCGGCTTCTGAATAAAATCACTGTTAAATTTCAGTATCCTTTGCCTCTGTTGTCGGACTTGTTTGCCCGGATTAAAGGTGCCAAGTGGTTCACCAAGATAGATCTTCGTGGTGCGTACAACCTTGTGCGCATTAAGCAAGGAGATGAATGGAAAACTGCATTTAATACGCCCGAAGGTCATTTTGAGTACTTGGTGATGCCTTTTGGGCTCTCTAATGCTCCTTCAGTGTTTCAGTCCTTTATGCATGATATTTTCCGGAAGTATCTGGATAGATTTATGATTGTTTATCTGGATGATATTCTGGTTTTTTCTGATGATTGGGACTCGCATGTAGAGCAGGTCAGGATGGTGTTTCAGGTTTTGCGTGAGAATGCTTTATTTGTTAAGGGCTCAAAGTGTCTCTTTGGAGTACAGAAGGTTCCCTTTTTGGGTTTTATTTTTTCCCCTTCTGCGGTGGAGATGGACCCAGTCAGGGTCCGAGTTATTCATGATTGGACTCAACCCACGTCAGTTAAGAGTCTTCAGAAGTTCTTGGGCTTTGCTAACTTCTACCGTCGTTTTATCGCTAATTTTTCTAGCGTTGTTAAACCTTTGACGGATATGACCAAGAAAGGTTCTGATGTTGCTAACTGGGCTCCTGCAGCCGTAGAGGCTTTCCAAGAGTTGAAGCGCCGGTTTACTTCAGCGCCTGTTTTGTGCCAGCCTGATGTCTCACTTCCCTTTCAGGTTGAAGTGGATGCTTCTGAGATTGGGGCAGGGGCCGTTTTGTCGCAGAGAGACCCTGGTTGCTCTGTAATGAGACCATGTGCTTTTTTCTCTAGGAAGTTTTCGCCTGCTGAGCGGAATTATGATGTTGGCAATCGGGAGTTGCTGGCCATGAAGTGGGCATTTGAGGAGTGGCGTCATTGGCTCGAGGGTGCTAAGCATCGTGTGGTGGTCTTGACTGATCACAAAAATCTGATGTATCTCGAGTCTGCTAAACGCCTGAATCCTAGACAGGCCCGTTGGTCATTGTTTTTCTCCCGTTTTGACTTTGTGGTCTCGTATTTACCAGGTTCAAAGAATGTGAAGGCTGACGCTCTTTCAAGGAGCTTTGTGCCTGACTCTCCTGGAGTCGCAGAACCAGTTGGTATTCTTAAAGAGGGAGTAATCTTGTCAGCCATTTCTCCGGATTTGCGACGTGTGTTGCAGAGATTTCAGGCTGGTAGACCTGACTCTTGTCCACCTGACAGACTGTTTGTTCCTGATAAGTGGACCAGCAGAGTCATTTCCGAGGTTCATTCCTCGGTGTTGGCAGGGCATCCGGGAATTTTTGGAACCCGAGATTTGGTGGCTAGGTCCTTTTGGTGGCCTTCCTTGTCACGGGATGTGCGGTCATTTGTGCAGTCCTGTGGGACTTGTGCTCGAGCTAAGCCTTGCTGTTCTCGTGCCAGCGGGTTGCTCTTGCCCTTGCCTGTTCCGAAGAGGCCTTGGACACACATTTCCATGGATTTCATTTCAGATCTTCCGGTGTCTCAGGGCATGTCTGTCATCTGGGTGGTATGTGATCGCTTTTCCAAGATGGTCCATTTGGTATCTTTGCCTAAGCTGCCTTCCTCTTCCGATCTGGTTCCTTTGTTCTTTCAGAATGTGGTTCGTTTGCACGGCATTCCTGAGAATATCGTGTCTGACAGAGGATCCCAGTTTGTGTCCAGGTTCTGGCGATCCTTTTGTGCTAAGATGGGCATTGATTTGTCGTTTTCGTCTGCCTTTCATCCTCAGACTAATGGACAAACGGAGCGAACTAATCAGACTCTGGAGGCTTATTTGAGGTGTTTTGTTTCTGCAGATCAGGATGATTGGGTGACCTTCTTGCCGTTGGCTGAGTTTGCCCTTAATAATCGGGCTAGTTCCGCTACTTTGGTTTTGCCATTTTTCTGCAACTCTGGTTTCCATCCTCGTTTTTCCTCGGGACATGTGGAGCCTTCTGACTGCCCTGGGGTAGATTCTGTGGTGGATAGGTTGCAGCAGATTTGGAATCATGTGGTGGACAACTTAAAGTTGTCACAGGAGAAGGCTCAGCGTTTTGCCAACCGCCGCCGCGGTGTGGGTCCCCGACTTCGTGTTGGGGATTTGGTATGGCTGTCTTCTCGATTTGTTCCTATGAAGGTCTCCTCAACTAAATTTAAGCCTCGCTTCATCGGTCCTTACAAGATATTGGAAATCCTTAATCCTGTGTCCTTTCGCTTGGATCTTCTGGTGTCGTTTGCCATTCACAACGTGTTCCATAGGTCTTTGTTGCGGCGGTACGTTGTACCTGTGGTTCCTTCTGTTGAGCCTCCTGCTCCGGTGTTGGTTGAGGGCGAGTTGGAGTACGTGGTGGAGAAGATCTTGGATTCTCGTCTCTCCAGGCGGAGGCTTCAGTATCTGGTCAAGTGGAAGGGCTATGGTCAGGAGGATAATTCCTGGGTGGTTGCCTCTGATGTGCATGCGGCCGATTTAGTTCGTGCCTTTCACGCTGCTCATCCTGATCGCCCTGGTGGTCTTGGTGAGGGTTCGGTGACCCCTCCTTAAAGGGGGGGTACTGTTGTGAATTAGACTTTTTTGGCTCCCTCTTGTGGTCACTAGTGATATTACTCTGGGATTGTCTTTCCTCAGTTTGGCACCTACCTGGGTCGTTAGTCCAGGGGTGTTGCTATATGAACTTCCTGAATTCTCAGTCTGGTGCCTGGCATCGTTGTAATCAGTCCTTTCTGTTTGCTCCTGTCTGCTGGTCCGGGATCTTGCAAAATTAAGCTAAGTCCTGCTTCCTTGTTTTTTGGTTATTTGTATTGCTCTTATTTTTTGTCCAGCTTGTACTAAATGTGATTCCTGATTTTGCTGGAAGCTCTAGGGGGCTGGTATTCTCCCCCCGGGCCGTTAGACGGTTCGGGGGTTCTTGAATATCCAGCGTGGAAATTTTGATAGGGTTTTTGCTGACCGTATAAGTCATCTTACTATATTCTGCTATTAGTCAGTGGGCCTCTCTTTGCTAAATACCTAGTTCATTCTTACGTTTGTCTTTTCTTCTTACCTCACCGTTATTATTTGTTGGGGGCTTGTATCCAACTTTTGGGGTCTTTTCTCTGGAGGCAAGAAAGGTCTATCTTTTCCCTTCTAGGGTTAGTTAGTTCTCCGGCTGGCGCGAGACGTCTAGAACCAACGTAGGCACGTTCCCCGGCTGCTGCTATTTGTGGTGCTAGGATTAGATATACGGTCAGCCCAGTTACCACTGCCCTATGAGCTGGTTTTTTGTGTTTGCAGACTTAGCATTTATTTCTGAGACCCTCTGCCATTGGGGTCATAACAGGTCTGTGTGGGCCTCCCGGGGCTCTGTATGGGCTGCCGGTGGTCTGTGCGGGCCTCTCGGGGCTCTGTATGGGCTGCCGGTGGTCTGTGCGGGCCTCCCGCGGCTCTGTATGGGTGATGCCTGCTACAGTGACAGTGATTGACACATTAGCCAATGATGGGACAGTAGAAGTCCCATCATCCGGCTAATGTGTTGAATGTAAAAACAAAAAAATACTACATACATGCTACATACATGCTACATGCTACATACTACATACATACATACATACATGCTACATACATACTACATACATGCTACATACATGCTACATACTACACTGTGTTCCAAATTATTATGCAAATCATATTTCCTCATATTTTCTCTAAATTACCTATCTGAATTGCAGTCATTGTTATTTTCCAGTCATCTACTATTCTAGTATAATTGCAATGTTTTGGAACAAACTGCCTATGAACACAGTATCTTTTAAAAAAAAAATAAACACTCAAAATGCATGTTCCAAATTATTATGCACAGCGGAGTTTTCAACCTTTTTTTTTTAATTTTGAACAAAAAAATGGTCAATTGTGAAGTTATAAGCATTATCAGCTTATTACAGAATGAAATCAAACAGTTTTCAAGTGAAAACTTTATTCTAGGTGATGTTACATTTGCACATAGGACCCCTTGTTCGAAAGAAGCTTCTGAACTCTCTCGTTCATTGAATTTGTCAGTTTTTGGATGGTTTCTGCTTCAATTGTTTTGCATATGGACAGAATACCCTCCCAGAGCTGTTGCTTAGATGTGAACTGCCTCCCGCCATCATAGACAGTTGTTTTGATGATGCTCTAGAGGTTCTCAATGGGGTTGAGGTCAGGGGAAGATGGTGGCCACACCATAAGTTTGTCCTCTTTTATGCCCATAGCAGCCAGAGATGCAGATGTGTTTTTTGCAGTATGAGACGGTGCATTATCATGCATGAAAATGATCTTGCTGCGGAAAGCACGGTTCTTCCTCTGGCAGGAAGTTTTGTTTTAGAAACTCCACATAGATTATGGAGTTCATCTTTACCCCTTCAGGGATCATAAAGGGGCCGACAATCTCTATCCCCATGATTCCAGCCCAAAACATTACTCCACCTCCTCCTTGTTGGCGCCTTAGCTGTGTTTTCATGGGGTGTCCATCAACCAGCCTTCCTCCACTCCATCTATCTGGACAATCGAGCATTGCACGGCACTCATCGGTGAACAAAACTGTTTGGAATCAGTCTTCATGTATCGTTTGGCCCACTGGAGCCATTTCTGCTTGTGTGCAGTGGATAGAGGTGGTCAACAGGATGGCTTACGCACCTCTGAAGGACCCTGCATCTTGTTGTTCTGGGGACGTTGGAGGCACCAGCAGCTTCAAAAACTTGTCTGCTGCTATGACAAGGCGTTTGAGCAGCTGCTCTTTTAACCTTACACAATTGCCTGTTGGAAAGAGCCCTCAATTTTTCCTTATCAGCACGCACACGTGTGTGCTGGGAATCAGCTACATACTTCTTGATTGCGCGATGATCACGATTAAGTGTCTTGGCAATGTAGATTGTAGTCATGCCTTGACCTAAATACTCCACAATTTGTTGCTTCTCAGCAGCCGACACATCCTTTTTCTTTCCCATTTTGACAAAAAATGTAGGCTGCTTAATAATGTGGAACAGCCTTCTTAAGCAGTCTTGCCTTTATTTGGACACACCTGCCAAACTAATTTGCACATGTATCTGCAATTGCTTTCAGTGATATAAAGAGCCCTGGCACACATCACCATCAATGAGTTTAAATGACAAACAAAAAAATTCCAACCTTATCACTCCTAAACTCTTTCTGCATAATAATTTGGAACACAGTGTACATACATACTACATACATTACATACATACATACTACATACATACTACATAGATACTACATGCTACATACATGCTACATACATACTACATACATCCTACATACATACTACATACTACATACATGCTACATACATACTACATACATACTACATGCTACATACATGCTACATACATGCTACATACATACTACATACATGCTACATACATACTACATGCTACATACATGCTACATACATACTGCATACATACTACATACAATACATTAATACGTTTTTCCCACTCAGCAATTGCCATAAAGTAAGACTTTCAACTCAAGTAACCTCTCAGTGATGCACTGCAGGAGCCATTGTCTCCTGTCAGTGTGTCACTGAAGGTCCTATAGAGCAGTGACATCACCCGATGTCACTGTTCTATAGGGGAGATCGTCGTGGGACACTCGTTATTAATTGGACTACGGCGGACAGGTAATATACGGTTTATTATTTTACGTTTTTTGCAGGCGCTGAAGTATGGTAAGTATGGTGAAATTAAGAATATTAAAATACTTTTTTCCTAATGTGTGTGTTTTATTAACCCTTTACTAGTATTGGATTAATAACGGATAGGCGTCCACTACACGGGAGTGGGAAGAGAGGGGCTAAGTCCTGGAATTGGCGCATCTTACAGATGCGCCATTTCCGGGGTGGCTGCGGACTGGTATTTGTAGCTGGGGGGTGCCAATATCCATGGCCCCTCTCTAGGCTATGAATATTAGCCCGCAGCTGTCTGCGTAGCCTTTCTGGCTATAAAATATAGGGGGACCCCACGTCATTTTTTGGTGGGGTCCCCCTTTTTTAATAGCCAGTAAAGGCTACTCAGACAGCTGCAGGCTGATATTCATAGCAGGCTACAAATATTGACCACCAGCCGTCGGCTTTCCCCCTCTGGCGCAGAAACTTGCGCGGGAGCCCACGCCATTTTTTTTTTAATTCAACGCTCATTTCACCCTTGCATCGGTACGGGTCCGTCGCTATGCATCAGGCCGACGTATCTACGCACGTTGTGAAACTTGTGCACGACGTGGGCAGCGGATGCAGTGTTTCAACGCATCCGCTGCCCATTCTGAAATCCAGGGAGGAGGGGGCGGAGTTTCGGCAGAGCATAGGTTGTAGAAAATGGCGGACTCGACGGACAAAAAAACGTTCACTTGAACGTTCTTTCGTGCCGACGGTCTGACAAAACACGACGGATCCGTTGCATGACGGACGCGACGTGTGGCCATCCGTACCGATCCGTCACTAATACGTCTATGGGTAAAAAACGCATCCTGCGAGCACATTTGCAGGATCCGTTTTTTTCCACCGTATCTTTTTTTTTCAGCCGCGCATCCAGGATCACCACCGGCCGGGGTGCTTCTGGCTCTGCGCGTTTGCAACACTACTACAGGTCTCCTGCCGTCTGATTGTTTGGAACCTTCAGCATCTGCACCCGCAGGTTATAACACCTATTGACACCATCTTCCACGACCTAATTCTAAAAGTAAGTGTCTATTATTATCCCTATACGTGGTAGTAACCAATTTTAGCAGTTTCATCAGCGATTATTTGTGGGCACAATATGGTGTTATATAACCCACATTATTAGTTTGTTTCAGTGGTTGTAGCGCGATACCTCACTTCTCTTGACATACAGAGGAACGTTTTTCTTGTCCTGCAAAAACACGCACAACGATGAATCCGGCAAAAAACGTATTAAACTGAGATGTGAAATGATGAATCCGGCCTCCCAATCCATTTTTTCATGCATGTTTCCATTCAAATCATGCACATTTTCCGTTTATTTATTTATTTTCCAAAAACCGCATCAAAACCTGCATCAAAACTGCACCAAAAACTGCATCAAAACCGCATCAAAAACCTACATCAAAAACAGCACCAAAAACTGCATCAAAAACCGCACCAAAAACCTACATCAAAAACAGCACCAAAACAGCACCAAAAACTGCATCAAAAACCGCACCAAAAACCTGCACCAAAAGCTGCACCAAAAACTGCATCAAAAACCACACAAAAAACTTGCATCAAAAACCTCACCAAAAACAGCATCAAAATCTGCGTAAAAATCTACACCAAAAACTGCACCAAAAACCTGCACCAAAAACCTGCATCAAAAAACGCACCAAAAACTGCATCAAAAACTGCATCAAAAACCGCACCAAAAACTGCATCAAAAACCGCACCAAAAACCTACATCAAAAACAGCACCAAAAACTGCATCAAAATCCGCACCAAAAACCTGCACCAAAAGCTGCACCAAAAACTGCATCAAAAACAGCATAAAAAAACCACACAAAAAATTTGCATCAAAAACTGCACCAAAAACAGCATCAAAATCTGCGTAAAAATCTGCACCAAAAACTGCACCAAAAACTGCATCAAAACATGCATCAAAAATTGGTGCAGTTTTGATGCGGTTTTTGATGCTGTTTTTGATGAAGTTTTTGTTGCAGGTTTTTGGCTTGGTTTTTGATGCTGTTTTTGATGCAGTTTTTGTTGCAGGTTTTTGGCTCGGTTTTTGATGCTGTTTTTGATGCAGTTTTTGGTGTGATTTTTGATGCAGTTTTTGGTGCTGTTTTTGGTTCTGTTTTTGGTGCAGTTTTGATGCAGTTTTTGGTACAGTTTTGATGCAGTTTTTGATGCAGGTTTGGATGCGGTTTTTGGAAATAAATAAACGGAAAATGTGCATGATTTGAATGGAAACATGCATGAAAAAACGGATTCGGAGGCCGGATTCATCATGTCACATCTCAGTTTCATACATTTTTTGCCGGATCTGTCGCTGTGCATTTAGCCAGACAGAAAAAAGTTCCTGTGTATGTGTTTTCCGTCCGGCGAAAACAGCTTTTTTGACAGATCCATCAAAAAACGGATGAAATGTGTGGCCATCAGGCGCAATCCGGCGCTAATACAACTATGAGAAATACGGATCCGGTGGAAAAAAATGGATCCGGCAGGAAAAAATGGATCCGGTGGAAAAAAATGGATCCAGCGGAAAAAAACGGATCCTGCAAATGTGCTTGCAGGATGCGTTTTTTACCCATAGACTTGTATTAGCGACGGATCGCGACGGATGGCCACACGTCTCGTCCGTCGTGCAACAGATCCGTCGTGTTTTGTCGGACCATGGGCATGAAAAAACGTTCAAGTGAATGTTTTTTGTCCATGACGTCCACCATTTTTCTACAGCGCATGTGTGGCCGAAACTCCGCCCCCTCCTCCCCGGACTTCAGAATGGGCAGTGGATGCGTTGAAACACTGCATCCGCTGCCCACGTCGTGCACAAATTTCACAACGTGCGTTGGTACGTCGGCCCGACGCATAGCGACGGACCCGTACCGATGCAAGGGTGAAAGAGGCCTTAATGAGCGTTTAATTTGAAAAAAAAAAACGGAAAAAAACAGCGTGGGCTCCCGTGCAATTTTCTGCGCCAGAGGGGGAAAGCCGACGGTCGGGGGGCCAATATTTGTAGCCTGCTTTGAATATCAGCCCGCAGCTGTCTGCGTAGCCTTTTGTTGTGGATTCTGTTTGTGGGCTCCCTCTGGTGGTTACTGCTGGTACTGGGTGACTTTGGTGGGTTGCGGCCTTTGGTTTCCACCTGTCCATCAGAGGCTGGGTGTTTCCTATTTTACCTGGCCTTTCTGTCATTCCCTTGCCGGCTATCAATGTATTCAGATGTGCTCTGTTTGGTTCCTGCCTACCTGCTCCCAGATCTTTCAGGATAAGCTAAGTGCTGATTTTCAGTTGTTTGGTTTTTTGTCCAGCTTGCTTATTATGTCTCTATGCTAGCTGGTAGCTCTAGTGGACTGAGGTTCTCCCCATGTGCCATGAGTTGGCACATGGGTTCTTGTAATCTCAGGATGGTTTTTTGTTTAGGGTTTTTTGCTGACCGCTCAGTCCCCTTTTGTATCGTTCTGCTTTCTAGTTTACAGCGGGCCTCAATTTGCTAAATCTATATATATCATCTCTATGTGTGTGCCTTCCTCTCATTTCACCGTCAATACATGTGAGGGGGCAACTATATCTTTTGGGGTTCATTCCTCTGGAGGCAAGTGAGGTCTTTATTTTCTCTGCAGTACTAGTTAGCTCTTAGGCTGGTGCGTGGCGTCTAGAACCAACGTAGGCACGCTCCCTGGCTATCTCTAGTTGCGTTTGTCAGGCGTAGGGCAGCGGTCAGCCCAGGTTCCATCACCCTAGAGCTCGTCCGTTATTTATTTGTACTTTGCTTGTCCTGTGCTATCCCTAGCCATTGGGGATTCATGACAGTATAGCCGGCCAACAAAGTGTTAATTGTTTGGGCTGAAGCAGGAGAAAAAGAAGTGTTTAAGGGAAATTTTTTTTTTTTTTTCCCTTCAGAGTTTTGCTGCCTAGCCCTTAATTGCTGTCTAGCTGCTTCTTACCTCCTCTTAACCCTTGAATGGCTCTGATCTTAGCTGTTTAACATGGATGTCCAGAGTTTGGCTTCCAGCCTGAGTAATCTCGCGGCAAAAGTTCAAAACATGCAGGATTTTGTTGTTCACACTCCCATGTCTGAACCTAGAATTCCTATTCCAGAGTTCTTCTCTGGAGATAGATCTACCTTCCTGAATTTCAGGAACAATTGTAAATTGTTTCTTTCTTTAAAATCTCGCTCCTCTGGAGACCCTGCTCAACAGGTCAGGATTGTGATATCTTTCCTGCGGGGCGACCCTCAGAATTGGGCATTTGCATTGGCACCAGGGGATCCTGCATTGCTCAGTGTGGATGCGTTTTTTCTGGCATTGGGATTGCTCTATGAGGAACCCAACCTGGAGATTCAGGCTGAAAAGGCTTTATTAGCCCTCTCTCAGGGGCATGATGAAGCGGAAATATATTGTCAAAAATTTCGGAAATGGTCGGTGCTTACTCAGTGGAATGAGTGCGCCCTGGCTGCAAATTTCAGAAATGGTCTTTCTGAGGCCATTAAGGATATTATGGTGGGGTTCCCTACGCCTACAGGTCTGAATGAGTCTATGGCTATGGCCATTCAGATTGATCGGCGTTTGCGGGAGCGCAAACCCGTGCACCAGTTGGCGGTGTCTTCTGAACAGGCACCTGAGACTATGCAATGTGATAGAATTCAGTCCAGAAGTGAACGGCAAAGTTATAGGCGGAAAAATGGATTGTGTTTTTATTGTGGTGATTCAGCTCATGTTATATCAGCATGCTCTAAACGCACAAAAAAGCTTGATAAATCTTTTGCCATTGGTACTCTGCAGCCTAAGTTCATTTTGTCTGTGACTCTGATTTTTTCACTGTCTTCCATTTCCGTTGATGCCTATGTGGATTCGGGCGCTGCCCTGAGTCTTATGGATTGGTCATTTGCTAAACGCTGCGGTTTTAGTCTGGAGCCTCTGGAAGTCCCTATTCCTCTGAAGGGAATTGACTCTACACCATTGGCTATGAATAAACCGCAGTATTGGACACAAGTGACCATGCGCATGACTCCCGTTCATCAGGAGGTGATTCGCTTCCTTGTACTGTATAATTTACATGATGTACTAGTGCTGGGTCTGCCATGGTTACAAACTCATAATCCTGTCCTGGACTGGAAAACAATGTCTGTGTTAAGCTGGGGATGTCAGGGGGTTCATGATTATGCACCTTCGATTTCTATCGCTTCATCTACTCCTTCTGAGATCCCTGAGTTTTTGTCTGACTATAGGGATGTTTTTGAGGAGCCTAAGCTCAATTCGCTCCCTCCTCATAGAGATTGTGACTGTGCTATAGAATTGATTCCTGGCAGTAAGTTCCCTAAGGGTCGTTTATTTAATCTGTCACTGCCAGAGCATACTGCTATGCGGAATTATATTAAGGAGTCCTTGGAAAAGGGACATATTCGTCCATCTTCGTCCCCTCTGGGAGCAGGTTTTTTTTTCGTGGAAAAAAAAGATGGTTCCCTGAGGCCTTGTATAGATTATCGCCTTCTGAATAAGATTACAGTCAAATATCAGTATCCATTGCCATTATTGACTGACTTGTTTGCTCGCATTAAGGGGGCTAGGTGGTTCACTAAGATAGATCTTCGCGGTGCGTATAATCTGGTGCGGATAAAACAAGGTGATGAGTGGAAAACCGCATTTAATACGCCTGAGGGCCATTTTGAGTATTTGGTAATGCCTTTTGGACTCTCCAATGCTCCGTCAGTCTTTCAGTCCTTTATGCACAATATTTTCTGTGAATATCTGGATAAGTTTATGATTGTGTATTTGGATGATATTTTGGTGTTTTCTGATGACTGGGAGTCTCATGTTCTACAGGTCAGGAGGGTGTTTCAGGTTCTGCGGGCCAATTCTCTGTTTGTGAAGGGCTCAAAGTGTCTCTTCGGAGTCCAGAAGATTTCTTTTTTGGGGTACATTTTTTCTCCTTCTACTATTGAGATGGATCCCGTTAAGGTTCAGGCAATTTGTGACTGGACACAACCTACATCTGTTAAGAGCCTACAGAAGTTCTTGGGGTTTGCTAATTTTTATCGTCGGTTCATTGCAAATTTTTCCAGTATTGTTAAACCTTTGACTGATTTAACTAAAAAGGGTGCTGATGTTGCTAATTGGTCTCCTGCGGCTGTGGGGGCCTTTCAGGAACTTAAGCGCCGGTTTTCTTCTGCTCCTGTGTTGTGTCAACCAGATGTTTCACTTCCTTTTCAGGTTGAGGTTGATGCTTCCGAGATTGGAGCGGGGGTGGTTTTGTCACAGAGAAGTTCTGATGGCTCGGTGATGAAGCCATGTGCATTCTTCTCTAGAAAATTCTCGCCCGCCGAGCGCAATTATGATGTGGGTAATCGGGAGCTTTTGGCCATGAAGTGGGCATTTGAGGAGTGGCGTCATTGGCTTGAGGGTGCTAAACATCGTGTGGTGGTCTTGACTGATCACAAGAATCTCATTTACCTTGAGTCTGCCAGGCGTTTGAATCCTAGACAGGCTCGTTGGTCGTTGTTTTTTTCTCGTTTCGATTTCGTGGTTTCATACCTGCCAGGTTCAAAGAATGTGAAGGCAGATGCTCTTTCCAGGAGTTTTGTGCCTGACTCTCCTGGAGACTCTGGGCCTACTGGTATCCTTAGGGATGGGGTAATATTGTCCGCCGTATCCCCAGACTTGCGACGTGCATTGCAGGAGTTTCAGGTGGATAAACCGGATCGTTGTCCACCAGAAAGACTGTTTGTTCCGGATGATTGGACCGGTAGAGTCATCTCCGAGGTCCATTCTTCTGTGTTGGCTGGTCATCCTGGAATATTTGGTACTAGAGACTTGGTGGCCAGGTCTTTTTGGTGGCCTTCCTTGTCTAGGGATGTGCGTACCTTTGTGCAGTCTTGTGAAGTGTGTGCTCGAGCTAAGCCTTGCTGTTCTCGGGCCAGTGGGTTGTTGTTATCCTTGCCCATCCCGAAGAGGCCTTGGACGCACATTTCCATGGATTTTATTTCTGATCTCCCGGTTTCACAGAAAATGTCCGTTATCTGGGTTGTGTGTGACCGCTTTTCTAAGATGGTTCATTTGGTGCCCTTGCCTAAGTTGCCTTCCTCCTCTGAGTTGGTCCCTTTATTTTTTTCAGAACGTGGTTCGTTTGCATGGGATTCCGGAGAATATCGTTTCTGACAGGGGATCCCAGTTTGTGTCTAGATTTTGGCGGACGTTTTGTGCCAAGATGGGCATTGATTTGTCTTTCTCGTCTGCATTCCATCCTCAGACGAATGGCCAGACGGAGCGAACTAATCAGACCTTGGAAACTTATTTGAGGTGTTTTGTTTCTGCTGACCAAGATGACTGGGTTGCTTTTTTGCCACTGGCCAAATTTGCTCTTAATAATCGGGCTAGTTCTGCCACGTTGGTCTCTCCTTTTTTTTGTAATTCGGGGTTTCATCCTCGTTTTTCCTCTGGTCAGGTGGAGTCTTCGGATTGTCCTGGAGTGGACATGGTGGTGGACAGGCTACATCAGATTTGGAATCAGGTGGTGGACAATTTGAAGTTGTCTCAGGAGAAGACTCAGCAGTTTGCTAATCGCCGTCGCCGCGTGGGTCCCCGACTTTTTGTTGGGGATTTGGTGTGGTTGTCTTCTCGTTTTGTCCCTATGAAGGTCTCTTCTCCTAAGTTCAAGCCTCGGTTCATCGGTCCTTATAGGATCTCGGAGATTCTTAATCCTGTATCTTTTCGTTTGGATCTCCCAGCATCGTTTGCTATTCATAATGTGTTCCATCGGTCGTTGTTGCGGAGGTATGAGGTGCCCGTTGTTCCTTCGGTTGAGCCTCCTGCTCCGGTGCTGGTGGAGGGAGAATTGGAGTATGTTGTTGAGAAGATCTTGGATTCTCGTGTTTCCAGACGCAAACTCCAGTATTTGGTTAAGTGGAAGGGTTATGGTCAGGAGGATAATTCCTGGGTGGTCGCCTCCGATGTTCATGCGACTGATTTGGTCCGCGCCTTCTATAGAGCTCACCCTGATCGCCCTGGGGGTTCTCGTGAGGGTTCGGTGACCCCTCCTCAAGGGGGGGGTACTGTTGTGGATTCTGTTTGTGGGCTCCCTCTGGTGGTTACTGCTGGTACTGGGTGACTTTGGTGGGTTGCGGCCTTTGGTTTCCACCTGTCCATCAGAGGCTGGGTGTTTCCTATTTTACCTGGCCTTTCTGTCATTCCCTTGCCGGCTATCAATGTATTCAGATGTGCTCTGTTTGGTTCCTGCCTACCTGCTCCCAGATCTTTCAGGATAAGCTAAGTGCTGATTTTCAGTTGTTTGGTTTTTTGTCCAGCTTGCTTATTATGTCTCTATGCTAGCTGGTAGCTCTAGTGGACTGAGGTTCTCCCCATGTGCCATGAGTTGGCACATGGGTTCTTGTAATCTCAGGATGGTTTTTTGTTTAGGGTTTTTTGCTGACCGCTCAGTCCCCTTTTGTATCGTTCTGCTTTCTAGTTTACAGCGGGCCTCAATTTGCTAAATCTATATATATCATCTCTATGTGTGTGCCTTCCTCTCATTTCACCGTCAATACATGTGAGGGGGCAACTATATCTTTTGGGGTTCATTCCTCTGGAGGCAAGTGAGGTCTTTATTTTCTCTGCAGTACTAGTTAGCTCTTAGGCTGGTGCGTGGCGTCTAGAACCAACGTAGGCATGCTCCCTGGCTATCTCTAGTTGCGTTTGTCAGGCGTAGGGCAGCGGTCAGCCCAGGTTCCATCACCCTAGAGCTCGTCCGTTATTTATTTGTACTTTGCTTGTCCTGTGCTATCCCTAGCCATTGGGGATTCATGACAGCCTTTACTGGCTATTAAAATAGGGGGACCCCCCAAAAAATGACGTGGGGTCCCACTATATTTTATAGCCAGAAAGGCTACGCAGACAGCTGCGGGCTGATATTCATAGCCTAGAGAGGGGCCATGGATATTGGCCCCCCCAGCTACAAATACCAGTCCGCAGCTGCTCCGGCACTTAGCCCCTCTCTTCCCACTCCCATGTAGCGGTGGGATATGGGGTAATAAGGGGTTAATGTCACCTTGCTATTGTAAGGTGACCTTAAGCCGGGTTAATAACGGAGAGGCGTCAATAAGACGCCTATCCGTTATTGATCCAATAGTAATAAAGGGTTAATAAAACAAACACACATTAGGAAAAAAGTATTTTAATATTCTTCATTTAACCATACTTACCATACTTCAGCGCCTGCAAAAAAAGTAAAATAATAAACCGTATACTACCTGTCCGCCATAGTCCAATTAATAACGAGTGTCCCACGACGATCTCCCCTATAGAACAGTGACATCGGGTGATGTCACTGCTCTATAGGACCCTCAGTGACACACTGACAGGAGACAATGGCTCCTGCAGTGCATCACTGAGAGGTTACCTTAGGACAAAGTCTCACTTTATGGCAATTGCTGCGTGGGAAAATTTCTCACACAGCAATGGCATAAAGTGAGACTATGGACTAATTTTTTTACAGCGGTGGAGGAATACAGTGCGGAAGTATACCTTCCTCCCGTCATTGTGTTCCTGGAGCCCCTAGAGAGTGGTCGCATCAGCTGATGCTGCCGTTCTCCACGGGAGATGGTCGTGGGACACTCGTGGATTTCTGCGGACAGGGAGTATATTGGTTGTTTGTTATTTTAATCTTTTTTACAGATGACACTGGCTTCGGGAACAAAGTGACAAGTAATGGTGAGTATGAAATCTATGTTTAATGTGCTGTATGTCTGTATGTATGTATTGTATGTAATGTATGAATGTATTGTATGTAGTATGTACAGTATGTAGTATGTAGTATGTATGTAATGTATGTAGTATGTATGTAGTATGTAGCATGTAGTATGCATGTAGTATGTATGTAGTATGTATGTAGCATGTATGTAGCATGCAGTATGTATGTAGTATGTATGTAGTATGTAGCATGTATGTAGCATGTAGTATGTAGTATGTATGTAGCATGTATGTAGTATGTATGTAGCATGTATGTAGCATGTATGTAGTATGTATGTAGTATGTAGCGTGTATGTAGCATGTATGTAGTATGTAGCATGTATGTAGCATGTATGTAGTATTTATGTAGTATGTATGTAGTATGTAGCATGTATGTAGCATGTATGTAGTATGTAGCATGTATGTAGCATGTAGTATGTATGCAGTATGTATGTAGCATGTATGTAGTATGTATGTAGTATGTATGTAGCATGTATGTAGTATGTATGTAGCATGTATGTAATATTTTTTTTTTTACATTCAACACATTAGCCAGATGATGGGACTACTACTGTCCCATCATTGGCTAATGTGTCAATCACTGTCATTGTAGCAGGCATAGCCCGATGGGACTTGTAGTCCCATCGGACTATGCCTGCACAGACACAAAGACCCCCGGCAGGCCGCACAGACCCCCCCGGCTGGCCGCACAGACCCCTCGGCAAGCCGCACAGACCCCTGAGAGGCCGCACAGATCCCCTGGCAGGCCACACAAACCCCCCGGCAGGCCATACAGACCCCCCGGCAGGCACGCACAGACCACCCATGGTCCCGCACAGACCCCGCCTGCACAGAGACACGCAGTCTCCGCCCACGCACCGCCCACACTCAATTATACTGCATTATTGCACTGTGGGAACTTCCGATTCCGGTATCCGATATCGCAAAAATATCAGAACTCGGTATCAGAATTCCGATACAGCGAATATTGGCTGATACCCGATATTTGCAGTATCGGAATGCTCAACACTACTCGTAACTCCATGTATAAAGTAGCATAAAACCCACATGTCATTCTCTATGCTGTGATTGGGTGGATCCAAAAACGCCGTCGGCGCAGACGCATGATGCGTTGGCTTTCTCGCTCCTTCTCCAGAACAATCACTTTCAAAAGATTTGCCTCAAAAGAAAAATCCACAGAAATCTTCAGAATGTTTGCTATCACGCCTTCCATCTTTGCCACTTGCTCCTCTACAACCTGTCAAAGATGGGCTGTAGGAACACTGTATATATAGGTTTTCAGTACCCAATCACGCTTGGGAGCCTCCCTTGGCGTTTTTAAAAACTGGATCCGTCATAAAACAGTTAAAAAAATGGACAAAACCGTTTTTTTGCCAGATCCGTGAATCAGATCCAGCGGAAAACCGGATTTAGCCTGACGGCAAAAACCTGATGTGTGAAAGCAGCCTTAAAGGGAACCTGTCACCCCCAAAATGGAAGATGAGCTAAGCCCACCGGCATCAGGGGCTTATGTACAGCATTCTGGAATGCTGTAGATAAGCACCCGATGTATCCTGAAAGATGAGAAATAAAGGTTAGATTATACTCACCTGGGCGGGCGGTTATAACCAAAGAAAAAATTACAGGGGTTGTCTCTCCACTAAAAATGGCCAGTCCTCCTGCCAGTTTTGCACCAGGAGTTTATTTCTTATTCCTGCATAATGGCATTATTCCAACATAATGGCCCCACATACAGTATAGTCCTGCACATAATATGATGGCCCCAAATACAGTCCTGCACATAATATAATGGCCTCACATATAGTCCTGCACATAATATAAGGGCCCCACATATAGTCCTGCACATAATATAATGTCCCCACATATAGCCCTGCACATAGTTTGGTGGTCCCACATATAGTCCTGCACATAATATAATGGCATCACATATAGTCCTGCACATAATATAATGGCCCCACATATAGTCTTGAACATAATATAATGGCCCCACATATAGCACTGCACACAGGGCTGCCACTAGGAATTTCATGGCCCTATACTGGCAAAATTTTCGGGCCCCCTTGAGACTCCACCCAGGCTCCACCCAAGCACTGCCTCCACTGTCCCACCGCCCACTCTTGGAAAAACTTAACTTCTCCACCACACCCTCACCAATCAGATATTAACAGTTCCCATCAAACACCAGATCACAGTCATAGCCAACAGCTTTTGTTCTGGCCAAAATAATTTTTAAGCTGCCACCATGACACCGTAGACTCTTTTGGCAGGGCCCTACTCTACTCTAAACTATTAAATATAAATATATTTTTACTTATTTTTCTTTAAGGGAATGAGTCACATATTTTTTAAAAAATTATCATTAATACCACATATAAGGGACAAATACCATCACACCATGACCAGACCACATAGTGACCAAATAATACCATATACAAGGAACAAATACCGCCACACCATGATCAGATCACATATTACCATCACATAGTGACCAAACACCACAAACAAGGAACAAATATTGCCCCACCATGACCAGATCACATATTACCACCACATAGTGACTGAATACAATACTAATCATTAATTTAAAAAAAACAATAACAAAAAACAATACTAAGTGCCAATATACACAGGAACTCTGTATTTACTGTCAGTGTACTATAATACCACCCCTATGTACAAGATTATACCTCCTATAATACTGCTCCTATAATTCTGCTCCTATGTACGATAATATAATTACTATAATACTGCCCCTATGTACAATAATATAACTACTATAATACTATTGTGACGCGAGTCACTATCTACTATACAATTGTCTAAGGGTCACTTCCGTCTTTCTGTCTGTCCTTCGGTCTGTCTGTCACGGATATTCATTGGTCGCGGCCTCTGTCTGTTATGGACATCCAAGTCGCTGATTGGTCGTGGCAAAACGCCCATGACCATTGCCACGACCAATCAGCGACGGCCATAGTCTGGCAGCAAAATGGCCGCTGCTTTACTGCCCTGCAGTCAGCACTAAGCGGGCACACAGGGTTAATTGTTATGATCTGGTGGCCTAGGAGCAGCATTAGACGTACTCTGGAGAAGGTGGTATCTGTACTGACCGCGGACCCTGAACTTAACACCGCAACTAGAAGTAGCCGTGGGATGTACCTACTGATCCTAGACACCTCGACACAGCCGGAGGACTAATTAGTCCTATAGATAGAAAAGGGAAAACTATCTTGCCTCAGAGAAAATCCCCAAAGGATATACAGCCCCCCACAAATATTGAATGTGAGAGGAGAGGAAAAAACATACACAGGCTGAAAACAGGATTTAGCAAAGGAGGCCAATCTAGCTAAATAGGAAAGATAGGACAGAGAACTATGCGGTCAGTATTAAAATACTAGGAAATATCCACCACAGAAAATACAAAAACTCCACATCTAACTAAAGACATGGACGGTATATCTGCCTCTCCAGAGATTCCAGCTTGGCTGCATAAATCCTTACACAGATTAAGCTGGACAAGAAAAAACAAGAAATGCACTGAGCAATAAGGCCCACAAAATGTGGGCTGCAAAACAAGCAGGACTTATCTTGTTGAAAAGAACAGCAAGCAGGAGAGACCAGGAAGGGATGAGAATCCTCCAGAAACAATGGACAACTGGCACTGACTAAAGGGTGAAGCCAGACTAAATAGCCCAGTCCAAAGTGGACACACCTGATGACTGCTGTGAAGGACAGACAGCAGCGCTACCACTTGTAAACACCGGAGGGAGCCCAAGAACAGAATTCACAACAGTTAATGCCAGCGTTAACAGACCGCGGTGTAACGTACTCCGTTAACGCAGCTATTAACCCTGTGTGATCAACTTTTTACTATTGATGCTGTTTATGCAGCATCAATAGTAAAAAGATCTAATGTTACAAATAATAATAATAAAAAAAAAGGTTATTCTCACCATCCGACGTCGCGCGCTGTCCTCGGCAGTGCAAGCGGCAGGTTCCGGTGCCAGGGATGCTATGCGAGAAGGACCTGCCATGACGTCACGGTCATGTGACCGCGACGTCATCACAGGTCCTGCTGTTGTGATTTCTGTTTGTGGGCTCCCCCGGTGGTGTTTTATGGTATTGCCACTTATTTGCCTTCTTCTATCCTTGATCACCTGTTGACACCCATTAGGGGAGTTTCCTATTTAAGGCTGCTTGGCTGCTGGTCCGATGCCGGCCAACAATGTATCAGTAGCATTCTGTTGCATTCTCCTGCCTCAAGTTCCAGTTCAGCTAAGTTGAATTTTGTTCCTAGTTAATGTTATTTTTTGTCCAGCTATCTGCAATGTGACTCTCTGCAGCTGGCAGCTCTCGTGGACTGAAATTGCCACTCCAGTGGCATGAGTTGTCACTGGAGTTTTAAAGTAATTTCAGGATGGTGTTTTTGAGTAGTGTTTTGAAGTTGACCGTGAAGTAACTCTTTCCTGTACTTCTGCTATCTAGTAAGCGGACCTCACTGTGCTGAATCTGCTGTTCATCCTACGTATGTCTTTTCCTCTTGACTCACCGTCAATATTTGTGGGGGCCTGCTATCTCCTTTTGGGGTTCATCTCTGGAGGTAAGGCAGGCCTGTATATTCCTCTGATAGGGGTAGTTAGATCTCCGGCTGGCGCGTGGTGTCTAGGGCATCGTAGGAAACACTCCCCGGCTACTTCCAGTGTGGTGTCAGGTTCAGGTCACGGTCACTTTAGTTTCCATCACCCGAGAGCTAGTCCGTTTGTTATTTTTGATTTCCCTGCCATTGGGAAAATCATAATAGTTTGGCCGGCCTATGTGTTAAAACTATGCACTAAAGCAGGAAAGGATATGAAAAGGTTTTTTTTTTTTCCCTTCTGTGTTTGGAAAGTGCACCTTAGTGCTTATTTGTACTCCTTGCTTAAACTGCAGTCTTCAGCCTTTTTTTTTTTTTTTTTTTTTCCCTCTCCTCTTAATCTCTGAATGGCTTTGGTTACACCTGTTTGAATCATGGATCCACAGAGTTTGGTTGCAGGTCTGAATAACCTGGCTTCAAAGGTCCAGAACTTACAAGATTTTGTTATACGTGCTCCAATGTCTGAACCTAAGATCCCTATGCCTGAATTTTTTACCGGAGACAGATCCCGTTTTTTGAATTTCAGAGAGAATTGTAAATTGTTTTTGTCTCTGAAATCTCACTCTGCTGGTGATCCTGCGCAACAGGTTAAAATTGTTATTTCTCTATTGCGGGGTGACCCACAAAGTTGGGCATTTGCATTGTCGCCAGGGGATCCTGCGTTATTAAATGTAGATGCGTTTTTTCTGGCTTTGGGGTTGCTTTATGAAGAACCTAATTTAGAGATTTTGGCTGAGAAAGCCTTGATAGCTCTTTCCCAAGGGCAAGATGAAGCTGAGATATACTGCCAAAAATTTCGTAAATGGTCGGTGCTTACTAAATGGAATGAGTGCGCTCTAGCAGCTAATTTCAGAGAAGGTCTCTCTGATGCCGTGAAGGATGTCATGGTGGGGTTCCCTGTGCCTACAGGTCTGAATGATGCCATGAAATTGGCTATCCAGATTGATCGGCGTTTACGGGAGCGCAAATCTGTGCACCATATGGCGGTATCTTCTGAGCAAAAATCTGTGCACCATATGGCGGTATCTTTTGAGCAAAAACCTGTGCACCATATGGCGGTATCTTCTGAGCAAAAACCTGTGCACCATATGGCGGTATCTTCTGAGCAAAAACCTGTGCATCATTTGGCGGTGACCTCTGAAAAGGCACCAGAGCATATGCAATGCGATAGTGTATTGTCTAGAGGCGAACGACAGAATTACAGGCGCAAAAATGGGTTGTGCTTCTATTGTGGAGATCCAGCTCATGTTATATCAGCATGCTCTAAACGCATAAAGAAGGTTGATAAAAAGGTTGATAAATCTTTTTCTATGGGTACCTTGCAGTCTAAATTTCTTTTGTCCGTGACATTGATTTGTACTTTATCATCTGTTACTGTGGATGCTTATGTGGATTCTGGCGCCGCTCTGAGTCTCATGGATTGGTCCTTTGCCAAGCGTTGTGGGTTTGATTTAGAGCCTCTGGAGGTTTCTATTCCCTTAAAGGGTATTGATTCTACACCTTTGGCTAGCAATAAACCACAATATTGGACACAAGTGACTATGCATCTTTCCCCAGACCATCAGGAGATTATTCGTTTCCTTGTGTTATATAATCTACATGACGTATTAGTACTTGGATTACCATGGTTACAAATTCATAATCCAGTCTTGGACTGGAGATCAATGTCTGTGCTGAGTTGGGGATGTCGGGGGATTCATGGGGATGCACCTTTGGTTCCCATTTCTTCATCTACTCCCTCTGAGATCCCAGCATTTCTGTCAGATTTTTATGATGTCTTTCAGGAGCCTAAAACTGATTCTCTCCCTCCTCACAGAGAGTGTGACTGCGCTATTGAGTTGATTCCCGGTAGTAAATTTCCTAAGGGTCGCTTGTTTAATTTGTCTGTACCTGAACATACTGCTATGCGGGAGTATATCAGAGAATCTTTAGAAAAGGGTCATATTCGCCCCTCTTTGTCTCCATTGGGGGCAGGGTTTTTCTTTGTGGGTAAAAAGGATGGTTCATTGAGACCTTGTATCGACTATCGACTTCTGAATAAGATTACTGTTAAATACCAGTACCCGTTACCTTTACTGACTGATCTTTTTGCTCGCATAAAGGGGGCGAAGTGGTTCACTAAGATCGATCTACGTGGTGCGTATAATTTGGTGCGGATTAAGCAGGGGGATGAGTGGAAGACCGCATTTAATACGCCTGAAGGCCATTTTGAGTATTTGGTAATGCCTTTCGGTCTCGCGAATGCCCCTTCCGTTTTTCAGTCCTTTATGCACGATATTTTCCGTGAATATCTGGATAAATTTATGATTGTGTATTTGGATGATATTTTGATTTTTTCGGAGGACTGGGAATCTCATGTTCAACAGGTCAGGAGAGTTTTTCAGGTTTTACGAGCTAATTCTCTATTTGTGAAGGGCTCAAAGTGTATTTTTGGGGTTCAGAGAATTTCCTTTCTGGGATATATTTTTTCCCCTTCATCTATGGAGATGGACCCTGTTAAGGTTCAGGCTATTTGTGATTGGATACAACCTACTTCTCTAAAGAGTCTTCAGAAATTATTGGGATTTGCTAATTTCTATCGCCGATTCATAGCGGGTTTTTCTGCCATTGCTAAACCTTTGACTGATTTGACCAAGAAGGGTGCTGATGTTGCTAATTGGTCCTCTGCGGCTGTGGAGGCCTTTCGGGAGCTTAAGCGCCGCTTTTCTTCTGCTCCTGTGTTGCGCCAGCCTGATGTTTCGCTCCCGTTCCAGGTTGAAGTAGATGCTTCCGAGATCGGAGCAGGTGCAGTTTTGTCGCAGAAAGGTCCTGACTGCTCAGTGATGAGACCATGTGCGTTTTTCTCTCGAAAGTTTTCGCCCGCTGAGCGAAATTATGATGTTGGAAATCGGGAGCTCTTGGCCATGAAGTGGGCATTTGAGGAGTGGCGTCATTGGCTTGAGGGTGCTAGACACCAGGTGGTGGTCTTGACTGACCACAAAAATCTAATTTATCTTGAGTCAGCCAGGCGTCTGAATCCTAGACAGGCGCGCTGGTCGTTGTTTTTCTCTCGATTTAACTTTGTGGTCTCATATCTGCCTGGGTCTAAGAATGTGAGGGCGGATGCCCTCTCTAGGAGTTTTGAGCCTGACTCGCCTGGTGATTCCGAACCTACTGGCATCCTGAAGGATGGGGTGATATTGTCAGCTGTCTCCCCAGACCTGCGGCGCTCTTTGCAGGAGTTTCAGGTGGATAGGCCTGATCGCTGTCCGCCTGGTAGACTGTTTGTCCCTGATGACTGGACCAGTAGAGTTATTTCGGAGGTTCACTCTTCCGCGTTGGCAGGTCATCCTGGAATTTTTGGCACCAGGGATCTGGTGTCTAGGTCCTTCTGGTGGCCTTCCTTGTCTCGAGATGTACGTATTTTTGTGCAGTCTTGTGATGTTTGTGCTCGGGCTAAGCCCTGCTGTTCCCGGGCCAGCGGGTTGTTGTTGCCCTTGCCTATTCCTAAGAGGCCTTGGACGCACATCTCTATGGACTTTATTTCTGACCTTCCTGTTTCTCGTAGGATGTCCGTCATCTGGGTGGTGTGTGACCGTTTTTCCAAGATGGTTCACTTGGTACCTTTGCCCAAATTGCCCTCCTCCTCTGAGCTGGTCCCTCTATTTTTTCAGAATGTTGTGCGTTTGCATGGTATTCCTGAGAATATAGTTTCTGACAGGGGTACTCAGTTTGTGTCTAGATTTTGGCGGGCGTTCTGTGCCAGGATGGGCATCGACTTGTCGTTTTCGTCTGCATTCCATCCTCAGACTAATGGCCAGACTGAGCGTACTAATCAGACCTTGGAGACTTACTTGAGGTGTTTTGTGTCCGCTGATCAGGACGATTGGCTTGATTTTTTGCCATTGGCAGAGTTTGCCCTTAACAATCGGGCCAGTTCTGCCACTTTGGTTTCTCCATTTTTTTGTAATTCAGGGTTTCACCCTCGCTTTTCGTCCGGTCAATTGGAATCTTCGGATTGTCCTGGAGTAGATGCTGTGGTTGATAGAATGCATCAGATTTGGGGACAGGTTGTGGACAATCTGAAGTTGTCCCAGGAGAAGACTCAACAGTTCACTAATCGTCATCGGCGTGTCGGTCCTCGTCTTCGTGTTGGGGACCTGGTTTGGTTGTCTTCTCGATTTGTTCCTATGAAGGTCTCGTCTCCTAAGTTTAAGCCTCGGTTTATCGGCCCTTATAGGATTCTGGAGGTTCTCAATCCTGTGTCCTTTCGTTTGGACCTCCCAGCATCTTTTGCTATTCATAATGTTTTTCATCGGTCATTATTGCGGAGGTATGAGGTGCCGGTTGTTCCGTCTGCTGATCCTCCTGCTCCTGTGCTGGTTGAGGGTGAGTTGGAGTATGTGGTAGAAAAGATCTTGGACTCCCGTGTTTCCAGACGGAAACTTCAGTATCTGGTTAAGTGGAAAGGCTATGGTCAGGAGGATAATTCTTGGGTGACAGCATCTGATGTTCATGCTCCTGATTTGGTTCGTGCATTCCATAGTGCTCATCCAGATCGCCCTGGTGGTTCTGGTGAGGGTTCGGTGCCCCCTCCTTAAGGGGGGGGTACTGTTGTGAATTCTGTTTGTGGGCTCCCCCGGTGGTGTTTTATGGTATTGCCACTTATTTGCCTTCTTCTATCCTTGATCACCTGTTGACACCCATTAGGGGAGTTTCCTATTTAAGGCTGCTTGGCTGCTGGTCCGATGCCGGCCAACAATGTATCAGTAGCATTCTGTTGCATTCTCCTGCCTCAAGTTCCAGTTCAGCTAAGTTGAATTTTGTTCCTAGTTAATGTTATTTTTTGTCCAGCTATCTGCAATGTGACTCTCTGCAGCTGGAAGCTCTCGTGGACTGAAATTGCCACTCCAGTGGCATGAGTTGTCACTGGAGTTTTAAAGTATACCACATAAGTAAATGTGTATGCACAAACTTGGGATCACCACACAGTAATTAGAAAAAATATACACAATCTTTATTTAGAAACAATCCACAAAAAACAATTTAAAAACATTTAAAAACCCACACCATCGTAGTGGGGTACTGAGTCCATAACAATAATTGACAAATGTCACAAAATAATTGTAAAACACACCACAGCCTAATATTTGATATAATATCAGTGCACATAAACAGATCACATATATCGACCCATATACAAGGTTGCATTGACAATCACACTGTGTACCAGTGTGATTGGCTGATATAAAAGAGCCTGCCAAAAAAACCTAATTTCCTAGCTATAAACCCTCATAGGGAAATAGAGGGGAAGAAAGGAGGGCAATGGAACAAAAGTCCCAAATACTAGAGATATATGAAAATACCAAAAATGCCCTATACCTACTTCAACCCTTCAATAAAGGCTCTTACCCAGCTTTCCGGGGTGAAATGCCCTGCAACCCTGTGCTGTGCAGTTTATCCGATCAGAGGGGCTGTGTGGATACAAAGACCCACGCGTATCGACGCTGCCTGCGTCTTCCTCAAGGTCAGTGTGCTCCCAAGTGGTATGTTTCTGGGTTTAAATAAAAAGAATAAGCAGTATAACTCCTACCAGGTGTGCAGAGCAATGGTGGTGTGAGTTCCTCCTCTCGGCGTCTCCCAGATCACACTGCGCAGGTGCTAGGAAATTCCCTCAGCTCCTGACACAGACCTAGTGCGCATGTGTGGGTTGCCATTATGATAGTTCCCATGGAGCTGGTAAGTTTCACTTTTGCCCTCAGGTACGGTGTCCTGTTTAGTTCAATCTGGGCTGTCGTGCTGAGCAGCAGTGAATGATTCACACCACACAGAAAAGTATACCAACTTCACAAACAGGCGCTCCTCACACTCACCCTGGCCAGGGTACACACCAACCACAAAGATCCTCACACTCAGGTAATCATTCATGTTGGGGGCACATCCTGTCGGACTATCCAAGGGATTTAGTCAATGGCCCATAAACTATATTAGATAGGTAAGAAGTCTGCACAAGTGGCACAGTAATTATTATGCCTAACCAAAACTGACAGACAGCCTGTTGCTAGTGGGATGCTATGCACCTATACACATGGCTATGTTATAGAAGTACCTTCACAATTAAATATATGTTATTATAAGTATCATGAGTGGAATCATCATAAGAACAAAGATAATAAACATATCCACACATCGTTAAAGAACACCTTGTCCAAATGATATGGTCCATGTGTCCTTATTGGTGCTTAGAAAGAAGAAGTCATTTTCAGGGCACATACTGGGAAAGAATATCCGCACGGAAATTTGACTATATAAATGAATTTTTGCTGTCCAGGAGATGAAGCCCCTGCGGTTTCCGACCATTCCATTAGAAGCTAGAGTCCTTATTTTTTTGGGGGGGGATCCAGTCTTTCCTATATAACGGTAGAGCTACATCATATGAGTAGCAACCCAAGTTCTTCGGGCTACCTAAAATAGAAAAGGCATGCTCAAATGGGGTGACAAAAATCATAAACAGCCCGGAGGCAATGCGAGCTAAGCCAGCGTCCTGTAGGTGATGCTATACACAGTTGTATTCCTGGCAAACCCAAAAAGAACATAGGAACAATGGCCTAGAGCTTTTTGTAGAAGCCTGTGTAAAGCAGCTCCTCGTTCAAACCCCCCGGTGCCAAGCTTCTGAGTTCGTATATCAAACGGGACTCCCTCCTCAGTAGTTCATCCGTTGGTGTTCCCCCCCTAATATTAGATGTCACCCCTTCTAGGCCCATTACCTGAAGTGTCCTGTGACTCCCATTGTGGGCCTCCAGAAAGTGGGATGCTACGGACGTAATTTGTTTCCCCTTCTCCCTATCCGTTTTGGCTGTGGTAATACTTGAGATGTGTTGTTGCACCCTTCGGCGCAACTCCTGAGTAGTTTGCCCCACAGGGCAAACTACTCAGGAGTTGCGCCGAAGGGTGCAACAACACATCTCAAGTATTACCACAGCCAAAACGGATAGGGAGAAGGGGAAACAAATTACGTCCGTAGCATCCCACTTTCTGGAGGCCCACAATGGGAGTCACAGGACACTTCAGGTAATGGGCCTAGAAGGGGTGACATCTAATATTAGGGGGGGGAACACCAACGGATGAACTACTGAGGAGGGAGTCCCGTTTGATATACGAACTCAGAAGCTTGGCACCGGGGGGTTTGAACGAGGAGCTGCTTTACACAGGCTTCTACAAAAAGCTCTAGGCCATTGTTCCTATGTTCTTTTTGGGTTTGCCAGGAATACAACTGTGTATAGCATCACCTACAGGACGCTGGCTTAGCTCGCATTGCCTCCGGGCTGTTTATGATTTTTGTCACCCCATTTGAGCATGCCTTTTCTATTTTAGGTAGCCCGAAGAACTTGGGTTGCTACTCATATGATGTAGCTCTACCGTTATATAGGAAAGACTGGATCCCCCCCCCAAAAAATAAGGACTCTAGCTTCTAATGGAATGGTCGGAAACCGCAGGGGCTTCATCTCCTGGACAGCAAAAATTCATTTATATAGTCAAATTTCCGTGCGGATATTCTTTCCCAGTATGTGCCCTGAAAATGACTTCTTCTTTCTAAGCACCAATAAGGACACATGGACCATATCATTTGGACAAGGTGTTCTTTAACGATGTGTGGATATGTTTATTATCTTTGTTCTTATGATGATTCCACTCATGATACTTATAATAACATATATTTAATTGTGAAGGTACTTCTATAACATAGCCATGTGTATAGGTGCATAGCATCCCACTAGCAACAGGCTGTCTGTCAGTTTTGGTTAGGCATAATAATTACTGTGCCACTTGTGCAGACTTCTTACCTATCTAATATAGTTTATGGGCCATTGACTAAATCCCTTGGATAGTCCGACAGGATGTGCCCCCAACATGAATGATTACCTGAGTGTGAGGATCTTTGTGGTTGGTGTGTACCCTGGCCAGGGTGAGTGTGAGGAGCGCCTGTTTGTGAAGTTGGTATACTTTTCTGTGTGGTGTGAATCATTCACTGCTGCTCAGCACGACAGCCCAGATTGAACTAAACAGGACACCGTACCTGAGGGCAAAAGTGAAACTTACCAGCTCCATGGGAACTATCATAATGGCAACCCACACATGCGCACTAGGTCTGTGTCAGGAGCTGAGGGAATTTCCTAGCACCTGCGCAGTGTGATCTGGGAGACGCCGAGAGGAGGAACTCACACCACCATTGCTCTGCACACCTGGTAGGAGTTATACTGCTTATTCTTTTTATTTAAACCCAGAAACATACCACTTGGGAGCACACTGACCTTGAGGAAGACGCAGGCAGCGTCGATACGCGTGGGTCTTTGTATCCACACAGCCCCTCTGATCGGATCAACTGCACAGCACAGGGTTGCAGGGCATTTCACCCCGGAAAGCTGGGTAAGAGCCTTTATTGAAGGGTTGAAGTAGGTATAGGGCATTTTTGGTATTTTCATATATCTCTAGTATTTGGGACTTTTGTTCCATTGCCCTCCTTTCTTCCCCTCTATTTCCCTATGAGGGTTTATAGCTAGGAAATTAGGTTTTTTTGGCAGGCTCTTTTATATCAGCCAATCACACTGGTACACAGTGTGATTGTCAATGCAACCTTGTATATGGGTCGATATATGTGATCTGTTTATGTGCACTGATATTATATCAAATATTAGGCTGTGGTGTGTTTTACAATTATTTTGTGACATTTGTCAATTATTGTTATGGACTCAGTACCCCACTACGATGGTGTGGGTTTTTAAATGTTTTTAAATTGTTTTTTGTGGATTGTTTCTAAATAAAGATTGTGTATATTTTTTCTAATTACTGTGTGGTGATCCCAAGTTTGTGCATACACATTTACTTATGTGGTACACTGTTTAGAGTATGCATATGGTGATCCCCTTTAATTAATTTCAAATGGACGGTGCCCGCTCACCCACTTTTTGTTGGAGTTTTAAAGTAATTTCAGGATGGT
This sequence comes from Ranitomeya variabilis, assembly GCF_051348905.1. NCBI lineage: Eukaryota > Metazoa > Chordata > Amphibia > Anura > Dendrobatidae > Ranitomeya > Ranitomeya variabilis. Next base: position 608,618,890 of record NC_135235.1, read on the forward strand.
GTTTTTGAGTAGTGTTTTGAAGTTGACCGTGAAGTAACTCTTTCCTGTACTTCTGCTATCTAGTAAGCGGACCTCACTGTGCTGAATCTGCTGTTCATCCTACGTATGTCTTTTCCTCTTGACTCACCGTCAATATTTGTGGGGGCCTGCTATCTCCTTTTGGGGTTCATCTCTGGAGGTAAGGCAGGCCTGTATATTCCTCTGATAGGGGTAGTTAGATCTCCGGCTGGCGCGTGGTGTCTAGGGCATCGTAGGAAACACTCCCCGGCTACTTCCAGTGTGGTGTCAGGTTCAGGTCACGGTCACTTTAGTTTCCATCACCCGAGAGCTAGTCCGTTTGTTATTTTTGATTTCCCTGCCATTGGGAAAATCATAACATCCTGCGCTCATACCAACCCTGGGACCGGAAGCTGCCGCGTGCACTGCAAACTGGGGCCAGGACTTCAAGGGGCCTTCGGAAGGTGAGTATATGTTTATTTTTTATTTTAAGTCTTTTTTAACCACGCATATAGTGCCCACATTGCTTTATACTACGTGGGCTGTGTTACATACTGCGTGGGATCTGTTATATACTACATCTCTGTGCTATGTACTATGTAGCTGGGCAATATACAACGTGACTGTGCAATATACAACGTGACTGTCCGATATACTATGTGGCTGTATATATAATATTCTATGTGCTCTGTGTTATATACTACATAGCTGTGCAATATACTATGTGGCTGTGTCGGTTCTGTTATGTACTACGTCGACTGTGCAATATACTACGTGGCTCTGTTATATACTACGAAGGCTGTGCAATATACTACGTAGCTATGCAATATACTATGTGCCTCTACAATATACTACGTGGCTATGTCATATACTACGTGGCTCTGCTATATACTACGTTGCTGACCAATATACTAAATAGCTGAGCAATACACTACGAGCTGTGCAATACACTACGTGACTGTGTTATATACTACGTGGCTTTGCAATTACTACGTGCCTGTGCAATATACTACGTGGCTCTACAATATACTACGTGGCTATGTTATATACTACATGGCTCTGCTATATACTACGTGGCTGACCAATATACTACATACCTGTGCAATACACTACGTAGCTGTGCAATACACTACGTGACTGTGTTATATACTACGTGGCTGTGCAATATGCTACGTGCCTGTGCAATATACTATGTGGCTATGTTATATACTACGTGGCTCTGCTATATACTACGTGGCTGACCAATATACTACGTGCCTGTGCAATACACTAAGTAGCTGTGCAGTCCACTACGTAGCTATGTTATATACTACGTGGCTGTGTTATATACTACGTAGCTCTGCTATATACTACGTACGCTGTGTTACATACTACGTAGCTCTGTTATATACTACGTAGCTATGTTATATACTACGTCGGTTGTGTTATATACTACGTCACTGTGCAATATAGTATGTAGCCTGTGCTATATACTACCTACATATTCTAGAATACCCGATACGTTAGAATCGGGCCACCATCTAGTAGTAATAATAAGTCCCAAAAATGGAGTGAAAGACTGCAATAACAGATAGTAATATAATACTACTTACTGGATAAGTAATGGGAGGTCAAATGATCCGAGGTCAGGTCCAGGAATGGAGCATTACAACAGGGTGTAGTCAGAGACGAAATCCAATTCACTAGTCGGGTTCAGGAAAACCAAAAAGGCAAATATAGTTTATAGGGAACAGGCAAAAGAGAAGTCAGGTCACAAGGAAAGAGTTAAGTCCAGGAAGGTAATAAAGTCAGGCTGGGTCAGGCGCAGAGCACAGAGGGATCAGACTTACACAGGCAGCAGCAAGTGTACGACTGAGTGGAGATCATGACAACTATTATATTATAGTAGTTATATTCTTGAACATGGGGATAGAAATATAGTAGTTATATTGCTGTACATAAGGGATAGTATTATAGTAGCTACATTCTTGTGCATAGGGGCAGTATTATAGTAGTTATATTCTTGTACATAAGGGATAGTATTATAGTAGTTATATTCTTGCACACATGGGACAGTATTATAGTAGTTATATTCTTGTACATAGGGGATAGTATTATAGTAGTTTTATTCTTGTACATAGGGTCAGTATTATAGTAGTTATATTCTTGTAGATAGGGATAGTATTATAGTAGTTATTCTATAGAAGTGACTATGTTCATATGGTGCTCACTTAGGGTCATAATCTGGCCTTGTCTGGAGGTGGTTTGATAGGCCTCAAATCATTAGATTAGTTTTTATTGTTTTACTTTTACAGGCTCCTCTATGACTCGATTTTAAAAACAAAAAGTCGTGGCATTTATCGCCCGTCCACCGGAGCCTCACTGCTGTTGGCCGCCATACACACTTGTGACCAGGTGAGTGAGCACATTTTTGACAGTTACTATAAAATATCATTGGCCTACGCATACCTTTCCATGTGTTTTGTTAGGGTATTTTGATGTCCTAAAGGGATGTCTACAGTTCAGGACCTTCCTGGATTAATCAGGTCGTCTTATGAAATAGACTATAAACATAAGGATGAATGACCTCGGGGAGATCAAAACATCCAACACCGCGGAGACACCATCACGTGTTTCTCAATGCAGTGATCCAGAATAGGGTTGAGCGAAACGGATCGTTCATTTTCATAAGTCGCCGACTTTTGGTAAAGTCGGCGTCTCATGAAACCCGACCCGATCCCTGTGTGGGGTCGGCCATGCGGTACGCGATCTTGGCGCCAAAGTCGCGTTTCGTATGACGCCGCGTTTAGTGCCATTTTTACAGCCAATGAAGGAGCGTGGGCAGAGTGATGACATAGGGGTTAGGGCGTGCACGCCTATCATCATTTTCTCGCTTGTGCGCAGTAGCGATTTGGAATGTGTAAAACGAAATTTTCAGTGCTGGGACGGAGTGAGAGAGAGAGAGAGAGAGAGAGAGAGAGAGAGAGAAAATTAAAAAAATATCCCCATTGATGTGCATAGGGTTTCGTGTTCCGGTCGATCCTCGACTTTGCGCAGTAATCGGCCGATTTCGCCCGACTCGACTTTTCCAACAGTCGGGTTTCGTGAAACATGACTCGACCCTAAAAAAGTCAAGGTCGCTCAACCCTAATCCAGAACACTGCCCCCATCCCTAAAGGGAAATATGCAAATGCATGTAGAAAAGCTGCGGAGACACCATCACGTGTGCTTGCGTTGAGAAACACGTGATGGTGTCTCCGCAGCTTTTCTACATGTCTTATGAAATAGAACTGTCTCTCTGGAGGAGCAGGACCATCCATGTATGGCCACCAATTCCCTAACTTCTTTGTTTGATAAAATTGATACCAATAGGCTGATGCTGATACTACATTTTCACTGGGGATGCTTCACTGCCGTAAACCATCAGAGATGCTCATATTACCCCATGGGATGCTGACATTAACCGCATTTGCCCTAACTCACCCAAGTTGCTGCTATTAATCCCATCATAGCCCATCATTGTTGCTGGCATTAAATCCAACTTCCATAGACCACGGGAGGGTGTTAGCATTACCTCCTTCTATCCTGGACCTCCAGTGATGCTAACATTAACCCTATTTACTGTAGACCACAATAGGTGACAACAAAAAGTCCAAATGCTCTAGACCACCAGGGTTGCTAGCATTTAATCCAACTTCCTTAAACCACCAGGGAGGCTGCATTAACCACATCTGCCCTAGACCACCTGGGGATGCTGCCATTAGCCTACCTTCTATAGGCCTCCATAGTTATTGACATTAACACCATCTTCCCTAGACCACCAGTATTGCTGGAATTAAATCTAACTTTCCTAAAGCACCAGGGCTGCTGACATTAACTTCATCTGCCCTAGACCACCAGGGTTGCTGGATTTAAACCCAACCTCCCTAGATCACCAGTGAGGCTGGAATTTAACCCCATCTGCCCTAGACCACCAGATATTTTGGCAGTAACCTCATCTGTCATAGACTACCAAAGTAGCTGGCATTAAATCAATTTCCCTTGACCACAAGTGTTGCTGAGGTTAACCTGAACCATCAAGGATACTGATATTAACTGCTTCACAACATTAACCACCAAGTATGTTGGCAGCTTCATTACATCCTGAAAGTCCAGATACCAGCAGGGAAGCTAGCATGAACTGGCGTAGATTCACTGCATCTTAGATAAAAAAGAATACAAATTTAAAAAAATGATTTTCTTTTTGCAAAACCATGCTCTTGAAAAGACAACACCTTTTTAATCTGTCAGTATTTTGGAAGGTGGAAACTTTTATTACTTAGTTAATCATCATTAAAATAATTGTGGATGCTGTTACAACCTTCAAGACAAATATTAATGTGTGAGACGTCTAGAAGGAATCAGTGTTTGTCTAAAGAAGTGCAGAAAAAGAAGGAAGAAACCACAAGTTAACAATGTGGAGTACTTGTGCTAAGGAACAATAAGGTGACCCTATGTAAACAGTTGTGACATGATCGACACAGGTTGGAAATGTAACTGATAGATGCCAAGATTGATAATGCAAAAATAAAACAGGTGGTATCTGGGGGCGTGGCCTGGATCTTGAGCCGAGTGGACGTGCCTAGTACGAGCTCCCCGGATTCCTCTAATTAGGACCCAGATACCACACCGAATTCCCTCAAAATACCCCCCAAGACTGGAGACCATGGGTCCTCTCACCTTGTCCCACCTGTAAGCCGTGCCGGGGGAAGTCCTGTGGCGGGGAGACGCGGAGCAGCGCCCGAAGCCCCTAGCAGGAGAGACGCCATTGCTGCTTCCCTGTGAAGCTCCGGAGACGGACCTGCTGACCGCAGCGGAGGACGAAACTGCAGAGCTGGCGCCGGGACGTGAGGCAGGGAGGGAGACCGCGGCACAGCACGGAGAGGATCGGTGAGTGTGGGAGTGCCGGCGGTGCAGGGAGAGGACACGTGTTGCAGCGGCGGCCATTTTAACATAGGAGCCGCTGAGAGCCGGCCAGCTCGCGGTGCGAGCCATCTGCAGAGCACCCCTGCTGCCTATCTCCATCATCCCCTCACGTCCTATTGTTCCATACTGCGCTCACCTTACCTGGGTGGAGGACGTGGGGCTATTCCCGCCTGAGACCGAAGTGGCGTTGTCCTGACAACCCCTCTCCCCTCTTCTTTTGGTGCCAAACACAGGGGTTACACAGACAAGCAGGCTCATACCCATCAACAAAGCTGCTTCTACGGCCCTGCTCAGAGTTCATAGGGTCCCAAGCCATATCCCCCACGAAACTTGAAAATATAATAGGGGAGAGGTATTTGCTGATAAGAGAGCTGGCTGCCTGATGTGAACATACTTACCTCACTGATCCCCCCCAGCCACATATTAGCTATCAAGACTCACCAGGGTATATGGGCAAACCCAAAAAAAGATCTGATTTACCCCAGGATTCTGAGTCTCACTCTGGTGATGTGGATCGCTTCTTAAATTCAAACAGTCAACATAGGAGCACAAGATCTAAATCCTCTAATAAAATCTCAAGTGACAGCTCCTTCTTACGTGACTAGTCAGCTTCTCAGAGCTCCCCTGATAGAATGACTGATGAGGGAGAAGACAATAATGATTTTTCAGATGACGTAACTGTAAATGATCTTAGTAAATTTATTAGAACACTCCCCACCAAAAAAGATTTAGAAACCTTTGCATGTCGCATTGAAAACTCTTACAAAAAAGAGCTCCATGCCCTAAAATCAGAATTCACATCCCGAGTTGAGGACGTGTAGAAGTCTCAGGAAATCATTTTACAAGAACTACAAACTCATAGAGAGGTCATTACTAGTCACGCTCTGAGACTGGAGGAGTTTGCAACGGGAATGGAGGATTTCGAAAATCGTAATAGACGAAACAACATCAGAATACGTGGTCTTCCTGAATCTGTAAGTTCATCTGATCTAGATCCCATGGTACAAAAACTGTTCCTGGAATTGTTAAATGATGAGGAAGGAGGTTCCATAGAATTTGACCGTATACATAGATCTCTTGGACCAAAACCGTCGTCAGAATCAAGACCCAGGGATGTTATCTGCAGAGTACACTACTATAAAGTCAAAGAGGCCATCATGTTCGCCGCCAGGCAAAGAGGTACCATTAATTATTGTGGAACTCAGATCTTACTTTTCTCAGACCTATCTAGGTGCACTCTACAACTCAGGAGAGCGCTACGACCTTTATTATCCCTTCTCAAGGAAAGAGACATTACATACAGGTGGGGATTCCCGTTCCAGCTGATAGCCTTTAAAGGGGGGAAAACTGCCATTTTCCGTAATCTAGGGGATCTGGCTAACTTTCTGGGTACCTTTGAGCTGCCGATGACTGATCTCCCCGAATGGCCTCATTACCCCCAACTTCCAGATATCCCTCCTAGATGGCTGAAAACACAACGTACCAAGCAAAACAAGAAAACGGCTCTTCCCCGGTCGTAACATGAGATAAGCCTTTCTCTCTTTCGGCCTCCTCCTGTCTCGCAGCGTGTAATATTATACACACACTAATTTAAATATGTGACATTGAATTTTGCTGCGATTTGGTTTCCAATTAACTGTGTTCCGTCATGTGGAACACCTTTCTTTAGACCTCTGAATCCGGTACCTATTACCGGGATAATATAGAAAGATAGATGGTTTGCCTATTTGCCTTATTGTCTATATTGTTAAGTTTAAATCTGAATCGAGTCCGGACAAGACCGGACATTAGTTAACGGAGTTTGGTTTAACATTTTATTTTATTTGTTAGGTTGTGGGGGTGACAAACAGAGGCTGGTTCTCACCTTCGGCTTCTTCCCACCCCGTTTGTTGTACTTGGTGGTTTACCGCCAAATAATTACACCATGACTACTTACTGTAGGTGTTTACTCACCACACACTTAGCTTCTCTCTACTACTTCCAACTTTCTTGCTTTTCCCTTTTCTTTTCTTCACCCTCCTTCCTTCAACCCTCTGACCTACCCCCATCTCAATAACCACACAAAATTCTCTTCAGGTTCTGGTCCCGGTGTCCACACTACCAATCCATTGGAAGTTACACTAGTCATGACTGGAATTAAATTTTGCTCCCATAATGTTACAGGGTTGAATGTGCCCGAGAAAAGAAGACAGATCTTATACTCTAATCATAAAAAACATATATCAATTTTGATGTTCCAAGAGACACACTTTAAGACTGGGGTAACCCCTAACTGTACTTCCTATTATTACCCGAAATGGTTCCACAGCACCAATCCTTGCTCTAAGTCTAAAGGAGAGTGTATAGGCTTCCATAAATCCTTCCTACCCGAGATTCTTGACTCATTAATCGACAAGGAGGGAAGATATATTTTCTTGAAGGTGGCCTGGCGCTCACGTACACTTATCTTAGCAAACGTCTACTTCCCTAATCAAGTCCAGCAGAAATTTGGCTATATATGTAAACGACTTCTGGAGAAGTTTGCAGGTGCATTACCGATAGTTCTTGGAGGTGACTTTAACCTCCCAATGAACTCACTAGTTGATGTTTCTTCAGGCAGGACTTCTTACTCACCATCCTCCATCAAAAAAGTGAAGAAGCAGATATATGATTTACATCTGGTGGATGTGTGGAGGGTCCTCCGCCCGGGCACAAAAGACTATAGCTTCTATTCCCAAGTACACTCTACATACAGTAGAATTGACTATTTTTTTTATATCCCATTGTCTACTGGACCTAGAGGCGAGGGCGGACGTGGGGTCCTTGCTGTGGTCTGATCATGCGCCTATCTATTTTTCGATGCAATTGGACCCCTCTGCGAGATCTAGCTTCTCTTGGCGGTTAAACGATAGCCTATTACAGGATCAGATCTGTATATCAGAGGTGAAACGTTTGATTGAGGGTTTATGGCGGACAATATCGGTGACCCAACGTCCCCCCCATGCAGTGGGAGGCTCTGAAGAGCGTTTTACGGGGTGTGTTCATCTCACAGGGGGCCCGTCTTAAAAAAGAACGATTAGCAAATATCGCTGATCTCTCCTCCCAGATTCATAAACTTGAGATGCAACATAAACAGATCCTCTCCCTGCTTACTCTGTCAAGTTTATCCACGGCTAGACAGAAGCTACTTACTATCTTAGAAATCTCGCTGTTTTAGAGAAAGAATTAGAAGTCGTTTCTATCATCTAGGGAACAAAAGTGGCAAATTTCTAGCGAGAGCCTTACATCCAAGAGGCCCACAAACATTTATATCCCACATTAAAAATGCCAAGGGTAGGAAGGTTCACAGTCCCAAAGACATCTTATCTAGTTTCCATGATTATTATAAATCTCTCTATAACATAAATGGTCAATTTAGAGATCTTCCCACCCATTCCCTACAAGAGAAAATTAAATCTTATACCAGCAAAACAAACTACCCATGATCTCCGAAGAGATCTTGACTGATCTAGAGAATGACTTCTCATTAGAAGAGGTCTCTTCCATGGTTAAGGACTTAAAACTAGGTAAAAGTCCAGGCCCCGATGGTTACACAGCAGGCTTCTATAAGCAGTTCTCAGAACTACTATGCCCTCCATTCCTATCAGCGTGTAATTTTATTTCCTCAGGGGGTTCTTTTCTTCCACAAGCCCTGATTGCTCATATTACAGTCATTCCAAAGCCGGAAAAGGATCCGTCGCTCTGTAGCAATTACCGCCCTATCTCACTAATATAGACGTAAAAATCTATGCCAAAATTATCTCAAAGAGACCTAGTAGCCTCTTGCCTCACTTGATCAATCAGGATCAGGTAGGTTTTATTCCTGGAAGAGAGGCAAGGGATAACACCATTAGATCTATTTCTTTGATTGACAAAGCTAATAAGGGAGGTGATCCTTTATGTATTCTTGCGATCGATGCAGAAAAAGCATTTGATAGAGTGGGATGGAAATTCATGTGTCAAACGCTTGAGGGAATTGGATTGCAGGGGAAGGCGTTGTGGAGTATCAAGGCCCTCTATGAGTTTCCTTCTGCTCGGGTTAAGGTGAACGGCTTGCTGTCAGATCCTTTTCATATACGAAACGGTACGAGAGAGGGGTGTCCTTTGTCCCCCCTACTATATGTTTTGATCATGGAACACTTAGCAGTTGCAATTCGCAACAACCCATCTATAGCAGGGATGAGGATCCAATCAGAGGAACATAAATTGGCATTATTTGCTGATGACGTGCTTATGTATGTCACCTCTCCCATTACTAGCCTACCCAATATCCTAGCAGAATTGCACAGATTTGGCTCATTAAGTAATTTTAAAATCAATTCACATAAGTCCGAAATATTAAATATTTCATTATCACCCTCCCTAGTCTCCCAGCTGAGCTCCTCTTTCCCATTCAGATGGCGATCTGACTTACCTACTTGGGTATAAAACTACTGCCAAAATCACTACAATTATATGACGCCAACTATAAGATAGCCCTGAGCAGGGCGGCGCTTGACTTGGAGAGATGGAACAAATTACACCTATCATGGATGGGAAGAATTAATACTATCAAAATGGATCTACTTCCGCGCCTTCTTTACTTCTTCCAGACCATCCCTTTGTTCCTCCCAGCGTCTTTTTTCTCTAGACTCAAGACAGCAAGAACGAGATTTATTTGGTCCAGGAAACGTCCACGTCTGGCATACCATATCCTGAGCAGAACTAAACAAACCGGGGGGCTGAGTCTTCCAGACATCTCACTTTACAATTACGCATCTCTCGGAACACGTATTCTAGACCTATTCCATCACAAACTTAGTAAAAAATGGGTAGATTTAGAGATAAAGCTCTCAAAACATAATCCTATAGCACAAATTTGGAGGGAGAGAAATCTGGATGCTCAGCGGAACGAACTACCCTTTATTACAAGAAACCTAATTCTTTTTATTAAATATGGTAACCAAAAGCTTAATATTTCTTCCATACCAGATCCCTTAACCCCAATCTCCGATAATCCAGACTTCCCAGCAGGTCTAGATAAAGCCTATTTTCTACATAAACATTCTACATAAAAAGATAACTATCCAATAGTTTATGATTACATAGATCAGGCTTCAATAAAGCCCCTGCGAGCACTCTTTACTGAAACTTAATCCCCGCCAGGTTCATGGTTTTTCCATGAACAAATTAAAAGCTATCTTACTAAGTTGTCTGACCGGAATGACATCTTACCCCCTTCGAGTCTATGTGTCTGGGTGGGGGTCCTCTGACTCGCACGATATCACTATTATACAAAATATTTCAAGAGCACCAAATAACTTCACTTGATTCCCCCATGTTTTTTTTCAAGATGGGAAAGTGAAATGGGTAAACCACTAACACCAGAGGATCATTGTAAAAGTCTCCTCTTCACCCACAGATCTTCATTATGTTCAGATTATCAAGAAAGAGGTTATAAACTTTTGTCTAGGTGGTACAGATGTCCATCCAGTATCCACATTATGTTTCCCACTACCCCAGATACTTGCTGGAGGTATAAAGGGACATATTCAGACATCTGGTGGTCCTGTCCACCTATACATAATTTTTGGAGGAGTATCTTTGAACTTCACAATAAAATAACCCTCCTTGAAATGCAACCTACAATGGAACTGGCCTTACTATCCATATGTGATCTATCTATAGCCAAATTCAAGAGAGGTCTACTAAGACACTTCTTAACAGCCGCACGCAATTTAATCCCACGCTATTGGAAGCAATCAAATTCTCCTTCGCGTGCTGATTTCATAGCAGAACTTTACCGCATTTTTAGAATGGAGCAACTGATTGGTCAGGATACCGGAACGTCAGATAAAGTATTTAATGTTTGGTCTTCTTGGATCGCCTTTAGAGAGACCGAGGAGTTGAATAAGTGGTTACGTTAAAAGGCATAACTGGAGCACCTAAAATTCATACAATTCAGTTTCCTTGGAAACGGGATATAAAATACACTACCATAAAAGGATTGCTTAAGTTCACTTGGACCAGAAACCGGATCCCTACTCCCCGCTCATTAACCCCTCTTCCCTCATCCTCTCCCATCCCGTCCCTCCCACCCCCCTCCTTTTTTTTTCCCCTCTCTCTTTTCTCCTTTTCTTTTCTCCCTTCTCTTATGCTTTTTCTTCTCTCTTCATAGCCTAGGTTACTTCTAGATTTCTTTTGGTTGAAAATTGCTATAGAGAGCCTAGACATCATCACTCCCAAATATTATAAATGAATAATATTTTAGAGTTCGACGAAAACAGAACAACGGGAGTTCAAGACATGTAATATCTGTAAACTTTTATTGTGAAAACTAATAGATTTATAATGTAGCCAAAAGTAGTTTTCCCACAAGATTGACATCATAATGATCAGTCTACATTACCTTGACTCTCTTATAAAGAGACAGTTACAATTGTATTTTCATGTTGTTAGAGAGACAAATGTTGCTTATATATAAAGCTATTTAATCATTATGATTATCTCACATTTTTGAATGTGTTTGTGAATGTAAATTGCTACTTTGACTTCCATGTATCTTTATTTGCAACTTAATAAACTTGTTTTACACAAAAACAGGTGGTATCTAAAATCTCGAGAGGACTGCCACCATTTTTATGGTCTTATGATGCCTAACCAGAGCCTGGGCTCTACAGATCATAATTTTCACCATACACTGCAATATTTAAGTGTTTCAGTATATAGTACAAGTGATCAAATGATATCAGGATGAAAAAAGACTAAAGAAAGAAAGAATAAAAGTTTTAAAAGATATAAAAATACCAAATGTAAAGCCCTTCTCTTTCCAATATAATAATAAATTAAAACAATAAAAAGTAGACATACAGAGGCTTGCGAAAGTATTCCCCCCCCAGGCATTTTTCATGTTTTGCTACCAGAGAACCTGAAATGTCACTGTTTTTTGGAGGGTTTGCATCAGTTCATGTTAAGAACATGCCTACAACCAGGGCCGTATTTGCCACTAGGCACTCGAGGGCACATGCCTAGGGCGGGGACAATGCAGGGGGCAGCACCTGAGCAAGTTTAAAAAAAAATAAAAAAATATATATATATTTTTTTAAAAGTCTGGGGTTGCCCCGCCCACCCACCTCAGTCCCGGCTGCTGCGGGGGGAGGGGGTCTCGGGCGCAGGGCCGCCATCAGGGCATTACAGCCCTGACTACTGTGTGGGGCAGAAATGGGTGCTGTACCTTTAAGCAGCAGCAGGCCCAAGTGTATCACGGTCCTGATGCGGGTCATGTGACACGCTGCGCGCTCTTCTTAATGTAGGAGCACTGGAGCAGACTGGAGGTGTGAGAGCCCTCAGGGATACTCCGCAGGTGATGGCACAGACAGTAAGGAGTTAACTGCTGTCAGCCCGAGGATTTCCTGTCTCCTCGGGTAACAAGGAACCTTTCTGTGTCATCTGCGGGGGAAGTGTTTCAGTGCTGCACTTCTTGTGCTCTGCCAGTACTGTCCCTCATGTGGTGAGAAGGTGACTGGGGAGTTTGTACAGGGAGCATCAGGGGGGTCTGGTGATATTGGGGGTCTCACCTCTGTGCTTGTCTGCCCCCTCAGATGTTGCCTGTCAGAGGGGGACCCTGCTAAGGTCCACGGCTTCTGTCTGCAGGTAAGAGCCCTTCCGTCCTGTCTCAGCTGCTGTGGCACTATAAGTCTGAGCATGCATATACAGGGGAGACACAGATTGTGGTGATTTACACGTTTCAAGCTGGAAGACCTTTTGCTTTTTTGTAGAGAAGCAGGACATGTTTGTGGGAGAAGATACTGAAGTCGGCGGTGAGCAGAGAGAGAAGGCGGGCAGTGTGTGAGGACTCAGAGGAAGCTGCAGAGAGGAGTGAGGTGAGAGAGGAGACTGGAGTCTGCTGATGTGAGTGAGGAGAGGGGAGGCTGGTAAGGGGAGGAGATGAGAGGCTGGTAAGGAGAGGAGATGAGAGGCTGGTGGGGGAGGCTGCTGAGGAGAGGAAAGGCTGGTAAGGAGAGTAGAGGCTGCTGAGGAGAGGAGAGGCTGGTGAGAGGAGAGGCTGGTAAGGAGAGGAGAGGCTGGTGAGAGGAGAGGCTGGTAAGGAGAGGATATGAGAGGCTGGAAAGGAGAGGAGATGAGAGGCTGGAAAGGAGAGGAGATGAGAGGCTGGAAAGGAGAGAAGATGAGAGGCTGGAGAGGAGACGAGAGGCTGGAAAGGAGAGGAGATGAGAGGCTGGTGAGGAGATGAGAGGCTGGTAAGGAGATGAGAGGCTGTTAAGGAGAGGAGATGAGAGGCTGGTGTGGGGAGGCTGCTGAGGAGAGGAGAGGCTGGTAAGGAGAGGAGAGGCTGGTAAGGAGAGGAGATGAGAGGCTGGTGTGGGGAGGCTGCTGAGGAGAGGAGAGGCTGGAAAGGAGAGGAGAGGCTGGAGAGGAGAGGCTGGAGAGGAGAGGCTGGAAAGGAGAGGAGAGGCTGGAAAGGAGAGGAGAGGCTGGAAAGGAGAGGAGATGAGAGGCTGGAAAGGAGATGAGAGGCTGGAAAGGAGATGAGAGGCTGGAAAGGAGATGAGAGGCTGGAGAGGAGATGAGAGGCTGGTGTGGGGAGGAGATGAGAGGTTGGTGTGGGGAGGCTGCTGAGGAGAGGAGATGAGAGGCTGGTAAGGAGATGAGAGGCTGGAAAGGAGATGAGAGGCTGGAGAGGAGATGAGAGGCTGGAGAGGAGATGAGAGGCTGGAGAGGAGATGAGAGGCTGGAGAGGAGATGAGAGGCTGGAGAGGAGATGAGAGGCTGGAAAGGAGAGGAGATGAGAGGCTGGAAAGGAGAGGAGATGAGAGGTTGGAAAGGAGAGGAGATGAGAGGCTGGAAAGGAGAGGAGATGAGAGGCTGGTAAGTAGAGATGAGAGGCTGGTAAGGAGAGGAGATGAGAGGCTGGAAAGGAGAGGAGATGAGAGGCTGGGGAGGAGATGAGAGGCTGGTGAGGGGAGGCTGCTGAGGGGAGGAGATGAGAGGCTGGAGAGGGGAGGCTGCTGAGGAGATGAGAGGCTGGTCTCATGCTGTATATGGGGAGGCTGTGTGGGGCTCATGCAGTATATAGGAAGGCTGTGTGGGGCTCATGCTGTATATAGGGAGGCAGTGCGGGGCTCATGCTGTATATGGGGAGGCTGTGGGGCTCATGCTGTATATAGGGAGGCTGTGTGGGGCTCATGCTGTATATAGGGAGGCTGTGTGGGGCTCATGCTGCATATATGGAGGCTGTGTGGGGCTCATGCAGTATATATAGGGAGTCTGTGTGGGGCTCATGCTGTATATATAGGGAGGCTGTGTGGGGCTCATCCTGTATATAGGGAGGCTGTGTGGGGCTCATCCTGTACATGGGGAGGCTGTGTGTGGCTCATGCAGTGTATATGGGGAGGCTGTGCGGGGCTCATGCCATATATAGGGAGGCTGTGTGGGGCTCATGCAGTATATAGGGAGGCTGGCTGTGTGGGGCTCATGCTGTATATAAGGGGCTGTGGGGGGTTTAAAGATCTATAGGTGGTGTCAGCATACTTAATTTTGCTCAATATTAAGTGGTACAATTAATATTAATTAATATTAAGTAGAATTATTTTCATGCTATTGGTTCGGCCTCCACAACAGTCATGGTCTTTCATCTGGCCCCTCGGGAAAATAAATTGCTCACCCCTGATCTAGAGACATGGAGTGAGAAGCCCACAGACGATAGCAACAGATTAGTCCGTTCTCTCACTAAATTACCCATCCAGCTCTTCACACTATTCTCTCTGAAACGTCCGAGCATTGCAGAGATAAACGTCCCTGTTTGCAGTCTGACTGATGCTGCCCGTGGTGTTGGTAGTATGAATCGACTGACAGGTTGCCCTTAAAAATCTGTCAGCCAAACCGTGCAACCATGGCAGAATCAACTGACCATGTACAGTGTATGAGATCCACCAGATTCTCACATGACAACTAATGGAAAGGTTTGCTAAGGCGACTTTCACATCAGCGATTTTCACCGTTCGCGGCAGACACTGCAGTTTTTCCGCATCTGTCGCGTAACATATCACTTACGGGCCGGCAACTCTGCGTTCGGCCTCATTCATTCCCTATGGGACTTGCGGACATGTGCGGCACTTGAGGCGAGACAAAAAAAAAACACTGCTAGCAGCATTTTTTTTTCCTGTTGCTGCAAGTACCGCATTTGCCGGATCTCAGCAAAACCGTAAGTGCTGCAAGTCCCATAGGGAATGAATGAGGCCGAACACAGTGTTGCCATAAGTGATCTGTTACGGATGCGGAAAAAGTGCAGGATCTGCCGCAAATGTCAAAAATCGCTGATGTGAAAGTAGCCTAAGTCACTGCCGATAGTGTCTGCATTAGTCATACTCGCCAATGGGGGAGGCAGCACGAAAAGTGCCTAGGGCAGCAGAAACTCTAAATACGGCCCTGCCTACAACTGTGAACTGTGAACATTTGGTTTTCTTTTCTTTTGTGAAGCAAACACCAAATAGGACAAAATAACAGAAAACTTCAGTGTGCATAACTATTCACCCCCCTAAAGTCAGGACTTTGTAGAGCCTCCTTTTGCAGCAATTACAGCTACAAATTGCTTTGGATAAGTCTCTATGAGCTGTCCACATCTTATCACTGGAATTTGTGCCCATTCCCAAGGCAAATCTGCTCCAGCTCCTTCATGTTAGATGGTTTCCTCTGGTGAGCAGCAATCTTCAAGTCTGACCACAGATTCTCAATTGGATTAAGGTCTGACTTTGACCAAGCCACTCCAAAACATTTACACGTTTCCCCTGAAACCCCTTGAGTGTTGCTTTAGCAGTATGCTTTGGCTCATTGTCTTGTCAGAAGGCGATCCTCCGTCCCACTATCAAATCAATGAAAGACAGACAGGATTGGCTGAAGAATATCCCTGTATTCCATCTATCTTCCCCTCATCTTGGACCATTTTGCCTGATACTGATACTGCCATCACCATGTTTCACTGTGGAGATGGTGTTCTTGGGTACACCATCTGCTTGATGTCATCTGACAATACAAAGGTGACATCAACCCCACAAATATGAACCCCACTTGCCACCATTACAGGGCAAGTGGGAAGAGACGGGCAAAGCACCAGAATTGGCGCATCTAATAGATGTGCCTTTCCTGGGTAGCTGCGGACTGCTATTTTTAGGCTGGGGGCAATATCCATGGCCCCTTACCAGCCTGAGAATACCAGCCCCCAGCTGTCTGCTTTAGCAAGGTTGGTTGTCAAAAATGGGGGAACCCACACACCATTTTTTAAATTATTTAAATGATTAAAAAAACAGCGTGGGGAATTCTCTATTCTTGATAACTAGCCTTGCTGAAGCTGACAGCTGGGGGTTGCAGTCCCCAGCTATGAGTTTTGCCTGGTTGGTTAGCGAAAATACTGGGGTACCCACGCCGTTTTTAAAAAAAATTTATTTACAGCGCAGCAGCGGCTGATGAACACTTCCATCCGCAGCACCTGCTCTCACTGTAATTAGTGGTAGCAGATGTCGGATGATGGGATCAGTAGTCCCATCAGATGACACCAGTGTCCGGAGGTAAACTGTATACCTCCGATCTTTTGACAGAGTAGGAACTGCGGCTCTCTGACCAGCAGGGATGATTTCACCTCTGATCAGAAACGGTGTTTGCCTTGTTGTCAAGCACATGACAGTGTGACAAACACCCGGTTTTCGGGCAGCCGAACCTGAACAGTAACACAAACTTCCATGTTTGGTGTCCATGCCCGGTGTCCATGCCTGAATAGTAGGTGTTCGGTACGGACACCGAACTTTACTGTTCGGGTTGAGCTGTGTTGGTTTGGCCCCAGACATAGCATTTCTTGGTGACCAAAACGTTTAATTTTGGTCTCATCTGACCACAGTACCTCCCTCATACATTTGTGGAGTCTCCCATGTTTTTTGGCAAATTCAAAACGAGCCTTACAATTTTTGTGTGTAAGTAAAGGCTTTTTTTTATACTCACGCTTCCATAAAGGCCACCTTTATGGAACATACGGTGTATTGTGGTCGTATGAAATACTAGGTGAAATGCCTATATTAAGGGTCACCAATGTAACTCAAGAAGAAGTGTGAAACCGGCTAAAAAAGATTAAAATAGATAAATCTCCGAGTCCGGATGGCATATACCCACGACTACTAAGAGAACTAAGTAATGTAATAGACAAACTATTATTTCTTATACAAGTATTTAGGGACTCTATAGCGACGGGGTCTGTTCCGCAGGACTGGCGCATAGCAAATGTGGTGCCAATATTCAAAAAGGGCTCTAAAAGTAAACCTGGAAATTATAGGCCATTAAGTCTAACCTCTATTGTTGGTAAAATATTTGAAGGGTTTCTGAGGGATGTTATTCTGCATTATCTCAATGAAAATAAGTGTTTAACTCCATATCAGCATGGGTTTATGAGGAATCGCTCCTGTCAAACCAATCTAATCAGTTTTTATGAAGAGGTAAGCTATAGACTGGACCGAGGTGAGTCATTGGACGTGGTATGTCTTGATTTTTCCAAAGTGTTTGATACCATTCCACACAAGAGGTTGGTACACAAAATAAGAATGATGGGTCTGGGGGGAAATGTATGTAAATGGGTAAGTAACTGGCTTAGTGATAGAAAGCAGAGGGTGGTTATAAATGGTATACTCTCTAACTGGGTCGCTGTGACCAGAGAGGTACCGCAGGGGTCGGTGTTGGGACCTATTCTCTTCAACATATTTATTAACGATCTGGTAGAAGGTTTACACAGTAAAATATTGATATTTGCAGATGATACAAAACTATGTAAAGTAGTCAATACAAGAGAAGATAGTATTCTGCTACAGATGGATCTGGATAAGTTGGAAACTTGGGCCAAAAGGTGTCAGATGCGGTTTAACAATGATAAATGTAAGGTTGTACTCATGGGAAGAAGGAATCAATATCACCATTACACACTGAACTGGAAACCACTGGGTAAATCTGACATGGAGAAGAACTTGGGGATCCTAGTTAATGATAAACTTTACTGGAGCAGCCAGTGCCAGGCAGCGGTTGCCAAGGCATACAGGATCATGGGGTGCATTAAAAAAGGTCTGGATACACATGATGAGAGCATTATACTGCCTCTGTATAAATCCCTGGTTAGACCGCACATGGAGTACTGTGTGCAGTTTTGGGCACCAGTGCTCAGGATCGATATAATGGAACTAGAGCGAGTACAAAGGAGGGCAACAAAATTTATAAAGGGGATGGGGGAACTACAATACCCAGTGAGATTAGCAAAATTAGGATTATTTAGTCTAGAAAAAAAGACGATTGAGGGGCAATCTAATAACCATATAAGGGGACAATACAAATATCTCTCCGAGGATCTGTTTATAATAAGGAAGATGAAAGTCACAAGGGGGCGTTATCTGAGTCTGGAGGAGAAGATTTTCCACCCACATAGATGATAATTCTTAACTGTTACGGCAGTGAGAATCTGGAATTCCTTGCCTGATGAGGTGGTGATGGCGAACTCAGTCGAGGGGATCAAGAGAGGCCTGGATGTCTTCCTGGAGCGTAACAATATTGTATCTTACAGTCATTAGGTTCTTTAGAAGGACTTATTCTGAAGGAATATAGGCTGCACTGCATGGACAAATGTATTTTTTCGGCCTTGCTAACTATGGCGAGATATGCCAGTATGCTTGGGAACTATGCAGCTCCTTCAGGGTTACCTTTGCTCTCTGTGCTGCCTCTCTGATTAATGCCCTTCTTGCTCGGGCTGAGGGTTTTGGTGGGTGGCCCTTTCAGGTTTGTTGTGTGGTACCTCGTTCTTTCCATTTGATGGTAATGGATTTGATGGTGCCCCGGGGGATCATCAGAGATTGGAATTTTTTTTTTTTTATAACCCAACCCTGACTTGTACTTTTCACCAATTTTATGCCTGACTTGTTTGGAGATCTTGAAGCGCCCACTGGAGCCGTGGGGTACTCGGGCTGGGTCGGACAGATCTTCAGGGGAGTTGTCACGGCAGCAGTGACCTGGTCCATTGCCCTGGGCATCCAATAAAAATGATGAGGGAAAGTTTGTAGGGGATTTAACGTGATGCCACCTGTGGTGTTCGGCAATGGATGGCCGATGCTGCTTAAGGAGACCGCTGGGGACGATGGTGATGCAGTTGGGATGGTTCTGCACCTCACAGGTGCAGCAGGGCCCCAGGGTAGACGTTGGGGTGCAGGACTGAGGGTGCGGGAAATAACTGGAGGACACAAGGACTGCAATTTCCTTTACCTTTACTTGTTAGTTGCTGGCACAGTCCTGGGCATAGGTAACAGGTGATGATGGGGTCCGGGCAGCTTGGAAGCAACTTAGGATCCACCTAGCCAGGTGGGTTTGGAGGCCTTCCTTATGTGCTATTCTGTTAGGTCCTTGCTGCTTTAAGCTCTACTAAAGTCCCTCTCACTGTCTGACAGTTAGCATCAAACATTTTCCACATGGCAGGCCGCTTTAGCCTATTCCAGGTGTCACTCCTTGATGGCGGCTCTGGGCTCTGATATGCTGCTGGGCCGCTGGGTGTTAGATGGGCCTGGAGACCTCCAGTCTCCTGTCCTCGGGATTTAGCTGCCCGGACTTCTGTACTGGTGCAACCACGGTCCTAACAGGCGCTCCAATCTTCTTGGTCTTCATGGTCTTGTTTGGTTAGTGGTGCCTCCTGCTTAATCATGTTGCAGCCTCTGTGGCCTTTCAGATAAAGTAAGTCATGAGACACTTAGATTGCACACAGGTGGACTTCCTTTGATTAAGCATGTGACTTATGAAGAAATAAAAGCATCAAAAAATTGGCTGCGGGGTGCCACAGTTCTCCTGCTAGTTGCCCTAAACAGAGGTGTAGACATTGAGGTTGCAGGGGCCGTCGTCAAGTCATGGCACTACACCCTATCATTATGCCTTTCTTTTTTTCAATTCACCATTTAATTTGTAATCGTAGATCCTACAAATAGTTCCTCATTAGTGCATCAAGATTAACCCCGCCTCTTTTTTCCCGCCAGGTCAGCGCTTATGGATTCATGACGCCAAGCTACGAGAAATATTCAGACCACTACTTTGACACCACCTACCACAAGGTCGTTTTCTATTCCAACCACAGTTTCCTTAAGGAGATGATGCTCTGGCAGAAGCTGCACGATGCCGGGGTGATAAAGCTGTATATGAGGGGCTAAGGTGTGAGGCATCACACCCAGTCACATGAATCAAAATGGCCACCTCAGTACAAGAGTAAGGAGGCCACCACCCTCCTTTATGCACTGGTGGGATAGGACATTAGCGGTACCAACCGTGTGACGGGCTCTCATTAGAACCTGCCTTTAAAGGTTAGGCTGGGCCTTCAGCTAGGACCAACATGCCGCTCCCAGCAGACTAAATGAAGAGTCCTTTGTTTTTATTTAATTTCCTAAATCCAAAAGTTGAAAAGCTTTCTCCATAAATTAGAATAAATTATTAGCAAATAAGTCCCCGTCACCACAGCTTCCCCAGACCCCAGACCATCATCTCCGTCCAATTATATAGCACAAATCGTTTAATCGAGAAAGGATCTTATAAACATCTGGACTTTAATATTCCACAAAAGTTGATGATCGAGTTTCCAATAATCCAGAACGGTATATAATCTGGGTCAAAACTATAATATTGTTTGAACAAGGAGTAGAAGATCTGAGCAGAGAGAACTGACGAGGAAATTCTGGATTAGAATTCAGTTGATCACCAAAGGGAATGTATCGCCATTTTATATTAATAATTATTGATTATGCATTCAATTATTTTTCTAACAAAATTGAATGTTATGTTTTAATATTTATTTCTTGGTACATTTTTTCTGAAGCTGCTGGAGGGCTGTCATTTTTTTATTTGCTGGTGTCTGAACACAACGCTTAAAGACCTCAAATATGACAGCTTCAGGATGTATAGGAGATGTAATTGGTGTCCGACCACATTTTATACTGTGGCTGTGTAAGGGTGGGCCAGGCAGGTAGTCATGGCTGAGGATTTCTGCTCCATCACAGTCTTCTGCTCCATCACACCCTGGCCTCCTCTCACATACACTCCAAGACTCCCAGTCAACATACCTGCCGCTCCTTTAGTAAGTGTACTCCTTCAGAGTCTCCTCTCTTCTTCAGGGGACGCTCTTTAGTCGATTTCACACAGAGACACACTCCATTGCAACTTTCAACTGAACAACTTTACTGACTTCAGGACACAGCACATCTATTTTTGTTACAGCATTAATACCATGTTCTAAGCAGTACACGTTTTCCTCTTTCCCTGCACTATTCTTCCTGTCACACACCACGTACCTGGGTCGCACCGTACCGCACGGTTTCTCAGAGACTTCTCTGTTCAGCTATATCACTGTCAGGCATCCTGTAATCTGTTTCGCCCCAGACACAAGCCCTTCAGCCCCCGGAAATCAGCTGCAAACAGGTGAGAGACCTGCCCTTCTGTCTTGGCTTTTTCTTTAGCCTCTGTTCAAATGCTATATTCATTATCAACCAAACCAAAAACAAGAAATTGAAGACACGCTGTAGTGTCATTATATTGGATAAAAAAACTGACACTCTATAGAAACATACAACCTATACTAGACATGGAGTGCAAAGTCCGAATATGTAAAAAAGTATATCAATTTTTATTACAAATTAACAAGTAATGACTCACATATAATAAGAAAAAGGTGATGGGAAAAAGTGGCGCACAGTGTCAACAAAATTCCACTGCACAAATCCATACATAGCATATCAGGCATGGGGTAAAAGCCAGAAAAACAATATACATAACCGGTAATTGTATATAACAGTATACATAATGCATATTGATCCACTACCACTGATCAGAGAAACAGAGTTAAATGCAATACACTGGGAAGTATCCACATCGTAACAAATTTATATTATCACATGTTATAACTAAGAAAAAGGACAACAAAACCCAGAGAAATCCATAGCATCAAATCAGATCATGGTAGTGATAGTTAGCCAAATAGGGGCATCACACCCATTGTAACCTGTGTATGGACGTGCCAATGGAAGCAGCCCCAACGCGTGTTTTGCGTGGGCTTCCTCGGGGGGGCTGTCTCTGTTCAAATGCTGCTGTATCCTATTGCTGTGGATGGCCTGGCTCTTGCCTAAATGGTTACGTGGTCACTGCTATTGCTGCTGTCAATGCTGCAATTTTCCTCACTGACCCTGGATAGCTGGGCTTGTTCTTAAACTTTACGGGGCCCTTCTTCTCTCTCGGCTGGCCTTCCTGGCCCTGATGCTGCCTGACTGGACCTTGGACTTCTGTAGAGCTGACTGCCCTGACAGGGCGCTCCCGCCCAACTGATTCAAATTTCCTGATGTTTCCCAGATTAACTGCCATTAGCTCCTCCCACTTAACTATTTACAAGCTGAATTACTCTGCACCTCCATCTAGTGGCCAAACCAGGGTACTAGGCTTTCCCTATAACTATAACAGTAATCATACATAGCAACGGGTACCATAAATATGCACAACATGAATTATTTACAATAGCATAACAAGGAAGGCAAACATTCATATTCACGGACACCTCCTTGTGCCCCTTACAGCTGCCTAAGCTGAAAACTGTCGCCCCATGTGCTGTCCAGTCCACAGCTGCTGGCGGAGCCTGGTGACATTTTGTTGTAGTGCAGAGCGGTTCCCTTAGCTACAATTTCCCACTCTCACCGATCACAGTGTTCTGCAGCAAGCGGTGATAGGAGGTACAGGGCAGTGGTGGTGAGCACAGGTCGGCAGACTGTTGTTGTACTACTAATCCCAGGCTACCGAGCTGTTCTCAACGCATCAAGTGTCATACAGTCTACTGAGCCATGTATCTAATCCCATCATGTGTGATACACTCCGTTTATTCAATCTAATCCTGAGTTTTACACTATATATCTAATCCAATCCTGTGTGATACAGTCCTCTGAGCTCTACATCTATCCATGTTATGCGTCATAGTCTGCTGAGCCATGCATCTAATTCCATATTGTGAAACAGTCTGCTGAGCCATGCATCTAATCCCTTCCTGTTGTACACTTTGTGTATCTAATCTCTTCCTGAGTTTTACACAATGCATCTAATCCAATGCTGTGTGATACAGTCCACTGAGCCGTAATCTAACCCCATCCTGTGTGATACACTCCGTTTATCTAATATCATGTGTTTTACACTCTGTGTATCTAATCCAATCCTGTGTGATACACTCTGATGACTCGTATAGCCAACTGTTGTGAAATTGGATTCTGGGCTCCCCCGGTGGCCACTTGTGGAATTTAACTTGTGTGCATCATCCCCTCTGTTCACCTGCTCCTATCAGGATGTGGGAGTCGCTATATAACCTTGCTCCTCTGTCAGTTTCATGCCGGTCAACAATGTAATCAGTAGCCTTTCTGTGCATGTTCCTGCTACTAGACAACTCCCAGCTAAGTTGGACTTTTGTCCTTGTGTGTTTTTGCATTTTGTTCCTGTTCACAGCTGCTGTTTCGTTACTGTGTCTGGAAAGCTCTTGTGAGCGGAAATTGCCACTCTGGTGTTATGAGTTAATGCTAGAGTCTTAAAGTAATTTCTGGATGGTGTTTTGATAGGATTTTCTGCTGACCATGAAAGTGCCCTTTCTGTCTTCATGCTATCTAGTAAGCGGACCTCGATTTTGCTAAACCTATTTTCATACTACGTTTGTCATTTCATCTAAAATCACCGCCAATATATGTGGGGGCCTCTGTCTGCCTTTTGGGAAAATTTCTCTAGAGGTGAGCCAGGACTGTCTTTTCCTCTGCTAGGATTAGGTAGTTCTCCGGCTGGCGCTGGGCATCTAGGGATAAAAAAACGTAGGCATGCTACCCGGCCACTTCTAGTTGTGCGGCAGGTTTAGTTCATGGTCAGTATAGTTTCCATCTTCCAAGAGCTAGTTCTCATATATGCTGGGCTATGTTCTCTCGCCATTGAGAATCATGACAGTTTGACCGGCCCAAAAAAGGGTTAAATTACTGGCTAGAAAGGAGAGAAAAAAGAAGTCTGCTACAATTTTTTTTTTTTTTCCCTCTAGTTCTGAGTGTGCTCTTAATTGAATCACTTGCTAGTCTGCCTATACTGCAGCCTTCCTCTCTTCCTCTCCTTCTAATCCTTGAATGGCTCTGTGTTCACCTGTTTCAAATGGATCTTCAGAGTGTAGCTACAGGTTTGAATAATCTCGCCACAAAGGTACAAAATTTGCAAGATTTTGTTGTTCATGCACCTATGTCTGAGCCTAGAATTCCTTTGCCTGAATTCTTCTCGGGGAATAGATCTCACTTTCAAAATTTTAAAAATAATTGCAAATTGTTTTTGTCCCTGAAGTCTCGCTCTGCCGGAGACCCTGCACAGCAGGTCAGGATTGTAATTTCCTTGCTCCGGGGCGACCCTCAAGACTGGGCTTTTGCATTGGCACCAGGGGATCCTGCGTTGCTCAATGTGGATGCGTTTTTTCTGGCCTTGGGGTTGCTTTATGAGGAACCTCATTTAGAGCTTCAGGCGGAAAAGGCCTTGATGTCCTTGTCTCAGGGGCAAGATGAAGCTGAAATATACTGCCAAAAATTCCGCAAATGGTCTGTGCTTACTCAGTGGAATGAGTGCGCCCTGGCGGCGATTTTCAGAGAAGGTCTCTCTGATGCCATTAAGGATGTTATGGTGGGGTTCCCTGTGCCTGCGAGTCTGAATGAGTCCATGACGATGGCTATTCAGATCGATAGGCGTCTGCGGGAGCGCAAACCTGTGCACCATTTGGCGGTGTCTACTGAGAAAACGCCAGAAAATATGCAATGTGATAGAATTCTGTCCAGAAGCGAGCGGCAGAATTTTAGACGAAAAAATGGGTTGTGCTTCTATTGTGGTGATTCAACTCATGTTATATCAGCATGCTTTAAGCGTACTAAGAAGCCTGACAAGTCTGTTTCAATTAGCACTTTACAGTCTAAGTTTATTCTATCTGTGACCCTGATTTGTTCTTTGTCATCTATTACCGCGGACGCCTATGTCGACTCTGGCGCTGCTTTGAGTCTTATGGATTGGTCCTTTGCCAAACGCTGTGGGTATGATTTGGAGCCATTGGAGGCTCCGATACCTCTGAAAGGGATTGACTCCACCCCATTGGCTAGTAATAAACCACAATACTGGACACAAGTGACTATGCGTGTTAATCCGGATCACCAGGAGGTTATTCGCTTTCTGGTGCTGTATAATCTACATGATGTTTTGGTGCTGGGATTGCCATGGCTGCAATCTCATAACCCAGTCCTCGACTGGAGAGCTATGTCTGTGTTAAGCTGGGGATGTAAAGGAACTCATGGGGACGTACCTTTGGTTTCCATTTCATCATCTATTCCCTCTGAGATTCCTGAATTCTTGTCTGACTTTCGTGACGTTTTTGAAGAACCCAAGGTTGGTTCACTACCTCCGCACCGGGAGTGCGATTGTGCCATAGACTTGATCCCGGGTAGTAAATACCCTAAGGGTCGTTTATTTAATCTGTCTGTGCCTGAACACGCTGCTATGCGAGAATATATAAAGGAGTCCTTGGAAAAGGGACATATTCGTCCTTCGTCATCTCCCTTAGGAGCCGGTTTTTTCTTTGTGTCTAAGAAAGACGGCTCTTTGAGGCCGTGTATTGATTATCGACTTTTGAATAAAATCACGGTTAAATATCAATATCCGTTACCACTGCTTACTGATTTGTTTGCTCGTATAAAGGGGGCCAAGTGGTTCTCTAAGATTGATCTCCGTGGGGCGTATAATTTGGTGCGAATCAAGCAGGGGGATGAGTGGAAAACCGCATTTAATACGCCCGAGGGCCATTTTGAGTATTTGGTGATGCCTTTTGGTCTTTCAAATGCCCCTTCAGTCTTCCAGTCCTTTATGCATGACATTTTCCGCGATTATTTGGATAAATTTATGATTGTGTATCTGGATGATATTCTGATTTTTTCGGATGACTGGGACTCTCATGTCCAGCAGGTCAGGAGGGTTTTTCAGGTTTTGCGGTCTAATTCCTTGTGTGTGAAGGGTTCTAAGTGTGTTTTTGGGGTTCAGAAGATTTCCTTCTTGGGATACATTTTTTCCCCCTCTTCCATCGAGATGGATCCTGTCAAGGTTCAGGCTATTGGTGATTGGACGCAACCCTCTTCTCTTAAGAGTCTTCAGAAATTTTTGGGCTTTGCTAACTTTTATCGTCGATTTATTGCTGGTTTTTCTGATGTTGTAAAACCATTGACTGATTTGACTAAGAAGGGTGCTGATGTTGCTGATTGGTCCCCTGATGCTGTGGAGGCCTTTCGGGAGCTCAAGCGCCGCTTTTCTTCCGCCCCAGTGTTGCGTCAGCCTGATGTTGCTCTTCCTTTTCAGGTTGAGGTCGACGCTTCTGAAATCGGAGCTGGGGCGGTGTTGTCGCAGAGAAGTTCCGACTGCTCCGTGATGAGACCTTGTGCTTTTTTTTCCCGTAAATTTTCGCCCGCCGAGCGGAATTATGATATTGGGAATCGGGAGCTTTTGGCCATGAAGTGGGCTTTTGAGGAGTGGCGTCACTGGCTTGAGGGGGCCAGACATCAGGTGGTGGTATTGACTGACCACAAAAATTTAATTTACCTTGAGTCTGCCAGGCGCCTGAATCCTAGACAAGCGCGCTGGTCGTTGTTTTTCTCTCGGTTTAATTTTGTGGTGTCTTACCTACCGGGTTCTAAGAATGTTAAGGCGGATGCCCTTTCTAGGAGTTTTGAGCCTGACTCCCCTGGTAATTCTGAGCCCACAGGTATCCTTAAAGATGGAGTGATATTGTCTGCCATTTCTCCAGACCTGCGGCGGGCCTTGCAGGAGTTTCAGGCGGATAGACCTGATCGTTGCCCACCTGGTAGACTGTTTGTTCCTGATGATTGGACCAGTAGAGTCATCTCTGAGGTTCATTCTTCTGTGTTGGCAGGTCATCCTGGAATCTTTGGTACCAGGGATTTGGTGGCAAGGTCCTTCTGGTGGCCTTCCCTGTCACGAGATGTGCGAGGCTTTGTGCAGTCTTGTGACGTTTGTGCTCGGGCCAAGCCTTGTTGTTCTCGGGCTAGTGGATTGTTGTTACCCTTGCCTATCCCGAAGAGGCCTTGGACGCACATCTCGATGGATTTTATTTCGGATCTGCCTGTTTCTCAGAAGATGTCTGTCATCTGGGTGGTGTGTGACCGTTTCTCTAAGATGGTCCATCTGGTTCCCTTGCCTAAGTTGCCTTCTTCTTCCGAGTTGGTTCCTCTGTTTTTTCAAAATGTTGTTCGTTTGCATGGTATTCCGGAGAATATCGTTTCTGACAGAGGGACCCAATTCGTGTCTAGATTTTGGCGGGCATTCTGTGCTAGGATGGGCATAGATTTGTCTTTTTCGTCTGCTTTCCATCCTCAGACTAATGGCCAGACCGAGCGGACTAATCAGACCTTGGAGACATATTTGAGGTGTTTTGTGTCTGCGGATCAGGATGATTGGGTTGCTTTTTTGCCTTTGGCGGAGTTCGCCCTCAATAATCGGGCCAGCTCTGCCACCTTGGTGTCCCCGTTTTTCTGTAATTCGGGGTTTCATCCTCGATTTTCCTCCGGTCAAGTGGAATCTTCGGATTGTCCTGGAGTGGATGCTGTGGTGGAGAGGTTGCATCAGATTTGGGGGCAGGTGGTGGACAATTTGAAGTTGTCCCAGGAGAAGACTCAGCTTTTTGCCAACCGCCGTCGTCGTGTTGGTCCTCGGCTTTGTGTTGGGGACTTGGTGTGGTTGTCTTCTCGTTTTGTCCCTATGAGGGTTTCTTCTCCTAAGTTTAAGCCTCGGTTCATCGGCCCGTACAAGATATTGGAGATTCTTAACCCTGTGTCCTTCCGTTTGGACCTCCCTGCATCCTTTTCTATTCATAATGTTTTTCATCGGTCATTGTTGCGCAGGTATGAGGTACCAGCTGTGCCTTCCGTTGAGCCTCCTGCTCCGGTGTTGGTTGAGGGTGAGTTGGAGTACGTTGTGGAAAAGATCTTGGACTCTCGTGTTTCCAGACGGAAACTCCAGTATCTGGTCAAATGGAAGGGATACGGTCAGGAGGATAATTCTTGGGTCACTGCCTCTGATGTTCATGCCTCCGATCTTGTCCGTGCCTTTCATAGGGCTCATCCTGATCGCCCTGGTGGTTCTGGTGAGGGTTCGGTGCCCCCTCCTTGAGGGGGGGGTACTGTTGTGAAATTGGATTCTGGGCTCCCCCGGTGGCCACTTGTGGAATTTAACTTGTGTGCATCATCCCCTCTGTTCACCTGCTCCTATCAGGATGTGGGAGTCGCTATATAACCTTGCTCCTCTGTCAGTTTCATGCCGGTCAACAATGTAATCAGTAGCCTTTCTGTGCATGTTCCTGCTACTAGACAACTCCCAGCTAAGTTGGACTTTTGTCCCTGTGTGTTTTTGCATTTTGTTCCTGTTCACAGCTGCTGTTTCGTTACTGTGTCTGGAAAGCTCTTGTGAGCGGAAATTGCCACTCTGGTGTTATGAGTTAATGCTAGAGTCTTAAAGTAATTTCTGGATGGTGTTTTGATAGGATTTTCTGCTGACCATGAAAGTGCCCTTTCTGTCTTCATGCTATCTAGTAAGCGGACCTCGATTTTGCTAAACCTATTTTCATACTACGTTTGTCATTTCATCTAAAATCACCGCCAATATATGTGGGGGCCTCTGTCTGCCTTTTGGGAAAATTTCTCTAGAGGTGAGCCAGGACTGTCTTTTCCTCTGCTAGGATTAGGTAGTTCTCCGGCTGGCGCTGGGCATCTAGGGATAAAAAAACGTAGGCATGCTACCCGGCCACTTCTAGTTGTGCGGCAGGTTTAGTTCATGGTCAGTATAGTTTCCATCTTCCAAGAGCTAGTTCTCATATATGCTGGGCTATGTTCTCTCGCCATTGAGAATCATGACAGCCAACCCTAGCGTGTGATACACTCTGTGTATCTAATCCAAGCATGTAATAAAGTGACCAGTGCAGCACCAACTAACAAAATCGGTGCTGCCAGCCGTCCTCTGTGACACTGTCCACATCTCATTATCACTTTGCAGTTACCATCAATATAGCTCTGCACGGTCAACCTAAATTTCATCCTCCCTTATCTTAGAATGTCAGAGTTGGATGGGACCTCCAGGGTCGTCGTGTCCAACCCCCTGCTCAATGTAGGATTCACTTATCCTTTTCAAAACGCCCAGAAGGGGAGGTGACAATACCCACTCGGGCAGACTCCGCCCACATTTACTGCAGTCGTAATGTGAGCTAGCAGGACACTACATTTTCATAGCAAATTTCAGCAGCTTCTCCCCCTAGTGTTTATAAGTGGCAAATATAAAACATATTTTTCATATTTTATATCATTTAAAAATTGGTAACTATTTTTTTAAATCATTTACATTTTTTTCAATTGTTGACATTTTCTTTATGCCATTTAAACTCTCAAGTTTCTTCTGCAGTGGCCACTACTATCACAAGTTGCCTGTGTTTTTTTTTCTGACTGAACACACATGGGACTCCCTCGTTACCAGATCCCCATTTCACCCTTACAATAGTACATAAAACTCACTGATATGACTTTCCAATAATCCAGACACCCCGTTGATGATGGGTCAAGGAATTGACTGTGATTTTGAAGTCCATGGGGAGTTCTGGTGTAATAGCAGCCATGTTGTTGTCTCCAGCACTTACCCCCCTAAAAAAGTAAGTAAGATTGGTGATTGGTGGAGTGAAATTAGTAAAAATAGTGGGCGACTCATGGACTTGAGTGGATTTTTTTATTTTAGGTGAAGTGCATAAGTATTATCACATCTGGTGCAATGTTGAATAAATTATTTTTTTTTTTTCCTTGGGATAATTGTGAGAATAATGAGATTGTATTTTGTAAGATTTCAATCATAAATTTTAGTATTTTTGTAAAAAATGAGTCTGTGTCATTGGTTTCCATCCACAAGGCAGTATGTCTCTGGCATCCATCCTGTGCAGAGCATGTCTCCGGCATCCATCCTGTGCAGAGCATGTCTCCGGCATCCATCCTGTGCAGAGCATGTCTCCGGCATCCATCCAGTGCAGAGCATGTCTCCGGCATCCATCCTGTGCAGAGCATGTCTCCGGCATCCATCCTGTGCAGAGCAAGTCTCTGGCATCCATCCCGTGCAGAGCAAGTCTCCGGCATTCATCCTATGCAGAGCATGTCTCCAGCATTCATCCTGTGCACAGCATGTCTCCGGCATCCATCCTATGCAGAACATGTCTCTGGCATCCATCCTGTGCAGAGCATGTCTCCACTCTCCAGCATTCATCCTGTGCAGAGCATGTATCCGGCATCCATCCTGTGCAGAGCATGTCTCTGGCATCCATCCTGTGCAGAGCATGTCTCTGGCATACATCCCGTGCAGAGCAAGTCTCCGGCATCCATCCTATGCAGAGCATGTCTCCGGCATCCATCCAGTGCAGAGCATGTCTCCGGCATCCATCCAGTGCAGAGCATGTCACCGGCATTCATCCTGTGCAGAGCATGTCTCCGACATCCATCCCGTGCAGAGCAAGTCTCTGGCATCCATCCCGTGCAGAGCAAGTCTCCGGCATTCATCCTATGCAGAGTATGTCT
Organism: Ranitomeya variabilis; assembly: GCF_051348905.1. Lineage (NCBI taxonomy): Eukaryota > Metazoa > Chordata > Amphibia > Anura > Dendrobatidae > Ranitomeya > Ranitomeya variabilis. The sequence continues at coordinate 608,649,531 of NC_135235.1, forward strand.
CCAGCATTCATCCTGTGCACAGCATGTCTCCGGCATCCATCCTATGCAGAACATGTCTCCGGCATCCATCCAGTGCAGAGCATGTCTCCGGCATCCATCCTGTGCAGAGCATGTCTCCGGCATCCATCCTGTGCAGAGCATGTCTCCGGCATCCATCCTGTGCAGAGCATGTCTCCGGCATCCATCCAGTGCAGAGCATGTCTCCGGCATCCATCCTGTGCAGAGCATGTCTCCGGCATCCATCCCGTGCAGAGCAAGTCTCTGGCATCCATCCCGTGCAGAGCAAGTCTCCGGCATTCATCCTATGCAGAGCATGTCTCCATCATTCATCCTGTGTACAGCATGTCTCCGGCATCCATCCCATACAGAACATGTCTCTGGCATCCATCCTGTGCAGAGCATGTCTCCAGCATTCATCCTGTGCAGAGCATGTCTCCGGCATCCATCCTGTGCAGAGCATGTCTCTGGCATCCATCCTGTGCAGAGCATGTCTCTGGCATACATCCCGTGCAGAGCAAGTCTCCGGCATCCATCCTATGCAGAGCATGTCTCCTGCATCCATCCAGTGCAGAGCATGTCTCCGGCATCCATCCAGTGCAGAGCATGTCACCGGCATTCATCCTGTGCAGAGCATGTCTCCGACATCCATCCTGTGCAGAGCATGTCTCCGGCATCCATCCAGTGCAGAGCATGTCTCCGGCATCCATCCTGTGCAGAGCATGTCTCCAGCATCCATCCTGTGCAGAGCATGTCTCCGGTATCCATCCTGTGCAGTGCATGTGTCCGGCATCCATCCTGTGCAGTGCATGTATTCGCCATCAGTCCTGTGCATAGCATGTCTCCTGCAGTCTCTGTGTTCCACATCTCACAGCCTCTTCTCCTTCCAGAGCACAAGGTGAGGGATGGCCTGGAATAACAACTGCTGCTGGTTAGTATCCCCAGAGCAGCAGTGACAGGAGGCAGCCTGTCCCTGATGACAGCAGTGACTTATTGACTGTGTGCTCTGTGCTCATTGTTGGTGCTGTGATTGGCTGAGAAACCTGATCATGCACTAATCAGATGGCACTGAGCTGCATCAGTCACTAATTCTCTGCTTGTAATCACTGACCCCAGACACCTCTTGTCATTACTGCTGCAATAACTCCAGGCTCAGAGTGGCCCCTGACCCCATCCTCCCATGCAGCATTTGTATTGCTGCACATAATGTATATAATTCTGTATAATATGCGCACATAAACAGTATAGTACACAAGTGTATATGAGTATATCCACTGTTAAAAATTAATTATTGATTATTGACTTATTATTACACTCAATTCTGTACTGAGCGTCGTGGAAGGTTTTGCTGTCATTACATGTGCTATTCCTGTATATTTAGCTCAGAGTACAAGTTAACACCATATAGAGAGAAAACGTGCTCTATGGGATATATATATATATATCCACGGCTCATAGGAGGGGGGCTGTCACTTGGGGGCTTCTCCCTCCTTCACTCTCTATGGACTTCAGACTCCACAAAGATGGAGTGAACTGTTGGTATGTGAGTTAGCCATGTGTGTCTCCATGGCTTCTACCATGCTCCATGACAGAGACAGACACCATTTACCATTCAGAATCTCAGGAAAGATGAGGAACAAACTTTGATATGGACAAATTGGCAATCTCTTTGTAACTGTTTCAGCTATTTTATGTGTTGCTGCAATGATGCTTTGTGGTGGACAATCCAGTAAACCACTACATTTTTTTTATGAGAAATATCATGACATTTTCTTTAGAATATCGCATCTGGTAAAGAGTCCTGATTAGTGATGAGTGAATATACTCATTACTCGAGATTTCCCGAGCACGCTCGGGTGTCCTCCGAGTATTTTTTAGTGCTCGGAGATTTAGTTTTCATCACCTCAGCTGAATGATTTACAGCTATTAGCCAGGCTAAGTACATGTGGATGTTGCCTGGTTGCTATGGAATCCCCACATGTACTCAGCCTGGCTAATAGCTGTAAATTATCCAGCTGCGGTGAAGAAAACTAAATCTCCGAGCACTAAAAAATACTCGAAGGACACTCGTGAAATCTCGAGTAACGAGTATATTCGCTCATCAATAGTCCTGATTAAATAAATATACAAAATAAGCATATTTAACATTTGGCCAAGCCAGCCATACCTGATTTTGTGTGCTATTTTTCATGGATTTCTTTCTACTTGCACACGGGGAAGAGAGAAGAGCTTTGCTAAACGTTAGTTGTGCAAGTTTTCAGGAATTCCACTACGATACTTCAAGTCCCAAGGATCAGACAGAACCTACGAGTGAGACTAACAGGTGCCAGATGGATTGACAAGTACTAGAAGTACTACAAGTGCCAGACGTGCTGAAGATAGACGTGCTGATGACCAGAGCCCAGTGATGTCCAACAAAGGAACTACAAGCTGAGATATTTCAAGGTAAGAAAAATGGATATAATTAATTCTTATTCTAAGCTAATTCAACTGAAATTCATATCTTTAAACAAGTCTAATTTAGAAGACCTACGGCTCAGCTTATATGCAGAATGCAAGATTGAGAATTTAAAAATAGATTCTAATAATAAGAAGCTGATGTCCTTCAATAGAGAAAAAGAAAAATTGAAAAATATTTTACAGTTGGTTGATGTATTTCAGAAGTTTGAGTCAGAGAAATCCAAAAAAGACTGTGTAGAAAGAGTCCAAAACTTTAAAGAAATGCTGACAGCACATCGGATATGGTGATGCAAGTCCTAACCCCACTGGACCACGTGGGAAATGTACATACCAACGTTTGCAATGAAGGACAGCATCAAATCCAGGTGAAGTATCCAAAATGAAATTCCTTTTTTGTGCCATATAAAATGCGACGTTTCGACCAAATAGGTCTTTTTCAAGCATACAAAACATCAGTAATGGCAGGCTTATATAGGAAGTGGATTCACAGCAACCAATCCCCACATAAGACACACCCATATATTATAAACATTAAAAAAACACATAAAAACACTTATACAAAGAACCTATTATATACATGAAAAATATCATAACCAATTCATATAAAAATACCCAGATTTCTTGTACAGACCAGAACGGATCATATGAGTTATTTTGTATCCATAGTAATTGTCAGCCAATCTCTGCGATTGATTTATACAGCATAACTATAACTGACAAATGGGGTTTCACATGTCATCTCAAAGTCCCACATGTTTAATTCACAACCAATCGGTGTTATATATTGATCCTCCAATCAAAATACCTTACTTATGGACCCAAAAACACTTCCGTGTGGCTATCATATAGAACATCACATGCTGTTATTTGTAAACACTCCGCACGGCCAATAGAGGAGCAGCCAAGCCATTACATCAAAGGGCGCACATGTTCCACCTCCAATAAAAATGCAGGATACTCACAACCCTGTCCACTATAGTGAGGAAACGTCATATCCCGAAAGCCTGGGTAGGCAGGCGCACAAGAGACTCAGGCGCCGGATAATCCACGCCCATATCTCGGCGTTCAGTATCCAGGCACGCAAGCGCACAAAAGTCCCCGGTACTCCGTAGTGCGCAAGCGCCAGCCGGAGAGCAGTAAACACCCATCTGATAAGTGCAACCACGTCAGACATCACCATCGCGCATGCGCAAGGACGTCCAGGATCCTTACACCATCACAGATAAGCATAACAGTTGCGCAAGCGCAAGAGTGCATTTATCAAATCATATATCGGTAATACAATGGCAAAGGACCATAAACGCCCACATATAGGTCACCTGCCTTATAATGCAGTCTGTTGTGAATTTGCTTTTTGCTCCCTCTAGTGGTTACTAGTTTTTTGACTCTGGTTTTTCTGTCATTCCTTTTATCCGCACCTGGGTCGTTAGTTAGGGGTGTTGCTATATAAGCTCCCTGGACCTTCAGTTCAATGCCTGGCAACGTAGTTATCAGAGCTAGTCTGCTGTGCTCTTGTCTACTGATCCTGGTTCCAGTTATATCAGCTAAGTCTGCCTTTTGCTTTTTGCTATTTGTTTTGGTTTTGTATTTTTGTCCAGCTTGTTCCATATCTACATCCTGACCTTTGCTGGAAGCTCTAGGGGGCTGGTGTTCTCCCCCCGGACCGTTAGACGGTTCGGGGGTTCTTGAATTTCCAGTGTGGATTTTGATAGGGTTTTTGTTGACCATATAAGTTACCTTTCTTTATTCTGCTATCAGTAAGCGGGCCTCTCTGTGCTAAACCTGGTTCATTTCTGTGTTTGTCATTTCCTCTTACCTCACCGTCATTATTTGTGGGGGGCTTCTATCCAGCTTTGGGGTCCCCTTCTCTGGAGGCAAGAAAGGTCTTTGTTTTCCTCTACTAGGGGTAGCTAGATTCTCCGGCTGACGCGTGTCATCTAGAATCAACGTAGGAATGATCCCCGGCTACTTCTAGTGTTGGCGTTAGGAGTAGATATATGGTCAACCCAGTTACCACTGCCCTATGAGCTGGATTTTTGTATTCTGCAGACTTCCACGTTCCTCTGAGACCCTCGCCATTGGGGTCATAACAGTTTGCCAGGCCAGTATTAAATGTTTAATGCATTGCAGAAGAGGGATTATAAGAAAGAAGATTCTGAGTTTTTTTTTTTTTTTTCTTCTTCCCCTTTACCTCAGAGTGGCTATGCTTGCTGCAGACATGAATGTCCAGACCTTGATTACAAGTGTGGACCAGCTGGCTACTCGTGTGCAGGGCATACAAGACTATGTTATCAGAAATCCTATGTCAGAACCTAAAATACCGATTCCTGAACTGTTTTCCGGAGACAGGTTTAAGTTTAGGAATTTCGTGAATAATTGTAAATTGTTTTTGTCCCTGAGACCCTGTTCATCTGGAGATTCTGCTCAGCAAGTAAAAATTGTTATTTCGTTCTTACGGGGCGACCCTCAGGATTGGGCTTTTTCGCTGGCACCAGGAGATCCGGCATTGGCTGATCTTGATGCGTTTTTTCTGGCGCTCGGTTTACTTTATGAGGAACCCAATCTTGAGATTCAGGCAGAAAAGGCCTTGCTGGCTATGTCTCAGGGGCAGGACGAGGCTGAAGTGTATTGCCAAAAATTTCGGAAATGGTCCGTGCTGACACATTGGAACGAGTGTGCACTGGCCGCTAATTTTAGAAATGGTCTTTCTGAAGCCATTAAGAATGTTATGGTGGGTTTTCCCATTCCCACAGGTCTGAATGATACTATGGCACTGGCTATTCAAATTGACCGGCGGTTGCGGGAGCGCAAAACCGCAAATTCCCTCATGGTGTTGTCTGAACAGACACCTAATTCGGTGCAATGTGATAGAAAAACCGCAAATTCCCTCATGGTGTTGTCTGAACAGACACCTGATTTAATGCAATGTGATAGAATCCTGACTAGAAATGAGCGGAAAATTCATAGACGCCGGAATGGCTTGTGCTACTACTGTGGTGATTCTACACATGTTATCTCAGCATGCTCTAAACGTATAGCTAAGGTTGTTAGTCCTGTCACCGTTGGTAATTTGCAACCTAAATTTATTCTGTCTGTAACTTTGATTTGCTCACTGTCATCTTATCCTGTCATGGCGTTTGTAGATTCAGGTGCTGCCCTGAGTCTCATGGATCTCTCATTTGCTAAGCGCTGTGGTTTTACTCTTGAACCATTAGAAAATCCTATTCCTCTTAGGGGTATTGATGCTACACCATTGGCAGCAAATAAACCGCAGTATTGGACACAGGTTACCATGTGCATGACTCCTGAACACCGCGAGGTGATACGTTTCCTGGTTTTACATAAAATGCATGATTTGGTTGTTTTAGGGCTGCCATGGTTACAGACCCATAATCCAGTCCTGGACTGGAAGGCTATGTCAGTCTCAAGTTGGGGCTGTCGTGGTATTCATGGGGATTCCCTGCCTGTGTCTATTGCTTCTTCTACGCCTTCGGAAGTTCCGGAGTATTTGTCTGATTATCAGGATGTCTTCAGTGAGTCTGAGTCCAGTGCACTGCCTCCTCATAGGGACTGTGACTGTGCTATAGATTTGATCCCAGGCAGTAAATTTCCTAAGGGAAGACTGTTTAATCTGTCGGTACCTGAACATACCGCTATGCGTTCATATATCAAGGAGTCTCTGGAGAAAGGACATATTCGTCCGTCTTCTTCCCCTCTTGGTGCGGGATTCTTTTTTGTGGCAAAAAAGGACGGATCTTTGAGACCTTGTATTGATTATCGGCTTTTAAATAAGATCACTGTCAAATTTCAGTATCCTTTACCGCTGTTGTCTGACTTGTTTGCCCGGATTAAGGGTGCCAAGTGGTTCACCAAGATAGACCTTCGTGGTGCGTACAACCTTGTGCGCATTAAGCAAGGTGATGAATGGAAAACCGCATTCAATACGCCCGAAGGTCATTTTGAGTACTTGGTGATGCCTTTTGGGCTCTCCAATGCGCCTTCAGTTTTTCAGTCCTTTATGCATGACATTTTCCGGAAGTATCTGGATAAATTTTTGATTGTTTATCTGGATGATATTTTGGTTTTTTCTGATAATTGGGATTCGCATGTGGAGCAGGTCAGGTTGGTCTTTAAAATTTTGCGTGAAAATTCTTTGTTTGTCAAGGGCTCAAAGTGTCTCTTTGGTGTACAGAAGGTTCCCTTTTTGGGGTTCATTTTTTCCCCTTCTGCTGTGGAGATGGACCCAGTCAAGGTCCGAGCTATTCTTGATTGGACTCAGCCCTCGTCAGTTAAGAGTCTTCAGAAGTTCTTGGGCTTCGCTAACTTCTACCGTCGTTTTATCGCTAATTTTTCTAGCATTGTGAAACCTTTGACGGATATGACCAAGAAGGGCTCCGATGTAGCTAACTGGGCTCCTGCTGCCGTGGAGGCTTTCCAGGAGTTGAAACGCCGGTTTACTTCGGCGCCTGTTTTGTGCCAGCCTGACGTCTCACTTCCCTTTCAGGTTGAGGTGGATGCTTCGGAGATTGGGGCAGGGGCCGTTTTGTCGCAGAGAGGCCCTGGTTGCTCTGTTATGAAACCTTGTGCCTTTTTCTCTAGGAAGTTTTCGCCTGCCGAGCGAAATTATGATGTGGGCAATCGGGAGTTGTTGGCCATGAAATGGGCATTTGAGGAGTGGCGTCATTGGCTTGAGGGTGCTAAGCATCGTGTGGTGGTCTTGACTGATCACAAAAATCTGATGTATCTCGAGTCTGCTAAACGCCTTAATCCGAGACAGGCCCGCTGGTCATTGTTTTTCTCCCGCTTTGATTTTGTTGTCTCGTATTTACCAGGTTCAAAGAATGTGAAGGCCGATGCTCTTTCTAGGAGCTTTGTGCCTGATGCTCCTGGAGTCGCTGATCCTGTTGGTATTCTTAAAGATGGAGTTATCTTGTCAGCTATTTCTCCGGATCTGCGACGTGTGTTGCAGAGATTTCAGGCTGATAGGCCTGAGTCTTGTCCACCTGACAGACTGTTTGTCCCGGATAAGTGGACCAGCAGAGTCATTTCCGAGGTTCATTCCTCGGTGTTGGCAGGTCACCCGGGAATTTTTGGCACCAGAGATCTGGTGGCCAGGTCCTTTTGGTGGCCTTCCTTGTCAAGGGATGTGCGGTCATTTGTGCAGTCCTGTGGGACTTGTGCTCGAGCTAAGCCTTGCTGTTCTCGTGCCAGCGGTTTGCTCTTGCCCTTGCCTGTCCCGAAGAGACCTTGGACTCATATCTCCATGGATTTCATTTCTGATCTTCCGCTATCTCAGGGCATGTCCGTTATCTGGGTGATATGTGATCGCTTCTCCAAGATGGTCCATTTGGTTCCTTTGCCTAAGCTGCCTTCCTCTTCCGATCTGGTTCCTGTGTTTTTCCAGAACGTGGTTCGTTTGCACGGCATCCCTGAGAATATTGTGTCAGACAGAGGATCCCAGTTCGTTTCCAGGTTCTGGCGATCCTTTTGTAGTAGGATGGGCATTGATTTGTCGTTTTCGTCTGCTTTCCATCCTCAGACTAATGGACAGACGGAGCGAACCAATCAGACTTTGGAGGCTTATTTGAGGTGTTTTGTCTCTGCTGATCAGGACGATTGGGTGACATTCTTGCCGTTGGCTGAGTTTGCCCTTAATAATCGGGCTAGTTCCGCCACCTTGGTTTCGCCTTTTTTCTGCAACTCTGGTTTCCATCCTCGCTTTTCTTCGGGTCATGTGGAGCCTTCTGACTGTCCTGGGGTGGATTCTGTGGTGGATAGGTTGCAGCAGATCTGGAATCATGTGGTGGACAACTTGAAGTTGTCACAGGAGAAGGCTCAGCGCTTTGCCAACCGCCGCCGCGGTGTGGGTCCCCGACTACGCGTTGGGGATTTGGTATGGCTTTCTTCCCGCTTTGTTCCTATGAAGGTCTCCTCTCCCAAATTTAAACCTCGTTTTATTGGGCCTTACAAGATATTGGAAATCCTTAATCCTGTATCTTTTCGTCTGGATCTTCCTGTGTCGTTTGCTATTCACAATGTATTTCATAGGTCCTTGTTGCGGCGGTACATTGTGCCTGTAGTTCCTTCTGCTGAGCCTCCTGCTCCGGTGTTGGTTGAGGGCGAGTTGGAGTACGTGGTGGGGAAGATCTTGGATTCTCGCCTCTCCAGGCGGAGGCTTCAGTACCTGGTCAAGTGGAAGGGCTATGGTCAGGAGGATAATTCCTGGGTGGTCGCCTCTGATGTTCATGCGGCCGATTTAGTTCGTGCCTTTCATGCCGCTCATCCTGATCGCCCTGGTGGTCGTGGTGAGGGTTCGGTGACCCCTCACTAAGGGGGGGGTACTGTTGTGAATTTGCTTTTTGCTCCCTCTAGTGGTTACTAGTTTTTTGACTCTGGTTTTTCTGTCATTCCTTTTATCCGCACCTGGGTCGTTAGTTAGGGGTGTTGCTATATAAGCTCCCTGGACCTTCAGTTCAATGCCTGGCAACGTAGTTATCAGAGCTAGTCTGCTGTGCTCTTGTCTACTGATCCTGGTTCCAGTTATATCAGCTAAGTCTGCCTTTTGCTTTTTGCTATTTGTTTTGGTTTTGTATTTTTGTCCAGCTTGTTCCATATCTACATCTTGACCTTTGCTGGAAGCTCTAGGGGGCTGGTGTTCTCCCCCCGGACCGTTAGACGGTTCGGGGGTTCTTGAATTTCCAGTGTGGATTTTGATAGGGTTTTTGTTGACCATATAAGTTACCTTTCTTTATTCTGCTATCAGTAAGCGGGCCTCTCTGTGCTAAACCTGGTTCATTTCTGTGTTTGTCATTTCCTCTTACCTCACCGTCATTATTTGTGGGGGGCTTCTATCCAGCTTTGGGGTCCCCTTCTCTGGAGGCAAGAAAGGTCTTTGTTTTCCTCTACTAGGGGTAGCTAGATTCTCCGGCTGACGCGTGTCATCTAGAATCAACGTAGGAATGATCCCCGGCTACTTCTAGTGTTGGCGTTAGGAGTAGATATATGGTCAACCCAGTTACCACTGCCCTATGAGCTGGATTTTTGTATTCTGCAGACTTCCACGTTCCTCTGAGACCCTCGCCATTGGGGTCATAACAGCAGTCCACCCGATAGAAATAGGTATAGATCACCAAATTTAATATATATGCAAATAGCGAATATATTGGCAGAGAGTAGTGGGTACCCATCAATACATCCCAATATAGGCATGGTGGCCAAAGACAGTAGACACCCATCCGTGTGTCATCATCATTGATCAAAATACAGTCCACCATCTTTAATACATATATAGATAGCAAAATAAAGCTCCCATTATACCCATATAGTAATATCAGCTGAATTTAAAGCTAAATCAATTGGCATTACTTTTATACTCATCTTGTTTTAGAGAACACCGTATAATATCCTGCACACTTAATCCATATCCACAAGAGCAAATTATATAAAGCAAAACCCAAGATTAGATCACCCAATCAAATCCAGGACACTCAATCCTCTTGTATCTTGATCCCCTTATATGTACAAAATCTGAAATGGAAAAACACATTTAAAATCAATTAAAAATTGTATATACACTCAAGAAAGACCATAGGAAAAACTCAGGAATTAGCATCAAACACATATTTGCAAGTTATATTCTATGTTTAAACCCCCAGGCTGTAATGTGCCCAATCTGGAGATCCATTTCATTTCTTTCTGCTTTAGCAACTTAACTCGATCACCACCCCTCCTAAGTACTGGTACACTATCAATGACCCTAAATCTTAATTGGCTAACAGCATGCTTATTCTCACAAAAGTGTTTCGGGATGGGTAACTCAAGCATTTTTGTCCTGATCGTGCTTTTATGCTTCCCATTTCCATTGTTATCTCACGCACATACGTCAATCCACAGGGACAGACTATCATATATATGACAAAGCTAGAGGTACAAGTATATCTTTCTCTAATTGGTATTTTTTTGCCAGTATGCGGATGGTTAAAGAAGTCTCCCTTTAGCATGTTGCTACAGCAGGCACATCCAAGGCAGGGAAAATTCCCCTTCCTAGGGGACCAAATGTTTTCTGTATGGAGATCCACTCTGGACCTATATCAGAATGGACCAATTTATCTTTCAAATTATGTCCTCGTTTATAGGAAAAAATGGGAGCTCGATTAAATTCCATACTGTTGGGAAAACCTTTTCCAAGCAAATGCCAATGTCTCATCACAATATTATTAATTTGTTTACTCGCTGTATTAAACGTAGATACAAAAAGAATGCGTTTATCATTGTTCCTAACCCTCTTGGTCCTAACATCACCCTGTGTCAAATCCTTAGCTTTATTCTTATATTGTAGTATCTTTTCTTTAGGATAGCCTCTATCGATAAACTTTTTACACATGCCTTCCAATCTAGGCTCCAATAGGGTATCATCAGATACAATTCTACGCACCCTAATCATTTGACTCCAGGGTAGTGACTCAACCATATTCCTGGGATGATGGCTATCAAAGCGTAAAAGACTGTTCCTATCTGTGCTTTTCACAAACAGGTCCGTTTGCAGAAGCATACTTTCCTTATAGACCATTGTGTCCAAAAATTGAACCTTTTCAGTGGAACATGTCATGGTGAAGTCTAACTCCGTATACCGTAAATAGCATTTAGCTCCTCATGGAATTCACGGAGTTTACTCTCCCCACCATCCCAAATCACAAAAATGTCATCAATGTAGCGCCACCAGGCCCGGACATGGGGCCAAAACTTAGAACTGTACACGTGCCGGTCCTCGAGTACCACCATATAGATGTCAGCATACGTTGGGGCCACGTTGGACCCCATGGCAGTACCTCTCTGCTGCAAGTAGTAGTCATCCCCAAAGAGGAAATACCGTAATTCCTCCTGAGGATGAACTCAAGCAGCATGAGGACCAGCTGTGCACAGCCCTGTCCCATGTCTGAGCCTGATAGCACCACATCAACCGCCTCTAGACCCCTAGCATGTTCAATTGACGTATATAGAGACACATCGTCAAATGATACTAACAAAGTATCTGAAGTCACCATTATGCCCTCAATTTTGTCCAGAAAATCAGTAGTGTCCTTGATATAGGACCGAGCTGACATAACAAATTTACGAAGCACTTTATCAAGAAAAATGGCCACCTTATTGAAGATGGAGCCCCTACCGGACACAGTGGGGCGTCCTGGAGGATTCAAAAGGTCCTTATGTATTTTAGGCAAAATATACAACAGAGGTTTAACTGGACAATCAACTATAAGGAATTCAGAAAGCTTCGAATCGATGAGGCCCTCAATCAGGGCATCACCGACTAGAAGCTGTAATTCTCTCTGAAAGCGGTTTGTGGGATCACTGGACAACTTACAGTACACCTCTTCATCTGCCAACTGGCGTAATACCTCAGCCTTATATTTATCACTGTCCATCACAACTAGCGCCCCGCCTTTATCGGCAGACTTTATAGTAATAGCAGTATTCCTAGATACTGCCTTTTTTTCTTCAGTTGTCAAATTATGCTGATCACGACCGTTGAACCTCTTTCTTAGTATTTCAAAATGTCTCTCCACCAATTGTACATATGCCTCCACAAAATGATTTTTAACGGGGGGTTGAAAATTACTCTTATTATATAAACCCACCCCTGAAGAGAAAAGTTTGTCACAATATCATTAATTGGATTTAAATTATCCTCTTTTTTATCTGAAAAGAAAGAAGTCAAACGGCATCTCCTAAAAAATGTAAAAAGATCAGTCTCCAATTCAAACCAATCTGGTAGGTTGGTTGGACAAAATGACAATCCTTTCTCCAATACTCTCATCTCAAATTCAGTCAATACAGTAGATGATATATTTACCACCAATGTTTTATCCGTTAGTTGTTGTTCCTCCGTTTCTCCACCTTGCTCTTGTTCCTCAATGTGGTGTTGCGTGTCACCCTCTGCTCTTCTATTGGTCTCTTTCCTTCTGTGTTTTCTACCACCTCTCCTCCTCTTCGGGTGGCGTTCTTGGCCGGACCCCTCCCTAAAAAACATGTCGACACCGCAGCTCCCAAACTTGAATCATCTGTTGAATCTGACTCCCTTGTCGTGAAGCCGAATTGTTGATTTCTCTCCATCATCCGCTGTCTCCTCTGGGTCTGAAAGTTGTTCCTCTTCTTGTTTTTAAAAAACGAAGAAGAAGGGTGTTGTCCTGACTGCCATGAGAAAACACAACCACTTTTATAATCTTCAGTGTCACAAAACCATTTAGTCCTTTTCGTGCTTTCAATGTCCTTACGAAACTTTATCAGATTCTCTTCTAGTAGGGTTTTACATGAACTCATATCCTGGGCTGTCAGCTGTGTGGCCAATTGTTGTTCCAAGTCACTGATGTTTTTCTTAATAGTCTCTGCTTCTATCCGTAAAAATTCAATGTTAAGAAGCATTAAATCAAAACAGTACTTGTTAGTGATTGATTCAAACTTCGCACAAAATTGCGTATTATCCGCCATCAATGTCGGGCGCAAATGGGGTCGCAGCCCACGAGGTATTCTCCGCACTTTATAGTACTCAGTTAGTGTCATTGCATGCAGTTGAAATGAAATGAGTCTCCTTTTCTCACTCTCAAATTTCCTCCTTAGCATATCGCTTGAGGGGGTACTAAGAAATGCAACATCAGTCTCTGCACCTGAGATTATCCGTATGGTATCATCCTCTGTATAGGAGAAAGTTGTGGCAATATCCAGTTCACCAATTTCTGGATTTACATTAACTTCAATCATTATATATCCAGTGCACGTCAACGTAGGCCCAAACACAGTCCAAAACTTTAAAGAAATGCTGACAGCACATCGGATATGGTGATGCAAGTCCTAACCCCACTGGACCACGTGGGAAATGTACATACCAACGTTTGCAATAAAGGACAGCATCGAATCCAGGTGAAGTATCCAAAATGAAATTCCTTTATTGTGCCATATAAAATGCGACGTTTTGACCAAATAGGTCTTTTTCAAGCATACAAAACATCAGTAATGGCAGGCTTATATAGGAAGTGGATTCACAGCAACCAATCCCCACATAAGACACACCCATATATTATAAACATTAAAAAAAATACATAAAAACACTTATACAAAGAACCTATTATATACATGAAAAATATCATAACCAATTCATATAAAAATACCCAGATTTCTTGTACAGACCAGGACGGATCATATGAGTTATTTTGTATCCATAGTAATTGTCAGCCAATCTCTGCGATCGATTTATACAGCATAACTATAACTGACAAATGGGGTTTCACATGTCATCTCAAAGTCCCACATGTTTAATTCACAACCAATCGGTGTTATATATTGATCCTCCAATCAAAATACCTTACTTATGGACCCAAAAACACTTCCGTGTGGCTATCATATAGAACATCACATGCTGTTATTTGTAAACACTCCGCATGGCCAATAGAGGAGCAGCCAAGCCATTACATCAAAGGGCGCACATGTTCCACCTCCAATAAAAATGCAGGATACTCACAACCCTGTCCACTATAGTGAGGAAACATCCTATCCCGAAAGCCCGGGTAGGCAGGCGCACAAGAGACTCAGGCGCCGGATAATCCACGCCCATATCTCGGCGTTCAGTATCCAGGCACGCAAGCGCACAAAAGTCCCCGGTACTCCGTAGTGCGCAAGCGCCAGCCGGAGAGCAGTAAACACCCATCTCATACGTGCAACCACGTCAGACATCACCATCGCGCATGCGCAAGGACGTCCAGGATCCTTACACCATCACAGATAAGCATAACAGTTGCGCAAGCGCAAGAGTGCATTTATCAAATCATATATCAGTAATACAATGGCAAAGGACCATAAACGCCCACATATAGGTCACCTGCCTTATAATGCAGTCCACCCGATAGAAATAGGTATAGATCACCAAATTTAATATATATGCAAATAGCGAATATATTGGCAGAGAGTAGTGGGTAGCCATCAATACATCCCAATTTAGGCATGGTGGCCAAAGACAGTAGACACCCATCCGTGTGTCATCATCATTGATCAAAATACAGGCCACCATCTTTAATACATATATAGATAGCAAAATAAAGCTCCCATTATACCCATATAGTAATATCAGCTGAATTTAAAGCTAAATCAATTGGCATTACTTTTATACTCATCTTGTTTTAGAGAACACCGTATAATATCCTGCACACTTAATCCATATCCACAAGAGCAAATTATATAAAGCAAAACCCGAGATTAGATCACCCAATCAAATCCAGGACACTCAATCTTCTTGTATCTTGATCCCCTTATATGTACAAAATCTGAAATGGAAAAACACATTTAAAATCAATTAAAAATTGTATATACACTCAAGAAAGACCATAGGAAAAACTCAGGAATTAGCATCAAACACATATTTGCAAGTTATATTCTATGTTTAAACCCCCAGGCTGTAATGTGCCCAATCTGGAGATCCATTTCATTTCTTTCTGCTTTAGCAACTTAACTCGATCACCACCCCTCCTAAGTACTGGTACACTATCAATGACCCTAAATCTTAATTGGCTAACAGCATGCTTATTCTCACAAAAATGTTTCGGGATGGGTAACTCAAGCATTTTTGTCCTGATCGTGCTTTTATGCTTCCACAGGGACAGACTATCATATATATATATATATATGACAAAGGAATACGTACAAGGAACAGATGTACAATGGCCATTAAAAATAGAAGACAATGCAGAGGCCCAACTCCTCCAAATTAAATATTGGTTATATGGAGATTTAGCCGATATGGACAGATTAAGAATTCTCATTTTCTGTGGATTAAATGAAAATTATCCAGATATTGATATTCTTCAAAAATTAATGATTGGCTGGAAAGAATGTACTTTTACATTCATGTCCATATTTGAAAGGTTGTACAAAACTCTCATTAAAAATTTCAAAACACAATAAATGATAAAATGTTTTGTAAACAAACTTGGATTCCTAAATTCTGTATCTTGTGTTATTGCATCATAAAAAGATTCTTTATTTGAATGTGCGCAATCCCTTCATTTTTCTAGAAAACATGAGAATCTTGAAAGGAAAATAAATCATACTAAGTTTGTCAAAACAGATAGAATAAAATCTTATCAGAAGCCAACGTCAAAATCTCCAAAACTACGTTATCCCCAAAATCAATTCTATGAAGTACGAAGAAAATTACATATTTGTTATAAGCCCTGCCAAAAGATCCAAGAGTCCACTGAAAAAGTTGCGCAGAAAGCGTTAAAAATTGAAGGTTCAGATCTCTCTGTAAAAAGACAAATGGCAGAAATTGACAGACAGAAACAGGTGGCTTCACAGAGCCATATCATGGGAGGTAAGCTGAAGACTCCATTATCAGAGCTCTTCAAAGAATCTGTAAATTTGAAAATGGCAATTTTAAATAGAGTTTTTCAGGAAATTATCGACAGAGATAAGATTTGGTTTAGGAATTGGCTAAAAATGTAATTATATGTTGTGTAAAAGTGTTATACAATGTATTATTTAGTAATTTGTAATTAGAAAAATACCAGATTTGGTATAGATCTAGAGAATGAAGGCTTCTATCAAGATACTGGAGTTACGTTATTAAAGACTTTTCATATTTCTAAATTCAAATGATTCTTAAAAGTTGCAAGAAGAAAAAGCCGCTATCCAGAAGTTCCACAAGGTAACAATGCTATGATTTCTTAGTAATAATAGACTGTACCAATTACAATTCATGTAATCACTGACAACCACGACTGCAATATCCATCACTGACAACCATGATTGCAGTATCTAAACTGACAACCACAAATGGAGAGGACGTTGATCCTATGATGCTAAAATGAGCTGTGTTATCACGTTTTTATCATGTTCCAGTGGTTTCCTATCACCTATAATTGTTGTGAAATTGGATTTTGGGCTCCCCCGGTGGCCACTGGTGGAATTGAACTTGTGTGCATTATCCCCTCTGTTCACCTGTTCCCATCAGGATGTGGGAGTCGCTATTTAACCTTGCTCCTCTGTCACTTCCATGCCGGTCAACATTGTAATCAGAAGCCTTTCTGTGCATGTTCCTGCCACCAGACAACTTCCAGCTAAGTCGGACTTTTGTCCTTGTTTGTTTTTTGCATTTTGTTCCAGTTCACAGCTGCAGTTTCGTTTCTGTGTCTGGAAAGCTCTTGTGATCTGAAATTGCCACTCTGATGTTATGAGTTAATACTAGAGTCTTAAAGTAATTTCAGGATGGTGTATTGATAGGGTTTTCAGCTGACCATGAAAGTACCCTTTCTGTCTTCCTGCTATCTAGTAAGCGGACCTCGATTTTGCTAAACCTATTTTCATACTACGTTTGTCATTTTCATCTTAAATCACCGCCAATATATGTGGGGGCCTCTGTCTGCCTTTCGGGGAAATTTCTCTAGAGGTGAGCCAGGACTATATTTTCCTCTGCCAGGATTAGTTAGTCCTCCGGCCGGCGCTGGGCGTCTAGGGATAAAACGCAGGCTACGCTACCCGGCTACTGTTAGTTGTGCGGCAGGTTTAGTTCATGGTCAGTTTAAGTTTCCATCCTTCCAAGAGCTAGTTCCTATGTATGCTGGGCTATGTTCTCTTGCCATTGAGAACCATAACAGTTTAACCGGCCCACAAAGGGTTAAATTAATTGGCAGAGAAAGGAGAGAAAAAAGAAGTCTGCTGAAAAATTTTTTTTTTTTTATTTTTTTTCCTTCAGTTCTGAGTGTGCTTTCAATTGAATCACTTGCAAGTCTGCCTATATTGCAGCCTTCCTCTCTCTCTCTCCTTCTAATCCTGGAATGGCTCTGGGTTCACCTGTTTAAAATGGATATTCAGAGTTTAGCTGCAGGTTTGAATAATCTCACCACGAAAGTTCAAAATTTACAAGATTTTGTTGTTCATGTTCCTATATCTGAACCTAGAATTCCTTTGCCTGAATTTTTCTCGGGGAATAGATCTTGCTTTCAAAATTTCAAAAATAATTGCAAGTTGTTTTTGTCCCTGAAATCTCGCTCTGCTGGAGATCCTGCTCAGCAGGTCAGGATTGTGATTTCCTTGCTCCGGGGCGACCCTCAAGATTGGGCTTTTGCATTGGCTCCAGGGAATCCTGCGTTGCTCAATGTGGATGCGTTTTTTCTGGTCTTGGGGTTGCTTTATGAGGAACCTCATTTAGAGCTTCAGGCGGAAAAAGCCTTGATGTCCCTATCTCAGGGGCAAGATGAAGTTGAAATATACTGCCAAAAATTCCGTAAATGGTCTGTGCTTACTCAGTGGAATGAGTGCGCCCTGGCGGCGAATTTCAGAGAGGGTCTCTCTGATGCCGTTAAGGATGTTATGGTGGGGTTCCCTGTGCCTGCGGGTCTGAATGAGTCCATGACAATGGCTATCCAGATCGATAGACGTCTGCGGGAGCGCAAACCTGTGCACCATTTGGCGGTGTCTACTGAGAAGACGCCAGAGAATATGCAATGTGATAGAATTCTGTCCAGAAGCGAACGGCAGAATTTTAGACGAAAAAATGGGTTGTGCTTTTATTGTGGTGATTCAACTCATGTTATATCAGCATGCTCTAAGCGTACTAAGAAGCTTGATAAGTCAGTTTCAATTGGCACTTTTCAGTCTAAGTTTATTCTATCTGTGACCCTGATTTGTTCTTTATCATCTATTACTGCGGATGCCTATGTCGACTCTGGCGCCGCTTTGAGTCTTATGGATTGGTCCTTTGCCAAACGCTGTGGGTATGATTTAGAGCCTCTTGAAACTCCTATACCTCTGAAGGGGATTGACTCCACCCCATTGGCTAGTAATAAACCACAATACTGGACACAAGTAACTATGCGAATTAATCCGGATCATCAGGAGATTATTCGCTTTCTTGTGCTGTATAATCTACATGATGTGTTGGTGCTTGGATTGCCATGGCTGCAATCTCATAACCCAGTCCTCGACTGGAACGCTATGTCTGTGTTAAGCTGGGGATGTAAGGGGATGCATGGGGACGTACCTTTGGTTTCCATTTCGTCATCTATTCCCTCTGAGATTCCTGAATTCTTGTCTGACTATCGTGACGTTTTTGAAGAACCTAAGCTTGGTTCATTACCTCCGCACCGGGAGTGCGATTGTGCCATAGATTTGATTCCGGGTAGTAAATACCCTAAGGGTCGTTTATTTAATCTGTCTGTGCCTGAACATGCTGCTATGCGAGAATATATAAAGGAGTCCTTGGAAAAGGGACATATTCGTCCTTCGTCATCTCCCTTAGGAGCCGGTTTTTTCTTTGTGTCTAAGAAAGATGGCTCTTTGAGGCCGTGTATTGATTATCGGCTTTTGAATAAAATCACGGTTAAATATCAATATCCGTTGCCACTGCTGACTGATTTGTTTGCTCGCATAAAGGGGGCCAAGTGGTTCTCTAAGATAGATCTCCGTGGGGCGTATAATTTGGTGCGAATTAAGCAGGGGGATGAGTGGAAAACCGCATTTAATACGCCCGAGGGCCACTTTGAGTATTTGGTGATGCCTTTTGGTCTTTCAAATGCCCCTTCAGTCTTCCAGTCCTTTATGCATGACATTTTCCGCGATTATTTGGATAAATTTATGATTGTGTATCTGGATGATATTCTGATTTTTTCGGATGACTGGGACTCTCATGTCCAGCAGGTCAGGAGGGTTTTTCAGGTTTTGCGGTCTAATTCCTTGTGTGTGAAGGGTTCTAAGTGCGTTTTTGGGGTTCAAAAGATTTCCTTCTTGGGATACATTTTTTCCCCCTCTTCCATCGAGATGGATCCTGTCAAGGTTCGGGCTATTTGTGATTGGACGCAACCCTCTTCTCTTAAGAGTCTTCAGAAATTTTTGGGCTTTGCTAACTTTTATCGTCGATTTATTGCTGGTTTTTCTGATGTTGTTAAACCATTGACTGATTTGACTAAGAAGGGTGCTGATGTTGCTGATTGGTCCCCTGCTGCTGTGGAGGCCTTTCGGGAGCTTAAGCGCCGCTTTTCTTCCGCCCCTGTGTTGCGTCAGCCTGATGTTGCTCTTCCTTTTCAGGTTGAGGTCGACGCTTCTGAAATCGGAGCTGGGGCGGTTTTGTCGCAAAGAAGTTCCGACTGCTCCGTGATGAAACCTTGTGCTTTTTTTTCTCGTAAATTTTCGCCCGCCGAGCGGAATTATGATATTGGGAATCGGGAGCTTTTGGCCATGAAGTGGGCTTTTGAGGAGTGGCGTCATTGGCTTGAGGGGGCTAGACATCAGGTGGTGGTATTGACCGACCACAAAAATTTAATTTATCTTGAGTCCGCCAGACGCCTGAATCCTAGACAGGCGCGCTGGTCGTTGTTTTTCTCTCGGTTTAATTTTGTGGTGTCATACCTACCGGGTTCTAAGAATGTTAAGGCGGATGCCCTTTCTAGGAGTTTTGAGCCTGACTCCCCTGGTAATTCTGAACCTACAGGTATCCTTAAGGATGGAGTGATATTGTCTGCCGTTTCTCCAGACCTGCGGCGGGCCTTGCAGGATTTTCAGGTGGATAGACCTGATCGTTGCCCACCTGGTAGACTGTTTGTTCCTGATGATTGGACCAGTAAAGTCATTTCTGAGGTTCATTCTTCTGCGTTGGCAGGTCATCCTGGAATCTTTGGTACCAGGGATTTGGTGGCAAGGTCCTTCTGGTGGCCTTCCCTGTCACGAGATGTACGAGGCTTTGTGCAGTCTTGTGACGTTTGTGCTCGGGCCAAGCCTTGTTGTTCTCGGGCTAGTGGATTGTTGTTGCCCTTGCCTATCCCGAAGAGGCCTTGGACGCACATCTCGATGGATTTTATTTCGGATCTTCCTGTTTCTCAGAAGATGTCTGTCATCTGGGTGGTGTGTGACCGTTTCTCTAAGATGGTCCATTTGGTTCCCCTGCCTAAGTTGCCTTCTTCTTCCGAGTTGGTTCCTCTGTTTTTTCAAAATGTGGTTCGTTTGCATGGTATTCCGGAGAATATCGTTTCTGACAGAGGAACCCAATTCGTGTCTAGATTTTGGCGGGCATTCTGTGCTAGGATGGGCATAGATTTGTCTTTCTCGTCTGCTTTCCATCCTCAGACTAATGGCCAGACCGAGCGGACGAATCAGACTTTGGAGACATATTTGAGGTGTTTTGTGTCTGCAGATCAGGATGATTGGGTTGCTTTTTTGCCTTTAGCGGAGTTTGCCCTCAATAATCGGGCCAGCTCTGCCACCTTGGTGTCTCCTTTTTTCTGTAATTCGGGGTTTCATCCTCGATTTTCCTCCGGTCAGGTGGAATCTTCGGATTGTCCTGGAGTGGATGCTGTGGTGGAGAGGTTGCATCAGATTTGGGGGCAGGTGGTGGACAATTTGAAGTTGTCCCAGGAGAAGACTCAGCTTTTTGCCAACCGCCGGCGTCGGGTTGGCCCTCGGCTTTGTGTCGGGGACTTGGTGTGGTTGTCTTCTCGTTTTGTCCCTATGAGGGTTTCTTCTCCTAAGTTTAAGCCTCGGTTCATCGGCCCGTACAAGATATTGGAGATTCTTAACCCTGTGTCCTTCCGTTTGGACCTCCCTGCATCTTTTTCTATTCATAATGTTTTTCATCGGTCATTGTTGCGCAGGTATGAGGTACCGGTTGTGCCTTCCGTTGAGCCTCCTGCTCCGGTGTTGGTTGAGGGCGAGTTGGAGTACGTTGTGGAAAAAATCTTGGACTCCCGTGTTTCCAGACGGAAACTCCAGTATCTGGTCAAATGGAAGGGATACGGTCAGGAGGATAATTCTTGGGTGACTGCCTCTGATGTTCATGCCTCCGATCTGGTCCGTGCCTTTCATAGGGCTCATCCTGATCGCCCTGGTGGTTCTGGTGAGGGTTCGGTGTCCCCTCCTTGAGGGGGGGGTACTGTTGTGAAATTGGATTTTGGGCTCCCCCGGTGGCCACTGGTGGAATTGAACTTGTGTGCATTATCCCCTCTGTTCACCTGTTCCCATCAGGATGTGGGAGTCGCTATTTAACCTTGCTCCTCTGTCACTTCCATGCCGGTCAACATTGTAATCAGAAGCCTTTCTGTGCATGTTCCTGCTACCAGACAACTTCCAGCTAAGTCGGACTTTTGTCCTTGTTTGTTTTTTGCATTTTGTTCCAGTTCACAGCTGCAGTTTCGTTTCTGTGTCTGGAAAGCTCTTGTGATCTGAAATTGCCACTCTGATGTTATGAGTTAATACTAGAGTCTTAAAGTAATTTCAGGATGGTGTATTGATAGGGTTTTCAGCTGACCATGAAAGTACCCTTTCTGTCTTCCTGCTATCTAGTAAGCGGACCTCGATTTTGCTAAACCTATTTTCATACTACGTTTGTCATTTTCATCTTAAATCACCGCCAATATATGTGGGGGCCTCTGTCTGCCTTTCGGGGAAATTTCTCTAGAGGTGAGCCAGGACTATATTTTCCTCTGCCAGGATTAGTTAGTCCTCCGGCCGGCGCTGGGCGTCTAGGGATAAAACGCAGGCTACGCTACCCGGCTACTGTTAGTTGTGCGGCAGGTTTAGTTCATGGTCAGTTTAAGTTTCCATCCTTCCAAGAGCTAGTTCCTATGTATGCTGGGCTATGTTCTCTTGCCATTGAGAACCATAACATATAATGCTTCAATGGAAGCTGGTGAATAATCAGGTAATTGTCAGGATGCTACAACCCTGACATGTGTCCTATGGACTAAGGACTGATTATGGTGCTATGTTTAGCAAGGAAGAGTCATTTTAACCCTTGCCGTGCTGACCAAAGACGTCACACCTGTTCCAAGACCAGTGCGGATGATATGGAAGGATTCCAGAAATATCCAAGGCAAGCCAATGTAAGTCCAGGTCTCTAAAGGTGACACCACAGATATTAAAGCTACATTTCATTTATGGACTTTGTTTTCTTATCAACATTTGAATTTATGTACTTTGATTTACACATGACACACAGTCTCTACAATATCTACATACCATTTCAAAAGAATTATAATAAAGATTGTTTTAAAAGAACCAAGAAAAAGACAGAAGACATCAAGATGAATATCAGATGACATCAGATGACATTTTATATATAGGGAAATGTAATATATTTTATATGAATATTGGTCACGGCTTACCATAACATGAATTTACATATCATTATGTTATTGAGTACGTATAACAATATTATTATTATTAACATTAAATTATTTTGCCAAAGAAGAAGAAAAGAAAGAAGATCTTATTATCAATATATCTACTTTGAGGGTTACAATCAATGTCTGTCATCCTCAAAAGGGGGAATTGTTAAATATTAATTATTGATTATTGACTTATTATTACACTCAATTCTGTACTGAGCCTCGTGGAAGGTTTCCCTGACATTACATGTGCTATTCCTGTATATTTAGCTCAGAGCAAAAGTTAACACCATATAGAGAGAACACGTGCTCTATGGGACATATATACATCCACAGCTCATAAGAGGAGGGGGCTGTCACTTGAGGGCTTCTCCTTCACCCTCTACGGAGTTCAGACTCCACACAGATGGAATGAACAGCCATGTGTTTCTCGATGGCTTCTACCATGCTCCATGACAGAAACAGATGCCATTTACCATTCAGAATCTCAGGAGAGATGTGAAACAAACTTTGATATGGACAAATTGGCAATCTCTTTGTAATTATTTCACCTATTTTATGTTTTGCTGCAATGATGCTTACAGTAGTTGTGGACAATCCAATAAACCACTACATTTTTTTATGAGAAATACCATGACATTTTCTTAGAATATCACATCTGGTAAAGAGTCCTGATTAAATATACAAAATAAGCATATGTAACATTTGGCCAAGCCAGCCATATCTGATTTTTTGTGCAATTTTTCGTGGATTTCCTTCTACTTGCACACGGGGAAGAGAGAAGACCTTCGTTAAACGTTAGTTGTGCAAGTTTTCAGGAATTCCACTATGATACTTCAAGTCACAAGGATCAGACAGAACCTATGAGTGAGACTAACAGTTTTTTATGAGAAATATTTTTTATGAGAAATTTTTTATGAGCAATATGACATTTTCTTTAGAATATCACATCTTGTAAAGAGTCCTGATTAAATAAATATTACGAAATAAGCATATTTAGCATCCATTCGTGTACAGTAGATATATCGATTCATACTGTATTTGTGTATTAAACATATAGGTATATACTGGCTCATTGATAAAGGCAACCACTGTATGTCCCTTTTGCCTAATGCTAGTCTCAAAAAGTCTCCCCGTAAAGTCTAAATCTCCCTAATTTATGTATGAACATACTGTAGACAGTTTGTGCAAAGGTAAATATTGAGGTTTTACCAGAGGCGGACAAATCATCGCTGCAGCTGCATCAGGCCCAAAGATGAAGGGAGGCCCACCGACACCAAGAATATTTCAGCTGGATTGCATCCATGGACGCATGTTCAGCTGAAATATATTGCAGCACAGGGATCTGCTGGCTCCCTGCACAGCAATACATGCCACTGGCCAATCAGAGGTCAGCAGCATTCTTTGCGTCTGGAGGAGAGAAGGTTTTTCCACCAACATAGAAGAGGATTCTTTACTGTTAGGGCAGTGAGAATCTGGAATTCCTTGTCTGGGGAGGTGGTGATGGTGAACTCAGTCGAGATGTTCTAAAGAGGCCTGGATGTCTTCCTGGAGCGAAAAAATATTGTACCTTACAGTTATTAGGATCTTTAGAAAGACGTAGATCTGGGGATTTATTCTGACGGAATATAGGCTGAACTGGATGGACAAATATCTTTTTTCGGCCTTGCTAACTATGTTACTATGTGTTAGGGCTAGCGGAATGCACCGAGTAAATATAGAGGTTTTATTATAATAGATGCGTTCGGAGCCCGGGGTCTACTGTGCAGGAGAACCTGCTGCTAGCAAATGGCGGAACTATAAGGCGGTATTAACTAACCCTGTTACTTCACAGAGTAGCCGAAACTCAAAGCACTGCGCCCTGTTTGACTTCACAGTGGCACAGGCTAACTACCCAACTGAGAGCAGTCAGTGGTCATGCATGCACACAAACTCCTCGCCGGAGGTGCCAGCATTCTAGGGGCTTATTTCAGCCAGGTCCCTGAATACATTTACACAAAATCTCACCGGAGGTGCCAGCATTCTAGGGACTTATTTCAGCCAGGTCCCTGAACACAAACTCACATGACCACACTGGCGCAAAGCACATAACATAGAACAATACTAGCGCATGGCCGTGCGGCCATGCGAGCCTTAAATAGTTGCAGCACGTACAGGACCTTCCTAGAAGGACCAATGAGAGGCTGACACAGAGCGTGAGCACCTACAGGACCTTCCTGAAGGACCAAAGGCCTTAGCTGCAGTATCTGATCATGTGACCCTCGATCTCCACTGAGAGATCTTACTCTGGGCATGCTCAGAACGAGAAAAGCAGGACTTAGTCCCAGAAGCGTCTGCTCGCCGCTGCCCAGCACTGACTTCAATGGCAGAAGCAGGAAAAGCAGCAGTAACTCTTTGTACAGAGTCAGACTGAGCGAGACGCTGGGAACGACGTCTCCACTGAGCAGGCTCCACTGCGGCAGGATAAGAATGGGAGACCGCAGCGGAGATGGCCCAAGATTCCCCCTGTGCAGAGGTGGGAACTCGACCCCTAAAATTACCCCTCCCCCTAGGGCCCCCCTCCTTGGGCCTCGCTACGTTCAAAGGCAGCAATGAGCTGTGGAGCCCGAATGTGCTCAGCAGGCTCCCAGGACCTATCCTCAGGACCGTAACCCTTCCAGTCTACCAAATAAAATTTTTTGCCACGAATCACCTTGCACCCCAAAATAGCATTCACCTCGTAATCGTCCATAACGAACCCGATGTCCCGGCAGATGACTCAGAAAAGCGGGACATGTATACAGGCTTAAGGAGGGACACATGAAAGGTGTCGGTGATACCTAGGTGTGGAGGAAGAGCTAGACGGTAGACTACAGGAATGATCCGGTGACTTTGGAGCCGCATGAACTTTCTCTGGAGTAGGTGGAAACTGTACTGACCGCAAAAGCTAAACTAACACCGCAACTAGAAGTAGCCGTGGGGTGTGCCTAACAAACCCTAGACACCTCGACACAGCCGGAGGACTAAATACCCCTATAGATGGAAATAGGAATACTACCTTGCCTCAGAGCAGAACCCCAAAGGATAGGCAGCCCCCCACGAATATTGACTGTGAGTAGGAGAGGAAAGACACACGCAGGCAGAAAACAGGATTCAGCAAAAGAGGCCACTCTAGCTAAATAGGGAAAGATAGGACAGAATACTAAGCGGTCAGTATTAAAACCCTTCCAAAAATATCCACAGCAGATAATACAAAAAGTTCCACAATCTAACTAAAGACATGGAATGTATATCTGCCACTCCAGAGAATCCAACAAGACTGAGAAAATACTGACAATCTAAGCTGGACAAAAAAACACTAAATAGCACAGAATTATTAAGCACACAGCATGTGTGCCACAGAAACAAAACCAGACACTTATCTTTGCTGATTTGGCAGAAGGCAGATGGAACCAAACCAGGACCAAAACCTCCCAACAACCATGGTCAACTGGCAAGGACTAATGAATCCTGCACGCCTAAATACCCCAGTCAGAACTGCAATCAGCAGATACACCTGACCAGGACTGCAACTCAGGGATAACTGCATTACCACCTACAACCATCGGAGGGAGCCCAAAAGCAGAATTCACAACACAGGACTAACCTGTTCGAGGCCCTTGAAGGGACCCAAGTAGCGAGGTGCAAACTTAGTGGACTCAACACGCAGCATGATGTTACGAGCGGAGAGCCACACTAAGTCACCAGGAGCAAAGGTCGGGGCAGGGCGCCGATGTGCATCGGCGGAGGACCTCATTCTCTCCTTGGAGGCCCGGTTGGCATCCTGAGTGCGGTCCCAAATGTCTCGTGCCTCCACTGCCCAGTCTGCCACCCTGGAGTCAGCAGAGGACATGGGCATAGGTACAGGAACCCGCGGATGTTGGCCGTAATTAAGGAGGAAAGGAGTCTGACCGGTGGAGTCGGCTACAGCGTTGTTAAGGGCAAACTCAGCCCACGGTAACAAGGATGCCCTGTCATCCTGCCTGGCAGAAACAAAATGTCGTAAATAAGTGAACAGAGTCTGATTGGCCCTCTCAACCAACGCATTCGTCTCGGGATGATAAGCCAAGGAGAGATTTAACTCAATACTGAGTAGACAACAAAGCTCCCTCCAGAATCGAGATGCAAACTGGGGACCCCGGTCACTGACAATCTTGTCCGGCATACCGTGTAAGCGAAAGATATGCTTGATGAACAAGGCTGCCAGAGCCCGTGCAGAAGGTAGTCGTGGAAGAGGCACCAAATGAACCATTTTGGAAAAATGGTCGGTGATCACCCAGATAATGGTGCAGTTACGAGACTTGGGTAAGCCCACCGCAAAGTCCATCCCGACCATCTCCCAGGGCCTGTCCGCCACCGGCAGATGGTAAAGCAACCCAGCTGGCTGTTGCCGAGGGGACTTGTTCTTGGCGCAAGAGACACACACCCGAACATAGTCTGCGACATCACGAGCCATATGCGGCCACCAGTATGTCCTTGCCAGTAACTCAGATGTCCTTTTGGAACCAAAATGTCCACCCACCCTGGACGAGTGTGCCCAAGAGAGAACCTCCAGTCGCAAACTGGATGGTACAAAAGTCTTGCCCGGAGGCAAAAACTCTAGCGAAACCGGGGCCACAGTTCTCAGGCTCTCAGTGGGGACAATAAGCCGAGGCTCCTCTTCTTCCTCCACAGATGACACAACGGAGCGAGAGAGAGCATCGGCACGAATGTTCTTCTCCCCAGAAAGAAAATGGAGGGTGAAATGAAACCGGGAGAAGAACAAGGACCATCTGGCCTGGCAAGAATTTAACCGCTGGGCTGTCTGCAGGTACACCAAATTTTTATGATCTGTGAAGACTTGAAAGGGAAAATGAGCTCCCTCCAAGAGATGTCTCCGCTCCGAGAAAGCCAACTTCATGGCTAACAACTCCCTGTCCCCGATGGCATAATTCCTCTCTGCTGGTGAGAAGGTCTTAGAAAAGAAGAAGCAAGGATGCTTCCGACCTTGAGCATCCTTTTGGAAGAGGACTGCTCCAGCACCAACAGATGAGGCATCCACCTCCATGATAAATGGCTTATCTACATCGGGGCAATGTAGGATGGGAGCACTAGCGAAGTGTGACTTTATGGAGGTAAAGGCCTTGGAGACCTCCTCAGACCACAATTTGGGATTTGCTCCCTTCTTGGTGAGGGCAACCAAGGGAGCTACCAAAGTTGAGAAGTGCGGAATGAACTGGCGATAATAATTAATGAACCCCATAAAGCGCTGCACCGCTTTAAGAGAATGGGGTTCCTGCCAGTCCATCACAGCCTGTAGTTTGGCAGGATCCATAGCCAATCCCTGGGCGGAGATGATATAGCCTAGGAAAGGTAAGGACTCCTGCTCGAACATACACTTCTCCAACTTGGCATAGCGGGAGTTTGCCCGTAGGAGGTCAAAGACTTTGCAAACATCTCTCCGGTGGGAGTCAATATCTGGAGAGTAGATGAGAATATCATCCAGATAGACTACGAAAGAGGTGGAGAGCATATCCCAGAAGATGTCGTTCACAAAGTCTTGGAAAATGGCTGGGGCATTACAGAGCCCGAAGGGCATCACCAGATATTCATAGTGCCAATCCCTGGTGTTAAAAGCCATCTTCCATTCGTCCCCCTCACGGATACGAATCAGGTTGTAAGCACCCCGCAGATCTAATTTAGTAAATACCCTTGCTCCCCGAAGCCTATCAAAGAGCTCAGATATCAAGGGCAAAGGATACTTATTCTTAACGGTGATGGCGTTAAGACCCCTGTAATCTATGCATGGACACAGTTCCCCATTCTTCTTCTGCACGAAGAAGAACCCAGCCCCAGCAGGCGACACTGACTTACTGATGAACCCTCTTGCCAGATTCTCTTTAATGTACTGAGACATTGCCTCCGTCTCCGGGAGAGATAACGGATAGACTCGACCCTGGGGAGGCTCAGCACCAGGCAAGAGGTCAATAGGACAGTGATAGGGGCGATGGGGCGGAAGGGTCTCTGCTGCCTTTTTGGAGAATGCGTCCGCATAAGACCAATATTTCTTGGGGAGAGAGGATAGATCTGCGGGTACCTCTGTAGTAGCAACCTGAACGCACTCCCTCTGACACCAACCCCCACAAGATTCACCCCACCCCAAAATTCTGCCTGAGGACCACTCAATACGAGGAGAGTGGTACCGTAGCCAAGGTATCCCCAACAGGACCTCATCGATTCCCTCAGGAATGACGAGCAGAGATAAAATCTCCTGATGGGATGGCGACATGGACAGAGTAAAAGGGATGGTCTGGTGTGTTATCTGTGAGGGCAGTGGCGACCCATTCACCACTCATACCATTACTGGTTGAGCTAGCATAACCAGGGGTATT
Source organism: Ranitomeya variabilis (assembly GCF_051348905.1). Lineage (NCBI taxonomy): Eukaryota > Metazoa > Chordata > Amphibia > Anura > Dendrobatidae > Ranitomeya > Ranitomeya variabilis. Next base: position 608,678,518 of record NC_135235.1, read on the forward strand.
GCGTGACGTTGGGCGAAGGCAGAAGACATAAAATTGCCCTCCGTCCCAGAATCCACGCAGAGCTCTACCAAGTGGGAGGATGAGCCTATAATAATTGTCCCCTTAAAGGACAATTTGGAGGCAAACGTCGCCGTGTCTAGTGTACCTCCACCTATTACCACTAGACGCTGACGTTTCCTCGACCGCTGGGGACATCTGGTGGCAATATGTCCTGACTGCTGGCAAAGATGACAGACCTTGAGTGCACAGGCGGTCCGGGACTTAGATCCCGCTCGTGACACTACCATGGTCTCATGTGACTCAGGAACCAGGACCGGAGATTCCAGAGGTTTGGCGAAGGTGGGAGCCAGACGAAACCTCTGCCTACACTGGGCTCGCTCTAACCTCCGCTCGTTAAAACGGAGGTCAATACGAGTAGAGACAGTTATTAACTCCTCCAGTGTGGCAGGAATCTCCCTAGTGGCCAGAGCGTCCTTCACGTGATCAGGCAGCCCCCTCCAAAATATGGGGATAAGGGCTTTATCCGACCACTCCAGCTCAGAAGCTAAAGTACGGAAATGGACGGCAAAATGGCTGACCAAGGACACTCCCTGAGTTAATGCCAGCAGTTGGAGCGCCGTGTCATGGGTGACTTGAGGTCCTAAAAAGACCTGTTTCAGAGTGCTCAGGAACAGCGGAGCACTCTGCACCACATGATCGCCACGCTCCCACAGCGGCGTAGCCCATTCCAACGCCCTGTCCGACAAGAGAGACACAATAAATCCCACCTTAGCCTGCTCTGTGGGAAAACATGTAGCCAGGAGCTTGAGGTAGATAGAGAACTGACTCATGAATCCCCTACAAGATTTGCTATCTCCAGAAAATTTTTCTGGCAGTGGGAGGCGAGATAATGTCGGAACAGGGGTGGTAGTGGACAAGGTTGCTGCAGCCACGCTAGCAGCCTGTACAGCAACTGCGGTAACATCCACAGCTGAGGTTGAGCTCTCGAGAGCCGCCAACCTACCCTCCAGCTGCTGGATATACCGCAAGGATTGCTGAATGTCCGCCATTTACTAGCCAGACCCTGGCGCTAGTATTATGTCAGGGCTAGCGGAACGCACCGAGTAAATATAGAGGTTTTACTATAATAGATGCGTTCTCAGCCCGGGGTCCACCGTGCAGGAGAACCTGCTGCAAGCAAACGGCGGAACTATAAGGCGGTATGAACTAACCCTGTTACTTCACAGAGTAGCCGAAACTCAAAGCACTGCGCCCTGTTTGACTTCACAGTGGCACAGGCTAACTACCCAACTGAGAGCAGTCAGTGGTCATGCATGCACACAAACTCCTCGCCGGAGGTGCCAGCATTCTAGGGGCTTATTTCAGCCGGGTCCCTGAACACAAACTCACATGACCACACTGGCGCAAAGCACATAACATAGAACAATACTAGCGCATGGCCGTGCGGCCATGCGAGCCGTAAATAGTTGCAGCACTTACAGGAACTTCCTAGAAATACCAAAGAGAGGCTGCCACAGAGCGTGAGCACCTACAGGACCTTCCTGAAGGACCAATGGCCTTAGCTGCAGTATCTGATCATGTGACCCTCGATCTCCACTGAGAGATCTTACTCTGGGCATGCTCAGAACGAGAAAAGCAGGACTTAGTCCCAGAAGCGTCTGCTCGCCGCTGCCCAGCACTGACTTCAATGGCAGAAGCAGGAAAAGCAGCAGTAACTCTTTGCACAGAGTCAGACTGAGCAAGACGCTGGGACTGACGTCTCCGCTGAGCAGGCTCCACTGCGGCAGGAGAAGAATGGGAGACCGCAGCGGAGATGGCCCGAGATTCCCCCTGTGCAGAGGCGGGAACTTGACCCCTAACACTATGTTACTATGTGCCCGTGACTGGGAACACATGACAGTAACCTCATGCGCCATGGTGGGGATGCCGAAGTCAGCTGACGGCTCCTGCGCCAGCTACAGAAGAGTAAGTTGTGAGGTGAGTATAATTGTTTTATTCATATGTTGCAGAAGAACAGGACAATTTATCCAAGGAACAGGACAATTTATCCAAGGAACTGGACCAAGATATGTCACATTATACCAAGAAGGGGACCAGGATGGGGCACCTTATATCCCTGGATGGAAACCAAGATGGGGCACATTATCCCAGGAAGGACACAAGGATGCAGCACATTCTATCCCAGGAAGGAAACCAGCATGGGGCACATAATCCCAGGATGAAAACCAGGATGCAGCACGTTGTATGCCAGGAAGGAAACCAGGATGCGGCACATTCTATCCCAGGAAGGAAACCAGAATGCAGCACATGCTATCCCAGGAAGCAGACCAGGATGCGGTACATTCTGTCCCAGGAAGGAAACCAGGATGCTGCACATTCTATCCCAGGAAGGAAACCAAGATGGGGCATATCTGTCCCAGGAAGGAAACGAGGATGCGACACATTGTATCTAAGGAATGAAACCAGGATGGGCCACATTACATCTCAGGCTTGAAATCATGATGGGGCACTTTATATCCCAAGATCAAAACTAGGATGGGGTACATTCTATCCCAGGAAAGAAACCAGGATTGGTCACATTACATCCCAGGCTTGAAATCATGATGGGACAAATAATAACCCCAGAAGAAAACAAGGATGGGGCACATTCTATCCCAGGAAAGAAACTAGGATGGGGCAAATTATATCCCAGGAAGGAAACCATGATGGGACAGTTTATATTCTAGGAAGGAAACCAGGATGGGGCGCATTATATCCCAGGAAGGAAACCAGGATGCAGCACATTGTATGCCAGGAAGGAAACCAGAATGCGGCACATGCTATCCCAGGAAGCAGACCAGGATCTGGGGATCAAAAAGTTGCCATTAGATAGTTATGAAACCAACTAGAAACAAAGAACACATAAAGGGGTAAATGGAACTGAAGGACGGTGTCATGGAAAGGGGGATGGAAGATGGAAGGGAAATATGTCCGCTGGTGCATCGGTCATGTACGAAATCAAGGTGTGGAATCCGGCACACATAAGGATATAAATTTATCCGAGTTCCTAAAAGTTACCCAGGAGTTCCAGACACGTGTAAAGGAGGAAAAATTATGTGTGGAAAACGCTGTATAATACAGTTGGTCAATCTTAAGGAATAGCTGATTTTCACTTGGAATATTAGACGTGCTCCATAAAGTGGGTACTAGAAATTTACCAGCTCTCAGAATGAAGGAGGCCAATCTAGATAGAAGTTTGTTATTTGGGACCGTTGGAAGATTTAGGAAAACGTGTTCCGGTGTTAGTTTTATAGGAAAACGTATCACTTGATCTAAAGTTTGAGATACGATTTTCCCAAATTTTTGTATCATTATACAAAAATTTGGGAAATTTGGGACCACCAAATATGAAGGTATGAATCTCTGTCTTTTTCACATCTCCAGCATATGTCAGGTGTCGTAGGGAGCCACTTATGCAGCAGGACAGGAGTTGTGTACTGGTGGGTTATTTTTTTGTAACTATTTTCTTGAGCTCTCCCACATTGTGAAGGGCCGTATGTAGATTTGTAAATTAGGTTCATTTGAGAATTAGTAAAAGAGTGGCCCAATTCCTTTTCCCATTTCAGCAGAAAGCTCTTTTCAGGGGAATATCTTTTATGAGTAGCATATTATAGAGGACGGAAAGCTCCTTTTTCAGTACTCTTGTTTGAGAGCACAAAGTTTCAAAGGTGGTTAACGGCCTCCTTAAGTCTCCACTAATCATGATTTGGCGCAATGTCTTCCTGAGAGATTCATAGTGGATGAAGGTGTAATTAGACATAGTGGGGAGCTCCTTCATATCTTGAAAGGAAATAACGGTCCCCTCCTTATATATCTGATCCAGCAGGGGTGACTTATCTTCTGAAGCAGGTTTTGCTAGTTTGAAGGCTATGATGTCTGATACCCTAGTTAGTGGGGAGGGAGAGGGAGACAAGTAGGGTGTCACAGATTTCCAGCACCTGACCGCTGCCCGAGTAAGGAGGTTTGGAAAGGTAGTTTTGAGTGGTGTAGCGGGAGATAGGATAATAGATTGCAACTGAATCGGAGACATCTGCTCTTCTAGAGTGAGTCAGGGTTTCTCTCTAGTCATCCTGATCCAATCAACCGTCCTTGAAAGTATAGCGGCTGAATAGTAGAAATGGATATTGGGGGCTCCCATACCTCCATTTCTCCTGGGTAAAGATAGCGCGTGGGAGTTAAGCCTTGACTGATGCTTATTACATATGTAGTCAAAGAAAGAGCAATTGACTCAGGTCAGGAATGCCTTGGACAGCTCTATAGGCAGCATTTGAAATAGATACATTAGTTTAGGTAAGAGAATGCTTTTAATTAGGTTTTTTCTGCCCATCCAAGAAAGATATGGGACCCTCTACTTCTTTGTATGGTCTTCTATTAGGGTAAGGAGTGGTTTATAATTTAAGTTAAATAAGTCCTTATAAGATGGGTTAATCTTAATACCAAGATATTTTATATAGTTGCCAGGCCAGTGGAAGGGAAATTGTGATTTGAAGCCGTTTATAGTGCTGGCAGGTATATTTATTCCTAACGCTTCGCATTTGGTTAAGTTTATTTTGAAATTAGAAAGAGAGCCATATCTCTCCAGGATCCGCATAAGGGCCGGTATGCCTCTATGGGGGCAAGTCAAAGTAATAAATAAATCATCAGCGAAGGCCATGGTTTTATGGGATATTCCTTGTATGTTCATTCCCTCTATGTCCTTGCTCAAATTAATAGCCTTGATTAGGGGCTCCATCACCATTATGAATACGGCGAGAGGGGATAACCCTGTCTTGTGCCATTGTAAATCTCAAATGGTTTGGTGAGGGAATTAAGTCTGATTTTAGCTGATGGCTGGGAATACATTTGAAATATGGCCGGAGTTAGTGAGGGAGGAAAGTTAAAGCAGTCAAGAGTGCCCTGAAGGAAGATCCAATCCACTCTGTCAAACGCTTTCTGCGAATCAGTGCCAAGAAGCACTACTGGTATTTTATGGAGATTAGAGTATTGCATTAAATGGAGGATTCTCCAGGTGTTTTCCTTACCCTCTCTACCGCTAATGAAGCCTGTCTGGTCTGGTGAGATCAGGTTCGGCAGGTGTTCCACTATGCGCTTTGCAAGAATGCTAGCATAAATTTTGAGATCTACGTTCAGAAGGGAGATCGGTCTATAATTACTAGAGTTCTGGATCCTTGCCCTCTTTGTGTATTAGAGAAATGACTGGACTGGATTTCTGCATGTTTTCTTGCCTTATCTAAGTCAGACTCATCTGGCTGTAAATTATAAGGCTGTGTGCACACGTTGCGGATTTTTTGTGTTTTTTTTCAAGTTTTTTCGATATAAAAACGCATTAAAAATGCATACATTATGCATCCCATCATTTAGAATGCATTCCACAATTTTTGTGCACATGATGTTTTTTTCCGTGAAAAAAAAGCATCGCTGTAAAAAACCGCAGCATGTTCATTAAAAACCCCTTCCCGACCCATGACGCCACGTAGGCGTCATGAAAACCCGTGCCAATCCGACCCATGACGCCTATGTGGCGTCATGGAATGATCGCGTCCCTGCAGATCGGGTGAAGGGGTTAACTCCGATTTCACCCGATCTGCAGGGACAGGGGGAGTGGTACTTCAGCCCAGGGGGGGTGGCTTCACCCCCCCGTGGCTACGATCGCTCTGATTGGCTGTTGAAAGTGAAACTGCCAATCAGAGCGATTTGTAATATTTCACCTGAAAAACTGGTGAAATATTACAATCCAGCCATGGCCGATGCTGCAATATCATCGGCCATGGCTGGAAACACTAATGTGACCCCCCCCACCCCACCGATCGCCCCCCCAAGCGACCGATCTGTGCTCCGCTCCCCTCGGTCCTGTGCTCCGCTGCCCCGTGCTCCTGCCCGCTCCCCCCGTGCTGCTATGCCACCCCCCTGTGCTCCGACGCCCCCCCCCGGGCCCCGATCTCCCCCCCCTTATACTCACCGAGGCTCCTGGTGTCCGTCCGCCTCCTCGCTGGGCGCCGCCATCTTCCAAAATGGCGGGCGCATGCTCAGTGCGCCCGCCGAATCTGCCAGTCGGCAGATTCGTTAAAAGTACATTTTGATCGCTGTGATAGGTTCTATCACAGCGATCAAAATAAAAAAATAATAAATTAACCCCCCCCTTTATCACCCCCATAGGTAGGGACAATAATAAAATAAAGAAAATATATATATTTTTTTTTCCACTAGGGTTAGGGTTAGAACTAGGGTTAGGGATAGAACTAGGGGTAGGGTTAGGGGTAGGGTTAGGGTTACGGGTAGGGTTAGGGGTAGGGTTAGGGTTATGGCATGTGCACACAGTGCGGATTTGGCTGCGGATCCGCAGCGGATCCGCAGCGGACTGGCCGCAGATCCGCAGCGGACTGGCCGTGGATCCGCAGCGGATTGGCCGCGGATCCGCAGCGGATTGGCCGCGGATCCGCAGCGGATTGGCCGCTGCGAATTCGTAGCAGTTTTCCATCAGGTTTACAGTACCATGTACACCTATGGAAAACCAAATCCGCTGTGCCCATGGTGCGGAAAATTCCGTGCAGAAACGCTGCGTTGTATTTTCCGCAGCATGTCAATTCTTTGTGAAAGCGTTTTACACCTGTTCCTCAATAGGAATCCGCAGGTGAAATCCGCACAAAAAAACACTGGAAATCTGCTGTAAATCCGCAGGTAAAACGCAGTGCCTTTTACCTGCAGATTTTTCAAAAATCGTGCGGAAAAATCTCACACGAATCCGCAACGTGGGCACATAGCCTTAGGGTTAGGGTTGGAATTAGAGTTAGGGTTGGAATTAGGGCTAGGGTTGGAAATAGGGTTAAGATTTGGCTTGTGGTTAGGGTTACGGATAGGGTTAGGGGTGCGTTGGGGTTACAGTTGTGGTTAGGGTTGGGATTAGGGTTAGGGTTGGGATTAGGGTTGGAATTAGGGTTACGGGTGTGTTGCGGTTAGGGTTGTGGTTAGGGGTGTGTTGGGGTTAGGGTTGTGATTAGGGTTATGGCTACAGTTGGGATTAGGATTAGGGGTGTGTTGGGGTTAGTGTTGAAGTTAGAATTGAGGGGTTTCCACTGTTTAGGCACATCAGGGGTCTCCAAACGCAACATGGTGCCACCATTGATTCCAGCCAATCTTGCGTTCAAAAAGTCAAATGGTGCTCCCTCCCTTCCAAGCCCCGACGTGCGCCCAAACAGTGGTTTACCCCCACATTTGGGGTACCAGCGTACTCAGGACAAACTGGGCAACAACTGTTGGGGTCCAATTTCTCCTGTTACCCTTGCAAAAATAAAAAATTACTTGCTAAAACATAATTTTTGAGGAAAGAACAATTATTTTTTATTTTCACGGCTCTGCGTTATAAACTTCTGTGAAGCACTTGGGGGTTGAAAGTGCTCACCACACATCTAGATAAGTTCCTTCGGGGGTCTAGTTTCCAAAATGGGGTCACTTGTGGGGTGTTTCTACTGTTTAGGCACATCAGGGGCTCTGCAAATGCAACGTGATGCCCGCAGACCATTCCATCAAAGTCTGCATTTCAAATGTCACTACTTCCCTTCCGAGCCCTGACGTGTGCCCAAACAGTGGTTTACCCCCACATATGGGGTACCAGCACACTCACAACAAACTGGGCAAGAAATATTGGGGCCCAATTTCTCCTGTTACCCTTGTGAAAATAAAAAATTGCTTGCTAAAACATCTTTTTTGAGGAAAGAAAAATGATTTTTTATTTTCACGGCTCTGCGTTGTAAACTTCTGTGAAGCACTTGGGGGTTGAACGTGCTCACCACACATCTAGATAAGTTCCTTGGGGGGTCTAGTTTCCAAAATGGGGTCACTAATGGGGGGTTTCTACTGTTTAGGCATATCAGGGGCTCTGCAAACGTAACATGATGCCCGCAGACCATTCCATCAAAGTCTGCATTCCAAAACGTCACTACTTCCCTTCCGAGCCCCGGCATGTGCCCAAACAGTGGTTTACCCCCACATATGGGGTATCAGCGTACTCAGGAGAAACTGGACAACAACTTTGGGGTCAAATTTCTCCTGTTACCCTTGCAAAAATAAAAAATTCTGGGCTAAAAAAATATTTTTGAGGAAAGGAAACACATTTATTATTTTCACGGCTCTGCGTTATAAACTTCTGTGAAGCACTTGGGGGTTCAAAGTGCTCACCACACATCTAGATAAGTTCCCTTGGGGGTCTAGTTTCCAAAATGGAGTCACTTGTGGGGAGTTCCTACTGTTTAGGCACATCAGGGGCTCTGCAAACGCAACCTGACACCCGCAGAGCATTCCATCAAAGTCTGCATTTCAAAACATCACTACTTCCCTTCCTAACCCCGACGTGTGCCAAAACAGTGGTTTACCCCCACATATGGGGTATCAGCGTACTCAGGAGAAACTGGACAACAACTTTTGGGGTCCAATTTCTCCTGTTACCCCTGGGAAAATAGAAAATTGTGGGCTAAAAAATCATTTTTGAGAAAAGAAAAATTATTTTTTATTTTCATGGCTCTGCGTTATAAACTTCTGTGAAGCACTTGGGGGTTCAAAGTGCTCACCACACATCTAGATAAGTTCCTTGGGAGGTCTAGTTTCCAAAATGGGGTCACTTGTGCGGGAGCTCCAATGTTTAGGCACACAGGGGCTCTCCAAACGCGACATGGTGTCCGCTAATGATTGGAGCTAATTTTCCATTCAAAAAGCCAAATGGCGTGCCTTCCCTTCCGAGCCCTGCCGTGCGCCCAAACAGTGGTTTACCCCCACATATGGGGTATCATCGTACTCAGGACAAACTGGACAACAACATTTGGGGTCCAATTTCTCCTATTACCCTTGGGAAAATAAAAAATTCTGGGCTAAAAATCATTTTTGAGGAAAGAAAAATTATTTTTTATTTTCACGGCTCTGCGTTATAAACTTCTGTGAAGCACCTGGGGGTTATAAGTGCTCACTATGCTTCTAGATAAGTTCCTTGGGGGGTCTAGTTTCCAAAATGGGGTCACTTGTAGGGGAGCTCCAATGTTTAGGCACACAGGGGCTCTCCAAACGCGACATGGTGTCCGCTAACGATTGGGGCTAACTTTCCATTCAAAAAGTCAAATGGCACGCCTCCCATTCTGAGCCTTGCCGTGCACCCAAACAGTGGTTTGCCCCCACATATGAGGTATCGGCGTACTCAGGAGAAATTGCCCAACAAATTTTAGGATCCACTTTATCCTGTTACCCATGTGAAAATGAAAAAATTGAGGCTAAAAGAAATTTTGTGTGAAAAAAAAGTACTTTTTCATTTTTACGGATCAATTTGTGAAGCACCTGATAGTTTAAAGTGCTCACTATGCTTCTAGATAAGTTCCTTGGGGGGTCTAGTTTCCAAAATAGGGTCACTTGTGGGGGAGCTCCAATGTTTAGGCACACAGGGGCTCTCCAAACGTGACATGGTGTCCGCTAGCGATGGAGATAATTTTTCATTCAAAAAGTCAAATGGCGCTCCGTCCCTTCCGAGCCTTACCATGTGCCCAAACAGTGGTTTACCCCCACATGTAAGGTATCGGTGTACTCAGGAGAAATTTTCCAACAAATTTTAGGATCCATTTTATCCTGTTGCCCATGTGAAAATGAAAAAATTGAGGCTAAAAGAAATTTTGTGTGAAAAAAAAGTACTTTTTCATTTTTACAGATCAATTTGTGAAGCACCTGAGGTTTTAAAGTGCTCACTATGCTTCTAGATAAGTTCCTTGGGGGGTCTAGTTTCCAAAATGGGGTCACTTGTGGGGGAGCTCCAATGTTTAGGCACACGGGGGCTCTCCAAACGCGACATGGTGTCCGCTAAAGATTGGAGCCAATTTTTCATTGAAAAAGTCAAATGGCGCTCCTTCCCTTCCGAGCCCTGCCGTGCGCCCAAACAGTGGTTTACCCCCACATATGAGGTATCAGCGTACTCAGGACAAATTGGACAACAACGTTCGTGGTCCAGTTTCTCCTTTTACCCTTGGGAAAATAAAAAAAAATTCGCTAAAAGATCATTTTTGTGACTAAAAAGTTAAATGTTAATTTTTCCCCTCCATGTTGCTTCTGCTGCTGTGAAACACCTGAAGGGTTAATAAACTTCTTGAATGTGGTTTTGAGCACCTTGAGGGGTGCAGTTTTTAGAATGGTGTCACTTTTGGGTATTTTCAGCCATATAGAACCCTCAAACTGACTTCAAATGTGAGGTGGTCCCTAAAAAAAATGGTTTTGTAAATTTTGTTGTAAAAATGAGAAATCACTGGTCAAATTTTAACCCTTATAACTTCCTAGCAAAAAAAAACATTTGTTTCCAAAATTGTGCTGATGTAAAGTAGACATGTGGGAAATGTTATTTATTAACTATTTTGTGTCACATAACTCTCTGGTTTAACAGAATAAAAATTCAAAATGTGAAAATTGCGAAATTTTCAAAATTTTCGCCAAATTTCCGTTTTTTTCACAAATAAACTAAAAAATTATCGACCTAAATTTACCACTAACATGAAGCCCAATATGTCACGAAAAAACAATCTCAGAATCGCTAGGATCCGTTGAAGCGTTCCTGAGTTATTACCTCATAAAGGGACACTGGTCAGAATTTCAAAAAACGGCAAGGTCATTAAGGCCAAAATAGGCTGGGTCATGAAGGGGTTAATTTTGTGGATTTTTTGCATTTTCCCGCTATTTAATGTATTGGGAAGCTCCGGAAAAAAAACGCGTCAAAAACGCACAAAAAAACACGTAAAAAACACATAAAAAACGCATGCGGATTTCCTGCAGAAAAAGTCCAGTTTTGTTCAGGAAAATTCTGCAGAAAATCCTGAACGTGTGCACATAGCCTTAAGGTTTGAGTAATATTTTAAAAATTCAGATGAGATTTGGTTAAGGTCTGATGTACTATGGCCACTAGAGGTTTTCAGAGAGTGAATATAAGTCTTGGCTTGTCTTGTTTTAATTAGCGACATCATAAGCTTGGAGGCCTTATCTCCATGTACATACATCCGATTTCTCCAACCAAGATACTGTTTGGCAGACTGCTTGTTAAGCAAGTCTTTTAGTTGTAATTGTTTAGCCGTCAGGGCCTCCAAGCTTTGACGCAGCAAGGTTCTTTTATGTTGTTTTTCTAATATAGCTATTTCTTCATAGAGATCATGCATTATCTTTTTGCGTTGTTTGTTGAGATGGGAAGCTATGGAAATCATTTCACCCCTAACTACTGCTTTATGAGATTCCCACACTTTTGGAAAGTTCACCTCCGGAGTAATATTAGTCTTAAAAAAAGACTATTAAGGAACTACAAATTCGTTGTTTGTTAGAATCTGAAGCTAAAATTGATTCATTTAAGGTACCTACACACGAAACGACTTTACAACGAGAACGACAACGATCCGTGACGTTGCAGCGTCCTGGATAGCGATATCGTTGTGTTTGACACGCAGCAGCGATCTGGATCCTGCTGTGATATCGCTGGTCGTTGATTAAAATTCAGAACTTTCTTTGGTCGTCAGATCGGCGTGTATCGTCAGGTTTGACAGCAAAAGCAACGATGCCAGCAATGTTAAACATGGAGCTAGCGACCTGTGAGAACGATGAGTGCGTCACCGCTACGTCACAGGATCGCTCCTGCGTCGTTCTGGAGCTGCTGTGTTTGACATCTCTCCAGCGATGTAAACAGCGACGCTGCAGCGATCAGATCGTTGTCGTTCTCGTTGTAAAGTCGTTTTGTGTGAAGGTACCTTTAGCCTCCAAGATCTGTGTATATACTGTAATTGGATTTTGAAGTTTGAGAAGCATATCGACACTATAGAGTGGTCAGAGTGGATTGAGGGGAGTATCTCTGCTTTAAAGATTTTTGGCAGTAGAGACCTTGGTAAGAAAAACAGTCAATTCTGTGGTAAGAATTATGTGGATAGGAGAAAAAAGTAAAGTCAAGATCAGTAGGGTGCAGATGTCGCAACATGTCAACTAATGAGAGGTTAAGGAGTGATTTCTTTACCTTGATAATATTTTTGTATGAGATGTGGCATTTCTTTGTGGACAAATCCAAGGTTGGGTCTGGTTGTATATTAAGATCTCCTCCAAGAATTGGTGTGCCCTCTAAAAACGGAGCGGAACCGGTTTAGTTTGGAGGTGATCCATTTGATTTGTTTTTGTTAGTGGCATATAGGTTGCCGATAGTTACCAAGGCTCCCGCCAAAAGTCCTTTTACAAAAATTCATCTCCCATCAGCGTCAACTAAAGAGTCAATTAGCAGGAATGGAGTATTTTTATGAAACGCAATTGACACTCCTCTAGAGCCCCTCTGGGGGGAAGTAGCATGATACCACTGGTTATAGTGCGACCTAAAAAAACCACCATAAGAGGAAAAACCTCCACTATTCTTGAAAAAAAAAACACCAGTACACAGGCAGAGATGCTTTCCTGTCCAAGGCCTCAAAAACAATTGCACTATCCAAGGTGCAGCGGACCCAAATTAAGATGGCAAATACACAGGTGTAATAATACCGATAAGGCAACCAGCCTACAATCAGGAATTGGCCGCTTGGTACACCTGTGCAAGCAAATAATCTGTATGTGGCAATGTTCACACAGAAATGCAGAGCATATGGCTCAAAGCCTATTAATGACGCCATATGGCGGGCTCACCAGTGCTCACTATAATGCATTCTGTGTGAACAGAGGCCACAGTTTACAGGGCCATCTGGGCCCAACTGCACCCTGAAAACTATAAACCAAAGCACGGGTCATAAGGACCCAAAGAAAACGACCTCAAAGTCCATATAGAGTAATGTATCAAAAAGGCTTTATTAACTATTAAAACAGTATTAGGGCTGTCCCACACGTCCAGATAATTCCGGTACCGGAAAAAATCGGTACCGGAGTTATCCGTGTCCGTGTGCCCGTGAGCTCACGTAGGCCATACGTGCGGCACACGTGTGCCGCCCGTGTGGCGAGTGGGTACCACACGGAGCGTGCAGGAGACAGCGCTAAAGTTTAGCGCTGTCCCCTGCATCGTGCTGAAGCCGCGATTCATATCTTCTGTGCAGCAGATTTGCTGCATAGAAGATATGAATAATAGTGTTTAAATGAAAGATCTATGTGTCCGCCGCCCCCCCACCCCCTGTGCGCCCCCCCCGCTGTTCAGAAAATACTCACCCGCATCCCTCGTTGGCTGTCGCTCCTTCCTGGTCTGGCCGCGGCTTCCACTGTATGCGGTCACGTGGGGCCGCTCATTTACAATCATGAATAGGCGGCTCCACCTCCCATAGGGGCGGAGCCGACTATTCATGATTGTAAATGAGCGGCCCCACGTGACCGCATACAGTAGAAGGCGCGGGGCAGAGAGGAAGCAGCGACAGCCAACGTGGGAGCGGGTGAGTATTTTTTGAACAGCGGGGGGGGGGCGCACAGGGGGTGGGGGGGCGGCGGGCACATAGATCTTTCATTTAAACACTATTATTCATATGTTCTATGCAGCAAACGCTGCTGCACAGAAGATATGAATCGCGGCTTCAGCACCATGTGGGGGGGACAGCGCTTACTGTAGCGCTGTCTCCGGCACGCCACACGGAGAACGTCCATGTGAGGTGCGTGTTTTACACGGACCCATTGACTTTAATGGGTCCGTGTAATACGTGCGCTCCCACGAACACTGACATGTCTCCGTGTTTGGCACACGGAGATACGGTCCGCAAAAAATCAATGACATCTGCACAGATGCATTGATTTTTTTGGGTCTACGTGTGTCAGTGTCTCCGGTACGTGAGGAAACTGTCACCTCACGTACTGGAGACACTGACGTGTGAAACCGGCCTTAAAGACAATACAAAACAGGTGAGGTAGAATGACACATGGTGTATACTAACACCGCACCGATACATAAAATACCACAGGCGCACGGAGCCGAGGAAAGGAAACACATGCATATATAAGCAGCTTACAAAAAAGACTAGAGCTTACACAAACCAAATATCTAAATGGCAAATATTCCGTACAGATAGCGACGCCATCCCTAGCAGATGCATAAGTGCACAGTGCTGAATATCATAATAAACCATGGCCCTGCATACCACATGGCGGTCATGCTGGATGACCTGTACAAAAATAAAGTACGGAATATACGTTACCTCCTTAATAGGGAGCAATGTGTTTAACTTCCCCCGGGTCCGTGCGTCCACCCCGAAGCGCGTTTCAGTCGCACACCTTACTCAGGGGGCTTGGTAAGAAGATGCCGAAAGTGTAGTTTTATATTATTCCGGCCCGGAAATGATATCCGGCAACCCGTAAATATACTGCCGTGACCATAGAAACCAATAAACAATCCCCATTCCAGCATGACGGCGGTACCAATAGAGTGATGTATATTCCGGCGATTAAATAATCCTGCCCGTGAGCACCTGCGCTGCACACGCCAGATGCACGACAATCACAGGGCCCTGTGAAGTCGGGCATCGGACGCGCAGCCAGACCAGGCGCCCAACAGGGCAGGAAGAAAGGCGCGCATGCGCAAAATAGATCTAAGAGCCAGAACCGCCATATTGGAGCAGGGAAGTAGAAACGACCAGCCAGAAGAAATAGTGGTAAATAAGAAAAAAACAAATAAATGACCAAAGACAGAATCCTGTTAACAGATATATGGATACTGCATATTATTAAGTCCCAATAATAAATAAACAAAGTGTGTGGATGACTAATCGAATTATCTAAACAATGTCACTACGATCTCATATGGAGACAAAAACCACACATGGCTGGCACAGACTCATTATGCTAACTCCATCCTGTATACTAATTTAAACAATATATAACATTTTTTCTTGAATAGTCTGTACATAGAAAGTTGTCACCACGTAATATTATGAGGTATATTCAGATGGTACATCCTCCAAGACGAAGAAAGAGTTCGATGGCAATAGCTATCAGATGCAAATCCGACGTCTCATCAGCCAGCCAGCTTGATTGCACATACAGATTTTAGAAGGCAGCTCCTTCCATATATCCACCAGGGCAAAATAGAACTACGTATAACACAGACATCTATTTCAAAACCTAAAACACAAAAGAAATTATTTAATAAAAAGTCAATAAAATTAAAAACAATATCCCCGGTGCGGCGTTAGAATATGAAATACCAACTATAAAACGGGTGGTGATCATAAGAAGGGTGAGAAGCTTAAATTCTCGTTCAATCCACGTGGATGAACCGTGTCCAAGGTCCAAATCCAACGAGACTCTAACTGAGCCAATCGTTGGGAGATATTTCCTCCAATTCTTTGCTGTTACACTTATGATGGAGCCTAAAGTGTCTGGATATTGTTTTTAAAAGGTCCACATCCACCTGGCCACTGGCAGCCTGAATGCCCCGTACGTGCTCCCTGACCCTAATCTTAAGTTGGCGTGTGGTTAAGCCAACATAGATCAGGGAGCACGGACAAGTGGCATAGTAGATCACATTCGTAGTCGTACACGTTATTGATTTCTCAATCTTATAATTCTTACGACCAGAAGAATCCAAGAATGAATCGGTACGATCAATATTAACACAGGCGACACAGCGGCCACAGGGCCTACAGCCCCCTCTAACGGGTACATCACCAAGAAATGTCCTATTAGATCCTCCATTATAGTGACTGCATACCAAACAGTCGCGTAAATTCTTAGACCGCCTAAAAGTGATAGCCGGACTTGAGGGTATCTATATAACTATATAAAGTGCACAAAAAACATAACAATGTATGTAAGGTATTGGCTGAGATTATGGCCACAATACTTAAGCTGGCAACCCACGTCAAGGGTCCTTACGTATTGCCAGGCCTAATCTAACAAAAAAAACACCATAAGAGGAAAAACTTCCACTACTCTTGAAAAAAAAAAAAACCTAGCATACATTGTTATGTTTTTTGTGCACTTTATATAGTTTTCAGGGTGCCTGTCCCAGTCCAATATTGCATCCATTCTCATCATCTGGAGGAGAAGATTCAGGCTTCGCTATTTTGCGTTTGGTTTGAAGAGCTTTTGCAGGTTGAACCAGGTTCCAGGATGCAGGCTGGGGCAGAGGATTCAGGGAGGGTGTTAAGTGATACTCCTCCATACCTCCTGGGTATTTTTCCAGAGTGATCCCCAACTCCTCACATGCTTCTTGAATTTCCGCAGAGGTCCTGGCCTGGATACGTTTATCCTTAGAGGCTACTGAAATGCCAAAAGGGTACAGCCAGCAATATTGGCATTGTTTATGACGCAAGGCTTCTGTAAAGGGTTTCAATAGGCGTCTCTTGTTTAATGTCGTTGCCGCTAGGTCTTGAAAGATCAAGATCGGAGAATCCTCGTATACAATATTTTCTGCTTCCCTTGACCGCCTCATAATTAAGTGCTTAGTACGGTAGTCCAAGAAACGGCAAATTACATCTCGTGGAGGGTCTCCTGATTTGGGCTGTTGCCTCAATGACCTGTGGGCTCTCACTATTTCAATGTGTGAGGGTTCTTCTTGGGACAGTAGTCTAGAAAATATCTCAGTCAGAGTTGGAGGCAGTGCTTCAGCTGTCACTGATTTGGGAACGTCCTTTATCTGCAGATTATTCCTTCTTTCTCTATTCTCATGGTCTTCAAGGATCGAATAAATTTGATTGATATAGCCTCCTTGACTCTGGGAGCAGGCTACCATTTTATTGGTTTGTTCAATAATGGTGGAATTTGAAGCCTCAAGCGTTTCCACCCTATGGCCAATTTGTGAGATTTCTTGTTTGATGTCAGATAAGTCCTTAACTACCGATTCTAGAGATTTAGAAAGTATCCTCTTTATGCAGGATCTGGATATAGGTTGTTCCCCCACATTTCTGCTGTCTTCCATTTCACTTTCTATTTCAGAGCCAGAGTCACTCAGAGAGTGTTGATCTATGGCTGGCGGGGGTTTAGACTTGGTTGTGTCAGTCTTTTTTATTGAGGAATTTATTCAAACCCACTTGAGTTAGGAAAGCGCTCTAGAAGAGGCTCCTGAGGCGGTTTTGCCAATCTTGACCATTGTGAGATGCACAAATTCAGCGTTATCGATTAATTATGATGGGGCCAAGTGTATTCCCCCTTATGTATATTCCAAGGACTAAATTACATTTTTAGGGGGTGATAAGCCAAATTGATTCTTCTTTTACTATATGAGATATTATTTGGAACAGTTCTTCAGTCAACCACTAGGTGTCACTGTTGCCCCAGAGATAAATCTGATCCTATAAAGAGTATTTTAGATCTTAATTTCTTTCTCTTTAAGATATGAGGCCCAGACTAAAGTTCAAAACATATCAATTCAAAGGCAACAGGAGGGAAAACAAGGGCCAGAAAATTTCAAGGACGCTGGTCGATTAACTTGGTGGTATGTTCAATATGACTTATCACTTCACAGGGAGTAAAATGTCCAATTCCCTTCCCTCACTGGTCCCCTCTGTCTTCTTAGTTTTCAACATGTCCCTCTCCTTCTGCCTTTATAAGATACCTTTTCCTTTTCCTTTGCCATGCCTGGATTTCTTCTGTTTCCAGGCATGGCAATACCCTCCCTGAGAGGAAGGCAGCACCACTGTGGTACCGAAACTCCTGGAGTGCCACATTTCCTCCCCACTAAATCCAGTACTCCCAGACTGGGAAAAGAAAACATAAACAGTACAGATTAGATTATGCAAAACATTTTGAAAAAGGCATTTAACAGATTTAAACTTTTTCTTCCCTTACGGGAGGCACTTTTTGGCTTTAACGTTGCAAACATATTTACAAAAGTATAACTGGTCTTATACCAGGGTGTCCTTGTTCATGAACGACAGTACCAATGCGAGGGACCCGTCATAAACTCCCAACATAGGCCTTAGGCAGGCTACAAGGCGTATATCCAGATCTGGTGTTCAGCCACGCCAGACGGTTTTGCCTCAGGTCTGTGAGCAAACAAGGCCCTACCCACGCTGGCAATGTGGGTAGAAGCAAAGGTGCATCATGGAGGTGCCAACTATTTACAGTAACAGGTTTTGGGCAATTCACGTCCATTTCCCTATTGTCAATTTTAAACCTTTAATAAGTAAAAGCAAACAGTTTAAAACAGGTAACACCAATTATTAACATCTCATATTTTTAGTCCCTGTAACGGGCTGGGATTTGACCTCTGGTACTACGGGTAGACCTACGCAGTACAGAAATTGATGGTGAACTGACAGGATTCACTATTCTTGCTACCACTGGTGTATTGCACTCTCTTATGGCTACACTTCTGGTGATTCTGCTTAACACAGGTATACTGGATCTTCTGGGACTACATCAACTCACTGTGGGCATGACAGATTCACCAATAGCAGGGGGTGGATTCTCTGGTTCCATTGCTGGTGTGATGTCTGCTGCTTGAGCCCGCTGGTGTAGAGTCTCTTCTGTTTCAGGATGGTTTTGAATCACATCCTGTTCAGGTATTTCCAACTGGGGAAAAGTCAAAACAGGCACCACTATTACTTGATTAACCTGAGTTCATGACTGGGGAAAGTCTCCAAGAACGGTATGGATTCTCTTTTCCTCTTCTTCCGTAGGTTGAGAAGTACTTGGATCTTTTTCCTTGTCTCTCAGTTGGTTAGTACATACTTTAAGATGATCCCTTGATACTGCAGTCGAGGTTTCTCCTCCATCTTTGCTTATAAGACACACTTTAGTATTGTCAAAGTCTGATGGTAAGATGGTATGTGGTTCTGCTTCCCACTGGTCATCAAGTTTGTGCATTCTCCTTTTACGCTTAGCACTTGTTTACCTGGTGACAAGGGAATTGCAGGGGCACGTTGATTATAGTTTGATAGCTTGATTTTGTCTTGCCTGGGGCAAGCTTCTTTCCACACACTCTTGTACTTGGCGGTATTTCTGCTGTCGCTCAGTATCCCAATCTACATCTGGTGATGTTGCTTCTGGTGTGAGGACTCCCATTTCAAGATCAACAGGTAATTTGCTAGCTCTTCCTCTCATCAGGTAGGCTGGAGTGCAGTTGGTGGAATTCACTGGGATGTGATTGTACAGATCTACCAAGTCCGGCAACTTCTCTGGCCATAAGTTCCTCTCTTCCAAAGGCAAGGTTTTCAACAGGTCAATTACCACTTGATTCATCTTCTCACACATACCGTTGGTATGAGGATAGAACGGCGTTGTTCTTATCTTCTTGCATCCGTACAGGTTACAGAACTCCTGGAACACTTCCGCTTCAAAGGCTGGGCCTTGGTCGGTAAGTACCTTCTCAGGGTAACCATGTGGTCGACAAAAGTGCTGTAATGGTCCACAATGGTCAGAGCATAGACATAGCCTGACCGGCTTGGAGTTAGCTTCATGTGGTGCAAGGCCACCAGTTCAAGTGGCTGTTTGGTGACTATGGGCTGTAAGGGAGCCCTCTGGCTGTCACGGTTCTTTCTGTGCAGGTTGCATGGGCCACACTCTCGGCACCAGTTTTCAATGGCTTTTCTCATGCCAATCCAGTAGAACATTCCACGAAGTAGGACCTCCAACTTCTTCCATCTGAAGTGTCCTGCTCCATCGTGGTACGCTTCCAAGACCATTGGCACATCTTGTCTCGGGACTACCACCTGCCAGACCAACTCATGAGTGCATGGGTCGACATTCCTCCGACACAGCTTACATCCTTTATAAACAATTTGCCCTTCTCCTTCCACAGTTGTTGAGTTTCTTGTGGATCATCTGGACCAGGGTGTAAATCTGCTTGTGTTAGCAGCTCTTTTACCAGATGGACTGCTTTGTCACTATCCTGCGTCTCTGTCCATCCATGGTGGGGCAATGAGTTCAGTGTGGCTTCTCGCTTGTTATTGCGCTTGTTCCTCACATGATGAGCATACTGAGTCGCCCCAGGGCGATGGAAAGCTGGCAACTCAATCTCTTCAAGTGCTTCCGGATCTTCTCCCACTTCTGGTAAATGGAGCATCCTGGACAGCGCATCGCCATTTGTGTTCTTTTGCCCTGCTTGGTACTTGATGGTGAATTCGTATTTGGACAACTGGGCCATCCATCGCTGCTCCAATGTACCTAGTTTTGCAGTTTCCAGGTGGGTCAGCGGATTGTTGTCTGTGAAAATGGTGAATCTTGCTGAGGCCAGGTAGTGTTTGAACCACTCTCTTACCGCCCAGACTATGGCGAGGAACTGCAGCTTTAGGGAACTTAGTTTTTGGGGTTCCTTTCAGTGGGACGAAGCTTACGGCTGGCGTAGGCAATTAATCTTTCTTTGCCTTTCTGCACCTGGGACAACACTGCTCCCAATCCCGCGTTGCTGGTGTCTGTGTAGAGCACAAACGGTTGGTCATAATCAGGGTAGGCCAGTACCTCATCTCCCGTGAGAGCCAACTTCAACAGAGTGAAAGATCCTTCCAGCCTGTCGTTCCACTCAAACGGAGGACCCTTGTTCTTGGTCTTCTTGGATTGGCCCACTAACAGGTCTTGCAGGGGTGCGGCTATCTTAGTGAAGTCCTTCATGAACCTTCGATACTAGCCTACCAACCCGAGGAACTGCCGGACTTCGTGGATGTTGCTGGGTTTCGGCCAGTCCCTGACCATGGTGATCTTGTCAGGGTCTGGTGCCACACCTTCAGCGCTTACCACATGGCCCAGGTACACTACTTTGGGCTTTACTTTCAGGCCAAAGATAGACAGAGCTTCAAACACCTTGGCCAGGTGCTTCAGGTGGTCTTCATAAGTCTTGGAGAAGATGATGACATCATCCAGGTATAACAGGATGGTTTCAAAATTCTTGGGTCCGAGACAGCACTCCATCATCCTCTGGAATGTTCCTGGTGTGTTGCACAGTCCGAACAGCATGTATTTGAATTCAGAGAGGCCCATCGGTATCGTGAAGGCAGTCTTTTCTTTATCCGCCTCTGCCATGGGAACCTGCCAATACTCACTAGTGAGATCTAAGGTGGAGAAATAGTTAGCAGATTTTAAAGCAGCTAATGACTCTTCAATTTTGGGCAACGGGTATGAATCCTTGTGTGTAATACGGTTTTTCTGCCTGTAGTCAACACACATCCTCATTGTGCTATCCTTTTTCCTGACGAGGACTAATGGAGCTGCCCAGGGGCTACAACTATCTCTGATTACCCCAGCCTCCTTCATCTCTCGTAACCGTAACATACTTTTGGCACATTGGTAGTGAGTTGGAGGTACAGGCCGGTACCTCTCTTTATTGGGCGGATGACCTCAAGTGGGGATATGATGTTGAACCCCTTTTACTTGCCCAAAATCTAGTGGGTGTTTGCTGAATACCCGCTCATACTCATGGACCACCCGGTAAGCCCCCTGTTTTTGGTGTGAAGGGGTAGAGTCAGTGTCCACGTGTAACTTCTGTCACCATTCATCCAACTTTCCTGCATAGCCATTGTCCTCCGCCTGGTCGAACAGGACCAAGGGTTCTGTTGCTTTTATTGCATTATCCTTAACAGTAAACAGTTTAGCAAGTGTGGCATATCTGGGTAAGTGGATCTCTTTCTCGCCACAGTTAAGGACACGTACCGGTACCCTCCCCTTGTGGACATCAATCACCCCTCTGGCTGTCAGGATGGTGGGCCTACTATCCAAATACACGGATTCTACCTGGACCTGGTAGTCTTTACTTCTGAGGCCTATAGCTGCCCGACACCATATTAACATTTCACTCCTGGGGGGTATCGCAATGGGAATCGGATCACTCACTGTGACACGTCCAACTTCTCCATCAGACAGTTCTACCTGTTGTCTCTGCATCAGGGCTCTGATTTCTTTTTGCAGGACACACTGCTCACTGGAACCAGCAGTCTCGGCCACCTGTTGTAACAAGACAATAACCTCGGCAAGACAGTTTTCTATGATATTAGTATCTAAGGTCATCATGGGATTACATTCTCGCCGGTCAATATCAACAATCACCAGTCCTTAGCCTTCAATTCTACCCATCCTACCTTAATGGTTACCTCCTTGTACCCCACCTGTGGCAAATGCTGACCATTACTGGCTGCTATTGTCAAATCGCTATCTGGGCCACGGGTAATGTCTGAGTCAGCCCAATACCGTTTGTAGAGAATGTAAGGCATAGTCGTCACCTGAGAGCCGGTGTCCAGTAAAGCGTTCTGTATCTCGCTATCTAGGGGCACCTCAGGCTGTACGGCCCCTCACCCGTCCTTCTGCCTCAGACTGCTCCAGTCTCCTGTCAGGCACCAACTGACAAACTCTTCTTAACTGCCTAGCAACTGACTCCTCTTTCTGACCAGAGATAGCAGCTCCCCTAAAGTCGGGTGTAGAGCTCCCCCTTCTGGCCTGGAGTCAGAAAGTGTTGCATGTAAGATTACCTGCCAAAGGGATCCCTCCTGTTTCCAGGCATGGCACTACCCTCCCGAGAGGAAGGCAGCACCACTGTGGTACCTGAACTCCTGGGGTGCCACACAATCTTGGCTAAAGCCTGGGGCCAGAGGATCCGGGGGGAGATTGTCCTCACTATAATGTTATCAGGAAAGTTTCCTGTTCTCCGCTACCGGTGATACAGAATTGCAGCGCAGCTACAGGAGAGCTTCCTTCACCTCTGCTGTGACATGTCAGTGCAATGACATCATCAGCTGGTGTGATGACGTAATTACGCCAGCATATAAGCGCTGCTCACAAGTAGAAGTGGAGCCTCAGGGACCGGAGCAGTCCACCAAGGGAACAGGAGTGAGGTGGGTATGTGTTGTTTTTTTTTAAATATGTGTATGGGATGGATGCCAATATATAGGGACTATGTGAGGGCTTGTACAGCATATACAGTGGGTACGGAAAGTATTCAGACCCCTTTACATTTTTCACTCTTTAAAAAAGTTAATTTTTTCCTCAATATTGTACACTCTGCTCCCCATCTTAACTGAAAAAAAACAGAAATGTAGTAATTTTGGCAAATTTATTAAAAAAGAAAAACTAAAATATCACATGGCCATAAGTATTCAGACCCTTTGCTCAGTATTGAGTAGAAGCACCCTTTTGAGCTAGTACAGCCATGAGTCTTCTTAGGAATGATGCAACAAGTTTTTCACATCTGGATTTGGGGGTCCTCTGCCATTCTTCCTTGCAGATCCTCTCCAGTTTTGCCAGGTTTGATGGTGAACGTTGGTGTTCAGCCATTTTCAGGTTTCTCCAAAGATACTCAATTGGGTTTAGGTCAGGGCTCTGGCTGGGCCAGTCAAGAATGGTCACAGAGTTGTTCTGAAGCCACTCTTTTATTATTTTAGCTGTGTTCTTAGGGTCATTGTCTTGTTGGTAGGTGAACCTTCTGCCAAGTCTGAGGTCCAGAGCACTCTGGAAGAGGTTTTCATCCAGGATATGTCTGTGGAGCGCCCCCACACCGCCGCAGGGCCGAGGGGTACCCGGAGCCGGGCCTCTGGGATCTCAGTCCTGGGGTTGTCACGGTGGCTAGACCCGGTCCGTGGCCCTGTCTGTCAGTGGGGGACGTCCGTTGCAAATAGGTGCTGTTAACGGTGGTATAGCGGTGCAGTTGTGGGGTGCAGGTCGCGGTAAATAACGAGGACACCAGGTTGCAGTCTCTTTACCTCTTTACTGAAGATGTGGGAGACCTCAGTCCAGAGCGCTGTTAACTGGGTTTTCAGAGACCGGCCGGTCCAACGACACATCAGGAGCTCTCTTTACAGGTGGGAATCAGTATCTACCTTCTAGCGCTGTGTGTTGTAGTTCTTCCCTGCTGAGCTCCCGGGATAGTCCTCACAACTGTTTCTTTCTGTCTCTACTGTTCCTTCTCCGTCCTCCAGTTGATATGGTAGGACGCACCCGTATGACGGGGTAGGCCTGGAGTTCTTCCGGGACCCTAGAGTCGCCCCTCTCCCACAGCTGCCTCCGTTGTCTGCTTAGGTGTTAAGTGAGACAGCCAACCTGTAGTTAGCTGCCCTGCCGTGGTTTGCAATGTACTTAAAGTCTCTTACTTGCTCGGCGTTCCGGCCACCGACTGTTTGCGCCTCAGAAGGATGTTGCCTCGGTCTAACAGCAAGACCCCTTCTGGTATTTCTCCTTTTCTGTATTCCCGTTGTTTACTGGTTAGTTCTGCTCTGAGGAGTCTGCCAGGATCCCATCCCTGACAGGTCCTCTCACTAGCTCTTCCCAGCTACTTCTCCCTGTCTTCCTGTCCAACCCCCAGTTTTACCAGAGTTGTGAGGAGTGGCCTACTAGATAGGACCACCCCCCCTGGTGGCCGGAGTGTGAAGTGTGGTGTGAGTGTACCTGATCAGAGAAACTCCCTAGTGCAATCAGACGCACCATAGCTCCCCGTAGTGGCGGAGCCACAGCACTGCAACAACCAGGACTCTGGGGTGCTGCACTCCCCCCCGGTTAAATCCAGTACTCCGGGACTGGGAAAACAAGAACAATAATACATGTTAACAGAAAACACACAAATTTTTGAAATAGCATAACAATTGAACATAACAGAGCTTCCCTTTACGGGAGGTGAGGATTCTTGAACGTTGCGAAAGTTTGGTCATGCACAGTTTATGACTCTCAGTTCAGTGGTTGAAACAGCGGGGACCCCGGGTAAACAAAGGGGCCCCCCTTGTGGAAGTTTTTGAGCAATTCACCGTCCATTACTCTAGTGTCCATTTAAAAACCTGTAACAAAAGGATATGCATACAAACATTTTCAATTACATAGCAGCCCTATCAATACCTCCAAGTTTTGTAGCGGAGGGGAGTTTGATTTTGAGTGCTGCGTGTGGACCTTCGCAGCGCAGGGGTTGCTATTGGTCTAACAGGGCCCGCTATGCTTGCTACCGCTGGTGTAGTGCGCTGTTTTCTAACTACACTTCTAGTGAGTCTGGGTAGCACTGGCAGGTTGGGGCTCTCAGAGCTGCTGCTATCAACAGTGGGTACGGCAGGCTCACTGATAGCAGAGGGAGGATTTGCCGGTTCAACGGTTGGCATGGCTTCTTCAGGCAAGGCTTGTTGAGGTTGCGGGACCGGATGATCTGGTACCACCATTGTTTCTGGTGGGTCCGGCTGTGGAAACGTTAGAACAGGTACCGCGATGGCCTGATTTATCTGAGTCCAGGACTGGGGAAAATCACCAAGGACAGTATGGAACATCTTCTCCTTTTCCACCGGCGGGGAGATTTCTGGGGCCGTGCCCCTCTCTTTCAACTTATCGGGGCAGACCTTAAGGTGATCCCTGGATACCGCTGTCGAGGTCTCCCCTCTGTCCTTGCTGATGAGACAGACCTTAGTGTTGTCGAAGTCGGATGGCAAGATGGTATACGGTTCCGCTTCCCATTGGTCATCAAGCTTGTGTAACCTCCTCTTTCGTTTAAGCACTTGCTCACCAGGTGACAGGGGAATCGCAGGAGCGTGTTGATTGTAGTCCCTTTCTTGTTTCTGCCTAGCCTGGGCGAGACTTCTCTCCACACACTCCTGTACTTCGCGGTATCTTCGCTGCCTTTCTGTATCCCAATCTGCCTCCGGCGAGGTATCTTCGGGTACTAGGACCCCCATGTCCAGATCAACGGGTAACCGACTAGACCTTCCTCGCATCAGGTACGCTGGAGTACAGTTGGTGGAACTTACTGGGATGTGGTTGTACATATCCACCAAGTCAGGCAACTTTGTCGGCCACAGGTTCCGTTCCTCCACAGGCAAGGTCTTCAATAAATCGATTACTACCTGGTTCATCTTCTCGCACATCCCGTTGGTTTGGGGGTGGTACGGTGTAGTTCTGATCTTCTTACACCCGTACAACTGGCAGAATTCTTGGAACACTTCCGCTTCGAATGCAGGCCCCTGATCGGTCAGTACTTTCTCTGGGTAGCCATGGGGTCTACAAAAGTGCTGCTGGAAGGCCCTGGCGGCAGTCCTAGCTGTTCCTTGACAGGCACAACCACCAAAAACCTGGAGTAGTGGTCCACGATGGTAAGGGCGTAGATATAGCCCGACCGGCTAGGCGTCAGCTTCACATGATCCAGCGCGACCAGTTCGAGCGGCCGTTTGGTGATGATAGGCCGCAGGGGAGCCCGTTGACTGTCACGGTCCTTCCTTCGCAGACTACACGGACCACACTCTCGACACCACTTCTCAATGGTTCTCTTCATGCCAATCCAATAGAACCTCCCTCGGAGCAGCTTCTCCAGCTTCCTCCATCCGAAGTGTCCGGCTCCATCATGGTAGGCTCCCAGAACCATGGGCGCATCTCGCCTTGGCACCACTATCTGCCACACCAATTCATGAGTACGTGGGTCGATGCTCCTCCTGCACAACTTGCCATCATGGATAAACAGTTTGCTTCTCCCCTTCCACAGCTGTTGAGTTTCTTGTGGATCATCTGGGCCAGGGTGCAACCCAGCCTGCGTCAAGAGTTCCTTCACCTGACGGACCGCGGGGTCACTATCCTGGGTTTCTGCCCATCCGTGGTGGGGCAGGGGATTCAGCGTGGCATCCGGTTGGTTCTTGTGCCTGTTCTTCACATGGTGAGAGTTCTGAGTGGCTTTGGGGCGATGGAAGGCAGGCAGCTCCACCTCTTCAAGTGCCTCCGGGTCTTCTCCCACTTCTGGTAGATTGGGCATTCGGGACAGAGCATCGGCATTGGCATTCTGGTGTCCTGCCCGATATTTGATGGTGAAATCATAGTTGGACAGCCGGGCCATCCACCGCTGTTCCAAAGCCCCGAGTTTGGCAGTACCCAGATGCGTTAGCGGATTGTTGTCCGTGAAGACGGTGAATTTCGCGGAGGCCAGGTAGTGCTTAAACCTCTCTGTCACTGCCCAGACGAGGGCCAGGAATTCCAGCTTAAAGGAACTATAGTTGTCAGGGTTCCTTTCCGTGGGACGGAGTTTCCTGCTGGCGTAAGCGATCACCCTTTCTTTGCCGTTCTGAACCTGGGACAGCACGGCTCCTAATCCCACATTACTGGCATCTGTGTACAGCTCAAACGGTTGATCGTATTCGGGGTAAGCCAGTATCTCTTCTCCCGTCAGTGCCGACTTCAAACAGGTGAAGGATTCCTCCAGCTCTTCGTTCCAATCAAAGGTGGTTTTCCTCCCCTTGGTCTTCTTTGGTTGGCCCACCAGCAGATTTTGCAAGGGTGCGGCCTTCTTGGTGAAATCCTTAATGAATCTCCGATAGTAACCTACCAACCCGAGGAACTGCCGGACTTCGTGGAGGTCACTAGGCTTTGGCCAGTCCTTGATCACTGTGACCTTGTCGGGGTCTGGGGCCACTCCTTCAGCGCTCACCACATGGCCCAGGTACTGCACTTTAGGTTTGAGCAGATGACACTTGGACGGTTTCACCTTTAAGCCGAATTTGGACAGGGCTTCGAACACCTCGGCCAGGTGCTTCAGATGGTATTCGTAGGTCTTAGAGAAGACAATGACATCATCCAAATACAGCAGCACAGTTTCAAAGTTCATGAGTCCTAGGCAGCACTCCATCATCCTCTGGAACGTTCCTGGAGCATTGCACAGTCCGAAGGGCATGTAGTTGAACTCGCAGAGACCCATTGGTGTCGTGAAGGCCGTCTTCTCCTTGTCCGCCTCCGCTACAGGAACCTGCCAGTACCCACTGGTGAGATCTAAAGTAGAGAAGTAGTTAGCATATTTTAAAGCAGCCAGAGATTCCTCTATCCTGGGCAGTGGGTATGCGTCCTTATGTGTAATGCGATTCAACTGCCTGTAATCAACACACATCCTCATTGTACCATCTTTCTTTTTAACGAGGACTAACGGAGCTGCCCAGGGGCTACAGCTGTCTCTCACCACCCCAGCCTCCTTCATTTCCCGCAACATGTCCTTGGCACACTGGTAATGAGCTGGGGGTACAGGGCGATATCTCTCTTTTATGGGTCGATGATCTCCCGTGGGGATGTGATGTTGGATCCCTTTCACCTGCCCAAAATCTGAGGGGTGTTTGCTGAATACCTGCTCGTACTCGTGTACCACCCTGTAAGCCCCCTGTATTTGATGAGACGGGGTGGAGTCAGTGCCCACATGCAGTTCCCGACACCAGTCTTTCGAGTGCTCTGCAGAACCTTTGTTCTCCGCCACGTTTGACGGGACCAAGGGTTCAGGTGTCTGTATTACACTATTATTGACAGTGAACAATTTGGCGAGCGTGGTATACTTGGTTAGGTGGACCTCTTCCTCCCCACAATTGAGGACACGTACGGGCACTCTCCCCTGTCGGACGTCAACCACCCCCCGGGCTGTCAGAACAGTAGGCCTATTGTCTGAATATACAGGTTCCACCAAGGCCTGGTAGTCCTTACCCCTGAGGCCTATGGCTGCTCGACACCATATTAACATTTCACTCTTGGGAGGTATCGCGATGGGGTTTGAATCACTTACAGTGACACGACCAATCTCACCACCAGTCAGCTCTACCTGCTGTCTCTGCATCAGAGCTCTGATTTCCTTCTGCAGGGCACGTTGCTCACTGTGGCCAGCGTTTTCTGCCACCTGTTGCAACAAAACAATCACTTCTGCAAGACAATTTTCTATAACATTAGTACCAAGAGTCATCATGGGATTACATTCTCGACGATCAATATCTACAATCACAATCCCTTGGGCTTTCAATTCCACCCGCCCCACTTTGATGGTGACCTCCTTATACCCCACTTGTGGCAACGGCTGACCATTACTGGCGATTATGGTGAAATCATCGTCAGGGCCACGAGTAATATCAGCGTCCTCCCAATACCGTTTGTAGAGCACGTAAGGTATAGTCGTCACCTGAGAACCGGTGTCCAGCAAAGCATTCAAGGGGATTCCATCAATCACTACAGGGAGAACTGGTCGTCCTCCAATATACTTGGTTCTCCAATGCTGCGGGCCTGACCGTCCTACTCCTGGGGGTTGGCCCTTTGCCCCAGGGGTTGCTCGTTTAAAGGACAGTACCTTGCAAGATGGCCCACCTGATGACAGCGGCGGCAGATGGGTCGTCCATCCTGGTGGAAGCGATCGTCGGGCCGGCTCCTGGTCGGCGGAGTCCTCCTCCGTCGCATCCAAGGGACATCCTCCGGGCTGGAAGCCAACTGGATCTTCTCTTTGGGGGCCTGCTGTAGGGACTGCACCGTCCGGGCCAGGGCAGCAACGCTCTTGGTTAGCTCTTGCATCTGGAGACGGAGTCCTGCAGGGGAGTCGTCCTCGAAGCTCTGGGCGTCGGCCTCCGCGGCAACTGGGGTATCCGATGCCACCTCCTGGTGGTAGGTGAGAGCGGGGCGCCTGGGTGGCACTGCGCGGCTGGGCTGCCGCTCCTGCAATGCCTGGATAGCTTTATCTTTAAACTGCGCAAAAGTCAAGTCTGGATTTTGCATGGCCAGGAAGTGCAATTGGCCCCACTGGTGACTGCACAGGAGCCCCTCGATGAACCGCTCCTTCAGGATTTTATCCTCATCCTGCATGCTGCCGGGGTCACTCTGCTTAATGGCCCGCATCGCTTCCTGGAGATTAAGGGCATAGTCCCGTAAGCTATCCTGCGACCTCTGTTTGCATCCATAGAAAGTCAGTTTAATCTCTGTGGCAGTGCGAGTATCAAAGGTGGCTTTAAGCTTGGCAAAAATCTGTTGTGCAGTTCCTTTATCCTCAGCGGGCCAGGATTTCACTTCTCTCAGAGCCGCCCCAAAGAGTTGACCGGTTATCATATGGACCTTCTGAGGCTCGGTTAGGGGATAGAACTCGAGTAGGCTGCAGAGCCCTTCTTTAAAGTCAGTGAATGTATGCGCCTCCCCAGAGTATCGTGGGAGCCAGGTCGCTCCGGGCAGGTAGGGCATGGAGAAGGGCATTATGGCTTTTGCGTTAGCGGCGGTGTCCGACTGGCTGATGGGGGCAGCGGGCTCTGCGGCAGCCAGTGGCGGTATTAGGGCCGCGGCTTCGCCCGCTGCGGGGACCGGAGCTGCCCCTGCGTCCGCGGCTGCGACCGCCACCTCCTCTCCTCCCGACTCGGACATGGCCGTCCCTTCCTCCCACTAACCTGCTGGAGGTCGGAGTTCCTCTTCCGGGATTGGCGTCTCACCGCACTTTCCGTTCCGCGCTTCTTTTGGCCGATTCCGCCCACGTAGCTAAGGCTCCTCCCTCCGCGCGCGGCAATGGCGAATTTTGGCGGTAACTTTCCGCGGCAAGCAGTAGCACACAGTTCTCTCAATAAAGTACAGTTCAAGTACAGTAAATCACAGTCTCTAGGCACACATGACCTGATTCTTCAGGCTTAAGTAGATCCTGTTCGTGACGCCAAGATTTGGAGCGCCCCCACACCGCCGCAGGGCCGAGGGGTACCCGGAGCCGGGCCTCTGGGATCTCAGTCCTGGGGTTGTCACGGTGGCTAGACCCGGTCCGTGGCCCTGTCTGTCAGTGGGGGACGTCCGTTGCAAATAGGTGCTGTTAACGGTGGTATAGCGGTGCAGTTGTGGGGTGCAGGTCGCGGTAAATAACGAGGACACCAGGTTGCAGTCTCTTTACCTCTTTACTGAAGATGTGGGAGACCTCAGTCCAGAGCGCTGTTAACTGGGTTTTCAGAGACCGGCCGGTCCAACGACACATCAGGAGCTCTCTTTACAGGTGGGAATCAGTATCTACCTTCTAGCGCTGTGTGTTGTAGTTCTTCCCTGCTGAGCTCCCGGGATAGTCCTCACAACTGTTTCTTTCTGTCTCTACTGTTCCTTCTCCGTCCTCCAGTTGATATGGTAGGACGCACCCGTATGACGGGGTAGGCCTGGAGTTCTTCCGGGACCCTAGAGTCGCCCCTCTCCCACAGCTGCCTCCGTTGTCTGCTTAGGTGTTAAGTGAGACAGCCAACCTGTAGTTAGCTGCCCTGCCGTGGTTTGCAATGTACTTAAAGTCTCTTACTTGCTCGACGTTCCGGCCACCGACTGTTTGCGCCTCAGAAGGATGTTGCCTCGGTCTAACAGCAAGACCCCTTCTGGTATTTCTCCTTTTCTGTATTCCCGTTGTTTACTGGTTAGTTCTGCTCTGAGGAGTCTGCCAGGATCCCATCCCTGACAGGTCCTCTCACTAGCTCTTCCCAGCTACTTCTCCCTGTCTTCCTGTCCAACCCCCAGTTTTACCAGAGTTGTGAGGAGTGGCCTACTAGATAGGACCACCCCCCCTGGTGGCCGGAGTGTGAAGTGTGGTGTGAGTGTACCTGATCAGAGAAACTCCCTAGTGCAATCAGACGCACCATAGCTCCCCGTAGTGGCGGAGCCACAGCACTGCAACAACCAGGACTCTGGGGTGCTGCATCTGTACTTGATCGCATTCATGTTTCCTTCAATGACAACCAGTAGCCCTGTCCCTGCGGCTGAAAAACACCCCCATAGCATGATGCTGCCACCACCATGTTTCACTGTAGGGATTGTATTGGGCAGGTGATGAGCAGTGCCTGTTTTCTCCACACATACCCCTTAGAATGATCACCAAAAAGGTCTATCTTTGTCTCATCAGACCAGAGAATCTTATTTCTCATAGTCTGGGAGTCCTTCATGTGTTTTTTTTAGCAAACTCCGTGCGGGCTTTCATATTTCTTGCTCTGAGGAGAGGCTTCCGTCTACTCTGCCATAAAGGCCCGACTGTTGGAGGGCTGCAGTGATAGTTGACTTTGTGGAACTTTCTCCCATCTCCCTACTGCATCTCTGGAGCTCAGCCTCAGTGATCTTGGGGATCTACTTTACCTCTCTTACTGTTATGATCCGGTGACCTTGGAGCCACATGAGACTTTCTCAGGAGTAGGTGGAACCTGTACTGACCGCAAACCCTAAACTGTCACCGCAACTAGAAGTAGCCGTGGGGTGTACCTAACACATCCTAGACACCTTGACACAGCCGGAGGACTAAATACCCCTATAGATGGAAATGGGAATTCTATCTTGCCTCAGAGCAGAACCCCAAAGGATAGGCAGCCCCCCACAAATATTGACTGTGAGTATTAGAGGAAAGACACACGCAGGCAGAAATCAGGATTTAGCAAAAGAGGCCACGCTAGCTAAATAGGAAAGGATAGGACAGAATACTAGGCGGTCAGTATTAAAACCCTAAAAATATCCACAGCAGATAATACAAAAATTCCACCATCTAACTAAAGACATGGAATGTATATCTGCACCTCCTGCGAATCCAACTTGACTGAAATATCCAAACACAGTCTAAGCTGGACAAGAAAAAATATTGAATAGTACTGAATTGTAAAGCACACCGCATGTGTGCTGCAGAAACAAAACCAGACACTTATCTTAGCTGATTTGGCGGCAGGGCAGGAGGAACCAGACAGAGATGCAAAACCTCCAAGAACAATGGACAACTGGCAAGGGCTAATGAATCCTGCACACCTAAATATCCCAGTCAGAGCTGCAATCAGCAGGGACACCTGCCCAGGATTGCAACCCAGGGACAACTGCATTACTATCAACAACCACCGGAGGGAACCCAAGAGCAGAATTCACAACATCTTACCAAGGCTCTTCTCCCACGATTGCTCAGTTTGGCTGGACGGCCTGGTCTAGAAAGACTTCTGGTGGTCCCAATCTTCTTCCATTTAAGGATTATGGAGGCCACTGTGCTCTTAGGAACCTTGAGTACTGCCGAAATTCTGTTGTAACCTTGGCCAGATCTGTGCCTTGCCACAAATCTGTCTCCGAGCTCCTTGGCCAGTTCCTTTGACCTCATGATTCTCATTTGGTCTGACATGCACTGTGAGCTGTGAGGTCTTATATAGACAGGTGTGTGCCTTTCCAAATCAAGTCCTATCAGTTTAATTAAACACAGCTGGACTCCAATGAAGTAGAACCATCTCAAGGAGGATCACAAAGAAATGGACAGCATGTGACTTAAATATGAGTGTCTGAGCAAAGAGTCTGAATACTTATCAGCATGTGATATTTCAGTTTTTCTTTTTTATTAAATTTGCAAAAAATTCTGCATTTCTGTTTTTTTCCAGTCAAGATGGGGTGCAGAGTGTACATTAGTGTGAAAAAAATGAACTTTTTTTGAATTTACCAAATGGCTGCAATGAAACAAAGAGTGAAAAATTTAAAGGGGTCTGAATATTTTCTGTACCCACTGTAGGTGGCTATGTGAGGACTCATACTGTATATAGGGAGCTATGTGGATGTTCATATTGTATATAAAGGGGCTGTGCGGGGGCTCATATTGTATGTGTAGGCTCATACTGAATATAGGAGGCTGTGTGCGGGTTCGTACTGTATATAGGGGGATGTCTGCATACCTTATTCTCCTCACTAATAAGTGATACAGTTAATACAAAAAAATATTATAATTAATATGCTAATCTTGTTATTGAGCAGAATTAATTTCAGCCTATTGGTTCTGTCCTCCACAACAGTCACGGTCTCTCATGTGTCTGGAAAATTATGTAAGTGCCCATCACTGGTCTATTTTGTACAGTTCTACGTTTTGTATAGTGCTGTACCTGGGGCTTGTGGTTACACAATATTGACACTAAGCTTGGCAGTTACACAAAGCATGGTAACACAAAACCCATTATTAACTAAAATAAAGACACGAAGCCTCAAATTGGAAATCAATGGCCGTGGTGTTTATTTAGGGTGACATGAAATAAATTTATTAAATATTACCAATAAATAACCGTTTCATAAATTAATAAATTAATACCAGGAATAATAAATTAATTCAATATTACGAATAAATGACCGAAACAATCCACCCAATAGTTGGGCGATTTTAACGTCAAATAGACAACCACGACAGGGAAAGGTACATAACATAAAAAAGAGGGAGGGCGGGCGGGATCTTTTCTCTTCATAAAACGATAATGAGGAAAACTGGAGAAAAACTGCATATTTACAGACAAAAGCTTCCTGGTTTTTTTTCAGCTGACCAATAGGAAGACTTAAAAAGAGCGCCAAGCAGAACCAAAAAAACCCCCAGAAATATCCAGCTCGTGTGACCAGAGCTTTACTCAGTGACCTTTTGACCCTAAAAATCATAGTAGAAGCCATCTATAAAAATATATAATGAACTTAGGTGAGAAGAAACCACAAATGTAAGGGTCTGTGTTCCTATGAGACCTCCCCCTACATTTGGTTTCGGAGAGTGCCTCCAGGATCAAACCTTGGCAGTAGGGTTGAGCGACTTTTACTTTTTTGGGATCGAGTCGGGTTTCGCGAAACCCGACTTTGTGAAAAGTCGGGTCGGGTGAAATCGGCCGAGTATTGCGTAAAGTCGGGGGCCGACCGAAACACGAAACCCAATGCAAGTCAATGGGGAATCAAAGTCGGCAGAGAGTGGAGGACAGGAAAACACCTACAGTGCCCATTTTAATGCCAAAAACATCAATTCTTATTACTGAAGCTTGTCAATCTTAATTTACTTTTAATAATAGTTAGGCATTGAAAACTGGGGGTCATTTGGCTAAAGTTGTGGGGGGTATGGCTGGCTCAAGTTTTTCGTGGGCCCTGGAAATGCGGAATACTTCATGGCGGTGGAGCAGGGAGAGGTAAGTATTTCAACTTTGCAAGTGCTGTGATCCTGAGCAAGAAGGGGGGGCCCACTCGTTCGCATTGGCACTGGCACAGGGCCCCTCAAAGTACGGAGGTGTGTTTGACGGCAGTGGCGCCTCCCACCGGCAGAGACACTTTTGTGTACTATGAGGGGCCCTGTGCCAGTGACGTCACCAACGAGTATGCCCTCCCCACCTGATGAAGGAACCTGCATTTTCATCTGCACCTTCCTCTTTGTCCCCGTGTAAGGTGGTATAGTATGCGGGAAGGAGAACCTGACTTTCAGCAGGGTCAGATTCTGGCTGTGTAGAGTGCAAGGGGAATGTAGTGGTCTGGGTCAATGTACCAGCAGACTCATCTAGCAGTGGCTGGGCAATGGGCAGGATGAGGAGGAAACACAGATCTAGGCCCAAATAATAAAGTGGGCTAAATGCAGTTCAAAATTGGTAACAGGACTAACTAGGCGGCATTGATTTGTTCAGTGGAGGACAACTGTAATGAGAGGCTGACACAGTGAGTAGGCCCAAAAAAGTAAGTATGCTAAATGCAGTTCAAAATTGGTAACAGGAATAACCAGGCAGCATTGCTTGGTTCAGCGGAGGACAATTGTAAGTAGTGGCTGACACACTTAGTAGGCCCAAAAAAGTAAGTAGGCTAAATGTAGTTCAAAATTGGTAACAGGAGTAACCAGGCGGCATTGCTTGGTTCAGCGGAGGACAATTGTAAGGAGTGGCTGACACAGTGAGTAGGCCCTAATAATTAAGTAGGCTAAAAGCAGTTCAAAATTGGTAACAGGACTAAACTGGCGGTGTTGCTTGGTTCAGCGGAGGACAATTGTAAGGAGTGGCTGACACACTTAGTAGGCCCAAAAAAGTAAGTAGGCTAAATGCAGTTCAAAATTGTTAACAGGAATAACCAGGCGGCATTGCTTGGTTCAGCGGAGGACAATTGTAAGGAGTGGCTGACACAGTGAGTAGGCCCAAATAAGTAAGTGGGTTAAATGCAGTTCAAAATTGTTAACAGGAATAACCAGGCGGCATTGCTTGGTTCAGCGGAGAACAATTGTAAGGAGTGGCTGACATAGTGAGTAGGCCCAAATAATTAAGTAGGCTAAAAGCAGTTCAAAATTGGTAACAGGACTAAACTGGTGACGTTGCTTGGTTGTCCTAGCCGGTGGGCTTACAGTGAGGGAAGCAATGTAGCATTGCTGACTACCTTCATTCTGAGCAGGTGCACCAACGGTACGGGACGTTTGGTAATTAGTTCAGGCTTGCAATTGCATGCTGGTTAAATGTCTACGCATGCACGTTGTATTTAAGTTTTGGGGATTCTTCCCTCTGCTAAAGGTCTTTGAGCATTTCTTACAGATAACTTTGCACTGATCATTCGGATCTTGGTTAAAAAATTGCCACACTCCACTATTCCTACTATGGAATACCTTTTCAGGCATTGCACGCTGTGCTACTTTCACCGGATGGCCACGCTGTCATGATCTCCATGGCTAGAGAACATAGCATAAGCCTATATAGGAACAAGCTCTTGGAAGATGGGAACTGTACTGACCATGAACTAAACCTACCGCACAACTAGAAGTAGCCAGGTAGCATGTCCTACTTTTTATCCCTATATGCCCAGCGCCGGCCGGAGAACTAAATAATGCTAGCAGAGGGAAATATAAGACCTGGCTCACCTCTAGAGAAATGCCCAAAAAGGAGACAGAGGCCCCCCACATATATTGGCGGTGATTTTAGATGAAATAACAAACACAGCAGGAAAATAGTTTTAGCAAATTTGAGGTCCGCTTTCTAGATAGCAGAAGACAGAAAGAACACTTTCATGGTCAGCAGAAAACCCTAACAAAACACCATCCAGAAATTACTTTAGGACTCTGGCATTAACTCATAATACCAGAGTGGCAATTCCTGATCAACAAGAGCTTTCCAGACACAGTAACGAAACTGCAGCTGTGAACTGGAACCAAAAAGCAAAAACAAACATGGACGAAAGTCCAACTTATCTAGTAGATGTCTGGGAGCAGGAACAAGCACAGAGAGGCTTCTGATAACATTGTTGACCGGCAAGCAACTAACAGAGAAGCCAGATTATATAGCGACACCCAGATCTGATGAGAACAGGTGAACAGGAAAGATGATGACACAAGTTCAATTCCACCAGTGGCCACCGGGGGAGCCCAAAATCCAAATTCACAACAGTACCCCCCCCCTCAAGGAGGGGGCACCGAACCCTCACCAGAACCACCAGGGCGATCAGGATGGGCCCTATGAAAGGCACGAACCAGATCGGAGGCATGAACATCAGATGCAGTGACCCAAGAATTATCCTCCTGGCCGTATCCCTTCCACTTGACCAGATACTGGAGTCTCCGTCTGGAAACACGGGAGTCTAGGATTTTCTCCACAACGTACTCCAACTCACCCTCAACCAACACCGGAGCAGGAGGCTCAACGGAAGGCACAACAGGTACCTCATACCTGCGCAATAACGACCGATGAAAAACGTTATGAATGGAAAAGGATGCAGGGAGGTCTAAACGGAAGGAAACAGGGTTAAGAATCTCCAATATTTTATACGGACCGATGAACCGAGGCTTAAACTTAGGAGAAGAGACCCTCATAGGGACAAAACGAGAAGACAACCACACCAAATCTCCAACACAAAGCCGAGGACCAACACGACGGTAACGGTTGGCAAAAAGCTGAGTCTTCTCCTGGGACAACTTCAAATTGTCCATCACCTGCCCCCAAATATGATGCAATCTCTCCACCACCGCATCCACTCCAGGACAATCCGAGGACTCCACCTGACCGGAGGAAAATCGAGGATGGAACCCCGAATTACAGAAAAACGGGGACACCAAGGTGGCAGAGCTGGCCCGATTATTGAGGGCGAACTCCGCCAATGGCAAAAAAGCAACCCAATCATCCTGGTCAGCAGACACAAAACACCTCAGATATGTCTCCAGGGTCTGATTAGTCCGCTCGGTCTGGCCATTAGTCTGAGGGTGAAAAGCAGACGAAAAAGACAAATCTATGCCCATCCTAGCACAGAATGCCCGCCAAAATCTAGACACAAATTGGGTTCCTCTGTCAGAAACGATATTCTCAGGAATACCATGCAAACGAACAACATTTTGAAAAAACAGGGGAACCAACTCGGAAGAAGAAGGCAATTTGGGCAGGGGAACCAAATGGACCATCTTAGAAAAACGGTCACACACCACCCAGATGACAGACATTTTCTGGGAAACAGGCAGATCTGAAATAAAATCCATCGAGATGTGCGTCCAAGGCCTCTTAGGAATAGGCAAGGGCAACAATAATCCACTAGCCCGAGAACAACAAGGCTTGGCCCGAGCACAAACGTCACAAGACTGCACAAAGCCTCGCACATCTCGTGACAGGGAAGGCCACCAGAAGGATCTTGCCACCAAATCCCTGGTACCAAAAATTCCAGGATGACCTGCCAATGCAGAAGAATGCACCTCAGAGATGACTCTACTGGTCCAATCATCAGGAACAAACAGCCTATCAGGCGGACAACGATCCGGTCTATCCGCCTGAAACTCCTGCAAGGCCCGCCGCAGGTCTGGAGAAACGGCTGACAAAATAACTCCATCCTTAAGGATACCTGTGGGCTCAGAGTTGCCGGGTGAATCAGGCTCAAAACTCCTAGAAAGGGCATCCGCCTTAACATTCTTAGAACCCGGTAGGTATGACACCACAAAATTAAACCGAGAAAAAAATAATGACCAGCGCGCCTGTCTAGGATTCAGGCGCCTGGCGGTCTCAAGATAAATCAAATTTTTGTGGTCAGTCAATACCACCACCTGATGTCTGGACCCCTCAAGCCAATGGCGCCACTCCTCAAACGCCCACTTCATGGCCAAAAGCTCCCGATTCCCAACATCATAATTCCGCTCAGCGGGCGAAAATTTACGGGAAAAGAAGGCACAAGGCCTCATCACGGAGCAGTCAGAACTTTTCTGCGACAACACTGCCCCAGCTCCGATCTCAGAAGCGTCGACCTCAACCTGAAAAGGAAGAGCCACATCAGGCTGACGCAACACAGGGGCAGAAGAAAAACGGCGCTTAAGCTCCTGAAAAGCCTCCACAGCATCAGGGGACCAATTAGCAACATCAGCACCCTGTCTAGTCAAATCGGTCAATGGCTTAACGACATCCGAAAAACCAGCAATAAATCGACGATAAAAGTTGGCAAAGCCCAAAAATTTCTGAAGACTTTTAAGAGAAGAGGGCTGCGTCCAATCACAAATAGCTTGAACCTTGACAGGATCCATCTCAATGGAAGAGGGAGAAAAAATATATCCCAAAAAGGAAATTCTCTGAACCCCAAAAACGCACTTAGAACCCTTGACACACAGAGAATTAGACCGCAAAACCTGAAAAACCCTCTTGACTTGCTGGACATGAGAGTCCCAGTCATCCGAAAAAATCAGAATATCATCCAGATACACTATCATAAATTTATCCAAAAAATCGCGGAAAATATCATGCATAAAGGACTGGAAGACTGAAGGGGCATTAGAAAGACCAAAAGGCATCACCAAATACTCAAAGTGGCCCTCGGGCGTATTAAATGCGGTTTTCCACTCATCCCCCTGCCTGATCCGCACCAAATTATACGCCCCACGGAGATCAATCTTAGAGAACCACTTGGCCCCCTTTATGCGAGCAAACAAATCAGTCAGCAACGGCAATGGGTATTGATATTTAACCGTGATTTTATTCAAAAGCCGATAATCAATACATGGTCTCAAAGAGCCGTCTTTTTTTGACACAAAGAAAAAGCCGGCTCCTAAGGGAGATGACGATGGACGAATATGTCCCTTTTCCAAGGACTCCTTTATATATTCTCGCATAGCAGCATGTTCAGGCACAGACAGATTAAATAAACGACCCTTTGGGTATTTACTACCCGGAATTAAATCTATAGCACAATCGCACTCACGGTGCGGAGGTAGTGAACCCAGCTTGGGTTCTTCAAAGACGTCACGATAATCAGACAGGAACTCAGGGATTTCAGAGGGGATAGATGATGAAATGGAAACCAAAGGTACGTCCCCATGAGTCCCCTTACATCCCCAGCTCAACACAGACATAGCTCTCCAGTCAAGGACTGGGTTGTGAGACTGCAGCCATGGCAATCCTAGCACCAAATCATCATGTAGATTATACAGCACCAGAAAACGAATAATCTCCTGGTGATCCGGATTAATACGCATAGTTACTTGTGTCCAGTATTGTGGTTTATTATTAGCCAATGGGGTGGAGTCAATCCCCTTCAGAGGAATAAGAGTCTCCAAAGGCTCTAAATCATACCCACAACGATTGGCAAAGGACCAATCCATAAGACTCAAAGCGGCGCCAGAGTCGATATAGGCGTCCGTGGTAATAGATGACAAAGAGCAAATCAGGGTCACAGACAAAATAAACTTAGACTGTAAAGTGCCAATGGAAACAGACTTATCAAGCTTTTTAGTACGCTTAGAGCATGCTGATATAACATGAGTAGAATCCCCACAATAGAAACACAACCCATTTTTCCGTCTAAAATTCTGCCGCTCGCTTCTGGACAGAATTCTATCACACTGCATACTTTCTGGCGTCTTCTCAGTGGACACCGCCAGATGGTGCACTGGTTTGCGCTCCCGCAGACGCCTATCGATCTGAATAGCTATTGTCATGGACTCATTCAGACCCGCAGGCACAGGGAACCCCACCATAACATCCTTAATGGCATCAGAGAGACCCTCTCTGAAAGTAGCCGCCAAGGCACACTCATTCCACTGAGTAAGCACAGACCATTTACGGAATCTCTGGCAGTAAATTTCAGCTTCATCTTGCCCCTGAGATAGGGACATCAAAGTTTTTTCTGCCTGAAGTTCCAAATGAGGTTCGTCATAAAGCAACCCCAAGGCCAGAAAAAACGCATCTACACTGCGCAACGCAGGATCCCCTGGTGCCAATGAAAAAGCCCAGTCTTGAGGGTCGCCACGGAGCAGAGAAATCACAATCCGAACCTGCTGTGCAGGGTCCCCGGCAGAACGAGATTTCAGGGACAAAAATAACTTGCAATTATTTCTAAAATTCTGAAAACCAGATCTATTCCCCGAGAAAAATTCCGGCAAAGGAATTCTCGGTTCAGATACCGGAGCATGAACAACAAAATCTTGCAAATTTTGTACTTTCGTGGTGAGATTATTCAAACCTGCAGTTACACTCTGAAGATCCATAATAAACAGGTGAACACAGAGCCATTCAAAGATTAGAAGGAGAGAGAAAAAAAAGAAAGACTGCAGCATAGACAGACTGGCAAATGATCCAATTAAGAGCACAAAAAAAAAAAAACTCTCAGCAGACTTCTTATTTCACTCCTTTCTCAGCCAAGGAATTAACCCTTTAGTGGGCCGGTCAAACTGTCATGATCTCCATGGCTAGAGAACATAGCATAAGCCTATATAGGAACAAGCTCTTGGAAGATGGGAACTGTACTGACCATGAACTAAACCTACCGCACAACTAGAAGTAGCCAGGTAGCATGTCCTACTTTTTATCCCTATATGCCCAGCGCCGGCCGGAGAACTAAATAATGCTAGCAGAGGGAAATATAAGACCTGGCTCACCTCTAGAGAAATGCCCAAAAAGGAGACAGAGGCCCCCCACATATATTGGCGGTGATTTTAGATGAAATAACAAACACAGCAGGAAAATAGTTTTAGCAAATTTGAGGTCCGCTTTCTAGATAGCAGAAGACAGAA
Organism: Ranitomeya variabilis; assembly: GCF_051348905.1. Classification (NCBI taxonomy): domain Eukaryota; kingdom Metazoa; phylum Chordata; class Amphibia; order Anura; family Dendrobatidae; genus Ranitomeya; species Ranitomeya variabilis. The sequence continues at coordinate 608,719,829 of NC_135235.1, forward strand.
AGAACACTTTCATGGTCAGCAGAAAACCCTAACAAAACACCATCCAGAAATTACTTTAGGACTCTGGCATTAACTCATAATACCAGAGTGGCAATTCCTGATCAACAAGAGCTTTCCAGACACAGTAACGAAACTGCAGCTGTGAACTGGAACCAAAAAGCAAAAACAAACATGGACGAAAGTCCAACTTATCTAGTAGATGTCTGGGAGCAGGAACAAGCACAGAGAGGCTTCTGATAACATTGTTGACCGGCAAGCAACTAACAGAGAAGCCAGATTATATAGCGACACCCAGATCTGATGAGAACAGGTGAACAGGAAAGATGATGACACAAGTTCAATTCCACCAGTGGCCACCGGGGGAGCCCAAAATCCAAATTCACAACACCACGCTGTCCTAAAACTGTTTTTTTGGTTGACAAACATTTTTGGCCTGAGGCGGGCCTGCCAGATGAAAGCTGTTGCGATGTAGATGGCTGCTGTGGATCATCCTCCTCCGCTTCTGAGCTACTGTCAGTGGCACCCTCTTCCCCCAATGGCTGCCAATCTGGGTCAAAAACTGGGTCATCTATCACCTACTCTTCAATGTCATGTGCACCTTTCTCTGTGTCACCGTGTAAGGTGCTATAGCGTTCGGGACGGGGCACCATAGTCTCATCAGGGTCAGTTTCTGGCCCAGTACACTGCGAGGGCAATGTCGTGATCGGAGTCAATGGAACAGCATAATAATCTAGCTGTGGCTGTGCATCAGTGCACTCCATGTCCGATTCATCTTGTAATGGGCTGTTAACAATTTCCCTTTCTAACCCAGGCACGGTATGTGTAAAGAGCTCCATGGAGTAACCTGTTGTGTCGCCTGATGCATCCTTCACTGTTGGTTTGGGTGAAGGACACAAGGAAGCGACTTGTTCCTGACCGGGAGCATCCACTGATGACTCGCTGCTTTTAAATTTGGATCTTTCTGAAGAGGAGGCGAAAGAGCTAGAGGCTGAGTCAGCAAGGAAAGCCAAAACTTTTTCCTGCTTCTCCGGCTTTAAAAGCAGTTTTCCAACTCCCAGATAAGGGAGCCTTGTGTAGCCAGACGATGACGCTGGCTCAACACCTCCAGCCGTAGCTGCTATTTTTCTTTTCCCACTACCACCAGATGCTCCACCAACACCACCACCACCATCAGTACCAGCTGGCAACGACCGTCCATGGCCTCTTCCACCAGACTTCCTCATTTTTGGGAAAATCTAACCAAAATAACAACCATTATATGGTACTGTAAAACAAGGTAGAAGGTGTATACAAACTTGTTGAGAATTTATTTCTCCCTTTTTTTGGGGGGAGACTGAACCCAAACTCAGGCCCAGTGTATAAAACAACGCAATGTGAGTGGCAGCAAGTGGCTGGCTGATACACCACAAACTAAGAGGACTGAGGTATATCCACTTTGTGAGAATTTCAATCTCATTTTTTTTTTTTTTTGGACACAGAACCCAAACTCAGGCCCAGTGTATTTTACAACGCAATGTGAGTGGCAGCAAGTGGCTGGCTGATACATCACAAACTAACAGGACTGAGGTATATCCACTTTGTGAGAATTTCAATCTCACTTTTTTTGGGGGGAGACTGAACCCAAACTCAGGCACAGTGTATTTTACAACGCAATGTGAGTGTCAGCAAGTGGCTGGCTGATACACCACAAACTAAGAGGACTGAGGTATATCCACTTTGTGAGAATTTCAATCTCACTTTTTTTTTTTGGGGACACAGAACCCAAACTCAGGCCAAGTATATTTTACAACGCAATGTGAGTGGCAGCAAGTGGCTGGCTGATACATCACAAACTAAGAGGACTGAGGTATATCCACTTTGTGAGAATTTCAATCTCACTTTTTTTTGGGGGAGACTGAACCCAAACTCAGGCCCAGTGTATTTTACAATGCAATGTGAGTGGCAGCAAGTGGCTGGCTGATACAAGACAAACTAAGAGGACTGAGGTATATCCACTTTGTGAGAATTTGAATCTCACTTTTTGTTTTTGGGACACAGAACCCAAACTCAGACCCAGTGTATTTTCCAACGCAATGTGAGTGTCAGGACTCTAAACATTTTTTATTACCTTTTGTGCATTACTGCCCTTTTCCAAGATGGCATCTTTGGTCTGATGTGCACTGTGTCTTCCTGCTATAAAACTCCACCCCAGCCTTCAGTCTGTGCTAGAGTATTCTGCCTTTCATCCAGCTCCTGACCTCTGGTGACTCCCTGGCTATATACCTGCTCCTGTGAACCTGTGGGGTTATCCTGCTACTCTGCTCTGAGTTCCTGCGGCATACACTAGTTCCAGTAATCCTCCTTCATCTGCTGCTCGTGTTTGCTTCCATCTGCATTTGCTGGACATGTAAGCTGTTGCTGCTCTGCAAGAACCTGAGACTGTTACCCAGACCTCCCTGGTTGAGCTAAGATATTATTTGAACTGCCTTATAAGCATATCTATCTGTGTTTTGGACTAAGCAAGGACTTACCGTATATACTCGAGTATAAGCCGAGATTTTCAGCCCACTTTTTGGGGCTGAAATTGCCCCTCTCGGCTTATACTCGAGTCATACCGGGGGTCGGCAGGGGAGGGGGAGCGGGGGCTGTCTAAAAATATTCACCTAGTCCAGGCGCGGTCCCTGCTTCCCCAGCGCCGGCAGCAGCAGCTTCAGCGTCTTCCTGCACTGAGCGGTCACATGGTCCCGCTCATTGCAGTAAATGAATATTCGGCTCCACCTCCCATAGGGGTGGAGCCGCCTATTCATTACTGTAATCAGCGGAACCATGTGACCGCTGAGTACAGGATGAAGCGCTGCGGCATTGGAGAAGCAGGATCTACACAGCGGCAGGACCAGGTGAGTATACGGGGAGGGGAGCGCTGAGCGATAGTCACCTGCTCTTCGTTCCGGGCACCGATCTGTCTCCAGCAGTGACGCTGAGGTCAGAGGGCGCGGTGACGTGGTCAGTGCGCGCCCTCTGCTGAATGTCAGTGCTGGAGACAGATCGGCGCCGGAACGAGGAGAGGTGACTAGGGTTGAGCGAAACGGGTCGATCATTTTCAAAAGTCGCCGACTTTTGGCTAAGTCGGCGTCTCATGAAACCCGATCCGACCCCTGTGCTTGTCGGCCATGCGGTACGCGACTTTCGCGCCAAAGTCGCGTTTCAATGACGCGAAAAGCGCCATTTCTCAGCCAATGAAGGTGAACGCAGAGTGTGGGCAGCGTGATGACATAGATCCTGGTCCCCACCATCTTAGAGAAGGGCATTGCAGTGATTGGCTTGCTGTCTGCGGCGTCACAGGGGCTATAAAGGGGCGTTCCCGCCGACCGCCATCTTACTGCTGCTGATCTGAGCTTAGGGAGAGGTTGCTGCCGCTTCATCAGAAGCAGGGAGAGCGTTAGGCAGGGTCCACTAACCACCAAACCGCTTGTGCTGTAGCGATTTCCACTGTCCAACACCACCTTCGGTGTGCAGGAACAGTGGAAGCTATTTTTTTTTTTTTCCTCAGCGCTGTAGCTCATTGGGCTGCCCTAGAAGGCTCCGTGATAGCTGTATTGCTGTGTGTACGCCACTGTGGAAACCAACTGCTTTTTTCAAAGCACATATCCTCTTGTTCCTTTCTGCACAGCTATCTTTTTTGTTTGTCCACACTTTTTATTTAATTTGTGCATCAGTCCACTCCTATTGCTGCCTGCCATACCTGGCTTAGATTACTGCAGGGAGATAGTAATTGTAGGACAGTCCCTGTTTTTTTTTTTGTTTTTTTTTTTTGTGGGAGATTAAGATTGGCATTTCTGCTACAGTGCCATCCCTGTGTGTGCCATCTCTCACTGAGTGGGCCATAGAAAGCCTATTTATTTTTTCCGTGATTTGTGTTCTAAATTCTACCTCAACACAAAAACACTACATCAATCAGTGGTAGAAAAATATTGGCCTCAGTCAGGGCTTGTGTGCCACTGCTGTGTGTGCTATCTCTTATTCAGTGGGCTATAGAAAGCCTATTTATTTATTTATTTTTTTTCTTATTATTTGGTTTCTAAAGTCTCCCTGAAAAAAAATAAAAAAAATAAAAAAACAGTGGGAGAGTAATATTGCCCTTTCAGCTTGTGTGCCAGTCTTGACTCCTGGGTGTGCCACCTCTCTCTCTCATTCAGTGGGCCATAGAAAGGCTATTTATTTTTTTGGTTTTTTTAATATTATTTGGTTTCTAAAGTCTCCCTGAAAATAAAAAAAAAAAAACTTAAAAAAACAGTGGGAGAGTAATATTGCCCTTTCAGCTTGTGCGCCAGTCTTGACTCCTGGGTGTGCCACCTCTCTCTCTCTAATTGTGGGCCATAGAAAGCCTTTTTTTGTTTGTTTTTTTTAAAATATTATTTGGTTTCTAAAGTCTCCCTTAAAAAACAAAAAATACATAAAAAAACAGTGGGAGAGTAATATTGCCCTTTCAGCTTGTGTGCCAGTCTTGACTCCTGGGTGTGCCACCTCTCTCTCTCATTCAGTGGGCCATAGAAAGGCTATTTATTTTTTTGTTTTTTTTAATATTATTTGGTTTCTAAAGTCTCCCTGAAAAAAAAAAAAAAACATAAAAAAACAGTGGGAGAGTAATATTGCCCTTTCAGCTTGTGTGCCAGTCTTGACTCCTGGGTGTGCCACCTCTCTCCCTCTCATTCAGTGGGCCATAGAAAGCCTATTTTTTTTTTTTTTTAAATATTATTGGGTTTCTAAAGTCTCCCTTAAAAAACAAAAAATACATAAAAAAACAGTGGGAGAGTAATATTGCCCTTTCAGCTTGTGTGCCAGTCTTGACTCCTGGGTGTGCCACCTCTCTCTCATTCAGTGGGCCATAGAAAGCATTTATTTTTTTTTTTCCTTGATTTGTGTTCTAAAATCTACCTCAACACAAAAACACTACATCAATCAGTGGGAGAAAAATATTGGCCTCAGTCAGGGCTTGTGTGCCACTGCTGTGTGTGCTATCTCTCATTCAGTGGGCTATAGAAAGCCTATTTATTTATTTATTTTTTTTCTTATTATTTGGTTTCTAAAGTCTCCCTGAAAAAAAAAAATACCTAAAAAAACAGTGGGAGAGTAATATTGCCCTTTCAGCTTGTGTGCCAGTCTTGACTCCTGGGTGTGCCACCTCTCTCTCATTCAGTGGGCCATAGAAAGGCTATTTATTTTTTTTGTTTTTTTAATATTATTTGGTTTCTAAAGTCTCCCTGAAAATAAAAGAAAAAAAACTTAAAAAAACAGTGGGAGAGTAATATTGCCCTTTCAGCTTGTGCGCCAGTCTTGACTCCTGGGTGTGCCACCTCTCTCTCTCTAATTGTGGGCCATAGAAAGCCTTTTTTTTTTGTTTTTTTTTTAATATTATTTGGTTTCTAAAGTCTCCCTGAGAAAAAATAAAAAATAAATTAGGTGGGAGATTAATATTGACATTAGTGCTTGAGTGACAGTCCTGCGTGTGTGTCATCTCTGTGATTTTGTGCCACAGAAAACAGAGTGTGTAACATTGTGCCTGATTTTCCTTGTGGTCTCACCAACCTGTTAAGGGATATTGAAATCATACTGAAGTTATAGCTCACCGTGTAAGTTGTTTGACAGCAACAAATAAAGTTACTTTGGTTAAGATTTTAAAACAATGAGGAAGTCTGGTGCAAGAGGTCGTCGTGGGCGTTCATTGTCAGCTGGTAATGATGGTAGTGGTAGTGGAGCATCAGGTGGTCGTGGGGATAAAAATATTCCACCTAAGTCTGGAGCTGTGGAGCCAGTTTCGTCGTCAGGCTACACAAGGCCTCGAACGCTCTCTTTTCTGGGAGTAGGAAAACCGCTTTTAAAGGCGGAGCAGCAACAGCAAGTTTTGGCTTACATTGCAGACTCAGCCTCTAGCTCTTTTGCCTCCTCTTCCGAAACTGGTAAATGTAAAAGCAGCGCGTCGCTTGTGGATGTTCACGGTCAGGGACAAGTCGCTTCCTTGTCCTCCTCAGCAAAAACTACAACAAGAGAGAAGGATGCAGCAGGCGACACAACGGGTCACTCCATGGAGCTCTTTACACATACCGTCCCTGGCTTAGAAAGTGAAACATTTAACAGGCCATGCCCATTACAAGTAGATTCTGACATGGAGTGCACTGATGCACAGCCACAGCCAGAGTACTATGCTGCTCCTTTGACTCAGACCACCACATTGCCCTCTCAGGGTACAGATCCACAATCAGACCCTGATGAGACTATGTTGCCCCGCCACGAACGCTATACCACCGACCGACACAGTGACACAGACGAAGTTGCACACGAGCTCGAAGAGGAGGTAATAGATGACCCAGTTATTGACCCCGATTGGCAGCCATTGGGGGAACAGGGTGCAGGCGGCAGTAGTTCAGAAGCGGAGGTGGAGGAGGGGCCGCAGCAGGCATCAACATCGCAACAGGTTCCATCTGCCGGGCCCGTATCTGGCCCAAAACGCGTGTCAAAGCCAAAACCTGTTGGAGGACAGCGTGGCCATCCGGTTAAAGCTCAGTCTGCAATCCCTGAAAAGGGATCCGAGTCTAGGAAGAGTGCAGTCTGGTATTTTTTTAAACAACATCCAACTGATCAGCGCAAAGTCATCTGTCAAAAATGTTCAACTAGCTTAAGCAGAGGTCAGAATCTGAAAAGTCTAAATACTAGTTGCATGCATAGACACTTAACCACCATGCATTTTCAAGCCTGGACTAACTACCAAACGTCCCTTAAGGTTGTAGCACCCTCGGCCAATGAAGCTAGTCAGCAACGCAACATCCCTTCCGTCACTGTAAGGCCACCATTTTCCGCACCACCGGCAGTATCTGTGCAGGTTTCTTTGCCAGCCAAAAGCAGTCAGGGTCAGGGAACCACCAGTTTTGTAGGAGGAAATATTGCATCTAGGGCACCGGCGGAAACAATACCGTCTCCAACCGTCTCTCAGTCTGCCATGTACACCGGCACACCCGAAAGTTCCACGATCTCCAGCTCTCCAGTCCAGCTCACCCTACATGACACTCTGGTTAGAAAAAGGAAGTACTTATCCTCGCATCCGCGTACACAGGGTTTTAACGCCCACATAGCTAGACTAATCTCGTTAGAGATGATGCCCTACCGGTTAGTTGAAAGCGAAGCTTTCAAAGCCCTGATGGAGTACGCTGAACCACGATACGAGCTACCCAGTCGACACTTTTTTTCCAGAAAAGCCATCCCAGCCCTGCACCAGCATGTTAAACAGCGCATCGTCCATGCACTCAGGCAATCTGTGAGTACAAAGGTGCACCTGACTACAGATGCATGGACCAGTAGGCATGGCCAGGGACGTTATGTGTCCATCACGGCACACTGGGTGAATGTGGTGGATGCAGGGTCCACAGGCGACATCAATTTAGGGACAGTTGTGCCTAGCCCACGGTCTAGGAAACAGTTGGCTGTAGGCGTTCGCACCCCCTCCTCCTCCTCCTCCTCCTCGTCCTCCTGCAGAAGCTACAGCTCTTCCACAGAACACAGTCTGCCAACCACTCCATCGGCAGATGACACTGTTGCACACCAGTTGTCCCATTATGGGCCAGCTACTGCCAAGCGTCAGCAGGCTGTATTGGCTATGAAGTGTTTGGGCGACAACAGACACACCGCGGAAGTTCTGTCCGAGTTCTTGCAACAAGAAACGCAGTCGTGGCTGGGCACAGTAGATCTTGAGGCAGGCAAGGTAGTGAGTGATAACGGAAGGAATTTCATGGCTGCCATCTCCCTTTCCCAACTGAAACACATTCCTTGCCTGGCTCACACCTTAAACCTGGTGGTGCAGTGCTTATTGAAAACTTATCCTGGGTTCTCCGACCTGCTCCTCAAAGTGCGTGCACTTTGCTCACATATCCGACGTTCGCCTGTACACGCCAGCCGTATGCAGACCTATCAGCGGTCTTTGAACCTTCCCCAGCATCGCCTAATCATAGACGTTGCAACAAGGTGGAACTCAACACTGCACATGCTTCAGAGACTGTGCGAACAGAGGCGTGCTGTTATTTATTTGTGGGAGGATACACGGGCAGGCAGTAGGATGGCAGACATGGAGTTGTCAGGTGTGCAGTGGTCTAAGATACAAGACATGTGTCAAGTCCTTCAGTGTTTTGAGGAATGCACACGGCTGGTTAGTGCAGACAACGCCGTAATAAGCATGAGCATCCCCCTAATGCGTCTGCTGATGCAAAGTTTGACGCACATAAAGGAGCAGGCGTCTGCACCAGAGGAAGAGGAAAGCCTTGATGACAGTCAGCCATTGTCTGGTCAGGGCAGTGTACAGGACGAGGTAGCGGGCGAAGAGGAGGTGGAGGACGAGGAGGATGATGGGGATGAGTATATTTTTAATGCCGAACCTTTCCCGGGGGCACAGGAAATTGGTTGCGTGTCACGGCCGGGTTCTGGTTTTTTGAGGGACACAAGTGACGTAGATTTGCCTGCAACTGCCCCTCAACCAATCACAACCGGAGATTTGACAACTGGAACTTTGGCCCACATGGCGGATTATGCCTTACGTATCCTAAAAAGGGACACACGCATTACGAAAATGATGAACGATGACGATTACTGGTTGGCCTGCCTCCTTGATCCACACTATAAAGGCAAATTGCAAAATATTATGCCACATGAGAACTTGGAACTAATATTAGCAACCAAACAATCAACTCTTGTTGACCGTTTGCTTCAGGCATTCCCAGCACACAGCGCACGTGATCGTTCTCACACGAGCTCCAGGGGGCAGCAGACTAGGAGTGTTAGGGGTGCACACATCAGAAGTGGCGTTGGACAGAGGGGTTTTCTGACCAGGTTGTGGAGTGATTTTGCTATGACCGCAGACAGGACAGGTACTGCTGCATCAATTGAAAGTGACAGGAGACAACATTTGTCCAGTATGGTTACTAACTATTTTTCATCCCTTATCGATGTTCTCCCTCAACCGTCATTCCCATTTGATTACTGGGCCTCCAAATTAGACACCTGGCCAGAATTGGCAGAATATGCATTGCAGGAGCTTGCTTGCCCGGCAGCAAGTGTCCTATCAGAAAGAGTATTCAGTGCTGCAGGTTCAATATTAACCGAAAAAAGGACTCGTCTGGCTACCCAAAATGTTGACGATCTAACATTCATTAAAATGAACCACAACTGGATTTCGAAATCTTTTGCCCCACCTTGCCCGGCCGACACCTAGCTTTCCTATGAAAAGCTCTTGCCTGTGAATTACTTTTCTAATGTCTAATTTGCTGCAGCTGATTGTACAGCATACGACATGTTTACACCTCCCTAAATGGCAAAACTCCCCACACGGGGCCGTGGTATCGCGACTTGGCGCAAGCACCCGTGAGACTGCTGTTTGTCTGAAGAGGTGGGTGTGCTCGCTTTTGGTTGACGGCATTGCTACTGGGTCCCTCATAGTACAATGTAGTGTCTCTGGCGGTGGTGGTGCGCACCCAACGTCAGACACACCGTTGTAACATGAGGGGCCCTGGGGCGGTCCCGCCGGCCTCAAGAGAGTTCCCCCCTACCCCAGCTCAAAATGTGCTCTACCACGTGCAAAATTATGTCGCACAGCTCCACCAATCTTTAGTCTATTCGCTGACATCATTCAATGTCTGGCACTGACAATACAAATTTGTAGACATCTATGATGCAACTTAAAGTAGTCTGTGTCTGTGTCCTATATTGGCACCATTAAATAGTTACTGCCAAATTACTATGTCAGAAACTCAGTAGATGAGCCCACCCCTGTACCTAAGTATGCCACCTTTTTTTTTGTTTTGGTTGTTTTGCGAGACATTAACATCTATTTATATTTTGGGAGTACTGGGACAGACACTCCTTGCACTACTCCTCCACTCACCACTAAGCTGCCTGTGTATCCATGTAACCGCTGTAAAGCTGCCATGAGCCTATTGTTTGTTATTTTAGGCCTTTGATAGCCTGTCTGCGGTCCCTACTTTAAATACTCCTCCACTCATCACCAGCTGCCTGCCCGTGTATCCATGTAACCGCTGTAAAACTGCCATGAGCCTATTGTTTGTTATTTTAGGCCTTTGATAGCCTGTCTGCGGTCCCTACTTTAAATACTCCTCCACTCATCACCAGCTGCCTGCCCGTGTATCCATGTAACCGCTGTAAAACTGCCATGAGCCTATTGTTTGTTATTTTAGGCCTTTGATAGCCTGTCTGCGGTCCCTACTTTAAATACTCCTCCACTCACCACCAAGCTGCCTGTGTATCCATGTAACCGCTGTAAAACTGCCATGAGCCTATTGTTTGTTATTTTAGGCCTTTGATAGCCTGTCTGCGGTCCCTACTTTAAATACTCCTCCACTCACCACCAAGCTGCCTGCCCGTGTATCCATGTAACCGCTGTAAAACTGCCATGAGCCTATTGTTTGTTATTTTAGGCCTTTGATAGCCTGTCTGCGGTCCCTACTTTAAATACTCCTCCACTCATCACCAGCTGCCTGCCCGTGTATCCATGTAACCGCTGTAAAACTGCCATGAGCCTATTGTTTGTTATTTTAGGCCTTTGATAGCCTGTCTGTGGTCCCTACTTTAAATACTCCTCCACTCACCACCAAGCTGCCTGCCCGTGTATCCATGTAACCGCTGTAAAACTGCCATGAGCCTATTGTTTGTTATTTTAGGCCTTTGATAGCCTGTCTGCGGTCCCTACTTTAAATACTCCTCCACTCACCACCAAGCTGCCTGCCCGTGTATCCATGTAACCGCTGTAAAACTGCCATGAGCCTATTGTTTGTTATTTTAGGCCTTCGAAGCCTGTCTGCGGTCCCTCCTTCCACTAGGCCTCCACTGACCAGACCACTGCTGCCCGTGTACCCCTGGAACCAATTTTAAAGAGCCTACAGCCAGCCCATTTTATTGTGTTAGGCCTTCGAAGCCTGTCTGCGGTCCCTCCTTCCAATAGGCCTACACTGACAAAGGTACACCTGACAACAGACACATGGACCTGTAGGCATGGCCACGGAAGGTTACGTGTCCTTTGTGGCTCAATGGGTTAATGTATTGGATGCATGGTCCACACAGGGGACAGCCTGCTAAGTCTGTATGCAGTCCCTAATTCAAGTTGTCCTCAACTGAATAAAGCTGAGCTTCTACCTTCTGGCTCTCATTAAGTGTTTTTTAAAAAACAAAATGGTGGTTAGGGCCTACTAACGGCTTCTGCCCCTCCCTGGTGTTGCCCTCAACTGAATAAAGCTGAGCTTCTACCTTCCGGCTCTGATTAACTGCTGTTTTTAAACACATTGCTGGTTCCGGCCTACTAACGGTGTCTGCCCCTGCCTGGTGTTGCCCTCAACTGAATAAAGCTGAGCTTCAACCTTCTGGCTCTGATTAACTGCTGTTTTTAAACACATTGCTGGTTCCGGCCTACTAACGGTGTCTGCCCCTGCCTGGTGTTGCCCTCAACTGAATAAAGCTGAGCTTCAACCTTCTGGCTCTCATTAAGTGTTTTTTAAAAAACAAAATGGTGGTTAGGGCCTACTAACGGCTTCTGCCCCTCCCTGGTGTTGCCCTCAACTGAATAAAGCTGAGCTTCTACCTTCCGGCTCTGATTAACTGCTGTTTTTAAACACATTGCTGGTTCCGGCCTACTAACGGTGTCTGCCCCTCCCTGGTGTTGCCCTCAACTGAATAAAGCTGAGCTTCTACCTTCCGGCTCTGATTAACTGCTGTTTTTAAACACATTGCTGGTTCCGGCCTACTAACGGTGTCTGCCCCTGCCTGGTGTTGCCCTCAACTGAATAAAGCTGAGCTTCAACCTTCTGGCTCTCATTAAGTGTTTTTTAAAAAACAAAATGGTGGTTAGGGCCTACTAACGGCTTCTGCCCCTCCCTGGTGTTGCCCTCAACTGAATAAAGCTGAGCTTCTACCTTCCGGCTCTGATTAACTGCTGTTTTTAAACACATTGCTGGTTCCGGCCTACTAACGGTGTCTGCCCCTGCCTGGTGTTGCCCTCAACTGAATAAAGCTGAGCTTCAACCTTCTGGCTCTCATTAAGTGTTTTTTAAAAAACAAAATGGTGGTTCCGGCCTACTAACGGTGTCTGCCCCTGCCTGGTGTTGCCCTCAACTGAATAAAGCTGAGCTTCAACCTTCTGGCTCTGATTAACTGCTGTTTTTAAACACATTGCTGGTTCCGGCCTACTAACGGTGTCTGCCCCTGCCTGGTGTTGCCCTCAACTGAATAAAGCTGAGCTTCAACCTTCTGGCTCTCATTAAGTGTTTTTTAAAAAACAAAATGGTGGTTAGGGCCTACTAACGGCTTCTGCCCCTCCCTGGTGTTGCCCTCAACTGAATAAAGCTGAGCTTCTACCTTCCGGCTCTGATTAACTGCTGTTTTTAAACACATTGCTGGTTCCGGCCTACTAACGGTGTCTGCCCCTGCCTGGTGTTGCCCTCAACTGAATAAAGCTGAGCTTCAACCTTCTGGCTCTGATTAACTGCTGTTTTTAAACACATTGCTGGTTCCGGCCTACTAACGGTGTCTGCCCCTGCCTGGTGTTGCCCTCAACTGAATAAAGCTGAGCTTCAACCTTCTGGCTCTCATTAAGTGTTTTTTAAAAAACAAAATGTTGGTTAGGGCCTACTAACGGCTTCTGTCCCTCCCTGGTGTTGCCCTCAACTGAATAAAGCTGAGCTTCTACCTTCCGGCTCTGATTAACTGCTGTTTTTAAACACATTGCTGGTTCCGGCCTACTAACGGTGTCTGCCCCTCCCTGGTGTTGCCCTCAACTGAATAAAGCTGAGCTTCTACCTTCCGGCTCTGATTAACTGCTGTTTTTAAACACATTGCTGGTTCCGGCCTACTAACGGTGTCTGCCCCTGCCTGGTGTTGCCCTCAACTGAATAAAGCTGAGCTTCAACCTTCTGGCTCTCATTAAGTGTTTTTTAAAAAACAAAATGGTGGTTAGGGCCTACTAACGGCTTCTGCCCCTCCCTGGTGTTGCCCTCAACTGAATAAAGCTGAGCTTCTACCTTCCGGCTCTGATTAACTGCTGTTTTTAAACACATTGCTGGTTCCGGCCTACTAACGGTGTCTGCCCCTCCCTGGTGTTGCCCTCAACTGAATAAAGCTGAGCTTCTACCTTCCGGCTCTGATTAACTGCTGTTTTTAAACACATTGCTGGTTACGGCCTACTAACGGTGTCTGCCCCTGCCTGGTGTTGCCCTCAACTGAATAAAGCTGAGCTTCAACCTTCTGGCTCTCATTAAGTGTTTTTTAAAAAACAAAATGGTGGTTAGGGCCTACTAACGGCTTCTGCCCCTCCCTGGTGTTGCCCTCAACTGAATAAAGCTGAGCTTCTACCTTCCGGCTCTGATTAACTGCTGTTTTTAAACACATTGCTGGTTCCGGCCTACTAACGGTGTCTGCCCCTGCCTGGTGTTGCCCTCAACTGAATAAAGCTGAGCTTCAACCTTCTGGCTCTCATTAAGTGTTTTTTAAAAAACAAAATGGTGGTTCCGGCCTACTAACGGTGTCTGCCCCTGCCTGGTGTTGCCCTCAACTGAATAAAGCTGAGCTTCAACCTTCTGGCTCTCATTAAGTGTTTTTTAAAAAACAAAATGGTGGTTAGGGCCTACTAACGGCTTCTGCCCCTCCCTGGTGTTGCCCTCAACTGAATAAAGCTGAGCTTCTACCTTCCGGCTCTGATTAACTGCTGTTTTTAAACACATTGCTGGTTCCGGCCTACTAACGGTGTCTGCCCCTGCCTGGTGTTGCCCTCAACTGAATAAAGCTGAGCTTCAACCTTCTGGCTCTCATTAAGTGTTTTTTAAAAAACAAAATGGTGGTTCCGGCCTACTAACGGTGTCTGCCCCTGCCTGGTGTTGCCCTCAACTGAATAAAGCTGAGCTTCAACCTTCTGGCTCTGATTAACTGCTGTTTTTAAACACATTGCTGGTTCCGGCCTACTAACGGTGTCTGCCCCTGCCTGGTGTTGCCCTCAACTGAATAAAGCTGAGCTTCAACCTTCTGGCTCTCATTAAGTGTTTTTTAAAAAACAAAATGGTGGTTAGGGCCTACTAACGGCTTCTGCCCCTCCCTGGTGTTGCCCTCAACTGAATAAAGCTGAGCTTCTACCTTCCGGCTCTGATTAACTGCTGTTTTTAAACACATTGCTGGTTCCGGCCTACTAACGGTGTCTGCCCCTCCCTGGTGTTGCCCTCAACTGAATAAAGCTGAGCTTCTACCTTCCGGCTCTGATTAACTGCTGTTTTTAAACACATTGCTGGTTCCGGCCTACTAACGGTGTCTGCCCCTGCCTGGTGTTGCCCTCAACTGAATAAAGCTGAGCTTCAACCTTCTGGCTCTCATTAAGTGTTTTTTAAAAAACAAAATGGTGGTTAGGGCCTACTAACGGCTTCTGCCCCTCCCTGGTGTTGCCCTCAACTGAATAAAGCTGAGCTTCTACCTTCCGGCTCTGATTAACTGCTGTTTTTAAACACATTGCTGGTTCCGGCCTACTAACGGTGTCTGCCCCTGCCTGGTGTTGCCCTCAACTGAATAAAGCTGAGCTTCAACCTTCTGGCTCTCATTAAGTGTTTTTTAAAAAACAAAATGGTGGTTCCGGCCTACTAACGGTGTCTGCCCCTGCCTGGTGTTGCCCTCAACTGAATAAAGCTGAGCTTCAACCTTCTGGCTCTCATTAAGTGTTTTTTAAAAAACAAAATGGTGTTTAGGGCCTACTAACGGTGTCTGCCCCTCCCTGGTGTTGCCCTCAACTGAATAAAGCTGAGCTTCAACCTTCTGGCTCTCATTAAGTGTTTTTTAAAAAACAAAATGGTGGTTAGGGCCTACTAACGGCTTCTGCCCCTCCCTGGTGTTGCCCTCAACTGAATAAAGCTGAGCTTCTACCTTCCGGCTCTGATTAACTGCTGTTTTTAAACACATTGCTGGTTCCGGCCTACTAACGGTGTCTGCCCCTGCCTGGTGTTGCCCTCAACTGAATAAAGCTGAGCTTCAACCTTCTGGCTCTCATTAAGTGTTTTTTAAAAAACAAAATGGTGGTTCCGGCCTACTAACGGTGTCTGCCCCTGCCTGGTGTTGCCCTCAACTGAATAAAGCTGAGCTTCAACCTTCTGGCTCTCATTAAGTGTTTTTTAAAAAACAAAATGGTGTTTAGGGCCTACTAACGGTGTCTGCCCCTCCCTGGTGTTGCCCTCAACTGAATAAAGCTGAGCTTCAACCTTCTGGCTCTCATTAAGTGTTTTTTAAAAAACAAAATGGTGGTTAGGGCCTACTAACGGCTTCTGCCCCTCCCTGGTGTTGCCCTCAACTGAATAAAGCTGAGCTTCTACCTTCCGGCTCTGATTAACTGCTGTTTTTAAACACATTGCTGGTTCCGGCCTACTAACGGTGTCTGCCCCTCCCTGGTGTTGCCCTCAACTGAATAAAGCTGAGCTTCTACCTTCCGGCTCTGATTAACTGCTGTTTTTAAACACATTGCTGGTTCCGGCCTACTAACGGTGTCTGCCCCTGCCTGGTGTTGCCCTCAACTGAATAAAGCTGAGCTTCAACCTTCTGGCTCTCATTAAGTGTTTTTTAAAAAACAAAATGGTGGTTAGGGCCTACTAACGGCTTCTGCCCCTCCCTGGTGTTGCCCTCAACTGAATAAAGCTGAGCTTCTACCTTCCGGCTCTGATTAACTGCTGTTTTTAAACACATTGCTGGTTCCGGCCTACTAACGGTGTCTGCCCCTGCCTGGTGTTGCCCTCAACTGAATAAAGCTGAGCTTCAACCTTCTGGCTCTCATTAAGTGTTTTTTAAAAAACAAAATGGTGGTTCCGGCCTACTAACGGTGTCTGCCCCTGCCTGGTGTTGCCCTCAACTGAATAAAGCTGAGCTTCAACCTTCTGGCTCTCATTAAGTGTTTTTTAAAAAACAAAATGGTGGTTAGGGCCTACTAACGGCTTCTGCCCCTCCCTGGTGTTGCCCTCAACTGAATAAAGCTGAGCTTCTACCTTCCGGCTCTGATTAACTGCTGTTTTTAAACACATTGCTGGTTCCGGCCTACTAACGGTGTCTGCCCCTGCCTGGTGTTGCCCTCAACTGAATAAAGCTGAGCTTCAACCTTCTGGCTCTCATTAAGTGTTTTTTAAAAAACAAAATGGTGGTTAGGGCCTACTAACGGCTTCTGCCCCTCCCTGGTGTTGCCCTCAACTGAATAAAGCTGAGCTTCTACCTTCCGGCTCTGATTAACTGCTGTTTTTAAACACATTGCTGGTTCCGGCCTACCAACGGTGTCTGCCCCTGCCTGGTGTTGCCCTCAACTGAATAAAGCTGAGCTTCAACCTTCTGGCTCTCATTAAGTGTTTTTTAAAAAACAAAATGGTGGTTCCGGCCTACTAACGGTGTCTGCCCCTGCCTGGTGTTGCCCTCAACTGAATAAAGCTGAGCTTCAACCTTCTGGCTCTCATTAAGTGTTTTTTAAAAAACAAAATGGTGGTTAGGGCCTACTAACGGTGTCTGCCCCTCCCTGGTGTTGTCCTCAACTGAACAAAGCTGAGCTTCCACATTCTGGCTTTTGGCCTATACTATCAGATATTAAACTGCATTTGGCCTACTAGTGTGGTTAGGCTCTTGAAACAGTGTCTGCTGCTCTTGGGTTTGCTACTCCACTGAACAAAGCAATGCCGCCTGTTTAGTCCTGTTACCAATTTTGATCTGCATTTAGCCTACTTTATTCTTTGGCCCTATATCTGTTTCCTCATCATCCTGCCCATTGCCCAGCCACTGCTAGATGAGTCTGCTGGTACATTGACCTAGACCACTACATTCCCCTTGTACTCTACACAGCCAGAATCTGACCCTGCTGAAAGTAAGGTTCCCCTTCCCGCATATTATACCACCTTACACAGGGACAAAGAGGAAGGTGCAGATGAAAGTGCAGGTTCCTTCATCAGGTGGGGGGGCATACTCGTTGGCGACGTCACTGGCACAGGGCCACTCAGAGTACGCAAAAGTGTCGCTGCTGGTGGGAGGCGCCCCCGCCATGCAAACACACCGCCGTACTTTGAGGGGCCCTGTGCCAGTGCCAATGCGAACGAGTGGGCCCCCCCTGCTTGCTCAGGATCACAGCACTTGCAACGTTGAAATACTTACCTCTCCCTGCTCCACCGCCATGACGTAGTCCATGTTTCCTGGGCCCACTAAAACCTTGAACCAGCCCTACCCCCACAACTTTTGCCAAATGACCCCCAATTTCCAGTGCCCAACTATTATTATAAAGTTAATTAAGATTGACAAGCTTCAGAAAACAAGAATGGATGTTTTTGGCAGTAAAATGTGCACTGTAGGTGTTTTCCTGGCCTCCACTCACTGCCGGCTATGCTTCCCCATTGACTTGCATTGGGTTTCGTGTTTCGGTCGATCCCCGACTTTTAGCGATAATCGGCCGACTTCACTCGACTCGACTCTGGACTAAATCGGGTTTCACAAAACCAGACTCGATCTTAAAAAAATGAGTCGCTCAACCCTAGAGGTGACTATTGAAAGTGCGGGGGCTTGAGCGATGGAGAGGTGAGTATGTGATTTATTTTTTTTATCGCAGCAAATGGGGCAATTGTCTGTATGGAGCATCTATGGGGCCATAACGTTCCTGCAGCACTATATGGGGCCACAACGTTCCTGCAGCACTATATGGGGCCATAACATTCCTGCAGTACTATATGGGGCCATAACATTCCTGCAGCACTATATGGGGCCATAACATTCCTGCAGCACTATATGGGACCATAACATTCCTGCAGCACTATATGGGGCCATAACATTCCTGCAGCACTATATGGGGCCATAACATTCCTGCAGCACTATATGGGGCCATAACATTCCTGCAGCACTATATGGGGCCATAACATTTCTGCAGCACTATATGGGGCCATAACGTTTCTGCAGCACTATATGGGGCCATAACGTTTCTGCAGCACTATATGGGGCCATAACGTTTCTGCAGCACTATATGGGGCCATAACGTTTCTGCAGCACTATATAGGGGCATAATGTTTGTGCAGCACTATATGGGGCAAGTGTCTGTATGGGGCCATAATTAATGTTTGTAGGGCACTACGGCATATGGGGCAAGTGTCTGTATGGAGCATCTTATAGGGCCATAACGTTTGTGCAGCACTATAAGGGGCAAATATCTTTATAGAGCATCTTATGGGGCCATAATCAGCATTTGTGCAGCATTATATTGGGCAAATGTGTCTATGGAGCATCTTATGGGGCCTTTATTAACCTTTATGCAGGATTATATGGGGCATATTTTAATATGGAACATCTTATGGGGCCATAATTAGTGTTGAGCATTCCGATACCGCAAGTATCGGGTATCGGCCGATACTTGCGGTATCGGAATTCCGATACCGAGATCCGATACTTTTGTGGTATCGGGAATCAGAATCGGAAGTTTCCAGTGTATGGTTCCCAGGGTCTGAAGGAGAGGAAACTCTCCTTCAGGCCCTGGGATCCATATGAATGTGTAAAATAAAGAATTAAAATAAAAAATATTGATATACTCACCTGTCCGGAGGCCCCTGGACATCACCGCTGGTAACCGTCAGCCTTCTTTGTTTAAAATGAGCGCGTTCAGCACCTTCCATGACGTCACGGCTTCTGATTGGTCGCGTGCCGCTCATGTGACCGCCACGCGACCAATCACAAGCCGCGACGTCATCCCTCAGGTCCTAAATTCCCTTCTAGGAATTAAGGACCTGAGGGATGACGTCACGGCTTCTGATTGGTCACGTGGCGGTCACATGAGCGGCACGCGACCAATCAGAAGCCGTGACGTCATGGAAGGTGCTGAACGCTGTTATGACCCCAATGGCGTGGGTCTCAGAGGAACGTGGAAGTCTGCAGAATACAAAAATCCAGCTCATAGGGCAGTGGTAACTGGGTTGACCATATATCTACTCCTAACACCAACACTAGAAGTAGCCGGGGATCATTCCTACGTTGATTCTAGATGACACGCGCCAGCCGGAGAATCTAGCTACCCCTAGTAGAGGAAAACAAAGACCTTTCTTGCCTCCAGAGAAGGGGACCCCAAAGCTGGATAGAAGCCCCCCACAAATAATGACGGTGAGGTAAGAGGAAATGACAAACACAGAAATGAACCAGGTTTAGCACAGAGAGGCCCGCTTACTGATAGCAGAATAAAGAAAGGTAACTTATATGGTCAACAAAAACCCTATCAAAATCCACACTGGAAATTCAAGAACCCCCGAACCGTCTAACGGTCCGGGGGGAGAACACCAGCCCCCTAGAGCTTCCAGCAAAGGTCAGGATGTAGATTTGGAACAAGCTGGACAAAAAATACAAAACCAAAACAAATAGCAAAAAGCAAAAGGCAGACTTAGCTGATATAACTGGAACCAGGATCAGTAGACAAGAGCACAGCAGACTAGCTCTGATAACTACGTTGCCAGGCATTGAACTGAAGGTCCAGGGAGCTTATATAGCAACACCCCTAACTAACGACCCAGGTGCGGATAAAAGGAATGACAGAAAAACCAGAGTCAAAAAACAAGTAACCACTAGAGGGAGCAAAAAGCAAATTCACAACAGTACCCCCCCCTTAGTGAGGGGTCACCGAACCCTCACCACGACCACCAGGGCGATCAGGATGAGCGGCATGAAAGGCACGAACTAAATCGGCCGCATGAACATCAGAGGCGACCACCCAGGAATTATCCTCCTGACCATAGCCCTTCCACTTGACCAGGTACTGAAGCCTCCGCCTGGAGAGGCGAGAATCCAAGATCTTCTCCACCACGTACTCCAACTCGCCCTCAACCAACACCGGAGCAGGAGGCTCAGCAGAAGGAACTACAGGCACAATGTACCGCCGCAACAAGGACCTATGAAATACATTGTGAATAGCAAACGACACAGGAAGATCCAGACGAAAAGATACAGGATTAAGGATTTCCAATATCTTGTAAGGCCCAATAAAACGAGGTTTAAATTTGGGAGAGGAGACCTTCATAGGAACAAAGCGGGAAGAAAGCCATACCAAATCCCCAACGCGTAGTCGGGGACCCACACCGCGGCGGCGGTTGGCAAAGCGCTGAGCCTTCTCCTGTGACAACTTCAAGTTGTCCACCACATGATTCCAGATCTGCTGCAACCTATCCACCACAGAATCCACCCCAGGACAGTCAGAAGGCTCCACATGACCCGAAGAAAAGCGAGGATGGAAACCAGAGTTGCAGAAAAAAGGCGAAACCAAGGTGGCGGAACTAGCCCGATTATTAAGGGCAAACTCAGCCAACGGCAAGAATGTCACCCAATCGTCCTGATCAGCAGAGACAAAACACCTCAAATAAGCCTCCAAAGTCTGATTGGTTCGCTCCGTCTGTCCATTAGTCTGAGGATGGAAAGCAGACGAAAACGACAAATCAATGCCCATCCTACTTCAAAAGGATCGCCAGAACCTGGAAACGAACTGGGATCCTCTGTCTGACACAATATTCTCAGGGATGCCGTGCAAACGAACCACGTTCTGGAAAAACACAGGAACCAGATCGGAAGAGGAAGGCAGCTTAGGCAAAGGAACCAAATGGACCATCTTGGAGAAGCGATCACATATCACCCAGATAACGGACATGCCCTGAGATAGCGGAAGATCAGAAATGAAATCCATGGAGATATGTGTCCAAGGTCTCTTCGGGACAGGCAAGGGCAAGAGCAAACCGCTGGCACGAGAACAGCAAGGCTTAGCTCGAGCACAAGTCCCACAGGACTGCACAAATGACCGCACATCCCTTGACAAGGACGGCCACCAAAAGGACCTGGCCACCAGATCTCTGGTGCCAAAAATGCCCGGGTGACCTGCCAACACCGAGGAATGAACCTCGGAAATGACTCTGCTGGTCCACTTATCCGGGACAAACAGTCTGTCAGGTGGACAAGACTCAGGCCTATCAGCCTGAAATCTCTGCAACACACGTCGCAGATCCGGAGAAATAGCTGACAAGATAACTCCATCTTTAAGAATACCAACAGGATCAGCGACTCCAGGAGCATCAGGCACAAAGCTCCTAGAAAGAGCATCGGCCTTCACATTCTTTGAACCTGGTAAATACGAGACAACAAAATCAAAGCGGGAGAAAAACAATGACCAGCGGGCCTGTCTCGGATTAAGGCGTTTAGCAGACTCGAGATACATCAGATTTTTGTGATCAGTCAAGACCACCACACGATGCTTAGCACCCTCGAGCCAATGACGCCACTCCTCAAAAGCCCATTTCATGGCCAACAACTCCCGATTGCCCACATCATAATTTCGCTCGGCAGGCGAAAACTTCCTAGAGAAAAAGGCACAAGGTTTCATAACAGAGCAACCAGGGCCTCTCTGCGACAAAACGGCCCCTGCCCCAATCTCTGAAGCATCCACCTCAACCTGAAAGGGAAGTGAGACGTCAGGCTGGCACAAAACAGGCGCCGAAGTAAACCGGCGTTTCAACTCCTGGAAAGCCTCCACGGCAGCAGGAGCCCAGTTAGCTACATCGGAGCCCTTCTTGGTCATATCCGTCAAAGGTTTCACAATGCTAGAAAAATTAGCGATAAAACGACGGTAGAAGTTAGCGAAGCCCAAGAACTTCTGAAGACTCTTAACTGACGAGGGCTGAGTCCAATCAAGAATAGCTCGGACCTTGACTGGGTCCATCTCCACAGCAGAAGGGGAAAAAATGAACCCCAAAAAGGGAACCTTCTGTACACCAAAGAGACACTTTGAGCCCTTGACAAACAAAGAATTTTCACGCAAAATTTTAAAGACCAACCTGACCTGCTCCACATGTGAATCCCAATTATCAGAAAAAACCAAAATATCATCCAGATAAACAATCAAAAATTTATCCAGATACTTCCGGAAAATGTCATGCATAAAGGACTGAAAAACTGAAGGCGCATTGGAGAGCCCAAAAGGCATCACCAAGTACTCAAAATGACCTTCGGGCGTATTGAATGCGGTTTTCCATTCATCACCTTGCTTAATGCGCACAAGGTTGTACGCACCACGAAGGTCTATCTTGGTGAACCACTTGGCACCCTTAATCCGGGCAAACAAGTCAGACAACAGCGGTAAAGGATACTGAAATTTGACAGTGATCTTATTTAAAAGCCGATAATCAATACAAGGTCTCAAAGATCCGTCCTTTTTTGCCACAAAAAAGAATCCCGCACCAAGAGGGGAAGAAGACGGACGAATATGTCCTTTCTCCAGAGACTCCTTGATATATGAACGCATAGCGGTATGTTCAGGTACCGACAGATTAAACAGTCTTCCCTTAGGAAATTTACTGCCTGGGATCAAATCTATAGCACAGTCACAGTCCCTATGAGGAGGCAGTGCACTGGACTCAGACTCACTGAAGACATCCTGATAATCAGACAAATACTCCGGAACTTCCGAAGGCGTAGAAGAAGCAATAGACACAGGCAGGGAATCCTCATGAATACCACGACAGCCCCAACTTGAGACTGACATAGCCTTCCAGTCCAGGACTGGATTATGGGTCTGTAACCATGGCAGCCCTAAAACAACCAAATCATGCATTTTATGTAAAACCAGGAAACGTATCACCTCGCGGTGTTCAGGAGTCATGCACATGGTAACCTGTGTCCAATACTGCGGTTTATTTGCTGCCAATGGTGTAGCATCAATACCCCTAAGAGGAATAGGATTTTCTAATGGTTCAAGAGTAAAACCACAGCGCTTAGCAAATGAGAGATCCATGAGACTCAGGGCAGCACCTGAATCTACAAACGCCATGACAGGATAAGATGACAGTGAGCAAATCAAAGTTACAGACAGAATAAATTTAGGTTGCAAATTACCAACGGTGACAGGACTAACAACCTTAGCTATACGTTTAGAGCATGCTGAGATAACATGTGTAGAATCACCACAGTAGTAGCACAAGCCATTCCGGCGTCTATGAATTTTCCGCTCATTTCTAGTCAGGATTCTATCACATTGCATTAAATCAGGTGTCTGTTCAGACAACACCATGAGGGAATTTGCGGTTTTTCTATCACATTGCACCGAAATAGGTGTCTGTTCAGACAACACCATGAGGGAATTTGCGGTTTTGCGCTCCCGCAACCGCCGGTCAATTTGAATAGCCAGTGCCATAGTATCATTCAGACCTGTGGGAATGGGAAAACCCACCATAACATTCTTAATGGCTTCAGAAAGGCCATTTCTAAAATTAGCGGCCAGTGCACACTCGTTCCAATGTGTCAGCACGGACCATTTCCGAAATTTTTGGCAATACACTTCAGCCTCGTCCTGCCCCTGAGACATAGCCAGCAAGGCCTTTTCTGCCTGAATCTCAAGATTGGGTTCCTCATAAAGTAAACCGAGCGCCAGAAAAAACGCATCAAGATCAGCCAATGCCGGATCTCCTGGTGCCAGCGAAAAAGCCCAATCCTGAGGGTCGCCCCGTAAGAACGAAATAACAATTTTTACTTGCTGAGCAGAATCTCCAGATGAACAGGGTCTCAGGGACAAAAACAATTTACAATTATTCACGAAATTCCTAAACTTAAACCTGTCTCCGGAAAACAGTTCAGGAATCGGTATTTTAGGTTCTGACATAGGATTTCTGATAACATAGTCTTGTATGCCCTGCACACGAGTAGCCAGCTGGTCCACACTTGTAATCAAGGTCTGGACATTCATGTCTGCAGCAAGCATAGCCACTCTGAGGTAAAGGGGAAGAAGAAAAAAAAAAAAAACTCAGAATCTTCTTTCTTATAATCCCTCTTCTGCAATGCATTAAACATTTAATACTGGCCTGGCAAACTGTTATGACCCCAATGGCGAGGGTCTCAGAGGAACGTGGAAGTCTGCAGAATACAAAAATCCAGCTCATAGGGCAGTGGTAACTGGGTTGACCATATATCTACTCCTAACACCAACACTAGAAGTAGCCGGGGATCATTCCTACGTTGATTCTAGATGACACGCGCCAGCCGGAGAATCTAGCTACCCCTAGTAGAGGAAAACAAAGACCTTTCTTGCCTCCAGAGAAGGGGACCCCAAAGCTGGATAGAAGCCCCCCACAAATAATGACGGTGAGGTAAGAGGAAATGACAAACACAGAAATGAACCAGGTTTAGCACAGAGAGGCCCGCTTACTGATAGCAGAATAAAGAAAGGTAACTTATATGGTCAACAAAAACCCTATCAAAATCCACACTGGAAATTCAAGAACCCCCGAACCGTCTAACGGTCCGGGGGGAGAACACCAGCCCCCTAGAGCTTCCAGCAAAGGTCAGGATGTAGATTTGGAACAAGCTGGACAAAAAATACAAAACCAAAACAAATAGCAAAAAGCAAAAGGCAGACTTAGCTGATATAACTGGAACCAGGATCAGTAGACAAGAGCACAGCAGACTAGCTCTGATAACTACGTTGCCAGGCATTGAACTGAAGGTCCAGGGAGCTTATATAGCAACACCCCTAACTAACGACCCAGGTGCGGATAAAAGGAATGACAGAAAAACCAGAGTCAAAAAACAAGTAACCACTAGAGGGAGCAAAAAGCAAATTCACAACAGAACGCGCTCATTTTAAGCAAAGAAGGCTGCCGGTTCACAGCGGTAAGGTCCAGGCTGCGTCGTAGAGGTTAGTTTATCAATATTTTTTATTGAATGTGTAAAATAAAGAATTAAAATAAAAAATATTGATATACTCACCTGTCCGGAGGCCCCTGGACATCACCGCTGGTAATTGGCAGCCTTCTTTGTTTAAAATGAGCGCGTTCAGCACCTTCCATGACGTCACGGCTTCTGATTGGTCGCGTGCCGCTCATGTGACCGCCACGCGACCAATCACAAGCCGCGACGTCATCCCTCAGGTCCAAAATTCCCTTCTAGGAATTTAGGACCTGAGGGATGACGTCACGGCTTCTGATTGGTCGCGTGGCGGTCACATGAGCGGCACGCGACCAATCAGAAGCCGTGATGTCATGGAAGGTGCTGAAGCGCTCATTTTAAGCAAAGAAGGCTGCCGGTTCACAGCGGTAAGGTCCAGGCTGCGTCGGAGAGGTGAGTATATCAATATTTTTTATTTTAATTCTTTATTTTACACATTAATATGGATCCCAGGGCCTGAAGGAGAGTTTCCTCTCCTTCAGACCCTGGGAACCATCAGGGATACCTTCCGATACTTTAGTCCCATTGACTTGTATTGGTATCGGGTATCGGTATCGGATCAGATCTGATACTTTGCCGGTATCGGCTGATACTTTCCGATACCGATACTTTCAAGTATCGGACGGTATCGCTCAACACTAGCCATAATGAACAGTATGGAGCATTATATGGGGCTCCTGATTCAATATGGATATTCAAAGACACTTAACCTACTGATGTCTCAATTAATTTTACTTTTATTGGTATCTATTATTGCTTTTGACATTTACTGGTAGCTGCTGCATTTTCCCCCCTAGGCTTATACTCAAGTCAATAAGTTTTCCCAGTTTTTTGTGGCAAAATTAGGGGGGTCGGCTTATACTCGGGTCGGCTTATACTCGAGTATATACGGTATTCATGTCAAGTATCCTCAAGAATAATTGTGCTTCATAGACTTTCTGCATGATTGCATTTTCCTCTGAAGTTTCCTATAGACTGCTAAGCTGCGTTTATTATTTACACCAAGTGTTGTGGACTTGAGTTTCTCTCTGCACCTGTTTGAATCACCGTGTGATAATATAGACTTTACCACTTATAAAACTGTGTCCTGTAGTTGTCTTGTTACACGCAGAGTCTCCTGAGTCATCCCCTATAATTATTACAGGATACTCTAGCCTAAAAAAAAAAAAGGATACTGCTGGAACAATGACTGCAGAAAGCAGACTAGAGCAGGTGTTTTCCATAATTAGATCACTGCAGAAAGATGTGGAAGGTCTGCAAAAGAAGTTTGACACAATCAACAAGTGTTTGGACAGACTTTGCAGGACTTAAGCACCCGCATGGCAGCCCAGGAAAACAAACTTGCTGGCATAGAGTCCCAGTATGGATGGGCTTTTCAGGACATAAGCACGCAAATAGCTGCACAAGCGACTTTTTCCTCTGGGCAACCGCCACCAGCTAGTCCACCTAAGTTGCCCCCATTCAGATTTAATGGTGATCGCGACAAATTTCGTGGCTTTGTGAATCAATCTATGCTATATTTTGATGTGCATGCTGACCGTTTTCCTAATGATAGATCCAAAGTATTGTGTGTAATAATGCTGCTGACCGCATGAGCGCTCGCCTGGGCGAATCCGATGATTGAGTCTCGTGACCCACGGTTAAAAAACTTGGATGATTTCTTGGCTGCTATGGCATTAATGTTTGATGATCCTAATCGCCGTGCAACCGCTGAATCTGCTTTATTGTCTTTACACCAGGAAAACGTTCTGTTATTGAGTATGCCACTGAATTCAGGAGATTAGCGGTAGATACCAAATGGGACAGTTATGCACAATTGCCTATTGATAAAAGGGGTCTGTCTAGTATTGTAAAAGATGAACTAGCTCGCTCTGAGTCACCACAAGAGCTAGAGACATTTATACAGCATTGTGTGCGCACTGACATTCGCCTTACTGAGCGTAGGCAGGAGAAGTTTGCTGCATATAACCGTATTTCTAACTTTTCCCTTCCTTCCAAAGAGCCTGCAGGTAAAACATCTCGGGAGGTGGAGGAGGTGCCCATGCAAATTGATTCCGTTCAGAGGCGCGAGATCAATGAGCGCCGGGAGCATCGCCTTCGTGAAAGTCTATGTTTCTACTGCGGCCAGTCTGACCACTTCTTGATCAATTGTCCTAAGTGTCCAAGATGGCCTAACAAGGTGCTAGCAGCAGTAGGGGAGTATGACAACTGTGATGATGAATCTGACATCTCTTAATGTAGCCTGCCTTTAAATGCTGTATTCCATTCACTTTCTATGACTTCACCCCCAAAGGAGCTTAAGGAATAGAACTCTCACTGTTCTCTCCCTATTAAGATCCTGTGTTCAGGACAGTGGATTTCCAGTGCAGCTATGATTGACTCTGGTGCAGGTGGCAATTTCATGGATATCGCATTTGCCAAGGAACATGGTATTGAAATTCAGCAAAGAGCCTCTCCAATTACCATGGAAACAGTGGATGGGTCACCTTTAATCTCTGGGCCTGTGGATCAGGAGACCATACCCCTTGAAATTGTGTTGGAGCCTAATCATCAGGAGCAACTTTCTTTCTTGCTAATTTCTTCTCCTCATTTTTCTGTGATTTTAGGCATTCCTTGGTTGCGTTCTCAGAACCCAATTATCAACTGGGAGACCAAGGAGATTATCTTTCCAACAAGGAGCAACTCAGCGTTAACAGAAGCTGTCCCTGAGTCCATGGCTACGGAACCACATGTACAGGTATTTTCTTTACCTTCAGCGTATAAAGAGTTCTCTGACATCTGTGATAAGAAGAATGCAGATCAGCTTCTCACACAGGCTTTATGACTGTCCCATTGAGTTGCTTCCTGGGGCAGCTATTCCTTTTGGTAACATATACCCTTTGGCGGCACCTGAGCTTCAAGCCTTAAAGGAGTATATTGATGAAAATCTGGCCAAAGGCTTCATACATCCTTCTTCCTCACCAGCAGGGGCACCTATCTTTTTTGTAAAGAAGAAGGATGGGACCCTGAGACCCTGTGTTGACTATCAAGAACTCAATAAGGTAACCGTACAAAATCGTTACCCTTTGCCTCTGTTTCCCGAATTACTGGAAAGAGTCCACCATGCTAAGGTGTTCTCTAAACTGGATCTTCATGGGGCTTATAATTTGGTGTGTAATCGTCCAGGAGATGAGTGGAAGACAGCATTCAGATGCCGGTATGGACACTTTGAATCTCTTGTGATGCCCTTCGGGCTTTGAAACGCCCCTGCAACGTTTCAACACCTTGCTAATGACATTTTCAGAGATTTGTTGGACCAGTTTGTTGTGATCTATTTGGATGATATACTAATCTTTTCTGACTCTCTACAGGAACATGAAGAACATGTCAAAACTGTTTTAAGACGTCTGAAAGAGAACCATCTGTATATTAAGCCGGAGAAATGCGAGTTCCATTGTTCTGAGGTACAGTTCTTAGGTTATATAATCTCTCCCCAGGGGCTGAACATGGAATCTGGTAAGATTCAGGCTATCCTTGACTGGCCGGTACCCAAAAATGTTAAGGAGGTCCAACGTTTTATTGGTTTAGCAAATTTCTACAGACGCTTCATTCGAAATTTTTCTGATATTGTCCGTCCCATTACTTCCTTGACAAAGAAGGAAAAGCCCTTTAAAGTGGTCATCACAGGCTCAAGAAGCTTTTGATCAGCTTAAGATCTGTTTCACATCAGCACCGCTGTTAATACACCCAGATCCAACACTTTCTTTCACTGTGGAGGTGCAAGCTTCTCATAATGCTTTGGG
This sequence comes from Ranitomeya variabilis, assembly GCF_051348905.1. Classification (NCBI taxonomy): domain Eukaryota; kingdom Metazoa; phylum Chordata; class Amphibia; order Anura; family Dendrobatidae; genus Ranitomeya; species Ranitomeya variabilis. The sequence goes on from NC_135235.1 coordinate 608,748,346, forward strand.
GGCTATTCTCTCCCAAAGAACTGGAGAGAAGGGTCTGCTACATCCTTGTGCTTTCTTTTCCCATAGACTAACCTCAGCAGAAAAGAATTACAACGTGGGAGACAAAGAATTGCTGGCTATTATTGCGGATTTCAAAGAATGGAGGCATCATCTGCAAGTAGCTGCACAACAGATCATAGTGCTAACTGACCATCGCAATCTAGAGTTCCTTAGATCCGCTAGATGTCTTTCTCCTCGTCAGGCTCGTTGGAACTTATTTTTAAATCAATTTAACTTTGTTATCTCATACCGTCCAGGTTCTCGTAATGGGAAGGCTGATGCTTTATCCCGAATCCATGCTGCGGATTCCGTACCTGGAGCCCCGTCCAAGACCATTCTATCTGATGCCAATTTCATCGGAGTTATCCACGATCAGGACTTGTGGAAAGAGTGCAGGGAGGCCTGTGACAGTGATGTATTTCTGGCCAACCCACCTGTGGATATTAATCTTGTCTTTAAGGGTGGTATGTGGTTCAGAGATCGACGTATCTACGTCCCTGAGGTCGTCCGTCTGCAGATCCTCAAGTTGGTACATGACTCCAAGTTGGCTGGTCACAGGGGCGTACAGAAGACACAAGAGTTCCTGAGCCGATTCTTCTGGTGGCCAACTTGCCTGAAGGATACCAAGGACTATGTTCTCTCTTGTGAGGTATGTGCTCGTTACAAGACTCCTCATGTGGCACCTACGGGTCTTCTACAACCATTACCTGTTCCGTCCCACCCTTGGGGGTCTATACAATGGACTTTATTGTGGAGCTGCCTACATCGGGGGGCATGAATACAATCATGGTGGTAGTTGATCGCCTGACTAAAGCTGCTCATTTTGTTCTGTGCAGCGGTCTCCCCTCAGCTAAAGATACAGTGAACTTGGATATACAGAATGTCTTTCGGTTGCATGGGGTTCCGGATGAGATCATCTCTGACCGTGGAGTGCAGTTCACTTCAATATTAATGTCTGTCTCTCCTCCACTTACAATCCCCAGACAAATGGTCAGACTGAGCGTACCAACCAGACACTGAAACAATATCTAAGATGCTATGTCAGCCATCTCCAGGATGATTGGTTGGAGTTGCTGCCGTTAGCCGAATTTTCATATAACAATTCTCAGAGCGCCTCCACTAAATTTACACCTTTCTTTGCCAATCTGGGTTATCATCCATGTATCTTACCTAGGTCTCCAATTAATTCTCCGGTTCTGGCAGTGGAGGAAAGGCTGACTGCGATGAGGCAAAATCTGGAGGTTCTGAAGGAATCCCTGACCACGGCTCAAGAACGTTACAAGAGATCGGCTGATAGAATCTGTAAACCTGCACCCATATTCAAGGTAGGAGATTTCGTGTGGTTAGCAACTAAGAATCTGAAGTTAAACGTTCCTTCACAAAAACTTGGACAGAAATTCATTGGCCCTTTCAAGATCAACGGTATTGTGAGCTCTGTGGCCTGCCGGCTGAAGCTGCCTAGGACTATGAAGGTACACCCAGTTTTTCATGTATCTTTACTAAAGCCTGTATCTCCTAATACCTTCCAGGGACATGTTGTGCCACCTCCGCAGCCTGTGGTGATTGATGGGCAAGAACAATTTGTGGTGGAGGAAATTGTTGATTCCAGGATTCGCAGGAATCGGCTCCAATATCTGATAAGATGGCAGGGATATCCCCCTGAGGAAGACTCTTGGGAACCTGTGGAAAACATCAATGCCCAACAGAAGATTTCTCATTTTCATCAGAGATTCCCTGAGAAACCAGGTCCAGGATCGTCCTGAGGCCGCTTCTAAGGAGGGAGTAATGTCAGGACTCTGAACATTTTTTATTACCTCTTGTGCATTACTGCCCTTTTCCAAGATGGCGTCTTTGGTCTCATGTGCACTGTGTCTTCCTGCTATAAAACTCCTCCCCAGCCTTCAGTCTGTGCTAGACTATTCTGCCTTGCATCCAGCTCCTGACCTCTGGTGACTCCCTGGCTATATACCTGCTCCTGTGAACCTGTGGGGTTATCCTGCTGCTCTGCTCTGAGTTCCTGCTGCATACACTAGTTCCAGTAATCCTCCTTCATCTGCTGCTCGTGTTTGCTTCCATCTGCATTTGCTGGACATGTAAGCTGTTGCTGCTCTGCAAGAACCTGAGACTTTTACCCAGACCTCCCTGGTTGAGCTAAGATATTATTTGAACTGCCTTATAAGCATATCTATCTGTGTTTTGGACTAAGCAAGGACTTATTCGTGTCAAATATCCTCAAGAATAATTGTGCTTCATAGACTTTCTGCATGATTGCATTTTCCTCTGAAGTTTCCTATAGACTGCTGAGCTGCATTTGATATTTGCACCAAGTGTTGTGGACTTGAGTTTCTCTCTGCAACTGTTTGAATCACCGTGTGATAATATAGACCTTACCACTTATAAAACTGTGTCCTGTAGTTGTCTTGTTCCACGCAAAGAGTCTCCTGAGTTATCCCCTATAATTATTACAGTGAGTGGCAGCAAGTGGCTGGCTGATACACCACAAACTAAGAGGACTGAGGTATATCCTCTTTGTGAGAATTTCAATCTCACTTTTTTTGGGGGGTGACTGAACCCAAACTCAGGCCCAGTGTATTTTACAACGCAATGTGAGTGGCAGCAAGTGGCTGGCTGATACACCACAAACTAAGAGGACTGAGGTATATCCACTTTGTGACAATTTGAATCTCCCTTTTTTTGGGGGGGAGACAGCACCACAACTCAGGCCCAGTGTGTAACACAACACAATGTAAGTGGCAGCAAGTGGCTGGAAGATATCTGAAAAAATCCAAGGACTGTAGTACAGTTTCAAACTCCCTACAATGATATCAGGACAAGTATGGCAGCAACAAAAAGGACTGCTGCACACAAAAGTGTGGACAAATAAACAAGATAACTGCAGAAAAGAGCAACAGGATTTTTGCTTTTAAAAAAGCAGTTGGTTTGCACAGCAGCGGTGAAAATAGCAATGCAGCTATCAGGGAGCCTTATAAGGCAGCCTAATAAGCTACAGAGCTGATGCACAAAGATATAGCCTCCACTGTCCCTGCAAAACAAAGGTGGTGTTGGACAGTGGAAATCGCTACAGCACAAGCGGTTTTGGGGTTAATCTTCCCTCCCTAACTATATCCCTTCTTCTGACGAAGCTGCAGCAACCTCTCCCTATGCTAAGATCGGCAGAAGTAAGATGGCGGTCGGCGTGCACGCCCCTTTATACCCCCTGTGACGCCGCAGAAAGCAAGCCAATCACTGTCATGCCCTTCTCTAAGATGGTGTGGACTGAGACCTATGTCATCACGCTGCCCACACTCTGCGTCCTCCTTCATTGGCTGAGAAATGGCGCTGAACGCGTCATATGAAACGCGACTTTGGCGCAAAGATCGCCGACCTCTTGGCCGATCCCACAGTGGGATCAGGTCGGGTTTCATGAAAAGCATGGTGGTTACACAATGCAGGTGCTTTGCTTGGCAGTTCGGGCAATAAGTTTAATGGTTCTACAATATGCTACTAAGCTTGGCGTTTCTACAAAACAGGCTGAAAACTTGACAGCTACACAATGCAGGCACTAATTTTGATGGTTCCATAATAGGGACACTAAGCTTGATGGTTCCATAAAATGGCAACCAGCTTGGCGGTTCTTCAACACAGGCACTAAGTTTAAAGGTTACACAATGTCTGCAAAAGTTTGGCTGTACCCTGCAGAAACATTTATACAGTCTTTAGAAGCAGGGACATGGGTTCAGTACTCATGATAGGGTTCCCTGTGTCTCTGGCAGAATGCTGCAGCAAGTCACCCCATTTCTGAAGTCTTGCTGAAGCGCCCCATCAGGGCAAGGGGGTACTCGGTACCGGGTCCTGCGGTTCACAGGGGGATGTCACGGTGGCTGACCCGGTCCGTGGCCCTTGGACGTTCGTATAAAAGAGGGAAAGGTCTTTAAGGGAATAAAGTTTATGTTCATGACGCCACCTGTGATATTTGGTCAGGGTGACCGACGCTGCTTTAAGGGGTCCGCTGGGGTGATGTTATGGCAGCTAGATTGTATACCTTCCCACAGGTGAAGTATATCCCCAGGGCTTCCCGGTGTGTAGATGGTCGTATGGTGAGAGGCGCAGAGAAGAACAAGGACACAAGGTTGCAGTCTCTTTACCTTTACTGAAGACTTCAGCATCCACAGTCCAGAGCACCAGATCACAGGGCAGGTAGAGTCTGGCCGGCTCGGAGGAAAGTCCAGAGTCCCCTTGTCCAGGTGGAAATCAATAGCCTTCCCTTGCGCTGTAGTGGTGTAGTCCCTTACTGCATAAGCTTCAAATAAGGGCCTCACAGATGTGGTGTCTCTCTCTCTGTCCCCCATAGTCAGATAGGACAAAACCCGTATGACTGGTGGCTTGATGCTGTTTATTGGGACTCTAGCATGCCCCGGCCTCTGAGGGGTGCCACCGTGCCTCCTGGGTGTAGGTGCGAACAGGTAACATGCAATTAGCTGTCCTGTCGGTCTCTGAAGTAAGGCATAGAGGTCCTTACTATCTCGGTGTTCTGGCTACCGGTATTCTGCGCCTCAGAAGGAGGCAGCCTGTTCAAGGCTGGTCCCCTTCTGGTTTCCTCTCCTTTGCTTTCCTTCATGCTAGCTGCCATACAATTCTGCTTTCAAAATGTCTCTTTCTGGGAGCTGCAGCTCTTAGGGCATGCACAGCTCCGTGGACCCTCTCCTCTGTCCTCTGGCAGGAATTCGCTCCTGCCAGGAACAGCTTCCCTGAAGGACTGAACTCACTCTCCCTACAGACTACCAGTTATAAATATGTGGGGAGTCACCTAGTAAATAGGATCAAAAGCTCTTCCTGGTGGCCTGGAGTGTGAATGTGTTGCATGTTTGTGATACCTGGATGCAGTTATCCTTTCTTGCCTCCAAACGTAGCATTACTCCCCCCGGGAGGAAAGCAATACCACTGTGACGACCAGGACCCTGGGGCCCCACCCCCCCTGTTAAATCCAGTACTCCCAGACTGGGAAAAGAAAACAACAGTTACAGGTTAGCAAACAGACATACAATTTTTGAAATGCTATAAAACAAGTTAATATAAACTGATGCTTCCCTTTATGGGAGGTGAGGATACTTGAACGTTGCAATAACTATTTACATTGTACGCGTACTTTAATAAAACAATATAACTATGAAATACAATTACTCACTATGTGTATACTAGCTTAGAACTTTCAAAGTGCAGATAATCATTCAATCTTTATTCAGGTGCAGAGCTATTTATCAACCCATCACGGGCTCACAATATTTTCTTCAGTTTATTCAAAAGTGCATCAAAATATCAGCTACACACTATTGGCTATATAAAACACAATCCTATCTAAATTCAAGACACAATTTTTATTACTATTTACTATATTAACTCTTTAATATATTAACTTTCTATCTCGCAACATATAAGTCTATCTGGCAAAGTGCAACGATTCAACATTCCCTTTAAGGGTTCAAACAGTATTCAAGTCTTTCAATGAGGTAGTGCAAATAATACTCAAGTCATTCATTAATGTTGTAACAGCAGGAACGATGCGAGGGACCCGTCATTAACCCCCAATGTTGGCTTGGGCGGGCTTCAAGGTGTGTATCCAGACCTGGAATCCTGCCACGCCAGACAAGTTTTTCTTCAGGTCTCTGGAAAACAAAGCAGTTCTCACAACAATGTTAGAAGTAGTCTCTTGTCCTTAAAATCTTCTTTTGTAAAACCAGTAGGAAGCACCTTTAAGAAGGTGCAAACTATTTACAAGCAAAGTCTTGATCATGCACAGTTCATGATTCACAGTTCTTTAATCAAGAAGGTAACTTGTGCAAAACTTAGGATCCCTTTAAACAGGGGACCCCTTTGAGAAGAAACACTGGTAGGGTTTATTTAACTTTTGAACGGTAGCAGCAAAGAGTTAACGGTTAACTATATACAGTCACTTTCAGATTTTGACATACTTTACTTAGGCTGGGGCAGTTTCCACGGCAGTATATGTGGATTTGGACGATCCCCACGCAGTACATATAGAGAGTCCACGCTCTGGATAGGTGTCTGGGTGCCCACTGAGGTCTGCCTGATAATGGTCTGTGTGGCCTTTGTACACATAGTGACCGGTGCAGGGGTCACCTGGCCAGGTGGGGGCGACGATGGGTGGTATGGAGCCGCTGGTGGCAATGGCTCCAGGCCACGAGGTGTTACCACTTTAGGTCCGCATTTATGGACATGGAGAGCGTTTCACCCTTTGTCTCCCCAATGTCTTGTGTAGGTGCCATGGTCACCAGGATAGAGGTCCCTGTCCGGGTGTCCCTCGATTAAGTGCGCCTCCACGTCTCGTCTGGTCACGAAGACTTCGGGGTATAAGTCTGGCTCTTTGATGGAGCCCCATCCGGATTTTATACGGAATGTGACCACTGTCCCTTGTCTTCGCGGGCCTTGGTTTCCATAAGTCTCCTTTCTATCCCAGGCCTTAGCTTGCAGGTCTTTTTCATGGGCAACATGGCGTTGGCGCTCCTCCTCCCGCTCTTTCTGTTAACGCTGGAATGTCTCCTGTTGCTGGTATTCCTCCCGATTTAGGACTTCGATTTGCTCCCCTTCTGGCTGGGCTTCCCCAGGGAACCTGATCAGGTCTGTGGTGGTGTGGGTTCAACGGTAGGTCACCCACTCCCCTTGAATGTCCACAGTCTTTTTGGTGGGCTGCAGTGGGGCATCTGAGGTCTTCAGGGTCTCCCAGGGCCTTTCCCATTCTAGGCGGCTACACACCCGGCCGGGTGGTGGTGGCGGGGGTGAGTCTATGGCCACTAGCAGGGTGGTGTCCTCGGCTACCGGGGCAAGGTCAGTAGGCTTACCCACCGCCGCGGCATCTCCGGTGCCAGTCTCCTCCAATGCTGGCTGAGGCTCTGACGGCTGGCTGTGCTGCTGCTCCTGGATACTGGCAGCTGCGCAGTACCACAATCTCCGGAGCTGACGACACAGCTCCTCGACCTCCGCACCAAGAACCTCCGGGTTCATGCAGGACGGTGGGGCCTTTGCTTCCTCTGATTGGCCGGGATAGCTGCGGGCTTCCTCCCCCTCCTCCTGGTGACCTCCGCTCGCCATTTTGCCAACCAGGTTCTTCTTTGCATCTTCCTGTTGGTTCTGCTCCTCCTCTTCTGGAGGGCGGTTCCTTCTTCTTCCTCCACCATCCCAGACTAGGAGGCGGATCTCTTTTGTTGATGGGCATATCTTCCTGACATAGTAGTATCTATGAGGGACAGCTTCCACTTTCGCACTGTTTTTCCAGGCTACGCCCACGACGACACGCCCCACTCCTCCTGCACGCCACATGGTGCCGTAATGGTGGCGGTTTTGTCGGTCTTTTGCAATACACAGTCTCTGAGCACAAAACAGTTAGGCACAGTCTTTTAGGCGCACATGACCCAATTTGCTGGGTCAGTCCATCCTGTTAGTGATGCCAAGTTGGAGCACCCCATCAGGGCAAGGGGGTACTCGGTACTGGGTCCTGCGGTTCACAGGGGGATGTCACGGTGGCTGACCTGGTCTGTGGCCCTGGGATGTCTGTATTAAAGAGGGTAAGGTCTTTAAGGGAATAAAGTTTATGTTTGTGACGCCACCTGTGGTATTCGGTCAGGGTGACCAACGCTGCTTTAAGGGGTCCGCTGGGGTGATGTTATGGCAGCTAGATGGTATAACTTCCCACAGGTGAAGTATATCCCCAGGGCTTCCCAGTGTGTAGATGGTGGTATGGTGAGAGGCGCAGAGAAGAACGAGGACACAAGGTTGCAGTCTCTTTACCTTTACGGAAGACTTCAGCATCCACAGCCCAGAGCACCAGATCACAGGGCAGGTAGAGTCCGGCCGGTTTGGAGGCTAGTTCAGAGTCCCCTTGTCTCAGGTGGAAATCAATAGCCTTCCCTTGTGCTGTAGTGGTGTAGTCCCTTACTGCATAAGCTTCAAATAAGGGCCTCACAGATGTGGTGTCTCTCTCTCTGTCCCCCGTAATCAGATAGGACAAAACCCGTATGACTGGTGGCTTGACGCTGTTTATTGGGACTCCTGCCGGTCTCTGAAGTAATATTTAGAAGACACCGTACACTCTAATTGATACTTGACGTTTCGGCTCTCCTGAGCCTTAATCATAATATCGCTAAAAAACCAAAAACATAACAAGGGTAAATAAACACAGCAAAAATTATATACATATATACAGCATCCGTGCATGATGAAACAATAAATAGTACGCCAAGGTATAAGATGAATGGCAAGCAACTAAATAGATTACCAAGCACCAAGGATGCACCGAAGTGAAATAGAATTCCTAGAGTAATGTCAGATGTGAATCCCATAGGAGGTCAGGAGGTCAAAAGGTTAGGACCAAGAGAAGAAGGGGAGCAGGACAATAGGCACTCGTTACCTTGGTAAAGAAATAGTAGGTACACGTCTTATCTGTGATAAGAAGAATGCAGATCAGCTTCTCCACACAGGCTTTATGACTGTCCCATTGAGTTGCTTCCTGGGGCAGCTATTCCTTTTGGTAACATATACCCTTTGGCGGCACCTGAGCTTCAAGCCTTAAAGGAGTATATTGATGAAAATCTGGCCAAAGGCTTCATACATCCTTCTTCCTCACCAGCAGGGGCACCTATCTTTTTTGTAAAGAAGAAGGATGGGACCCTGAGACCCTGTGTTGACTATCAAGAACTCAATAAGGTAACCGTACAAAATCGTTACCCTTTGCCTCTGTTTCCCGAATTACTGGAAAGAGTCCACCATGCTAAGGTGTTCTCTAAACTGGATCTTCATGGGGCTTATAATTTGGTGTGTAATCGTCCAGGAGATGAGTGGAAGACAGCATTCAGATGCCGGTATGGACACTTTGAATCTCTTGTGATGCCCTTCGGGCTTTGAAACGCCCCTGCAACGTTTCAACACCTTGCTAATGACATTTTCAGAGATTTGTTGGACCAGTTTGTTGTGATCTATTTGGATGATATACTAATCTTTTCTGACTCTCTACAGGAACATGAAGAACATGTCAAAACTGTTTTAAGACGTCTGAAAGAGAACCATCTGTATATTAAGCCGGAGAAATGCGAGTTCCATTGTTCTGAGGTACAGTTCTTAGGTTATATAATCTCTCCCCAGGGGCTGAACATGGAATCTGGTAAGATTCAGGCTATCCTTGACTGGCCGGTACCCAAAAATGTTAAGGAGGTCCAACGTTTTATTGGTTTAGCAAATTTCTACAGACGCTTCATTCGAAATTTTTCTGATATTGTCCGTCCCATTACTTCCTTGACAAAGAAGGAAAAGCCCTTTAAAGTGGTCATCACAGGCTCAAGAAGCTTTTGATCAGCTTAAGATCTGTTTCACATCAGCACCGCTGTTAATACACCCAGATCCAACACTTTCTTTCACTGTGGAGGTGCAAGCTTCTCATAATGCTTTGGGGGCTATTCTCTCCCAAAGAACTGGAGAGAAGGGTCTGCTACATCCTTGTGCTTTCTTTTCCCATAGACTAACCTCAGCAGAGAAGAATTACAACGTGGGAGACAAAGAATTGCTGGCTATTATTGCGGATTTCAAAGAATGGAGGCATCATCTGCAAGTAGCTGCACAACAGATCATAGTGCTAACTGACCATCGCAATCTAGAGTTCCTTAGATCCGCTAGATGTCTTTCTCCTCGTCAGGCTTGTTGGAACTTATTTTTAAATCAATTTAACTTTGTTATCTCATACCGTCCAGGTTCTCGTAATGGGAAGGCTGATGCTTTATCCCGAATCCATGCTGCGGATTCCGTACCTGGAGCCCCATCCAAGACCATTCTATCTGATGCCAATTTCATCGGAGTTATCCACGATCAGGACTTGTGGAAAGAGTGCAGGGAGGCCTGTGACGGTGATGTATTTCTGGCCAACCCACCTGTGGATATTAATCTTGTCTTTAAGGGTGGTATGTGGTTCAGAGATCGACGTATCTACGTCCCTGAGGTCGTCCGTCTGCAGATCCTCAAGTTGGTACATGACTCCAAGTTGGCTGGTCACAGGGGCGTACAGAAGACACAAGAGTTCCTGAGCCGATTCTTCTGGTGGCCAACTTGCCTGAAGGATACCAAGGACTATGTTCTCTCTTGTGAGGTATGTGCTCGTTACAAGACTCCTCATGTGGCACCTACGGGTCTTCTACAACCATTACCTGTTCCGTCCCACCCTTGGGGGTCTATACAATGGACTTTATTGTGGAGCTGCCTACATCGGGGGGCATGAATACAATCATGGTGGTAGTTGATCGCCTGACTAAAGCTGCTCATTTTGTTCTGTGCAGCGGTCTCCCCTCAGCTAAAGATACAGTGAACTTGGATATACAGAATGTCTTTCGGTTGCATGGGGTTCCGGATGAGATCATCTCTGACCGTGGAGTGCAGTTCACTTCAATATTAATGTCTGTCTCTCCTCCACTTACAATCCCCAGACAAATGGTCAGACTGAGCGTACCAACCAGACACTGAAACAATATCTAAGATGCTATGTCAGCCATCTCCAGGATGATTGGTTGGAGTTGCTGCCGTTAGCCGAATTTTCATATAACAATTCTCAGAGCGCCTCCACTAAATTTACACCTTTCTTTGCCAATCTGGGTTATCATCCATGTATCTTACCTAGGTCTCCAATTAATTCTCCGGTTCTGGCAGTGGAGGAAAGGCTGACTGCGATGAGGCAAAATCTGGAGGTTCTGAAGGAATCCCTGACCACGGCTCAAGAACGTTACAAGAGATTGGCTGATAGATTCTGTAAACCTGCACCCATATTCAAGGTAGGAGATTTCGTGTGGTTAGCAACTAAGAATCTGAAGTTAAACGTTCCTTCACAAAAACTTGGACAGAAATTCATTGGCCCTTTCAAGATCAACGGTATTGTGAGCTCTGTGGCCTGCCGGCTGAAGCTGCCTAGGACTATGAAGGTACACCCAGTTTTTCATGTATCTTTACTAAAGCCTGTATCTCCTAATACCTTCCAGGGACATGTTGTGCCACCTCTGCAGCCTGTGGTGATTGATGGGCAAGAACAATTTGTGGTGGAGGAAATGGTTGATTCCAGGATTCGCAGGAATCGGCTCCAATATCTGATAAGATGGCAGGGATATCCCCCTGAGGAAGACTCTTGGGAACCTGTGGAAAACATCAATGCCCAACAGAAGATTTCTCGTTTTCATCAGAGATTCCCTGAGAAACCAGGTCCAGGATCGTCCTGAGGCCGCTTCTAAGGAGGGAGTAATGTCAGGACTCTGAACATTTTTTATTACCTCTTGTGCATTACTGCCCTTTTCCAAGATGGCGTCTTTGGTCTCATGTGCACTGTGTCTTCCTGCTATAAAACTCCTCCCCAGCCTTCAGTCTGTGCTAGACTATTCTGCCTTGCATCCAGCTCCTGACCTCTGGTGACTCCCTGGCTATACACCTGCTCCCGTGAACCTGTGGGGTTATCCTGCTGCTCTGCTCTGAGTTCCTGCTGCATACACTAGTTCCAGTAATCCTCCTTCATCTGCTGCTCGTGTTTGCTTCCATCTGCATTTGCTGGACATGTAAGCTGTTGCTGCTCTGCAAGAACCTGAGACTTTTACCCAGACCTCCCTGGTTGAGCTAAGATATTATTTGAACTGCCTTATAAGCATATCTATCTGTGTTTTGGACTAAGCAAGGACTTATTCGTGTCAAATATCCTCAAGAATAATTGTGCTTCATAGACTTTCTGCATGATTGCATTTTCCTCTGAAGTTTCCTATAGACTGCTGAGCTGCATTTGATATTTGCACCAAGTGTTGTGGACTTGAGTTTCTCTCTGCACCTGTTTGAATCACCGTGTGATAATATAGACTTTACCACTTATAAAACTGTGTCCTGTAGTTGTCTTGTTCCACGCAAAGAGTCTCCTGAGTTATCCCCTATAATTATTACAGTGAGTGGCAGCAAGTGGCTGGCTGATACACCACAAACTAAGAGGACTGAGGTATATCCTCTTTGTGAGAATTTCAATCTCACTTTTTTTGGGGGGTGACTGAACCCAAACTCAGGCCCAGTGTATTTTACAACGCAATGTGAGTGGCAGCAAGTGGCTGGCTGATACACCACAAACTAAGAGGACTGAGGTATATCCACTTTGTGACAATTTGAATCTCCCTTTTTTTGGGGGGGAGACAGCACCACAACTCAAGCCCAGTGTGTAACACAACACAATGTAAGTGGCAGCAAGTGGCTGGAAGATATCTGAAAAAATCCAAGGACTGTAGTACAGTTTCAATCTCCCTACAATGATATCAGGACAAGTATGGCAGCAACAAAAAGGACTGCTGCACACAAAAGTGTGGACAAATAAACAAGATAACTGCAGAAAGGAGCAACAGGATTTTTGCTTTTAAAAAAGCAGTTGGTTTGCACAGCAGCGGTGCAAACAGCAATGCAGCTATCAGGGAGCCTTATAAGGCAGCCTAATAAGCTACAGAGCTGATGCACAAAGATATAGCCTCCACTGTCCCTGCAAAACAAAGGTGGTGTTGGACAGTGGAAATCGCTACAGCACAAGCGGTTTTGGGGTTAATCTTCCCTCCCTAACTATATCCCTTCTTCTGACGAAGCTGCAGCAACCTCTCCCTATGCTAAGATCGGCAGAAGTAAGATGGCAGTCGGCGTGCACGCCCCTTTATACCCCCTGTGACGCCGCAGAAAGCAAGCCAATCACTGTCATGCCCTTCTCTAAGATGGTGTGGACTGAGACCTATGTCATCACGCTGCCCACACTCTGCGTCCTCCTTCATTGGCTGAGAAATGGCGCTGAACGCGTCATATGAAACGCGACTTTGGCGCAAAGATCGCCGACCTCTTGGCCGATCCCACAGTGGGATCAGGTCGGGTTTCATGAAAAGCATGGTGGTTACACAATGCAGGTGCTTTGCTTGGCAGTTCAGGCAATAAGTTTAATGGTTCTACAATATGCTACTAAGCTTGGCGTTTCTACAAAACAGGCTGAAAACTTGACAGCTACACAATGCAGGCACTAATTTTGATGGTTCCATAATAGGGACACTAAGCTTGATGGTTCCATAAAATGGCAACCAGCTTGGCGGTTCTTCAACACAGGCACTAAGTTTAAAGGTTACACAATGTCTGCAAAAGTTTGGCTGTACCCTGCAGAAACATTTATACAGTCTTTAGAAGCAGGGACATGGGTTCAGTACTCATGATAGGGTTCCCTGTGTCTCTGGCAGAATGCTGCAGCAATTCACCCCATTTCTGAAGTCTTGCTGAAGCGCCCCATCAGGGCAAGGGGGTACTCGGTACCGGGTCCTGCGGTTCACAGGGGGATGTCACGGTGGCTGACCCGGTCCGTGGCCCTTGGACGTTCGTATAAAAGAGGGAAAGGTCTTTAAGGGAATAAAGTTTATGTTCATGACGCCACCCGTGGTATTTGGTCAGGGTGACCGACGCTGCTTTAAGGGGTCCGCTGGGGTGATGTTATGGCAGCTAGATGGTATACCTTCCCACAGGTGAAGTATATCCCCAGGGCTTCCCGGTGTGTAGATGGTCGTATGGTGAGAGGCGCAGAGAAGAACAAGGACACAAGGTTGCAGTCTCTTTACCTTTACTGAAGACTTCAGCATCCACAGTCCAGAGCACCAGATCACAGGGCAGGTAGAGTCTGGCCGGCTCGGAGGAAAGTCCAGAGTCCCCTTGTCCAGGTGGAAATCAATAGCCTTCCCTTGCGCTGTAGTGGTGTAGTCCCTTACTGCATAAGCTTCAAATAAGGGCCTCACAGATGTGGTGTCTCTCTCTCTGTCCCCCATAGTCAGATAGGACAAAACCCGTATGACTGGTGGCTTGATGCTGTTTATTGGGACTCTAGCATGCCCCGGCCTCTGAGGGGTGCCACCGTGCCTCCTGGGTGTAGGTGCGAACAGGTAACATGCAATTAGCTGTCCTGTCGGTCTCTGAAGTAAGGCATAGAGGTCCTTACTATCTCGGTGTTCTGGCTACCGGTATTCTGCGCCTCAGAAGGAGGCAGCCTGTTCAAGGCTGGTCCCCTTCTGGTATCCTCTCCTTTGCTTTCCTTCATGCTAGCTGCCATACAATTCTGCTTTCAAAATGTCTCTTTCTGGGAGCTGCAGCTCTTAGGGCATGCACAGCTCCGTGGACCCTCTCCTCTGTCCTCTGGCAGGAATTCGCTCCTGACAGGAACAGCTTCCCTGAAGGACTGAACTCACTCTCCCTACAGACTACCAGTTATAAATATGTGGGGAGTCACCTAGTAAATAGGATCAAAAGCTCTTCCTGGTGGCCTGGAGTGTGAATGTGTTGCATGTTTGTGATACCTGGATGCAGTTATCCTTTCTTGCCTCCAAACGTAGCATTACTCCCCCCGGGAGGAAAGCAATACCACTGTGACGACCAGGACCCTGGGGCCCCACCCCCCCTGTTAAATCCAGTACTCCCAGACTGGGAAAAGAAAACAACAGTTACAGGTTAGCAAACAGACATACAATTTTTGAAATGCTATAAAACAAGTTAATATAAACTGATGCTTCCCTTTATGGGAGGTGAGGATACTTGAACGTTGCAATAACTATTTACATTGTACGCGTACTTTAATAAAACAATATAACTATGAAATACAATTACTCACTATGTGTATACTAGCTTAGAATTTTCAAAGTGCAGATAATCATTCAATCTTTATTCAGGTGCAGAGCTATTTATCAACCCATCACGGGCTCACAATATTTTCTTCAGTTTATTCAAAAGTGCATCAAAATATCAGCTACACACTATTGGCTATATAAAACACAATCCTATCTAAATTCAAGACACAATTTTTATTACTATTTACTATATTAACTCTTTAATATATTAACTTTCTATCTCGCAACATATAAGTCTATCTGGCAAAGTGCAACGATTCAACATTCCCTTTAAGGGTTCAAACAGTATTCAAGTCTTTCAATGAGGTAGTGCAAATAATACTCAAGTCATTCATTAATGTTGTAACAGCAGGAACGATGCGAGGGACCCGTCATTAACCCCCAATGTTGGCTTGGGCGGGCTTCAAGGCGTGTATCCAGACCTGGAATCCTGCCACGCCAGACAAGTTTTTCTTCAGGTCTCTGGAAAACAAAGCAGTTCTCACAACAATGTTAGAAGTAGTCTCTTGTCCTTAAAATTTTCTTTTGTAAAACCAGTAGGAAGCACCTTTAAGAAGGTGCAAACTATTTACAAGCAAAGTCTTGATCATGCACAGTTCATGATTCACAGTTCTTTAATCAAGAAGGTAACTTGTGCAAAACTTAGGATCCCTTTAAACAGGGGACCCCTTTGAGAAGAAACACTGGTAGGGTTTATTTAACTTTTGAACGGTAGCAGCAAAGAGTTAACAGTTAACTATATACAGTCACTTTCAGATTTTGACATACTTTACTTAGGCTGGGGCAGTTTCCACGGCAGTATATGTGGATTTGGACGATCCCCACGCAGTACATATAGAGAGTCCACGCTCTGGATAGGTGTCTGGGTGCCCACTGAGGTCTGCCTGATAATGGTCTGTGTGGCCTTTGTACACATAGTGACCGGTGCAGGGGTCACCTGGCAAGGTGGGGGCGACGATGGGTGGTATGGAGCCGCTGGTGGCAATGGCTCCAGGCCACGAGGTGTTACCACTTTAGGTCCGCATTTATGGACATGGAGAGCGTTTCACCCTTTGTCTCCCCAATGTCTTGTGTAGGTGACATGGTCACCAGGATAGAGGTCCCTGTCCGGGTGTCCCTCGATTAAGTGCGCCTCCACGTCTCGTCTGGTCACGAAGACTTCGGGGTATAAGTCTGGCTCCTTGATGGAGCCCCATCCGGATTTTATACGGAATGTGACCACTGTCCCTTGTCTTCGCGGGCCTTGGTTTCCATAAGTCTCCTTTCTAACCCGGGCCTTAGCTTGCAGGTCTTTTTCATGGGCAACATGGCGTTGGCGCTCCTCCTCCCGCTCTTTCTGTTAACGCTGGAATGTCTCCTGTTGCTGGTATTCCTCCCGACTTAGGACTTCGATTTGCTCCCCTTCTGGCTGGGCTTCCCCAGGGAACCTGATCAGGTCTGTGGTGGTGTGGGTTCAACGGTAGGTCACCCACTCCCCTTGAATGTCCACAGTCTTTTTGGTGGGCTGCAGTGGGGCATCTGAGGTCTTCAGGGTCTCCCAGGGCCTTTCCCATTCTAGGCGGCTACACACCCGGCCGGGTGGTGGTGGCGGGGGTGAGTCTATGGCCACTAGCAGGGTGGTGTCCTTGGCTACCGGGGCAAGGTCAGTAGGCTTACCCACCGCCGCGGCGTCTCCGGTGCCAGTCTCCTCCAATGCTGGCTGAGGCTCTGACGGCTGGCTGTGCTGCTGCTCCTGGATGCTGGCAGCTGCGCAGTACCACAATCTCCGGAGCTGACGACACAGCTCCTCGACCTCCGCACCAAGAACCTCCGGGTTCATGCAGGACGGTGGGGCCTTTGCTTCCTCTGATTGGCCGGGATAGCTGCGGGCTTCCTCCCCCTCCTCCTGGTGACCTCCGCTCGCCATTTTGCCAACCAGGTTCTTCTTTGCATCTTCCTGTTGGTTCTGCTCCTCCTCTTCTGGAGGGCGGTTCCTTCTTCTTCCTCCACCATCCCAGACTAGGAGGCGGATCTCTTTTGTTGATGGGCATATCTTCCTGACATAGTAGTATCTATGAGGGACAGCTTCCACTTTCGCACTGTTTTTCCAGGCTATGCCCACGACGACACGCCCCACTCCTCCTGCACGCCACATGGTGCCGTAATGGTGGTGGTTTTGTCGGTCTTTTGCAATACACAGTCTCTGAGCACAAAACAGTTAGGCACAGTCTTTTAGGCGCACATGACCCAATTTGCTGGGTCAGTCCATCCTGTTAGTGATGCCAAGTTGGAGCACCCCATCAGGGCAAGGGGGTACTCGGTACTGGGTCCTGCGGTTCACAGGGGGATGTCACGGTGGCTGACCTGGTCTGTGGCCCTGGGATGTCTGTATTAAAGAGGGTAAGGTCTTTAAGGGAATAAAGTTTATGTTTCTGACGCCACCTGTGGTATTCGGTCAGGGTGACCAACGCTGCTTTAAGGGGTCCGCTGGGGTGATGTTATGGCAGCTAGATGGTATAACTTCCCACAGGTGAAGTATATCCCCAGGGCTTCCCAGTGTGTAGATGGTGGTATGGTGAGAGGCGCAGAGAAGAACGAGGACACAAGGTTGCAGTCTCTTTACCTTTACGGAAGACTTCAGCATCCACAGCCCAGAACACCAGATCACAGGGCAGGTAGAGCCCGGCCGGTTTGGAGGCAAGTTCAGAGTCCCCTTGTCTCAGGTGGAAATCAATAGTCTTCCCTTGTGCTGTAGTGGTGTAGTCCCTTACTGCATAAGCTTCAAATAAGGGCCTCACAGATGTGGTGTCTCTCTCTCTGTCCCCCGTAGTCAGATAGGACAAAACCCGTATGACTGGTGGCTTGACGCTGTTTATTGGGACTCCTGCCGGTCTCTGAAGTAATATTTAGAAGACACCGTACACTCTAATTGATACTTGACGTTTCGGCTCTCCTGAGCCTTAATCATAATATCGCTAAAAAAACAAAAACATAACAAGGGTAAATAAACACAGCAAAAATTATATACATATATACAGCATCCGTGCATGATGAAACAATAAATAGTACGCCAAGGTATAAGATGAATGGCAAGCAACTAAATAGATTACCAAGCACCAAGGATGCACCGAAGTGAAATAGAATTCCTAGAGTAATGTCAGATGTGAATCCCATAGGAGGTCAGGAGGTCAAAAGGTTAGGACCAAGAGAAGAAGGGGAGCAGGACAATAGGCACTCGTTACCTTGGTAAAGAAATAGTAGGTACACATAGCGAATTCCTCACTTATAGTTATAAGTGGTACTGTAAATGATTAACAGGAGGTAAATATAAGTACGGTGTACCAATTTAGGATACAAATGAAGAAAAGGGGTGCCTGGTTCAATACCTATTAGATGATAAAGCGGTATATGGCCAGTCGTGGTATGCTGCCGTGTGCTGAACCTATATTGGACCGAAGTAAATATCATAAGAATCGCTCTACATTAGAGATAAGGTGAGTAGGAGTTAAAAATAAAATAAAGGGCTGTAAGGGAATTAACAGGAGGAAGGGAGAATGGGGTCTGTACAGAGGAGTGGGAAGCCTGTATTAAGAGGGATCACAATGTCTGCAGCCCATAGGTCTCCCGTGGAAGGAGCCTGCATTCAATATCAGGGAATATGGAGGCAGAGGATATGGAGGCAAAGTCCCACTGTACCTGGGGTGGACGTCTTGCTAAGCGGCGCTCCCGCACCCTGCTGATGCCGGCGTGACCAGGGGGAGGAGGTAGGACTGTTAAATAACAGCGGTGACCGCCGAACCGAAAGTGCGTCATCCGGACCGGAAGTCCCGCTGTATGGAGCAAGGAGGAGCTACTGCGCATGTGTGTGTGTCACCATAGTAACTTGCTTTTGTATAGAACTTTGCGGTGATCGTAATATATAGTGGTAATGTTCCTACGGGCATATAAATGAATATTAGGGGATTGCTGGACTATGTGAGAGAGAGTTTGGTACGATTATAATATACATGCGCTGTGTATGTATCACCATAGTAACCGGCATTGTATGACCACTTGTAGTAACCAGGATACAGAGTTATATTGTTCCTAAGGGGATGTCATATATCTAAATATATTTATATATCTAAATAAATTTATATATCCAAAACTGGACTATGCGATATGGGGTCTAATGTAATTATGAGGTACAGGTGCCGAGAGGAAAAAGTGGTAAAAAGTAATAACAAGTTGAAAAAATAAAAAATAAAAATAAAAGATAATAAAATAAAAATAATGAAATAATAAGAGGTGGTATAAATGGATGGACCATGGACAGAAAATAGTCTACTGAAAAAATGGGGAAAAAAATGGATAAATAGTGAAAATAAGGTCGAAAGAAACTGAAAATAAAGTTGGAAAAAATAATAAAAAACAAAACAATGGAAATAAAAAGATGAAAATGTGAAAATAAATGTAATAATAATAGAAAATAAAAATAATAATAAAAATAAAAAATAAATAAAAATAAAATGAAAATGAATGACGGAAAAAAGGTTGGAGTCGTCACTCACCTTTGTGTAGAGTTATCAGCGGGTCTGGAAAAAAGTAAGGCATAGAGGTCCTTACTACCTCAGTGTTCCGGCTACCTGTGTTCTGCGCCTCAGAAGGAGGCAGCCTGTTTGGGGCTGGTCCCCTTTGGGTATCCTCTCCTTTGCTTTGCTTTCTTTCACGCTCGCTGCAATACAATTCTGCTTTCAAAATGTCTCTTTGTGGGAGCTGCAGCTCTTAGGGCATGCACAACTCAGTGGACCCTCTCCTCTGTCCTCTGACAGGAATTCGCTCCTACCAGGAACAGCTTCCCTGAATGACTGAACTCACTCTCTCTACAGACTACCAGTTATATATATGTGGGGAGTCACCTAGTAAATAGGATCAAAAGCTCAGGTGGCCTGGAGTGTGAATGTGTTGCATGTTTGTGATACCTGGATGCAGTTATCCTTTCTTGCCTCCAAATGTAGCATCACTCTCCCTGGGAGGAAAGCAATACCACTGTGACGACCAGGAACCTGGGGCGCCACATATTCAGTACAACTTTTATGTATTCTATGACCTCCAACCATGCACCCAGGCTGATTCAGTCTTTGCCACACCAACACAACTACACACAAGCTGAGACAGTCGAAACAGCTACCAAAGGGATGGTGTATACAAACAATACTCACACCTCTCACCACAAAACAGAAGCACAGCAGCATCATTTTTTTACGGGTCATGAAACCCCATCACAATTTTTTGCAAATCATGCACATCTACCCATCTTGCAAGTGGACCGGACATACATTCTGTTAAAGGGCACCTGTCACCCCGTTTTTTCGGTATGAGATAAAAATACTGTTAAATAGGGCCTGAGCTGAGCATTACAATAGTGTAGTTTGTGTACCCCGATTCCCCACCTATGCTGCCGAAATACGTTACCGAAGTAGTCGTTTTCGCCTGTCAATCAGGCTGGTCAGGTCAAAAGGGTGTGGTGTCCTCCCCCAGATCTTGCGTAGTTTTCCGTTGGTGGCGTAGTGGTGTGCGCATGTCCAAGGTCCAGAATCCTCTGCCAGGGGATTTCAAAGAGCGCGGTGTCCGTTATTGCATTGGTGATCGGTGGGCGCGGCCATCTTCCTTTGGCCGCGCGTGCGCAGAAGCGGCGCTGTGCTGGCCGCGACGCTCTGCTGGCCGCGGCTTCAGGAAAATGGCCGCGGGATGCCGCGCGTGCGCAGATGGATATCGCGGCGGCCATTTTCCTGAAGCCGCGGCCAGCAGAGCGTCGCGGCCAGCACAGCGCCGCTTCTGCGCACGCGCGGCCAAAGGAAGATGGCCGCGCCCACCGATCACCAATGCAATAACGGACACCGCGCTCTTTGAAATCCCCTGGCAGAGGATTCTGGACCTTGGACATGCGCACACCACTACGCCACCAACGGAAAACTACGCAAGATCTGGGGGAGGACACCACACCCTTTTGACCTGACCAGCCTGATTGACAGGCGAAAACGACTACTTCGGTAACGTATTTCGGCAGCATAGGTGGGGAATCGGGGTACACAAACTACACTATTGTAATGCTCAGCTCAGGCCCTATTTAACAGTATTTTTATCTCATACCGAAAAAACGGGGTGACAGGTTCCCTTTAAGGACAATGGGGGAATAATATGTGGCTACAAATGTGGCAGCATGGTGGCTCAGTGGTTAGTACTGTAGCACTGGAGTCGTGGGTTCAAATCCCACCAAGGACATCATCTGCAAAGAGTTTGCATGTTCTTCCCGTGTTTGCGTGGGTTTCCTCCGGGTACTCCAGTTTCCTCCCACATTCCAAAGACATACTGATAGGGAATTTAGATTGTGAGCCCCATTGAGGACAGCGATGATACTGTGCGCAAATAGTAAAGTGCTGTGGAATATGTTAGCGCTATATAAAATAAAGATCATTATTAAAGGGAACCTGTCACCCCCAAAGCCCACCGGCATCAGGGGTTATCTACAGCATTCTGTAATGCTGTAGATAAGCCCCGATGCAACCTGAAAGATGAGAAAAAGAGGTTAGATTATACTCACCTGGGGATTGTTGCAGAGTGTGTCTTCTTGCAGTCACCGCTGTAGTTATGAGAGCTTCAATCAGCAAGATATCTTGAGTATACAGTATTTACTTCATACTGGATAAACATGAGATACAATTCAGTGTCACACAATCCGTGCACTGAGGCATATAACACATTCAAGAAGAAGAAAGAATAATCAGGAAGTAAGAAAAACAACCAACAACTGAGAGCTTCCCTCCCCACATTACAGCAAGTATATAACTTTACACACTATCGCCATCTGCTGTCTGGTTAGTGTAAAGTCCTCCTTTCACTTATAATAAGTCCTAATCTGTTGCATATGCCAACACCCTTTCTCAACAGTAAGGACTTATTCAATCAAACCCAACTTTTTTATTAGTCTCTGATGTTTATCAGCATTCAACGCCTTCGTAAAGATGTCTGCTGTCATTTCTTCAGTAGGACAGTACTCTAACTTCAAGACTCCTTGTTCCTGATGATCTCTCAAGAAATGATATTTCACATCAATATGCTTGGTTCTTGGATTGACTCTTTCCATCTGAGCAAGAACAAGACATCCTTGATTGTCCTCTTTCAGTTTTGTTGGTGCCAACTGTGGTTGTCCTAATTCTGTCAACAATTGTCTTAACCACAGTACTTCTTGACTCGCATGTGCTGCGGCAACATATTCTGCTTCTGTTGAAGATAGTGTCACAATTGACTGTTTCTTACTTGTCCAACTTCTTGGTCCACCTGAGGGAAAAAAAATATGTTCACTGGTAGATCTTCTGTCAGTTGGATCTCCAGCCCAATCTGCATCAACATATCCTGTTAAAATGCAATCATCACTTGTGGGTAATTTCAGCTTAACATTGCTAGTTCCTTTCAAATAACGCATTACTCTCTTCACGGCATTCCAATCAGCTTTATTTGGTTTTGATACCTTTCTACTCAGGATTCCTACTGCTGCTGCGATGTCTGGTCTTGTAACGGTCGCTAGATACAGTAGTTTTCCTATTGCTGTTCTGTATTCTTCATTATTTGGTAGCATATTTTTGTCACTGTTCATCTCTTTGAGATAATTAGTTTCCATTGGAGACTTTACTGTTTTTGCATCCTTTAATCCAAATTTTTCTGTTATGTCTTGAATCATGTGATTTTGATTCAGTAGGAAACTTCCGTCTTCTTCTCTTTCTACCTGTATTCCTAGATATTGTTTTACATTTCCCAAGTCTTTGATTTCGAAATGATGCTTCAGGATTTTTAGAATGTTTTCGTTATCCCTTTCTTGTTCAAAACAAATCAAAATGTCATCTACATATATGAGTATATAAATCCATCTATTAACCCCTTAACGACCGCCGATACGCCTTTTAACGGCGGCCGCTAAGGGTACTTAAACCACAGCGCCGTTAATTAACGGCGCTGTGGAAAAAGTGAATAGCGCCCCCCAGAGTCGGATTTTCTCTGGGGTCTCGGTTACCGGGGGTAGCCGAGACCCCAGAGAACATGATTCGGGGGTTTTTTACCGACCCCCGAGTTGCGATCGCCGGTAATTAACCGTTTACCGGCGATCGCAAAAAAACCCAAAAAACGCGATTTCCCATTTAATTTCTCTGTCCTCCGATGTGATCGCACATCGGAGGACAGAGAAATGGGGTCCCCGGTCGCCCCCGATGCCCCCCCGATACTCACCTGTCTCCCCCGGTGCTCCTCGTGGCTCCCCATGGGCGCCGCCATCTTAAAAATGCCGGCCGGCACCTGGGAGATCTTTGGGGTCTCGGCTGCTGGGGGTAGCCGAGACCCCAAAGAACATGATC
The DNA here is from genome assembly GCF_051348905.1 of Ranitomeya variabilis. Taxonomy (NCBI): domain Eukaryota; kingdom Metazoa; phylum Chordata; class Amphibia; order Anura; family Dendrobatidae; genus Ranitomeya; species Ranitomeya variabilis. Next base: position 608,771,450 of record NC_135235.1, read on the forward strand.
GGGGTCGGTTTTTACCGACCCCTGTTTTGCGATCGCCGGTAATTAACTGTTTACCGGCGACCGCAAAAAAAAAAAAAAAAAAAAGTGATGTGTAATTCTCTGTCCTCTGATGTGATCGCACATCAGAGGACAGAGAAATAGGGGGATTCGGGGACCCTATCATACTCACCGGTGTCCCTGGGTCCTCCTGTGTCTTCTCCTGCCAGCCGGCTTCTTCCTATAGAAAGAAAATGGCGGGCGCATGCGCAGTGCGCCCGCTCTCTGCTGCCATCTGCCGGCCGGCAGGAGAGAAGAGTTGGGGCTAAAATTAGGGTTAGGGTTAGGGTTAGGGCTAGGGTTAGGGTTAGGGCTATGGTTAGGGTTAGGGCTAGGGTTAGGGTTAGGGTTAGGGTTAGGGCTAGGGTTAGGGTTAGGGCTAGGGTTAGGGTTAGGGTTAGGGTTGGGGCTAAATTTAGGGTTAGGGTTGGAGCTAAATTTAGGGTTAGGGTTGGGGCTAAATTTAGGGTTAGGGCTGGGGCTAAATTTAGGGTTAGGGTTAGGGTTGGGGCTAAAGTTAGGGCTATAGTTAGAGTTGGGGCTAAAGTTAGGACTAGGGTTGCGGCTAAAGTTAGGGTTAGGGTTGGGATTAGGGTTTGGATTAGGGTTGGCATTAGGGTTACGTTTGGGACTACGGTTAGGTTTGGGATTAGGGTTAAGGGTAGGGTTGGGATTAGGGGTGTATTTGGATTAGGGTTAGGTTTGAGGTTAGGGTTGAGATTAGGATTAGGGGTGTGTTGGATTTAGGGTTCTGATTAGGGTTATGGTTGTTTTGAGGTTAGGGTTGCGATTATCCTTAGGGTTGTGATTAGGATTATGGATCGGGTTGGCATTAGGGTTAGGCCTCTTTCACACTTCAGTCTTTTGGCGTCAGTCTGAAACCGCCATTTTCATCAAATAGCGGATCCGCCATTTTTTTTGGCGGTTCCGCTATTTTCCCATAGACATGCATTAGCGACGGATTGTGGCGGATGGTCGTCCGTTCCATCCGCCATGTGACGGATCCGTCGAGATTTGGCGGACGTCATCTAGACATTGACGGCCATTGTAACGTTTTTTGTCTGCGCTGAAATGGCAGTTCGCGACGGATCCGTCGCGTTCGTCATTCCATAGAATGGCCGCCTATGGGCGACGGATCCGTTGTTACCGTCATTTCGGCGGATCCGTCGCCCCAATCCGCTTTTTCAATTGCGCATGCTCCAAAAAGTAGATACTTTTCCCAGACAACCCCCCAAGTAACGGATCCGTCAAAAAACCGGATCCGTTAATACCATTTTCTCAACAATTGTGACGGATCCGTCACTATGTCGGAGCTGACTGACGCCAAACAACTGAAGTGTGAAAGAAGCCTTAGGGGTGTGTTGGGGTTAGGGTTGGAGTTAGATTTGGGGGGTTTCCACTGTTTAGGTACATCAGGGGGTCTCTAAACGCCACAGCCAATTTTGCGCTCAAAAAGTCAAATGGTGCTCCCTCCCTTCCGAGCTCTGCCGTGCACCCAAACAGTGGTTTACCCCCACATATGGGGCATCAGCGTACTCGGGATAAATTGGACAACAACTTTTGGGGTCCAATTTCTCCTGTTACCCTTGTGAAAATAAAAACTTGGGGGCTAAAAAAATTTTTTTGTGGAAAAAAAAAATATTTTTTATTTTCACAACTCTGCATTATAAACATCTGTGAAGCACTTGGGCATTCAAAGTTCTCGCCACACATCTAGATAAGTTCCTTGGGGGCTCTAGTTTCCAAAATGGGGTCACTTGTGGGGGGTTTCTACTGTTTAAGTACATCAGGGTCTCTGCAAACGCAACATAATGCCCGCAGACCATTCTATCAAAGTCCGCTTTCCAAAATGGGGTTCCTTCCCTTCCGAGCTCTGCCATGCGCTCAAACAGTGGTCCCCACCATACATGGGGTATCAGTGTACTCAGCACAAATTGGACAACAACTTTTGGGGTCCAATTTCTCTTGTTCCCTTGTGAAAATAAAAACTTGGGGGCTAAAAAATCTTTTTTGTGGAAAAAAAAATTATTTTTTATTTTCACGACTCTGCATTATAAACTTCTGTGAAGCAGATGGGCATTCAAAGTTCTCACCACACATCTAGATAAGTTCCTTGGGGGGTCTAGTTTCCAAAATGGGGTCACTTGTGGGGGGTTTCTACTGTTTAGGTACATCAAGGGCTCTGCAAATGCAACATAACGCCCGCAGACCATTCTATCAAAGTCTGCATTCCAAAACGGCGCTCCTTCCCTTCCGAGCTCTGCCATGCGCCCAAACAGTGGTTTACCCCAACATATGGGGTATCAGCCTACTCTATTTAAAAAACTGACTAATACCTAAACATACTTTATTGAAGATAGATTAAAATTAGTAGACAAAAAACCCGCAAACCTACCCTAAACAAAAACTTTGGGCAACTAGTTTTCCCTGTAATTCCCTAGTCCACCCTTCCTACCAGTGGAGGTTGGCACCCTAGCTTGTTCGCAAATTGGCGCCCCCACTCACCGACGGCTTATCCTGATAGAACCTACCCAGCCCTACTGTACAGCAGGACAGAAAGATGGAGACCGTGTCAACACAAACGTGCCGCTAGAAAAATGAAAAAAGGAAGGGGGTGGTGAATAATAGGGGATAAACAATAAATATCAAAGGCTACAGCAAAAAATTGTCATTAGTTTGCCTAAGATGCCCAAAAACTTAGATAGCCATTGTGTAAATTCATAATCACTGAAACCACAATAGAGATTTGGAATAGGGGTATAATGTGCTGTGCCAAGCCTAGATAAACTGGCCCTCACAGGCCCTAAAAAACTGTCCCTACCTGGCTGCGGAGGTTGGCACCCCTAAATAAACACGCCAGTGGCGCCCCCGCTCTCGTCGGCTGCTCCTCAGTAGCCCTATCCACTTACCCTATACCGTCTAACCATAAAGCCCGTATGGACTGATGTGGACTTGGGAGGGGGAGGGGGGAAGGAAAGGACAGTATAAGAAATATTGCCAAAGTAGGTCAGGGGAGTAAATAAACCCGTTTCTGATGAGATTATTATCTCAGCTGAGGTACCGCATTACAAAGACTGTGCATATCACTATCAGTTTGTCAAGATAATATTATGTATAGCAGGTTATTGCACGTTATTGCATAGGTGCCCTCCCGCAGGCTCCTTTCATTCCCCAGTAAACCAATATATACAACCAGTTAAGAGATATTGACCCAAAAAAAAGGGATCAGGGGAACAACTAACCCAATTTCTGGTGAGGTTATTATCTCAGCCGAGGTGCCGTATTTCAGATATTGTGCACACCACTTTCAGTTTGTCAGAATAATATTATATATAGCAGGTTATTGCACAAATGCCCATCAGCAAACTGCTTACAGTCACCAGAATAACAGTAAATACAAAATTGTTATACAGTTACCCACTGCTTGTGTATAAACTACGCATCCACCTGTTTTTTATCTTCCCTAGGGTCCGTAATACGGGGACAATGTCCTAGAATGTAAAGGATATTGTGGAATGCATGGGAAAAAAAAAAAACGTACTTAGATTTAATCATCAGAATACCTCCCCTATTGCACACTACCCGGTATATAGCCAACACCCCAAATAGACCAAATTCTCTTATCTGGTGTTCATGTGATCCACTACCGCCTCAACGCGTTTCCCTGCCATGATATCAGTTCATCAGGAGGCTAATGGAGAGACCGTTGTCCAAGGATACAGCATACGGCCATCCTGAAGTGCTGCTTGTAGCACTAACAACTTATGGGGGGTTTCTTCTGTTTAGGCACATCAGGGGCTCTCCAAACGCGACATGGTGTCCGATCTCAATTCCAGCCAATTCTACATTGAAAAAGTAAAACGGCACTCCTTCTCTTCCAAGCTCTGCGGTGCGCCCAAACAGTGGTTTACCCCCACATATGGGGTATCGCCACACTCAGGAGAAATTGCACAACAACTTTTGTGGTCTAATTTCTCCTGTTACCCTTGTCAAAATAAAAATTTTGGGGCAAAAAGATCATTTTTGAAAAAAAAATGCGACTTTTTATTTTCACGGCTCTACGCTATAACCTTCCGTGAAGCACCTGGGGGTTTAAAGTGCTCACCACACATCTAGATAAGTTCCTTAAGGGGTCTAGTTTCCAAAATGGTGTCACTTGTGGGGGGATTCCACTGTTTAGGCACATCAGGGGCTCTCCTAACGCGACATGGCGTCCGATCTCAACTCCAGCCAATTCTACATCGAAAAAGTAAAACGGCACGCCTTCTCTTCCAAGCTCTGCAGTGCGCCCAAACAGTGGTTTACCCCCACATATGGGGTATCAATGTACTCAGGAGAAATTGCACAACAACTTTTGTGGTCTAATTTCTCCTGTTACCCTTGTGAAAATAAATATTTTGGGGCAAAAAGATCATTTTTGTAGAAAAAATGCGATTTTTTATTTTCACGGCTCTACGTTATAAACTTCTGAGAAGCACCTGGGGGTTTAAAGTGCTCACCACACATCTAGTTAAGTTCCTTAAGGGATCTAGTTTCCAAAATGGGGTCACTTGTGGGGGGCTTCTACTGTTTAGGCACATCAGGGGCTCTCCAAATGCGACATGGCGTCCAATCTCAATTCCAGCCAATTCTACATTGAAAAAGTAAAACGGCACTCCTTCTCTTCCAAGCTCTGCGGTGCGCCCAAACAGTGGTTTACCCCCACATATGGGGTATCAACATACTCAGGAGAAATTGCACAACAATTTTTGTGGTCTAATTTCTCCTGTTACCCTTGTGAAAATAAGAATTTGTGGGCGAAAAGATCATTTTTGTGTAAACAAATGCGATTTTTTATTTTCACGGCTCTACTTTATAAACTTCTGTGAAGCACTTGGGGGTTTAAAGTGCTCACCACACATCTAGTTAAGTTCCTTAAGGGGTCTAGTTTCCAAAATGGGGTCACTTGTGGGGGGTTTCCACTGTTTAGGCACATCAGGGGCTCTCTAAACGTGACATGGCATCCGATCTCAATTCCAGCCAATTCTGCATTGAAAAAGTCAAACGGCGCTCCTTCTCTTCCAAGCTCTGCGGTGCGCCCAAACAGTGGTTTACCCCCACATATGGGGTATCGGCATATTCAGGAGAAATTGCACAACAACATTTATGGTTAAATTTCAGTTTTTACACTTGTGAAAATAAAAAAAAATGGTTCTGAAGCAAAATGTTTGCAAAAAAAAGTTAAATGTTCATTTTTGCCTTCCACATTGTTTCAGTTCCTGTGAAGCACGTAAAGGGTTAATAAACTTCTTGAATGTGGTTTTGAGCACCTTGAGGGGTGCAGTTTTTAGAATGGTGTCACACTCGGTTATTTTCTATCATATTGACCCCTCAAAATGACTTCAAATGTGATGTGGTCCCTAAAAAAAAAAATGGTGTTGTAAAAATGAGAAATTGCTGGTCAAATTTTAACCCTTATAACTCCCTAACAAAAAAAAATGTTGGTTCCAAAATTGTGCTGATGTAAAGTAGATATGTGGGAAATGTTATTTATTAACTATTTTTTGTGACATATCTCTCTGATTTAAGGGCATAAAAATCCAAATTTTGAAAATTGCTAAATTTTTATTTTTTTTTGCCATATTTTCATGTTTTTCATAAATAATCGCAAGTAATATCGAAGAAATGTTACCACTACCATGAAGTACAATATGTCACGAAAAAACAATCTCAGAATCAGCAGGATCCGTTGAAGCGTTCCAGAGTTATAACCTCATAAAGTGACAGTGGTCAGAATTGTAAAAATTGGCCTGGTCATTAAGTACCAAATTGGCTCTGTCACTAAGGGGTTAATCAGCCTTTTTGTGTATAAGCATGGATCAGCTTTGCTTCTTTGAAATTTTTCATTTGTAAGTACTTCCGTGATTTTGTCATTCCACGCTTTAGCTGCTTGCTTTAAACCATATATGCTTTTCTGTAGTTTACAAACTTTGTTTGGATTTCTTTCATCTTTGAATCCTGGAGGTTGTTCCATATAAATGTCTTCTGTTAAATCTCCATTCAGAAAATCTGTCTTTACATCCAGATGTCTCAGTTGCATCTGTTTCATTGCTGCAACTGTAAGTAAAGTTCTTATTGTAGTGTGTTTGACAACTGGAGCAAATGTCTCATCATAGTCTTCTCCATATTTTTGAGAATACCCTTTAGCTACGAGTCTTGCTCGGTATCTTTCAGCTGTGCCATCTGTTTGGTATTTAACTTTAAAAATCCATTTACATCCTATGGTTTTTCTTCCTTCTGGTAAATCTGTTAGTGTCCATGTATTTGAATCTTGCATGGATTTAATTTCTGTTTCTGTTGCTTCTATCCATTTATTAGCTTCTTCTACAGGAAGTTTAGATATGTCTTCCCAAGAGGTAGGCTCATAGATTTTTCTTGTGCTTGTCTTGTATGAGAGACGTTTTGGTGGTTTTCCTTTGTTCTCTCTCATTGAACGTCTTGGTTCTGTGTCTGTTTGTAGATGTGATTCTTCACTTTCTGTATTTTGTTCTTCATTAATTTCTGCTTCTTTCTCATCAGATATTTCTTCAGTTGTGTCACTATTGGTTTTCTCATTTTTTGCTTCAACTGAAATCATAATGTCTTAATTTAAATCTTCAATGAATGTCACACTGTTAACTCTGTCTGTTTTAGGATCTAGGATTCTGTATCCTTTGCAATTTTCACTATATCCAACAAATATTCCTTCCATGGATCTGTTTTGAAGTTTGGAACGTTTTTCTGTTGGAATGAATATAAAAACTTTACATCCAAAAACTTTTAAATGATTGACACTTGGTTTCATACCTTGCCACAGTTCATATGGAGTTTTCGTCAGTTTTCTGGAAAAAAGTCGGTTCTGTAGATATGTAGCTGTCATTGCTGCCTCACCCCAATATTTCTCTGGTAGTTTGGAATCCGTCAGCATACATCTTATCATTTCTGTTAGAGTTCTGTTTTTTCTTTCTGATACTCCATTTTGTTCAGGTGTGTATGGAACCGTTTTCTGGTGTTCTATTCCATTTTGTCTTAAGTAGTCTTCTATTCTGTGACCTGTAAATTCACCTCCATTATCACTTCTGATGACAATTGGCTTCCTTTGAAATTTGTTACTTGATCTTGTTACATAGTCTACAAGTTTATCAAAAACTTCACTTTTGTTTTTAATTAAGTATGTGACTGTGTATCTTGAGTAATCGTCTATAAAAGTCAACATGTATCTATTGCCTCCTGATGTGGTCACTTTCATGGGTCCACATACGTCAGTATGCACCAAATCAAGTGGTCTTTCGCTTTTCATCTCACTTTCTTTTGGAATAGATATCCTTGTGGCTTTGGATTTTATACAACATTCACATCTTATGGTAATTGAGCAATCTGATATCTTTAAATCTTTTGTCAATTCTTTTCTCTGTAGTTCCCTTATACTGTCAGGGTGTCTATGTCCTAGACGTCTATGCCACATGTGAATACAGTTTTTGTGATCATGTGTACATACCTTCATCTGTTCCTTTGGTGTGTCAAAATGATATAATTGTTCATCTGCCTTTACTTTGGTTATCACTTTGTTACCTGCAATAATTGCACACTCATTGTCTTTGAATTTCACTGTAAGTCCTTTTGCTGTTAAACGTTTCACAGATAATAATCCGCCTTCCAATTTTGGAACATACAACAAATCTTGTACAAGTATCTTTGAATCTTGCCCGAACTTGTTTGAACAATTTAGCATACCTTGTCCGATACCTTCTGCGGTTATTTTGCTTCCATCTGCAAGATAAATGGCTTCTTTCTTATCTAAATCAAGATCAGTAAAGAAATTCTTGTCACTTGTCATATGACTCGTTGCTCCTGAATCAATAAACCAACCAAGTGATGATTTCTTGTCTGTTACTTTAAATGTGCCATTCCAATTATTCTCACATGAATCGGAAATTGTGTTTTTTACTTTCTGTGTATGCTTTTTATGTTGTAATTTTTGTTGTTCTGCTTTCCATATGGTACAGTCTTTCTTTAAATGACCATTTTTCTTCCATCTGAAGCATTCTCTTGTCTCTTTATTATAGGGTTTTTTGAATTCTGTAGCTTTAAGAGCATTTTCACTGTCCTTTTCAGTAGAAGAATCATTTCTTTGTTCTTTTCTTCTCTGATATTCATCTATTAGTCTTGTTTTCACAAAATCTAATGTAATGTCAGTTTCTGGTCTCGTCTCAAGGGCATTTATCAAGGCTGTATACGAATCTGGTAAACTGCACAACAATATAGCTGCTACATGACTTTCTTTAACATCTTCACCAATAGATCTTAGCTGTAATATCACTTCCATCATTGAGAATATGTGCTTCTGCATATCGTCATTTGCACTCAATCTCATACTGTAAAGCTTTCTTAATAAAAATAACTTGTGATTCAAGCTAGGTCTTTCATACAGTTTTCTTAATGCTTCCCACATTCCCTTAGCTGTTTCTTCATTTCTTATATGTATTAATTGAGCATCATCCACTAATAAGCTAATGGTGGCTTTAGCTTGCATATTCTTTTTATCCCATGTCTGATTATCTTGATCTGGTCTTGCTGTAACAATTACTTCCCATAGATCATCCTTAGATAACAACATCTCTACTTTGAATTTCCATAACTGATAATTTTCACTATTCAGTTTAGCTACTGTAAATTTCAGTTCTGTGTTACTCATCAATCATCTTTATATAGTCTTACTTGTTTAGAGAGTTGTACTGAAGATATTCTCATGTATGTCCAGCTCCCGGGATGATGAATTCCTCTGTCACTCTGTATTTATTTCCTTTATCTGTGTGCTCCGTTATCTGGGGTTATAAACCAGAATCCTTCTGCCTTGTAGTGCAGACCTGTAGTGTCTGGGGTGCCTGGGCCCATAACCTGTTGCAGAGTGTGTCTTCTTGCAGTCACCGCTGTAGTTACGAGAGCTTCAATCAGCAAGATATCTTGAGTAAACAGTATTTACTTCATACTGGATAAACATGAGATACAATTCAGTGTCACACAATCCGTGCACTGAGGCATATAACACATTCAAGAAGAAGAAAGAATAATCAGGAAGTAAGAAAAACAACCAACAACTGAGAGCTTCCCTCCCCACATTACAGCAAGTACAGTATATAACTTTACACACTATCGCCATCTGCTGTCTGGTTAGTGTAAAGTCCTCCTTTCACTTATAATAAGTCCTAATCTGTTGCATATGCCAACAGGGATGCGGTCTGGTCCTATGGGCATCGCGGTCCAGTCCGGGGCCTCCCATCTTCTTACGATGACGTCCTCTTCTTGTCTTCAGGCTGCGGTGCAGGCGTACTTTGTCTGCCCTGTTGAGCGCAGCGCAAAGTACTGCAGTGCGCAGGCACCGGGAAAGGTCAGAGAGGCCCAGCGCGTGTGCACTGCAGTACTTTGCTCTTCCCTCAACAGGGCAGACAAGGTACGCCTGTGCCGGAGCCGCAGCGTGAAGACAAGAAGAGGACGTCATCGTAAGAAGATGGGAGGCCCCGGACCGGACCGCGACGCCCATCAGATCGGACCGCCCCCCCAGCTGAGTATAATCTAACCTCTTTTTCTCATCTTTAAGGTTACATTGGGGGCTTATCTACAGCACTACAGAATGCTGTAGATAAGCCCCTGATGCTGGTGGGCTTAGCTCACCTTCGATTTTGGGGGTGACAGGTTCCCTTTAATGTGGCAACTAGTGTTGAGCATTCCGATACCGCAAGTATCGGGTATCGGCCGATACTTGCGGGTATCGGAATTCCGATCCGATACTTTTGTGGTATCGGGTATCGGTATCGAAACAACATTAATGTAATAATGTGTAAAAGAGAGAATTAAAATAAAAAATATTGCTATACTCACCTCTCCGACGCAGCCTGGACCTCAGCGAGGGAACCGGCAGCGTTGTTTGCTTAAAATTCGCGCGTTTACTTCCTTACTTGAAGTCCCGGCTTGTGATTGGTCGCGTGCCGCCCATGTGGCCGCGACGCAACCAATCACAGCAAGCCGTGACGTAATTTTAGGTCCTTCAGGATTTTAAAATTACGTTCTGGCTTGTGATTGGTCGCGTCGCGGTCACATGGGCGACGCGACCAATCACAAGCCGTGACGTCACGGGAGGCTGGACACGCGCGCATTTTAAAATGCGCGCTTGTCCTGCCTCCCGTGACGTCCCGGCTTGTGATTGGTCGCGTCGCCCATGTGGTCGCGACGCGACCAATCACAGCAAGCCGTGACGTAATTTTAGGTCCTTCAGGATTTTAAAATTACGTTCTGGCTTGTGATTGGTCGCGTCGCGGTCACATGGGCGACGCGACCAATCACAAGCCGTGATGTCACGGGAGGCTGGACACGCGCGCATTTTAAAATGCGCGCGTGTCCAGCCTCCCGTGACGTCACGACCAATCACAAGCCAGAATGTAATTTTAAAATCCTGAAGGACCTAAAATTACGTCACGGCTTGCTGTGATTGGTCGCGTCGCGGCCACATGGGCGACGCGACCAATCACAAGCCGGGACGTCACGGGAGGCAGGACAAGCGCGCATTTTAAAATGCGCTCGTGTCCAGCCTCCCGTGATGTCACGGCTTGTGATTGGTCGCATCGCCCATGTGACCGCGACGCGACCAATCACAAGCCAGAACGTAATTTTAAAATCCTGAAGGACCTAAAATTACGTCACGGCTTGCTGTGATTGGTCGCGTCGCGGCCACATGGGCGGCACGCGACCAATCACAAGCCGGGACTTCAAGTAAGGAAGTAAACGCGCGAATTTTAAGCAAACAACGCTGCCGGTTCCCTCGCTGAGGTCCAGGCTGCGTCGGAGAGGTGAGTATAGCAATATTTTTTATTTTAATTCTTTATTTTACACATTAATATGGATCCCAGGGCCTGAAGGAGAGTTTCCTCTCCTTCAGACCCTGGGAACCATCAGGGATACCGTCCGATACTTGAGTCCCATTGACTTGTATTGGTATCGGGTATCGGTATCGGATTGGATCCGATACTTTGCCGGTATCGGCCGATACTTTCCGATACCGATACTTTCAAGTATCGGACGGTATCGCTCAACACTAGTGGCAACACTGCAATAACTTATTGTTACCAGGAGGTGGTACCCAAAAACCACTAAGCAGCAAAGAGCAGCCTTGGGCATACGGAAAAGATCCCGACCCTCTAAAAAATATCACCTTGTTTTTTAGGCCTCTTTCACACAACTGTTTTTTTTAGAATCAGTCACAATCCATCGTTATAAACAAACAGATCCAGCAAATGGTGCTGCTGGATCCGTTTTTTTCCCGTAGACTTGTATTAGTGACGGATTGTGATGGATGGCCTTCCGTTTCATCCGTCGTTTGACGGATCCGTCGGAAAGTCATTGTCCGTCAGCAGGAGACATTGGACCTAGGAATGTTTTTTGTGTACGTCAAAAAAAGAAAAATCGGCCAGCGACGGATCCTACGCCATTCGTCGTTGGCTATAATGGAAGCCTATGGGCACAGGATCCGTCGCTGACCGTCAGTAGACGGAATCCAGTGACGGATTCCGTTTTTTGAAACAGAGCATGCCCGGAAGAATTTCTATTCCTTTAATTTAATCCATTTTTCCATTCAGGGAGACAATTCTCTCTTTCTCTTCTCTCGCTCTCTCCAGAATACTGTTTCTTTAAATTCCAGCTGCAGCTGCTTCAACGGATCCATCAAAAAACGGATCGAGTGCATCATTTTTTTTACAGTCGGCACAGGATCCATCTTTTCAACACTTTGACGGATTGTGACTGATTCTGAAAAACGGATGTGTGAAAGAGGCCTTAGTTGTCCTTTTGTGTGAACTCTCATTTTATATTCCTTTTTGACCATTTCTTCATTTTTCTAGGTGCAACTAAAATGTCACTCTAGCCCAGCGCCTAATCATGGTGGTCAACCAGGATCCCGAATAACAAACCTTTGTCGAATAGTGTATCAACCCCTAATGGATGCTTTGAGGACCACCAAATGTATGTAGTATATTTTTAGAGGGGTTGAAATGCAGGTTTTCCGAAACTGAGCTTCAAAAACTACTCTTCACCATCAGTCATGATACATGTGTGCCTCCCTGCAGCTGTCACTAGAGGGCACTCATTGCATAGCAATTTCCACATTTCCCATCCATTTGACAACTGAGCAGTACCTGCACCATTTAGCCTTTATTAAAGGGGCATATATTATTGATTACTTACCTTATGGGTAGATCAGCAATATCAGAATGGTGGTCGTTCGGCCCCTAGTACCCCCACCAATCAGCTGCTTTAAGCCACAGCAGCGGTGGATGAAAACATTGAATGGAGCTGTACAACACAGTTTCATCTAAGGTGTTGCAGCTGCCACCAGGTACTGCAGCCACTGCGGCATAGACATCACAGGAGACATGGGGCTGTGGCAGAGACATCACAGGAGACATTGGGGCTTTGGTATACACATCACAGGAGACGTTGGAGCTGCAGCATAGACCTCGCAGGCAACATGTGGCTGTGATATAGTCATAAAAGGAGATGCTGGGGCTGCGGCATAGAAATCACAGGAGACATGGGGCTGCAGTAAAGACATCACAAGAGATGCTGCAGCTGCAGTGTAGATATCACAGGAGACATGGGGCGGCGGTATAGACATCACAGGAGACGCTGGGGCTGCAGTATAGACATCACAGAAGATGTTGGGGCTGCGATATAGACATCACAGAATCAGCAATAGTGTGGTCAGTAAAACCTACTAATGAATACTCTCAGGGACAAAAGGATAACAGCAAGGAGAGATCCCATAAACTAAAATATAACTTTCATTCTAACCACTAAAAGACTCTGGATAAAAAGCAAAGTGACAACTAACAATAAGCATAGCAAAGTGATAAAGTGATTGTGCTTTAAATCAACCAGAGCTCAATAATAACACAGGTCTACAAAAAATATTTTTTGTAATCATCGCAGGTGACGTTGTACTTTTGTGAATCATCTTTTTGTCCTGATTTCAAAAATGGATATAGTTTTTCTGTAGCACGTATAGTTTCAATGGTGCAGCATCATTATTATAAGGTATAGGAAATATACTGGCGACATTAAGAAAACAGTAATCTACATATCAGAAAAAAATGTTTCACCTTACAAAACTGTTTTTATTGAACCAAAAGAATTTCAAATGCAAAATAGAAGCCAAAATATGAACATAAATTAGAAGAGCTTCACATTAGACTGTCGTTGATACGATTTTTCAGGATTGCCCCTATATAACAGCAATTACAACAGTAATCTGCCATCATTGAGTCATTCCAAAAACCCTGGTAGCGTTGTTCCATTACTTTAATATCCTGGCGAAACCGCTCTTCCTGTTCATCACTTACATCCCCAAGATTTTGAGGGAAGAAATCTAAATGTGAATGAAAAAAGTGCATTTTCAGAGACATGCGACATCCAAGACACTGGTATGCATTTAGCAGTTCCTCAACACCTTCAACATATTCTGGAGATTTTTTTCCTAAGAAGTTTTCACAGATCCACTTGAAGCTTTTCCAAGATCTCAACTCCTTTTCATTTAGAGTTCCTTCAAACACATCATCTCTCATAAGCTCTCTGATCTGAGGACCAACAAATACCCTTCCTTCTGTTTTTCTGGTGAAATGCTGGAGAATTTCTGTGAAATGTACTGGAACCCTTGTGAATTTGTCTTTGCCATGGCTTTCACAAAGTTTTTAATCAATCCCAACTTTATATGTAGTGTAGGAAGAAAGATTTTTGTTGGAGCAACTAAAGTAATATGCTGAACATTGTCTGTACCTGGAGCATAGATGTTTCTCTGTCCTGAATCAGGACCAACATAATGCTCTACTGTATTTCTGCTGTCCCATAAACACAAGAAGTAACAATATTTTGTGAAACCTCCTTGCATTCAAATTAGCAGACCAATCATTTTCAAATGTCCACAGATATTCCATTGGTGATGCTTATATTGTATAGCATTCAAAACAACTGGCAGATTTTCATAACTTTCCTTTAGATGACATGAGTGAGCAATAGGATTTGATGGTTTCATATTTCCACTGTGAAGCAACATTGCTTTCTGTCAGGACTCTGAACATTTTTTACCTTTTGTGCATTACTGCCCTTTTCCAAGATGGCGTCTTTGGTCTCATGTGCACTGTGTCTTCCTGCTATAAAACTCCACCCCAGCCTTCAGTCTGTGCTAGAGTATTCTGCCTTGCATCCAGCTCCTGACCTCTGATTACTCCCTGGCTATATACCTGCTCCTGTGAACCTGTGTGGTGATCCTGCTACTCTGCTCTGAGTTCCTGCTGCATACAACATCCTCCTTCATCTGCTGCTCGTATTTACTTCCATCTGCATTTGCTGGACATGTAAGCGTCTGCTGCTCTGCAAAAACCTGAGACTATTAACCAGGCCTCCCTGGTTGAGCTAAGATATTATTTGAACTGCCTTATAAGCTTATCTATCTGTGTTTGGACTAAGACAAGGATTTATTCGTATCAAGTATCCTCAAGAATAACTGTGCTTCATAGACTTTCAGCTTGATTGCATTTTCCTCTGAAGTTTCCTATAGAGTGCTAAGCTGCGTTTAATATTTACACCAAGTGTTGTGGACTTGAGTTTCTCTCTGCACCTGTTTGAATCACCGTGTGATAATATAGACTTTACCACTTATAAAACTGTGTTCTGTAGTTGTCTTGATCCACGCAAAGAGTCTCCTGAGTTATCCCCTTTAATTATTACAGGATACTCTAGCCATAAAAATAAATGGAGACTGCTGGAACAATGACTGCAGAAAGCAGACTAGAGCAGGTGTTTTCCATAATTAGATCACTGCAGAAAGATGTGGAAGGTCTGCAAAAGAAGTTTGGAAGCTTTGAACTCAATCAACAAGTGTTTGGACAAAATTTGCTGGACTTGCTGGCATAGAGTCCCAGTATGGACGGGCTTTTCAGGACATAAGCACGCAAATAGCTGCAGAAGTGACTTTACCCTCTGGGCATCCGCCACCAGCTGGCCCACCTAAGTTGCCCCCATTCAGATTTATTGGTGATCGCGACAAATTTCGTGGCTTTGTGAATCAATGTATGCTATATTTTGATGTGCATGCTGACCATTTTCCTACTGATAGATCCAAAGTATTGTGTGTAATAATGCTACTGACCTCACGAGTGCTCGCCTGGGTGAATCCGATGATTGAGTCTCATGACCCACGGTTAAATAACTTGGATGATTTCTTGGCTGCTATGGCATTAATGTTTGATGACCCTAATCGCTGTGCAACTGCTGAATCTGCTTTGTTGTCTTTACGCCAGGCTAAACGTTCTGTTATTGAGTATGCCACTGAATTCAGGAGATTAGCGGTAGATACCAATTGGGACAGTTATGCACAATTGCCTATTTTGAAAAGGGGTCTGTCTAGTATTATAAAAGATGAACTAGCTCGCTCTGAGTCACCCCAAGAGCTAGAGACATTTACACAGCATTGTGTGTGCAGCGCCCCAGAGTCCTGGTCGTTGCAGTAATGTCGCTCTGCCGCTAAGGGGAGTGATGTTACGTCTGACTGCACTAAAGGAGTTCACCTGATCAGGTAACACTCACACTACACTTCACACTCCGGCCACCAGGGGGGGTGGTTCTATCTAGTAGGCCACTCCTCACACTCTGGTAAAGCTGACTGGGTTGGAACCAGGCAACACCTTGTGGCAGAGGGTGTTGTAGGGGAAGATTCGGTAGGGTCCCTGTTAGGGGTGGGATCCTGACAGAGGCCTGGCAATCAGAGAGAAAGCTACGGGACCGCGCCTGCACTTCATAGCGGCGGTGCCCTAAGAAAGGACAAGAAGCAAGATTTATTGTGCTGAGTGAGAAACGAGATCAACGCAACAGGGAGAAATACCAGTAGGAGTCGTGCTGTTAGACCGAGGCAACATCCCACTGAGGCGTAAATAACCGGTGGCTGGAACGCCGAGGAAGTACAGAGCTCTAAGTATTACTTCAAACCAACGGCAGGACAGAGAGCTATAGGCTGGCTGTCTCACCTACATCACCTACGCAGACATAGGGGGCAACCTTTGGAGAGGGGCGACTCTAGGGTCCCGGAAGAGCTCCGAGCCTTCCCGTCATACGGGTGCGTCCTACCATAAGATCTGGGGGGCGAGAAGAAGAAGAACATCAGAATCGAGTTGTTGTGAGGGAACACGAGAAACAGACACAACAGTTGTGGGGTACTATCCCGTAAGCACAGCAGGGGAGGACCACAACACACTAGCGCTAGAAGGAAGGCACAGATTTCCACCTGCAACGGGAACTCTGGAGGTGCCATCGGACCGGCCGGACTTGCGCAGCCCGGTTAACCGTATTCCGGACTAAGGACCCAGAAGCCTTCAGTAAAGAGGTAAAGAGACTGCAACCTTGTGTCCTCGTTATTTACTGTGACCGGCATTACACCGCACCACCACCACCATCCACTCCTATTATTTGGGGCGCCCCTCAGCAGGGTCACGGACCGGGCCTAGTCACCGTGACAACCCCAGAGCAGAGACTCAGAGGCCCGGCACCGGGTACCGCTCGGCCCTGCGGCAGTGGGGGCGCTGCAAACTTGGCGTCACGAACAGGATCTACTTAAGCCTGAAGAATCAGGTCATGTGTGCCTTGGAACTGTGATTTGTTGTGCTTGGACTGTGACTTATTGCAAAGACTGTGTATTGCCAATTGCTGCCAAGAGTTCCCGCCACAATTCACCATTGCCGCGCACGGAGGGAGGAGCCTTAGCTTCGTGGGCGGAACCGGTCAAAAAGAAGCGCGGATCGAGAAAGCGCGGTTAAGTGCCAGCCCCGGAAGAGGAACTCTGACCTCCAGCAGGTTAGTGGGAGGAAGGGACAGCCATGTCCGAGTCGGGAGGAGCGGAGGCGGCGGTCGCATCCGTGGACGCAGGGGCAGCTCCCGTCCCCGTAGCGGATGAAGCCGCGGCCCTAATACCACCACTGGTGGCCGCAGAACCCGCTGCCCCCCTCAGCCAGTCGGACGCTGCCGCTACCACAAAGGCCATAATGCCCTTCTCTATGCCGTACCTGCCCGGAGCGGCCTGGCTCCCACGATACTCCGGGGAGTTGCATACATTCACTGACTTTAAAGAAGGGATCTGCAGCCTGCTCGAGTTCTATCCCCTGACAGAGCCTCAGAAGGTTCATATGATCATCGGCCAACTCTTTGGGGCGGCTCTGAGAGAAGTGAAGTCCTGGCCCGCCGCGGATAAGGGAACGGCACAGCAGGTTTTTGCAAAGCTTAAAGCCACCTTCGATACCCGTACTGCTACAGAAATTAAATTGACTTTCTATGGATGCAAACAGAGACCGCAGGATAGCTTATGGGACTATGCCCTTAATCTCCAGGAGGCGCTGCGGGCCATTAAGCAGAGTGACCCTGGCAGCATGCAAGATGAGGATAAACTCCTGAAAGAGCGGTTCATTGAGGGGCTCCTGTGCAGTCACCAAAGGAGCCAATTACACTTCCTGGCCATGCAGAATCCAGACTTGACTTTTGCACAATTCAAGGATAAAGCTATCCAGGCGCTGCAGGAGCGACAACCAAGCCGCACAATACCACCCAGGCGTCCCGCTCTCACATACCACCAGGAGGTGGCGTCGGATGCCCCAGTTGCCGCCGAGGCCGATGCCCAGAGCCTAGAGGACGACTCCCCCGCAGGACTCCGCCTCCAGATGCAGGAGCTGACCAAGAGCGTTGCTGCCCTGGCCCGAACGGTGCAGTCCCTACAGGAGGCCCCCAAGGAGAAGATCCAGCTGGCCTCTAGACCAGAAGATGTTCCCTGGATGCGACAGAGGAGGACTCCACCGACCAGAGGCCGGGACAGCGATCGCTTCCATCAGGACGGATGACCCATCTGCCGCCGCTGTCACCAGGTGGGCCACCTTGCAAGGTACTGTCCTTTAAACGAGCAACCCCTGGGGCAAAGGGCCAACCCCCAGGAGTAGGACGATCAGGCCCGCAACATTGGAGAGCCAAATACGTTGGAGGGCGACCAGTCCTTCCTGTAGTGGATGACGGTATCCCCATGAACGCTTTGCTGGACACTGGTTCTCAGGTGACGACTATGCCTTACGTGCTTTATAAACGGTATTGGGAGGACACCGATATTACTCGTGGCCCCGATGACGATTTCACCATAATAGCCAGTAATGGTCAGCCATTGCCACAAGTGGGGTATAAAGAGGCCACCATCAAAGTGGGGCGGGTGGAATTGAAAGCCCAGGGGATTGTAATTGTTGATATTGACCGCCGAGAATGTAATCCCATGATGACTATCGGTACTAATGTTATAGAAAATTGTCTTGCAGAAGTTATTGTTCTGTTGCAACAGGTAGCAGAAACCGCTGGCCACAGTGAACAACGCGCCCTGCAAAAAGAAATCAGAGCTCTGATGCAAAGACAGCAGGTAGAGCTGACTGGTGGTGAGATTGGTCGTGTCACTGTGAGTGATTCAAACCCCATCGCGATACCCCCCAGGAGTGAGATGTTAATATGGTGTCGGGCAGCCATAGGCCTCAGGGGAAAGGACTACCAGGCCCTGGTAGAGCCCGTCTATTCAGACAATAGACCTACGCTCCTAACAGCCAGGGGGGTGGTCGACGTCTGCCAGGGGAGGGTGCCAGTTCGAGTCCTTAATGGCGGGGAGGAAGAGGTCCATCTCACCAAGTATGCCACGCTCGCCAAACTGTTCACCGTCAATAATAGTGTGATACAGACACCTGGACCCTTGGCCCCATCTAATCTGGCGGGGGACAACGGTTCTGCAGGGCCCTCGAAAGATTGGTGTCGGGAATTGCATGTGGGCACTGACTCCACCCCATCCCATCAGAAACAGGGGGCCTACAGGGTGGTTCACGAGTACGAGCGGGTATTTAGCAAACACCCCTTAGATTTTGGACAGGTGAAAGGGATCCAACACCATATCCCCACGGGAGATCACCGGCCCATAAAAGAGAGATACCGCCCTGTACCCCCAGCTCATTACCAGTGCGCTAAGGACATGTTGCGAGAAATGAAGGAGGCTGGGGTGGTGAGAGACAGTTGTAGCCCCTGGGCAGCTCCGTTAGTCCTTGTTAAAAAGAAAGATGGCACCATGAGGATGTGCGTTGATTACAGGCAGTTGAATCGCATTACACATAAGGACGCATACCCACTGCCCAGGATAGAGGAGTCTCTGGCTGCCCTAAAGTCTGCTAACTATTTCTCTACCTTAGATCTCACCAGTGGGTATTGGCAGGTTCCCGTGGCGGAGGTGGACAAAGAGAAGACGGCCTTCACGACACTGATGGGTCTCTGCGAGTTCAACTACATGCCCTTCGGATTGTGCAATGCCCCCGGGACGTTCCAGAGAATGATGGAGTGCTGTCTGGGGCACAAGAACTTTGAGACCGTACTGCTGTATTTGGATGATGTCATTGTCTTCTCTAAGACCTACGAAGACCATCTGAAACACCTGGCTGAGGTGTTTGAAGCCCTGTCCAACTTTGGCTTAAAGGTGAAACCGTCCAAATGTCATCTGCTGAAACCCAAAGTGCAGTACCTGGGCCATGTGGTGAGTGCTGAAGGAGTGGCCCCAGACCCCGACAAGGTCACGGTGATCCAGGACTGGCCGAAGCCCAGCAACCTCCACGAAGTCCGTCAGTTCCTCGGGCTGGTAGACTATTACCGGAGGTTCATTAAGGACTTCACCAAGAAGGCAGTGCCCTTGCAAGACCTGTTGGCGGGCCAATCAAAGAAGACCAAGGGGAAGAACACCCCATTTGATTGGAATGAGGGGCTGGAAGGATCCTTCACTTGCTTGAAGTCGGCACTGACGGGAGAAGAGGTACTGGCCTACCCTGAATACGACCAACCGTTTGTGCTGTACACGGACGCCAGCAATGTAGGATTGGGAGCCGTGCTGTCCCAGGTCCAGAAAGGCAAGGAAAGGGTAATCGCTTACGCCAGCAGGAAACTTCGCCCCACGGAAAGGAACCCTGACAACTACAGCTCCTTTAAGCTGGAATTCCTTGCCATCGTCTGGGCAGTGACAGAGAGGTTCAAACACTACCTGGCCTCAGCGAAATTCACTGTCTTCACGGATAACAATCCGCTAACACATCTGGATACCGCCAAACTCGGGGCCTTGGAACAGCGGTGGATGGCCCGGCTGTCCAACTTCGACTTCACCATCAAGTACCGGGCAGGACGCAAGAATGCAAATGCCGATGCCTTGTCTCGAATGCCAAATTTGCCAGAAACGGGGGAAGACCCGGAGGCACTTGAAGAGGTGAAGCTGCCTGCATTCCATTGCCCCAAAGCCACTCAGAACTCCCATCATGTGAGGAACAGGCACAAGAACCAACCGGATGCCACGCTGAATCCCCTGCCCCATCACGGATGGGCGGAAACTCAGGATGGTGACCCCGTGGTCCGTCGGGTGAAAGAGCTCTTGACGCAGGCAGGGCTGCATCCCGTCCCAGATGATCTACAGGAGACCCAACAGCTGTGGAAGGGGAGAAGCAAACTGTTTATCCATGATGGCAAGCTGTGCCGGAGAAGCATCGACCCACGTACTCACGAATTGGTATGGCAGATAGTGGTGCCAAGGCGAGATGCGCCCATGGTTCTAGGAGCCTACCATTATGGAGCCGGACACTTCAGGTGGAGGAAGCTGGAGAGGCTACTCCGAGGGAGGTTCTATTGGATTGGCATGAAGAGAGCCATTAAGAAGTGGTGTCGGGAGTGCGGTCCATGTAGCCTACGCAGGAGGGACCGTGGCAGCCAGCGGGCTCCCTTGCAGCCTATCATCACCAGGCGGCCGCTCGAACTGGTCGCGCTGGATCATGTGAAGCTGACACCTAGCCGGTCAGGCTATATTTACGCTCTTACCATTGTAGATCACTACTCCAGATTTTTGGTGGTTGTGCCTGTCAAGGATCTAACGGCCAGGACTGCCGCCAAGGCCTTCCAGCAGTACTTTTGTAGGCCCCATGGCTACCCGGAGAAGGTACTGACCGATCAGGGACCAGCATTCGAAGCAGAAGTGTTCCAAGAGTTCTGCCAACTGTACAGGTGTAAGAAGATCAGAACCACACCGTACCATCCTCAAACCAATGGGATGTGCGAAAAGATGAACCAAGTGGTGATCGACTTATTGAAGACCTTGCCCGTAGAGGAACGGAACCTGTGGCCGACAAAGTTGCCTGACTTGGTGGATATATACAATCACATCCCAGTAAATTCTACCAACTGCACTCCAGCGTACCTGATGCGAGGAAGGTCTAGCCAGTTACCTGTTGATCTGGACATGGGGGTCCTAGTCCCCGAAGATACATCGCGGGATGCAGATTGGGATGCAGAAAGGCAGCAAAGGTACCGCAAAGTACAGGAGTGCGTGGAAAGAAGTCTCGCCCAGGCTAGGCAGAAACAAGAAAGGGACTACAACCAGCACGCTCCTGCGATTCCCCTGTCACCTGGTGAGCAAGTACTCAAACGAAAGAGGAGACTACACAAGCTCGATGACCAATGGGAAGCGGAACCATATACCATCCTGCCATCCGATTTCGACAACACGAAGGTCTGTCTCATCAGCAAGGACAGAGGGGAGACCTCAACGGTGATATCCAGGGACCACCTTAAAGCCTGCCCTGATAAGCTGAGAGCAAAGGAAATGGATCCAGGAACCTCCCCACCTGTAGAAAAGGAGAAGATGATCCACACTGTCCTTGGTGACTTTCCCCAGTCCTGGACTCAGATAAATCAGGCCATCGTGGTACCTGTTCTAACGTTCCACCAGCCGGACCCACCAGAAACAATGGTGGTACCAGATCATCCGGTCCCGAATCCTCAACAAGCCCTACCTGAAGATGCTGTGCCGACCGTTGAAATGGCAAATCCTCCCTCTGCTATCGGCGAGCCTGCCTTACCCACTGTTGGTAGCAGCAGCCCTGAGAACCCCAGCCTGCCAGTGCTACCCAGACTCACTAGAAGTGTAGCTAGAAGGCAGTGCACTACACCAGCAGTAGCAAGCATAGTGGGCCCTGTTAGGCCAGTAGCAACCCCTGCGCTGCGAAGGTCTACGCGCAGCACTCAGAATCAAACTCTCCTCCGCTACAAAACTTGGAGGTATTAATGAGGGCTGCTATTTAGTTGAAAATGTTTGTGTGCATATCTTCTGTTACAGGTTTTAAAAATGGACAACGGAGTAACGGATAGCGAATTGCTCCAAAAACTTCTAAAAGGGGACCCCTTTGTTTACCCGGGGTCCCCGCTGTTTCAACCACTGAACTGAGAGTCATAAACTGTGCATGACCTAACTTTCGCAACGTTCAAGAAGTCCTCACCTCCCATAAGGGGAAGCACTGTTATGTTTAATTGTTTATAACCTTTCAAATTGTTGTGTGTTTCCTGTTAACATGTATTGTTGTTCTTGTTTTCCCAGTCCGGGAGTACTGGATTTAACCGGCGGGGAGTGCAGCGCCCCAGAGTCCTGGTCGTTGCAGTAATGTCGCTCTGCCGCTAAGGGGAGTGATGTTACGTCTGACTGCACTAAAGGAGTTCACCTGATCAGGTAACACACTACACTTCACACTCCGGCCACCAGGGGGGGTGGTTCTATCTAGTAGGCCACTCCTCACACTCTGGTAAAGCTGACTGGGTTGGAACCAGGCAACACCTTGTGGCAGAGGGTGTTGTAGGGGAAGATTCGGTAGGGTCCCTGTCAGGGGTGGGATCCTGACAGAGGCCTGGCAATCAGAGAGAAAGCTACGGGACCGCGCCTGCACTTCATAGCGGCGGTGCCCTAAGAAAGGACAAGAAGCGAGATTTATTGTGCTGAGTGAGAAACGAGATCAACGCAACAGGGAGAAATACCAGTAGGAGTCGTGCTGTTAGACCGAGGCAACATCCTACTGAGGCGTAAATAACCGGTGGCCGGAATGCCGAGGAAGTACAGAGCTCTAAGCATTACTTCAAACCAATGGCAGGACAGAGAGCTATAGGCTGGCTGTCTCACCTACATCACCTACGCAGACATAGGGGGCAACCTTTGGAGAGGGGCGACTCTAGGGTCCCGGAAGAGCTCCGAGCCTTCCCGTCATACGGGTGCATCCTACCATAAGATCTGGGGGGCGAGAAGAAGAAGAACTTCAGAATCGAGTTGTTGTGAGGGAACACGAGAAACAGACACAACAGTTGTGGGGTACTATCCCGTAAGCACAGCAGGGGAGGACCACAACACACTAGCGCTAGAAGGAAGGCACAGATTTCCACCTGCAACGGGAACTCTGGAGGTGCCATCGGACCGGCCGGACTTGCACAGCCCGGTTAACCGTATTCCGGACTGAGGACCCAGAAGCCTTCAGTAAAGAGGTAAAGAGACTGCAACCTTGTGTCCTCGTTATTTACTGTGACCGGCATTACACCGCACCACCACCACCATCCACTCCTATTATTTGGGGCGCCATTCAGCAGGGTCACGGACCGGGCCTAGCCACCGTGACAACCCCAGAGCAGAGACTGAGAGGCCCGGCACTGGGTACCCCTCGGCCCTGCGGCAGTGGGGGCGCTGCATGTGCGCATAGACATTCGCCTTACTGAGCGTAGGCAGGAGAAATTTGCTGCTTATAACCGTATTTCTAACTTTTCCCTTCCTTCCAAAGAGCCTGCAGGTAAAACCTCTCGGGAGGTGGAGGAGGTGCCCATGCAAATTGATTCCGTTCAGAGGTGCGAGATCAATGAGCGCCGGGAGCATCGCCTTCGTGAAAGTCTATGTTTCTACTGCGGCCAGTCTGACCACTTCTTGATGAATTGTCCTAAGTGTCCTAGACGGCCTAACAAGATGCTAGCAGCAGTAGGGGAGTATGACAACTGTGATGATGAATCTGACATCTCTGAATGTAGCCTGCCTTTAAACGCTGTATTCCATTCACTTTCTATGACTTCACCCCCCAAGGAGCTGAAGGAAAAGAACTCTCACTGTTCTCTCTCTATTAAGATCCTGTGTTCAGGACAGTGGATTTCCAGTGCAGCTATGATTGACTCTGGTGCAGGTGGCAATTTCATGGATATCGCATTTGCCAAGGACCATGGTATTGAAATTCAGCAAAGAGCCTCTCCAATTACCATGGAAACAGTGGATGGGTCAACTTTAATCTCTGGGCCTGTGGATCAGGAGACCGTACCCCTTGAAATTGTGTTGGAGCCTAATCATCAGGAGCAACTTTCTTTCTTGCTAATTTCTTCTCTTCATTTTCCTGTGATTTTAGGCATTCCTTGGTTGCGTTCTCAGAACCCAATTATCAACTGGGAGACCAAGGAGATTACCTTTCCAACAAGGAGCAACTCAGCATTAACAGAAGCTGTCCCAGAGTCCAAGACTACGGAACCACATGTACAGGTATTTACTTTACCTCCAGCATATAAAGAGTTCTCTGACATCTGTGACAAGAAGAATGCAGGTCAGCTTCCTCCACAAAGGCATTATGACTGTCCCATTGAGCTGCTTCCTGGGGCAGCTATTCCTTTTCGCAACGTATACCCTTTGGCGGCACCTGAGATTCAAGCCTTAAAGGAGTATATTGATGAAAATCTGGCCAAAGGCTTCATATGTCCTTCTTCCTCACCAGCAGGGGCACCTATATTTTTTGTAAAAAAGAAGGATGGGACCCTGAGACCCTGTGTTGACTATCGGGAACTCAATAAGGTAACCGTACGAAACCGTTACCCTTTGCCTCTGATTCTCGAATTACTGGAAAGAGTCCGCCATGCTAAGGTGTTCTCTAAACTGGATCTTCGTGGGGCTTATAATTTGGTGCGTATTCGACCAGGGGATGAGTGGAAGACAGCATTCAGATGCCGGTATGGGCACTTTGAATCTCTTGTGATGCCCTTCGGGCTTTGTAACGCCCCTGCAACGTTTCAACACCTTGCTAATGACATTTTCAGAGATTTGTTGGACCAGTTTGTTGTGATCTATTTGGATGATATACTAATCTTTTCTGACTCTCTACAGGAACATGAAGAACATGTCAAAACTGTTTTAAGACGTCTGAAAGAGAACCATCTGTATATTAAGCTGGAGAAATGCGAGTTCCATCGTTCTGAGATACAGTTCTTAGGTTAGATCATCTCTCCCCAGGGGCTAAACATGGAATCTGGTAAGATTCAGGCTATCCTTGACTGGCCGGTACCCAAGAATGTTAAGGAGGTCCAACGTTTTATTGGTTTTGCAAATTTCTACAGACGCTTCATTCGAAATTTTTCTGATATTGTCCGTCCCATTACTTCCTTGACAAAGAAGGAAAAGCCCTTTAAGTGGTCATCACAGGCTCAAGAAGCTTTTGATCGGCTTAAGATCTGTTTCACATCAGCACCGCTGTTGATACACCCAGATCCAACACTTTCATTCATTGTGGAGGTGGACGCTTCTGATAATGCTTTGGGGGCTATTCTCTCCCAAAGAACTGGAGAGAAGGGTCTGCTACATCCTTGTGCTTTCTTTTCCCATAGACTAACCTCAGCAGAGAAGAATTACGACGTGGGAGACAAGGAATTGCTGGCTATTATTGCGGCTTTCAAAGAATGGAGGCATCATCTGCAAGGAGCTGCACAACAGATCATAGTGCTAACTGACCATCGCAATTTAGAGTTCCTTAAATCCGCTAGATGTCTTTCTCCTCGTCAGGCTCGTTGGAACTTATTTTTAAATCATTTTAACTTTGTTATTTCGTACCGTCCAGGTTCTCGTAATGGGAAGGCTGATGCGTTATCCCGAATCCATGCTGCGGATTCCGTACCTGGAGCCCCGTCCAAGACCATTCTATCTGATGCCAATTTCATCGGAGTTATCCACGATCAGGACTTGTGGAAGGAGTGCAGGGAGGCCTATGACGGTGATGTATTTCTGGCCAACCCACCTGTGGATATTAATCTTGTCTTTAAGGGTGGCATGTGGTTCAGAGATCGAGGTACCTACGTCCCTGAGGTCGTCCGTCTGCAGATCCTCAAGTTGGTACATAACTCCATGTTGGCTGGTCACAGGGGGGTACAGAAGACACAAGAGTTCCTGAGCCAATTCTTCTGGTGGCCAACTTGCCTGAAGGATACCAAGGACTATGTTTTCTCTTGCGAGTTATGTGCCCGTTACAAGACTCCTCATGTGGCCCCTACGGGTCTTCTACAACCATTACCTGTTCCGTCCCGCCCTTGGGGGTCTATATCAATGGACTTTATTGTGGAGCTGCCTACATCGGGGGCATGAATACAATCATGGTGGTAATTGATCGCCTGACTAAAGCTGCTCATTTTGTTCCATGCACCGGCCTCCCCTCAGCTAAAGATACAGAGAACTTGGTTATACAGAATGTCTTTTGGTTGCATAGGGTTCCGGATGAGATCATCTCTGACCGTGGAGTACAGTTCACTTCAAGATTCTGGAAGGGGTTTTGCTCTGCACTCAATATTAATGTCTGGCTCTCTTCCGCTTACCATCCCCAGACAAATGGTCAGACTGAGCGTACCAACCAGACGCTGGAACAATATCTAAGATGCTATGTCAGCCATCTCCAGGATGATTGGTTGGAGTTGCTGCCGTTAGCCGAATTTTCATATAATAATTTTCATAGCGCCTCCACTAAATTTACACCTTTCTTTGCCAATCTGGGTTATCATCCGTGTATCTTACCTAGGTCTCCAATTAATTCTCCGGTTCCGGCAGTGGAGGAAAGGCTGACTGTAATGAGACAAAATCTGGAGGTTCTGAAGGAATCCCTGACCACAGCTCAAGAACGTTATAAGAGATTGGCTGATAGATTCCATAAACCTGCACCCATGTTCAAGGTAGGAGATTCCGTGTGGTTAGCAACTAAGAATCTGAAGTTAAACGTTCCTTCACAAAAACTTGGACAGAAATTCATTGGCCCTTTCAAGATCAACGGTATTGTGAGCTCTGTGGCCTGCCGGCTGAAGCTGCCTAGGACTATGAAGGTACACCCAGTTTTTCATGTATCTTTACTAAAGCCTGTATCTCCTAATACCTTCCAGGAACGTGTTGTGCCACCTCCACAGCCTGTGGTGATTGATGGGCAAGAACAATTTGTGGTGGAGGAAATTATTGATTCCAGGATTCGCAGGAATCGGCTCCAATATCTGATAAGATGGCAGGGATATCCCCCTGAGGAAGACTCTTGCGAACCTGTGGAAAACATCAATGCCCAACAGAAGATTTCTCGTTTTCATCAGAGATTCCCTGAGAAACCAGGTCCAGGATCATCCTGAGGCCGCTTCTAAGGAGGGAGTAATGTCAGGACTCTGAACATTTTTTACCTTTTGTGCATTACTGCCCTTTTCCAAGATGGCGTCTTTGGTCTCATGTGCACTGTGTCTTCCTGCTATAAAACTCCACCCCAGCCTTCAGTCTGTGCTAGAGTATTCTGCCTTCCATCCAGCTCCTGACCTCTGATTACTCCCTGGCTATATACCTGCTCCTGTGAACCTGTGTGAACCTGCTACTCTGCTCTGAGTTCCTGCTGCATACACCAGTTCCAGTAATCCTCCTTCATCTGCTGCTCGTATTTACTTCCATCTGCATTTGCTGGACATGTAAGCGTCTGCTGCTCTGCAAAAACCTGAGACTATTAACCAGGTGTTATGACCCCAGTGGACAGGGTCTCAGAGGAACGTGTAAGTCTGCAAGATACAAAAATCCAGCTCATAGGGCTGTGGTAACTGGGTTGACCAAATAGCTACTCCTAACGCCAACACTAGAAGTAGCCGGGGATCATGCCTACGGTGATCGCTAGATGACTCGCGCCAGCCGGAGAATCTAACTACCCCTAGGAGAAGAAAACAAAGACCTCTCTTGCCTCCAGAGAAAGGGACCCCAAAGCAAGATACAAGCCCCCCACAAATAATAACGGTGAGGTAAGAGGAAATGACAAACACAGAAATGAACCAGGTTCAGCACAGAGAGGCCAGCTTACTAATAGCAGAATATAGCAAGATAACTTATCTGGTCAACAAAAACCCTATAAAAATCCACGCTGGAGATTCAAGAACCCCCTAACGGTCCGGGGGAAGAACACCAGCCCCCTAGAGCTTCCAGCAAAGGTCAGGATACAGATAGGAACAAGCTGGACAAAAATACCAAACAAAACAAAAGCAAAAAGCAAAGAAGCAGACTTAGCTTGAAAAACAGGAACCAGGATCAGAGGACAAGAGCACAACAGATTAGCTCTGATTTCAACGATGCCAGGCATTGAACTGAAGGTCCAGGGAGCTAATATAGCAACGCCCCTGAACTAACGACCCAGGTGAGGATATAGGAAAAGACAGACGCTCCAGAGTCAAATCACTAATGACCACTAGAGGGAGCAAAAAGCAAAATCACAACAGTACCCCCCCCTTAGTGAGGGGTCACCGAACCCTCACCACGACCACCAGGGCGATCAGGATGAGCGGCATGAAAGGCACGAACTAAATCGGCCGCATGAACATCAGAGGCGACCACCCAGGAATTATCTTCCTGACCATAGCCCTTCCACTTGACCAGGTACTGAAGCCTCCGCCTGGAGAGACGAGAATCCAAGATCTTCTCCACCACGTACTCCAACTCGCCCTCAACCAACACCGGAGCAGGAGGCTCAGCAGAAGGAACCACAGGCACAACGTACCGCCGCAACAAGGACCTATGAAACACGTTGTGGATAGCAAACGACACAGGTAGATCCAGGCGAAAGGATACAGGATTAAGAATTTCCAATATCTTGTAAGGACCAATAAAACGAGGTTTAAATTTGGGAGAGGAAACCTTCATAGGAACAAAGCGGGAAGAAAGCCACACCAAATCCCCAACACGTAGTCGGGGACCCACACCGCGGCGGCGGTTGGCAAAGCGCTGAGCCCTCTCCTGTGACAACTTCAAGTTGTCCACCACAAGATTCCAGATCCGCTGCAACCTATCCACCACAGAATCCACCCCAGGGCAGTCAGAAGGTTCCACATGACCCGAAGAAAAACGAGGGTGGAAACCAGAGTTGCAGAAAAACGGCGAAACCAAGGTGGCGGAACTAGCCCGATTATTAAGGGCAAACTCAGCTAACGGCAAGAAGGTCACCCAATCGTCCTGATCAGCAGAGACAAAACACCTCAAATAAGCCTCCAAAGTCTGATTAGTTCGCTCCGTCTGTCCATTAGTCTGAGGATGGAAAGCAGACGAAAACGACAAGTCAATGCCCATCCTACTACAAAAGGATCGCCAGAATCTGGAAACGAACTGGGATCCTCTGTCTGACACAATATTCTCAGGGATGCCGTGCAAACGAACCACGTTCTGGAAAAACACAGGAACCAGATCGGAAGAGGAAGGCAGTTTAGGCAAAGGAACCAAATGGACCATCTTGGAGAAGCGATAACATATCACCCAGATAACAGACATGCCCTGAGACACCGGAAGATCAGAAATGAAATCCATGGAGATATGTGTCCAAGGTCTCTTAGGGACAGGCAAGGGCAAGAGCAACCCGCTGGCACGAGAACAGCAAGGCTTAGCTCGAGCACAAGTCCCACAGGACTGTACAAATGACCGCACATCCCTAGACAAGGAAGGCCACCAAAAGGATCTGGCCACCAGATCTCTGGTGCCAAAAATTCCTGGGTGACCTGCCAACACCGAGGAATGAACCTCGGAAATGACTCTGCTGGTCCACTTATCAGGCACAAACAGTCTGTCAGGTGGACAAGAATCAGGCCTATCAGCCTGAAATCTCTGCAACACACGTCGCAGATCAGGAGAAATAGCTGACAAGATAATACCATCCTTAAGAATACCAACAGGTTCAGCGACTCCAGGAGCATCAGGCACAAAGCTCCTGGAAAGAGCATCGGCCTTCACATTCTTTGAACCTGGTAAATACGAGACAACAAAGTCAAAACGGGAGAAAAACAATGACCAGCGGGCCTGTCTAGGATTCAGGCGTTTAGCAGACTCGAGATACATCAGATTTTTGTGATCAGTCAAGACCACCACACGATGCTTAGCACCCTCGAGCCAATGACGCCACTCCTCAAATGCCCATTTCATGGCCAACAACTCCCGATTGCCCACATCATAATTTCGCTCCGCAGGCGAAAACTTCCTAGAGAAAAAGGCGCAAGGTCTCATAACAGAGCAACCAGGGCCTCTCTGCGACAAAACGGCCCCTGCTCCAATCTCTGAAGCATCCACCTCAACTTGAAAGGGAAGCGAGACATCAGGCTGGCACAAAACAGGCGCCGAAGTAAACCGACGTTTCAACTCCTGGAAAGCCTCCACGGCAGCAGGAGCCCAATTAACCACATCGGAGCCCTTCTTGGTCATATCCGTCAAAGGTTTCACAATGCTAGAAAAGTTAGCGATAAAACGACGGTAGAAGTTAGCGAAACCCAAGAACTTCTGAAGACTCTTAACTGACGAGGGCTGAGTCCAATCAAGAATAGCTCGGACCTTGACTGGGTCCATCTC
Source organism: Ranitomeya variabilis (assembly GCF_051348905.1). Classification (NCBI taxonomy): domain Eukaryota; kingdom Metazoa; phylum Chordata; class Amphibia; order Anura; family Dendrobatidae; genus Ranitomeya; species Ranitomeya variabilis. Next base: position 608,802,060 of record NC_135235.1, read on the forward strand.
CACAGCAGAAGGGGAAAAAATGAACCCCAAAAAGGGAACCTTCTGTACACCAAAAAGACACTTTGAGCCCTTGACAAACAAAGAATTTTCACGCAAAATTTTAAAGACCATCCTGACCTGCTCCACATGCGAGTCCCAATTATCAGAAAAAACCAGAATATCATCCAGATAAACGATCAGAAATTTATCCAGATAGTTCCGGAAAATGTCATGCATAAAGGACTGAAAAACTGAAGGGGCATTAGAGAGCCCAAAAGGCATCACCAAGTACTCAAAATGACCTTCGGGCGTATTGAATGCGGTTTTCCATTCATCCCCTTGCTTAATGCGCACAAGGTTGTACGCACCACGAAGGTCTATCTTGGTAAACCACTTGGCACCTTTAATCCGGGCAAACAAGTCAGACAACAGCGGCAAAGGATACTGAAATTTGACAGTGATCTTATTTAAAAGCCGATAGTCAATACAAGGCCTCAAAGATCCGTCCTTTTTAGCCACAAAAAAGAATCCCGCACCAAGAGGGGAAGAAGACGGACGGATGTGTCCTTTCTCCAGAGACTCCTTGATATATGAACGCATAGCGGTATGTTCAGGTATCGACAGATTAAACAGTCTTCCCTTAGGAAATTTACTGCCTGGAATCAAATCTATTGCACAGTCACATTCCCTATGAGGAGGCAATGCACTGGACCTGGACTCGCTAAAGACATCCTGATAATCAGACAAGTACTCCGGAACTTCCGAAGGCGTAGAAGAAGCAATAGACACAGGCAGGGAATCCTCATGAATACCACGACAGCCCCAACTAGACACTGACATAGCCTTCCAGTCAAGGACTGGATTATGGGTCTGTAACCATGGCAGCCCCAAAACAACCAAATCATGCATTTTATGTAGAACGAGAAAACGTATCACCTCGCGGTGTTCAGGAGTCATGCACATGGTAACCTGTGTCCAATACTGCGGCTTATTTTCTGCCAATGGCGTAGCATCAATACCCCTAAGAGGGATAGGATTTTCCAATGGTTCAAGAACAAAACCACAGCGCTTAGCAAATGAGAGATCCATAAGACTCAGGGCAGCACCTGAATCTACAAACGCCATGACAGGATAAGATGACAGTGAGCAAATCAAAGTTACAGACAGAATAAACTTAGGATGCAAATTACCGACGGTGACAGGACTAACAACCTTAGATATACGTTTAGAGCATGCTGAGATAACATGTGTAGAATCACCACAGTAGTAGCACAAGCCATTCCGGCGTCTATGAATTTTCCTCTCATTTCTAGTCAGGATTCTATCACATTGCATCAAATCAGGTGTCCGTTCAGACAACACCATGAGGGAATTTGCGGTTTTTCTATCACATTGCATCACATCAGGTGTCTGTTCAGACAACAACATGAGGGAATTTGCGGTTTTGCGCTCCCGCAACCGCCGGTCAATTTGAATAGCCAGGGACATGGTATCATTCAGACCTGTGGGAATGGGAAAACCCACCATAACATTCTTAATGGCCTCAGAAAGGCCATTTCTAAAATTAGCGGCCAGTGCACACTCGTTCCAATGTGTCAGCACGGACCATTTCCGAAATTTTTGGCAATACACCTCAGCCTCGTCCTGGCCCTGAGACATAGCCAGCAAGGCTTTCTCTGCCTGAATCTCAAGATTGGGTTCCTCATAAAGTAAACCGAGCGCCAGAAAAAACGCATCAATATCAGCCAATGCCGGATCTCCTGGCGCCAACGAAAAAGCCCAATCCTGAGGGTCACCCCGTAAGAATGAAATAACAATTTTTACTTGTTGAGCAGAGTCTCCAGACGAACAAGGTTTCAGGGACAAAAATAATTTACAATTATTCCTGAAATTCCTAAACTTAAATCGGTCTCCTGAAAACAGTTCAGGAATCGGAATCTTGGGTTCAGACCTAGGATTTCTGGTAACATAATCTTGTATACCCTGCACACGAGCGGCAAGCTGGTCCACACTTGTAATCAAGGTCTGGACATTCATGTCTGCAGCAAGCTTAAGCCACTCTGAGGTAAAGGGGAAAAGAAAAAAAAAAATAAAAAAAAAAATGAGAGAGGGAAAAAAAAAACCTCAAAATTTTCTTTCTTATAATCCCACTTCTGCAATGCATTAAACATTTAATACTGGCCTGGCATACTGTTATGACCCCAGTGGACAGGGTCTCAGAGGAACGTGTAAGTCTGCAAGATACAAAAATCCAGCTCATAGGGCTGTGGTAACTGGGTTGACCAAATAGCTACTCCTAACGCCAACACTAGAAGTAGCCGGGGATCATGCCTACGGTGATCGCTAGATGACTCGCGCCAGCCGGAGAATCTAACTACCCCTAGGAGAAGAAAACAAAGACCTCTCTTGCCTCCAGAGAAAGGGACCCCAAAGCAAGATACAAGCCCCCCACAAATAATAACGGTGAGGTAAGAGGAAATGACAAACACAGAAATGAACCAGGTTCAGCACAGAGAGGCCAGCTTACTAATAGCAGAATATAGCAAGATAACTTATCTGGTCAACAAAAACCCTATAAAAATCCATGCTGGAGATTCAAGAACCCCCGAACCGTCTAACGGTCCGGGGGAAGAACACCAGCCCCCTAGAGCTTCCAGCAAAGGTCAGGATACAGATAGGAACAAGCTGGACAAAAATACCAAACAAAACAAAAGCAAAAAGCAAAGAAGCAGACTTAGCTTGAAAAACAGGAACCAGGATCAGAGGACAAGAGCACAACAGATTAGCTCTGATTTCAACGATGCCAGGCATTGAACTGAAGGTCCAGGGAGCTAATATAGCAACGCCCCTGAACTAACGGCCCAGGTGAGGATATAGGAAAAGACAGACGCTCCAGAGTCAAATCACTAATGACCACTAGAGGGAGCAAAAAGCAAAATCACAACACCAGGCCTCCCTGGTTGAGCTAAGATATTATTTGAACTGCCTTATAAGCTTATCTATCTGTGTTTGGACTAAGACAAGGATTTATTCGTATCAAGTATCCTCAAGAATAACTGTGCTTCATAGACTTTCAGCTTGATTGCATTTTCCTCTGAAGTTTCCTATAGACTGCTAAGCTGCATTTAATATTTACACCAAGTGTTGTGGACTTGAGTTTCTCTCTGCACCTGTTTGAATCACTGTGTGATAATATAGACTTTACCACTTATAAAACTGTGTCCTGTAGTTGTCTTGTTCCATGCAAAGAGTCTCCTGAGTTATCCCCTATAATCGTTACACTTTCAAACTTCTCTGAGATGAGTCAATAAACAATTGCCAATCTGCAACAAAATACTCTTGATTCAGTTCTTCAAAGAGGCCATTCACATTGTTAGGGTATGTTTTCTGTTATGATCCTAGTGGTAGAGGATCTCAGAAGTTCCAGCTAAGTTCGCAAACACAAAAACCAGCTCATAGGGAGGTGGTAACTTGGCTGACCGTATATCTAATCCTAGCACAACAACTAGAAGTAGCCGGGGAACGTACCTACGTTGATTCTAGACGTCTCGCACCAGCCGGAGAACTAACTAACCCTTTCAGAGAAAATAAGACCTCACTTGCCTCAAGAGAAAGGACCCCAAAGTTATAATACAAGCCCCCAACAAATAATAACGGTGAGGTAAGAAGAAAAGACAAATGTAAGAATGAACTAGATTTAGCAAAGAGAGGCCCACTAATTAATAACAGAAAATAGGAAGGAGACTTATACGATCAGCAAAAACCCTACAAAAATATCCACGCTGAAAATCCAAGAACCCCCGCACCGACTAACGGTGTGGGGGGAGAATATCAGCCCCCTAGAGCTTCCAGCAAAAATCAGGAATCATATTATGAACAAGCTGGAACAAAATAGAAGCAAAGCGAATAAACAAAAATAAGAAAGCAGGACTTAGCTTATCTTGCAAAGAACAGGAGACCAGGAGTCAGGAGCAAACAGACATAGACTGACTACATCGATTCCAGGCACTAGACTGAGTTTCCAGGAAGTCTAAATAGGAACACCCAAGGTCTAACGAACCAGGTGGGTACCAACCTGGAGAAAGATGATCCAAGTGTAATACCGCTAGTGACCACAAGAGGGAGCCAAGAAATATAGTTCACAACAGTTTCCACAGTCAGTATTTACTGCGGATTGGACGCTGCATACAGCCGCAACGTCCAATTCGCTGGGGCCAGATGTTACAGCATAGTGAGGGGATTTTATGAAATCCCATCTCCACTATGCGTTCAAAGATGCAGGTGGCAGACCTGCGTATATGCACATGCGGCGTATCTTTATAGACTGCAGCATGTCTATCTTGCGGAGATGCTCAGTCCCCGTGGTCAGATAGAACAAAACACGTATGACTGGTGGCCTGAGGCTTTTTATAGGGACCCTAGAGACGCCCCGGCCCCAAGTTGCCACCGTGTCTCCTGTGTATAAAGGTCGGGCAGCCAATGTAGAATTAGCTGTCCTGCCAGTCTCTGAAGTAAAGCATAGAGATCCTTACTCTCTCGGTATTCTGGCCACCGGTATTCCTGCGCTTCAGAAGGAGGCAGCCTTTCACAGGACAGAACTCCTTCTGGCTTCCTCTCCTTTTGCTATGACTTCGTTTCTCACTCACTGCAATACACTTCCCTTCAATGTGCACACAGTCCAGAGAAAAAAAGCGGCAGCACTGCCGTTATACGTTGGACCCTCGTGCTACAGGGATATACCGTTTTAAGCCTTTATTGCCAGAAAAGGAAATTGCAAAATATTTCTGCTGTACCTGGGTGCTGCTTTGAAAAACAACAGTATTTGAAAAGTCCAAAATAGAGAAAAAAAGCGCACTCACCGGTAATTCAGCGAAAAGCAGTTTTATTCATGTGCAAAGTTGCAGTGCAGGGAGGGTAGACAGTGCATAGCGGATCCGCTATGCACTGTCTACCCTCCCTGCACTGCAACTTTGCACATGAATAAAACTGCTTTTCGCTGAATTACCGGTGAGTGCGCTTTTTTTCTCTATTTTGGACTTCCCTTCAATGTCTCTTTCTTTGGATGCTGCCGCACGTGGGGCAGGCGCAGCTTCGTGGACCCTCGTCCTCCTCAGACCGCAGTCTGGATCTGACTGGATCTTGCTCCAGCCAGCTCGGTCTGGAGACCTTTCTCTCTCAGTCTCCAGCCAGGAACTCTCTAACTTTCCCTCCAACTACCAGTTTTACCTAACTGTGAGGAGTGGCCTAGTAGATAGAACCTTTGCTCCCCCTGGTGGTTGGAGTGTGAAGTGTGTTGTGTGTGGTTGTGATACCTGGACAGAAGATCTCCTTTATTGCCTTTGGACGTAATATTGCTCCCCTTGGTGGAACAACAACATTACTGCAACGACCAGGACTCTGGGGCGCTGCACTCCCCCCCATTAAATCCAGTACTCCCGGACTGGGAAAAGAAAACAACAATTACAGGTTAGCAAAAGACATGCAAAATTTTTAAAATGCTATAAACAAGTTAACATAACAGTGCTTCCCTTTATGGGAGATGAGGACACTTGAACGTTGCAAACAATAACATATTTACATTGTGCATACGACTTTAAATTAAGTAAATAACAATTATTAATTAACTAACTATAAACGACCGTCACCCATATGGGTATGCTATCTACTAAGTGCAAGTACAAACGGTATCTTTCTTTAAGTGCGAGTACCCTCTAAGGGTATACTATAAAACTTCAAAGTGCAAACCAATATGTTATTCTCACTTCTTCTACATATGCAGGACTATCTGTCTACCCCCACGGGCTCACTGCATCTTCCTTCAGTTTATTCCTATAAAACCTAACAATTACTTTAACTTCAATTTTATTCAAAGTACATCATTATCTAACATTTTCTATTCCTAGCTACATACTACCAGCTATGTAAACATTATTGCTATCTAACTATTTAAGGCAACATCATTACTCTCAAAGTAAGTACACAACCGAATGTTCCCTTTAAGGGTAACTCAAGTCTCTTCTGAGGTAGTGCAATCAATCACATCAGCAACATTCAAGTCTTATTTAAAGGCAACATGACGTGATATGAGGGACCCGTTACGAACCCCCGAACGTTGATCTTGGGTGGGCTACAAGACGTGTAATCCTGACCCGGAATTCTGCCACACCAACGGGTTTTTCTTCAGGTCTGTGAAGCAAAGCAGTTATTTTTACAGCATAATTAACAGCAGTTTCTGTTAAGAGGCAGTCTCTGTAAAAGCCTCCTGTGTAAAACCAGTAGAGAGCTATGATTTTTGGGTTCTCTCCAAGTCATGGGAACAGCAAATGGTATAGCCACTTTCCTCATATTCAACCTGAAGACCATTTGAACAACTTGAGCATATCCCATGAGGGGCCCAGTTTTTGTCTTGATCACCAAGTGGACACTTAAAGTACATCTGTTACATCTTTTTAATCTCATGAGTGACTGAACGTACTTGGCCTGTTGGTGTAAAAGAACCACGCACATAGCAGAATCTGTTTGGACGATTGATACACTACTGGGGCATTTTTCTCCCTTAAATCAGATCAAACAGTAGAGTAAGTTCTGTTCAATGGTGGTGAAAAACTAAAAAAAAATGCAATGAGCTGACAGACTATATGTATATATTTCCCCAGAGATGACAGAGGCAGCTTGTGGAGTGCCTGCTAGGACCGTGGGGTACTCGGTACCGGGTCGGCACAGTTCTTAAAGGGGAAGTCACGGCAGCAGTGACCCAGTCCGTGGCCCTGGGCATCCAATAAAAGGGGAATAAAGTTTATGGGATAAATGTTCGTGATGCCGCCTGTGGTACTCGGCAAATAAGAGGTGTTAACCGGCTGCTTGAAGGGACCGCTGGGGCTGATGGTGATGCAGCATTGTTGGTACAGATCTCCACAGGTAGAGCTTTAGTCACAGGACACTTAGGTGAAATTGTGAGATGTTGGCTGTTGTAGTAGCTGTGGTGCAGGATGGATGGCGCAATAAATATGTGTGAGGGCACAGCGGAGTGCAGTTTCCAAAACTTTACTCACAGTTCTTAGTTGCCCCAGCTGGGGTGCTGTGTCCTCCAGGTTTGTGGTCCAGCCAGCTCTTAAGCAATTTGGATGCACTTTCCAGAACCCGCTTTCATATGTCCTTTCCTGGCCGTCTCTCTGCGCTGGCTTCACCTCTCCTGCCCTGTGCCTGCCACACAGTGTCCCAAGCCAGCAGCCGTGGATCTTGTTGGGCGGTGTGCACTAAATCCCCCTGGATCCTATATGGCTGCCTTTTCAGCGAATGTGTGCAGATGTGGCTGTGGCACATACAGATACCAAAGCCTCCAGTTATCTAGCTGAGTCCTTAGTTTCTCCACTAGAATGCGGCCGGTTCCCCGACTGCTACTTGGTCCCTCCACCTGACTATGGTCAGCGTGAATGCGAGCCCCACAGGTGGACTTCTTACCACCCATGCTTCTTGGACCCCTTACTTCTTTCTTTAGCTTCAATTTCCTTCAGCTCCCTCTCTCTGGGAACTCCTTTCTGTCTGACAGGAGCTGCAGACCATCACATCTGCTCAGCTCCACTCCTCTCACCAACTCCCTCACTTTCTAGATCTTTCCTGACTCTTGCTTACTAAGCTCCTCCCCTACTCTACCTACCCCACCCACTCCTCCAACACCCTTTCCTATCCAGACTACTACCCTTAGCGTACGCCCTAGTGCCCTGACTGAATCTTCTAGTGTTGGATGCAGGTGTTGCGGTTCTGTGCCATGCTCCCTCCTTACCTGAGGGCGGAATACCACATCTCTGGATGAGGTGCAGTACTCTGTGGCGACTGGACCTTCAGGGGCACCACACTTGTATTTAGAGCTGATTTTACTGGGAGTAATCTGGTAGACAGCTATATACAGTTGTGAGGTAAATGGGTCAGCCTATTCCTTACAGATGCAGACAGGCAGTTTCTCAGTGTGATAATGGCTGCTTTCAGGTTCTCTCTCTTTGGAGACTCTCACTCAGTTACACCTCAGTAGCTGAGCTGTTTTCTTTCCTCTGATGCGACTTGCCCTCCCAGAAATGCAGTGAAAATCCTCTCACAATGGCGGCTGTCCGCTGCCTTCCCTTCTATCTCCCTGTGGCAGGGCTCAGATCCTCATAGAGGCCTGTCTCCTGTCCTACCTATAACATATGACTTTCCGAGAAGTAGTCATTGGTTGATAGCACTGACCCATAAAACTCACTAAAACCTTTACTGATATTGTCCCTGTATGAAAATTCACAATTAAGTAAGAAAAGCAAAGAAATGAGAAGAACACAGGAAAAAAAACCCATATATATTGAAAATGAGGAAATAATGTAATAGTAGTGATGACCGAGCACTAAAATGCTCGGGTGCTCGTTGCTCGGGTCGTGCAAATTGGATTACTCGGGTACTCGACCCGAGCAACGAGCCCAATGTAAGTCTATGGGAAACCCGAGTATTTTTACCACGATTCCCCCCGGGGGTCCTTTTAAGGTCTACAAACGTCTGAAAATGATGGAAACACTGCTCAAATGACATGGGAACATCATGGGGATTGCCCCTGGAAGCATTTCTGACTCCAAGGTCACAGCTAGTGTTGAGCATTCCGATACCGCAAGTATCGGGTATCGGCCGATACTTGCGGGTATCGGAATTCCGATACCGAGATCCGATACTTTTGTGGTATCGGGTATTTTAAATGCAGAATTAGGCATTCAGGACCTGAAATTACGTCACGGCTTGCTGTGATTGGTCGCGTCGCGGTCACATGGGCGGCACGCAACCAATCACAAGCCGTGACGTAATTTTAAAATGCGCGCATTTCCTGCCTCCCGTGACATCACGGCTTGTGATTGGTCGCGTCGCCCATGTGACCGCGACGCGACCAATCACAAGCCGTAACGTAATTTTCAAATCCTGAATGCCTAGAATTAGGCATTCAGGACCTGAAAATTACGTCACGGCTTGCTGTGATTGGTCGCGTCGCGGCCACATGGGCGGCACGCGACCAATCACAAGCCGTGACGTCACGGAAGGCAGTAAACGCGCGCATTTTAAGCAAAGAACGCTGCCGGTTCCCTCGGTAAGGTCCAGGCTGCGTCGGAGAGGTGAGTATAGCAATATTTTTTATTTTAATTCTTTCTTTTACACATTAATATGGATCCCAGGGCCTGAAGGAGAGTTTCTTCTCCTTCAGACCCTGGGAACCATCAGGGATACCGTCCGATACTTGAGTCCCATTGACTTGTATTGGTATCGGGTATCGGTATCGGATTAGATCCGATACTTTGCCGGTATCGGCCGATACTTTCCGATACCGATACTTTCAAGTATCGGACGGTATCGCTCAACACTAGTCACAGCTGTAAGCAATGCTGTCAGAGTTTCACGCCATTTTAACAGGTGCACCAAAAAACATACAAAAAGTAAACCAAAATGGATTTTGCTGGGAAATATGTTAAGGTACATCCTTTCCAGGGTAATTACTTGTATATAAGGCAAAATAATTATCCCCAGACGAAAATGTTCCTCCACCACTTGGGCTATGTTCACACGCAGCGTTTTTGATGCGTTTTTCAACTTTTACGTTGCTTTCAACCAATACAAATGCATTCACTGGGAAATGTCATTGTAACATTTAACAACCGTAGCTGGTCATGTGGTTTGTGATACATAAGGAAACACATCTTGTTTCATTTATGAAAGAGAGACTCAGTCTTAAAGTCCCAAAGCCTATTTTTAGAGGGGCATCAGGCAGCATTAATATTCTTAAAGGGCCATTATTAAACAGTGGGTCTCCTGTGCTGTTATTGCTTATGAAGTGAGTGGCTGGGCTCCCAACAATTATAACGCACCCCAATACCCCTTTCACGAGAAGTACAGGAGGGCTTCCTGAAAAAATGTTACTTTGACTGCAAGGCCTGCCCTGCTATCAAGTTATATGCACCCCAATAAGCCTTTGAACCCAGGTACTGGATGGCCACAGGAAAAGCCACTTCACATTCGTCAGTTGATCCTGCCATACTGTTTTCTTATGTATTACATGCAAGGCCTGCCCTGCTATCAAGTCATATGCACCCCAATAAGCCTTTGAACCCAGGTACTGGATGGCCACAGGAAAAGCCACTTCACATTCTTCAGTTGGTCCTGCCATACTGTTTTCTTATGTATTACCTGCAAGGCCTGCCCTGCTATCAAGTTATATGCACCCCAATAAGCCTTTGAACCCAGGTACTGGATGGCCACAGGAAAACCCACTTCACATTCTTCAGTTGGTCCTGCCATACTGTTTCCTTATGCATTGAATGCAAGGGCCGCCTTGACCCAAATTTGCAAGCACCCCAATCCCCCTTGGAAGAAACATGGAGGAGGGCCTCATAAAAAACAAAGGAGGTCTCCTAGACTTGTAATGCCCACACACTAAGTGCATGGGCTGACAAACATTTCCCCATTAGGGGTACATTTAAAAAAAATATTTTATGGTCATCGTAGACACCCTTGCCAAAAATTGGACTGGCTGTAACAGCACGGAACATGTTAACCCTTGTGATCTAGTGGCGGAGAATGATGAGATGTTGATGAAGGCCTCATTAAAAAATAGGCCCAATGTAAAGGAGCGGGTCTCCTAGACTTGAAATGCCCATACAATAAGTGAATGGGCTGATAAACATTTCCCCATGGGGGGGTCAATTTTTGTTTTAAAAATTGTTTATGGGCATCATAAACACCTTTCAAAACTGTAAAGTGGTTTCCTACACAGTTGCTGCTGGGAAGGTGCAGGTTTTTAGTAAAAATATGGCGGACGAATCATTGGATGAAGTGATCAGGAAAAGGGGCATGGTGATGACAGGAATGGGAACGTACATGATTAATAACAGCGGTGGCTATGGAAAGTATGAGATCCAGGAGACAGCCTACAATGATTAGTCGTTTAGCCACCACCAATTACCAGAATGTGTTTCATGCCCGTCAGAAGATCGATGCCTGTCAAAAATATGTTGCCAAAGATGCACGTGTCTGTCTACACTGTGTTCCAAATTATTATGCAAATAATATTTCCTCTAAATTACCTATCTCAATTGCAGTCATTGTTATTTTCCAGTCATCTACTATTGTAGTATAATTGCAATGTTTTAGAACAAACTGCCTATGAAAACAGTATCTTTTTTAAAAAAAATAAACACTCAAAATGCATGTTCCAAATTATTATGCACAGCAGAGTTTCCAACCTTTTTTTTTATTTTGAACAAAAAAATGGTCAATTGTGAAGTTATAAGCATTATCAGCTTATTACAAAATGAAATCAAACAGTTTTCAAGTAAAAACTTTATTGTAGGTGATGTTAAATTTGCACATAGGACCCCTTGTTCGAAAGAAGCTTCTGAACTCTCTCGTCCATTGAATTTGTCAGTTTTTGGATGGTTTCTGCTTCAATTGTTTTGCATGTGGACAGAATACCCTCCCAGAGCTGTTGCTTAGATGTGAACTGCCTCCCGCCATCATAGACACTCCTTTTGATGATGCTCCAGAGGTTCTCAATTGGGTTGAGGTCAGGGGAAGATGGTGGCCACACCATAAGTTTGTCCTCTTTTATGCCCATAGCAGCCAGAGATGCAGATGTGTTTTTTGCAGCATGAGACGGTGCATTATCATGCATGAAAATGATCTTGCTGCGGAAAGCACGGTTCTTCCTCTTGAACCATGGCAGGAAGTGTTGTTTTAGAAACTCCACATAGATTATGGAGTTCATCTTTACCCCTTCAGGGATCATAAAGGGACAGACAATCTCTCTCCCCATGATTCCAGCCCAAAACATTACTCCACCTCCTCCTTGTTGGCGCCTTAGCCGTGTTTTCATGGGGTGTCCATCAACCAGCCATCCTCCACTCCATCCATCTGGACCATCGAGCGTTGCACGGCACTCATCGGTGAACAAAAAAGTTTGGAAGTCAGTCTTCATGTATCGTTTGGCCCACTGGAGCTGTTTCTGCTTGTGTGCAGTGGATAGAGGTGGTCAACAGGATGCCTTAGGCACAGCTGCAAACCTCTGAAGGACCCTGCATCTTGTTGTTCTGGGGACGTTGGAGGCACCAGCAGCTTCAAAAACTTGCCTGCTGCTATGACAAGGCATTTCTGAAGCTGCTCTTTTAACCTTACGCAATTGCCTGTTGGAAAGAGTCCTCAATTGTTCCTTATCAGCACGCACATGTGTGTGCTGGGAATCAGCTACATACTTCTTGATTGTGCGATGATCACGATGAAGTGTCTTGGCAATGTTGATTGTAGTCATGCCTTGACCTAAATACTCCACAATTTGTTGCTTCTCAGCAGCCGAAACATCCTTTTTCTTTCCCATTTTGGCAAAAAATGTAGGCTGCTTAATAATGTGGAACAGCCTTCTTAAGTAGTCTTGCCTTTATTTGGACACACCTGCCAAACTAATTTGCACAGGTATCTGCAATTGCTTTCAGTGATATAAAGAGCCCTGACACACATCACCATCAATGAGTTTAAATGACAAACAAAAAAATTCTAACCTTATCACTCCTAAACTCTTTGTGCATAATAATTTGGAACACAGTGTAAAGAGCCAAGTGCAACATGTTCGTGAGATACTGAATTAGAGAAAGCAGATCAGTGTTGGAGGCAAACCAAACAAACTGATCTGCGTGTCATCAGCGTACTGATGATATTGCAAACCGTGCCATTACATCAGCTGTTCCAGGCTGAAGGTGTAGATGGAGAAGAGTAGGGGTCCTAGAACTGAGCCTTGGGGAACACTAAACGACCAGGGTTAAAGTGAGGAGGTGGTGTGGGAAAGGGGGACTGTTATGGTTCTCAATGGCAAGAGAACATAGCCCAGCAAACATAAGTACTAGCTCTTGGAAGGATGGAAACTAAACTGACCATGAACTAAACCTGCCGCACAACTAACAGTAGCCGGGTAGCGTTGCCTACGTTTTTTATCCCTAGACGCCCAGCGCCGGCCGGAGGACTAACTAATCCTGGCAGAGGAAAATATAGTCCTGGCTCACCTCTAGAGAAATTTCCCCGATAGGCAGACAGAGGCCCCCACATATATTGGCGGTGATTTTAGATGAAATAACAAACGTAGTATGAAAATAGGTTTAGCAAAATTGAGGTCCGCTTACTAGATAGCAGGAAGACAGAAAGGGCACTTTCATGGTCAGCTGAAAACCCTATCAAAATACCATCCTGAAATTACTTTAAGACTCTAGTATTAACTCATAACATCAGAGTGGCAATTTCAGATCACAAGAGCTTTCCAGACACAGAAACGAAACTACAGCTGTGAACTGGAACAAAATGCAAAAACAAACGAGGACTAAAGTCCAACTTAACTGGGAGTTGTCTAGCAGCAGGAACATGCACAGAAAGGCTTCTGATTACAATGTTGACCGGCATGGAAGTGACAGAGGAGCAAGGTTAAATAGCGACTCCCACATCCTGATGGAAACAGGTGAACAGAGGGGATGATGCACACCAGTTCAATTCCACCAGTGGCCACCGGGGGAGCCCAAAATCCAATTTCACAACAGGGGACACTGAATGTCCCCGTAGCAGCCTGGTTGTTTTTTAAAGACTCTGCCGATAACCCCAAAAAGGCCATTTGCACCACCGGCCATGGCCGCATCAGCAGGGGTAGCAAAACTCCCATCCTAGCCACCACAAGCATGATCAGGCACATGACAGAAAAGCACCTGACTTTGTTGGCTGAACACAAAGCTCCATGAACAGTGTCTGCAGATGACAACACTGCTTCTTCCAATGTTGTGGGTGCAAGCCAATCCCCTGTCCATGGTGCATGCAAAGATGCCTCATGCCCTGCATCTGCAGTTGCATACAAACTCAACTAGCATCATCAACAAGCACGTTCACGTCCTTGTGCCAACGCAACGTTCAGTTGTCCATACCCCAGTCCTTGGAACGCAAGCGGAAATATGCAGCCAACACCACAGTACTGAATTCACACATTTCTCGTCTGTTTGCGCTCAAAATGTTGCATTTTAAGCCCGTGGGAGACATAAGCTTTCCGCAACCTGATGGCGGTGACCATCACAAGGTACTTGTTACCCAGCTGCCACAATTTTTCCCAGTCTGCCATCATGACAGTACACAAGCAAGCATGTGTCCCACAACATTACCCGGGCCCTCAACAATGCTGTTACAGGGAAAGTGCACCTAACCACGGACAAGTGGACAAGTGCTTGTGGGCAGGGATGGTACATCTCGCTGACGTCACGCTGGGTTAGCGTACAGGAAGCCATAACCCAGTAGGACATTGGAAGACCATGTTACAGATGTATGGAGATGTATGGAGACAAGTTGTGGAAGGCTTTGTATGTCATAGTTAGGGTTTGGAACTGTAGCCTCTGGGAACCTGGAAGGCAGAGAAGGACCTGGCAGAGAGGAGAGGCTGAGGAATAACAGAGGGACAGTCAGATTACTCAGGCATCAGACTTTAGGATAGATTGGAGTGGTGTATGAGTGCTAGAGGGGAGGCCATAGAGTAGAAGGTTGCAATAGTGGAGGCGGGAGATCATGAGGGCGTGCTAAAACATTTTTGCAGTTTTTTGGAATGTACGGATCCTGGAAATGTTTTTGAGTTGTAGTGGGCAGGAGGAGGCAAGGACTTTGATATGTATCTTGAACGAGAGGGTAGAGTCGAGGATCACCCTGAGGCGCCAAACATGAGGGACTATTTGTACCATTGTGCCATTCCGACATTACACAGGCACGTGTCCCACAACATTACCTGTGCCCTCCACAATGCTGTCACTGGGAAAGTCCACCTAACCACAGACACGTGGACAAGTGCTTGTGGTCAGGGATGGTACATCTCACTAACGGCACACTGGGTTAACATAGTAGAATCCGGGATCCAGTCCGACCTTGGGATGGTGCACGCCTCCAAACCTCGAGTATTGCGGGTCCTACATCAATCTGGGTTGCCCCCACAGTCTACAGCTCCTACACCTCTTCCTCTTTCGTGTCCTCTTCAGCCTCCATCTTTGAAAGTAACATATCAGTCACAAGCTGGAAGCACTGCAGCACTGCCTCAGCCAAGCGGAAACAGGCTGTGCTGAAGCTAATATGCTTAGGTGACAAACCATACAATGATGAAGAGTTGTGGACACTGGACAACTCTGAAAGAGCAGGCAGATCTGTGGCTGACACCGCTGAACCTACAGCCAGGCATAATCGTGTGTGACAATGGCTGGAACCTGGTGGCTGCTCTATTTCGAGGCGAGCTCACACACGTGCCATGCTTGGCCCATGTGCTTAACCTCATTGTTCAACGTTTTCTGAAAAGCAACACGGAGGTGCCAGATCTGCTAGGAAAGGTACGAGGCTCTGCGTACCCATTTTAGAAAGTCAGCTAGAGCTTCATCCACCCTTGCTGTGCTTCTGCAGCGCTTGCAGCTTCTGGCTCACCGACTGATGTGTGATGTCCTCCCCATGCATTGGAACTCTACACTGCATATATTGGAAAGGATTTGTGAGCAGAAGAGGGCAGTTGTTGACTACCAGCATCAGCAAGGCCGTCGGTATTCAGTTCTTACTTCACACATAAGATCTCAGGAGTGGACATGGATGTCAGACATACGTACCATCCTCCAAAACATAGAGGAATTCACCAAGATGGTGAGCAGCAATGACGCCATAATTAACATCTCCATCCTGCTTCTCTGTGTTCTAATATTAATGTTTATAGTTATTAGCGTCAACATATTTACAGTTTCAAACACAACAGTCCTAAGTAACAACGATAACAATAATGCAATAATTAAACAGAAATAAAACAACCCTGCTCGTGACAGCTTACAATCTACACTAAGTAACAAAGATAACAATAATTAAACCCAAAAGATGATCCTGCTTGTGACAACTAACAATCTACAATGAGGTGGGGGAGATAAAAACTACAGGGGAATATATTTACAATGATGTATTTACAATGATATTACTGAGGTTTGTCGAAAGTCGTGGAGGCCTGAGGACAAGGAGGAGGAGGAGACCATGGTCAGTTGCCCTCTTGGTGAGGACACTGAAGTATCGACTGTTAGCAGTCTTGCACGCCTGGCTGAGTTTATGTTATGCTGCCTTTCCCGTCACCCTCACATTCAAAATTTTGGGTGACAGGCAATATTGATTTGTGACACTTCTAGACCCACGCTACAAGGAGAACTTTATATCTCTTATTCTAGAGGCAGACAGGTGTACTATAATGTTGGAGGACCATAGGGCCCTTCTTGCTGAATTATTAAAAAAATTCCCATCTGAAAATGCTGGCAGAAGAGGTCACAGTTCGTTGGCCAAGCAAGGAGTACAGGTGAGAGAGACACAACTCTAATCCAGCAGAGGCAGTGGAACACTGGCAAAGTTTGGGGAGAGTTTTCTCAGACCCTCCCATTGCCCTCGCCCTGAGGTGTGGGGGACTCTCACAAGGAGTGCAAAGTTTGGGAAAATGCTGAGGGAGTACCTTGCTGATTGTACCAACATCCTCTGTCATTCCTCTGTGCCCTTTAACTATTGTTTAGCAAAGCTGAACACGGAGCATGAATTGTCTCTCTCTACTGCACACGTGCGCTGTACTCATGGTCATAGAGCGCACGGTGCCTCGCTCTCTGGTGGTCACTGGGCACATGGCTCCTCGCTTTCTGGCAGTACCGCTTTTATTGCCGGGAGCAATTGGGAACATCCTTTGCGGCGCCAGTGCTCTAAGGACAGAGCACACTGCTCAGCCTCCTATGCGCTACTTGTCTATGCCAAAAATCTCTGCTGGTGTGCCCGCTTTCTCTTAAGCTGGCCCCCCTGCCTCTAGGTCACCAGGTCTGTCTGTTGCAGTTGGTTGCAGCGCCGGTGCTTCAGGTGCGTAGTGCACTGCCCCCCTTGCTGCTCACACGCTGACAGCAGGGGACTCACTCCTGCTTTGCATTTTTTTTCCCTCAGCTTACGGCCAGGTTCCCTGTGTAATCACGCCCCCTCTTCCTGGATAATAGGGCCTGTCCATTCCCCTATTCCTTCCCTCGGGAAACAGGGGACGCAGCCTTGACAGTTCCGGACCCGGTGCAGCATAGGTGCCCGCAGCCCGGTCATCCTGATTCCGTTCATATCTGACCAATCAGTTTTTTAATGCAGGCATCATAGAAGGCATGTTCTTCTAATTTTCAAGATAAAATTGTACATTACATCCATAATAGTTTCACTTTGAAGGACTCTGTGGCTTATATCAATCCACAAGATGACACTAGTCTCATACTTCAAAATTTCGGTGGTAAATCATTTCCGCACAGATAGGTTGTGTATGTTCTGACTTATGTTACATCATTTGGGTGATAATTATTCATACCTATTTGCTTCACAATATATTCATCTTTTTCGTCAAGGCTTCGGAATATAATGTTGTAAAAGTGAAAACAAGTTGGTGAAGTGTGTCTTAACTCAAATGTGAAAGTAATTGTGCAGCACCCCAGGGTCCTGGTCATTGCAGTAATGTAATTTTCCTCTAGGGGAGAGTGGTGTTACGTTTGGAGGCAAAGAAGGATAACTGCATCCAGGTATCACAACCATGCAACACATTTCACACTCCAGGCCGCCAGGGGGAGCTCTTGCTCCTATTTATTAGGTCACTCCACACATAGGTAAAACTGGTCGCCTGTAGGGAAAGTTAGTTAGTTGCTGGCTGAGCTCTGCTCAGTGAGTTGGTCCCTGACAGGGGTGGGATCCTGTCAGAGAATGAAGGAGAAAGTACACAGAGCTGTGCATGCCCTAAGAGCTGCAGCTCCTAGAAAGTGACACACCGAAGACAGAACTGTATTGCAGAGAGGGTGAAGGAAGTCGTAGCCAAGGAGTGGATACAAGAAGGGGACCAGCCCTACACAGGCTGCCTCCTTCTGAGGCGCAAGATCCCAGTAGTCGGAACACCGAGGGAGCAACGACTTTTATGCCTTGCTCCAGAGACAGGACAGCTAATTTCAAGTTACCTGTCCGCCCTACACCCAGGAGGCACGGTGGCAAACTGTGGAGGCCGGGGCGTGCTAGAGTCCCTATAAACAGCCTCTAGCCACCAGTCATACGGGTTTGTCCTATCCTATATGGGGGACAGAGAGAGAGACATTACATCTGTGAGGACCTTATGTGAAGCCTTAGGCAGTAAGGAACTACAACACACTGCAGCGCAAGGGAAGGCTACTGATTTCCACCTGGACAAGGGGACTCTGGATTTGCCTCCAAACCGGCCGGACTCTGCCTGCCCTGTGATCTGGTGCCCTGGACTGTGGATGCTGAAGTCTTCAGTAAAGGTAAAGAGACTGCAACCTTGTGTCCTTGTTCTTCTCTGCGCCTCTCACCATCCACCATCTACACACCGGGAAGCCCTGGGGATACACTTCACCTGTGGGAAGGTATACCATCTAGCTGCCATAACATCACCCCAGCGGACCCCCGAAAGCAGCGTCGGTCACCCTGACTGAATACCACAGGTGGCGTCACGAACATTTCCCCTTTTAAGACCTTTCCCTTTTACACAGACATCCCAGGGCCACGGACTGGGTCAGCCACCATGACATCCCCCTGTGAACTGAAGGACCTGGTACCGAGTACACCACGGCCCCATGGGGGCGCTCCAATTGTCATCTTTACTTTTTCGCCATTCTGTGTGCGGCTAACCACCTCATTGATTTTACTGTATTGAGTTTCTTTAGCAAGGAAACAACAGCATCATCAATACCACAGGATTTTCCTATTTATTCATCATGCTGGTAAAGTAGAGGTGAGATTAGGGATTTAGATAACATCTGTAGACTGTAGTCAACATGACACTGTGACAAGACCCACTGCGGTCTAGCTACTAATTTCACATAGTTTGTGCACCGCTGAACAGAGTTCTCAGAAAAACAAGATTTTGATTTAATAACATGTTGGATGGATTGTCTAGTGGAAACACCCATATACTACTATTATGATTTTTTTTTATAGCGCCATTTATTCCATGGTGCTGCACATGAGAAGGGGTTACATACAAAGTAATAGATATTGTTTATAGTAAAAAAAAATTACAATGTCAGATTGGTACAGAGGGGAGAGGACCCTATCCTTGCGGACTTACATTCTAAGTGATAATGGGGAAGAGACAGAAGGTCGGGGGTGCGGCAGCTCGCGTGGTGGTGAGGCAGCAGCTCCAGTAGTGGTGTAGAAGTCACACCTACGACCACCAATTGACAGCTCTTGAAATACAGCCGAAATGTCTAAATATCTAGCTTCTGTTATAGAAAATGCAGGGGCTCCTTTTTGACGTCCTTGTCCAACCAGTTCAGTATTAGTAGGTGATGGATTGTCAGAATACGGACCAGGAACAGCAGGCTTCAGTAGTTGCGAGTCCTGGCCACGTGCTGTTCCACGTGCTCTTGCTCTGGCTCTTCCAGTCATGATTTAATCTAGGAGATTTTGCCTTCGGAATTCAGAGACAGAGTTCAACACCGCCAAAGTGTTCACACTCTGCACCTCAGACTTTCTATGTGCACAGTGACTGCCTCTAGGCAGAAGATGATGATGGTTGTAGTAATAGTTGGAGCATTTAAGACAGTCATGAAGCAGCCGTAACAACTTGAAAGACAAGTATTTTTACCGAGATACCACATTGTTCGATATGTGGCCTGTATTTTTTAAGTTTTTAAACTAAAATAGTGTACGGAACTGACAGCAAATACAGCAGAAATGGAGGCCTGAATTTCCACAATTTGTTGGCCACAAATACATCAGATGTCTGTCACAGATACCACACTGCCAAATATGTGGCTTGTATTTTTTTCTTTTTCAATGAAAAATAGTGCTTTATATAAGCAATTTTCAATAACCTGGCTGTAGTAGGCAACGTGAACAAGCAAATAAATCTTAAAATAAGGGGGCTATGGATTGCTTTAGAATAGAATAAGCAGGTATCAGGTGAAGAAAAGAAAAACACAGAAAACTGCAGCTAGATATATATTAAATAAGCAGCAGCAGACAGTAATGGAGCTTTTGGAGGTATGCAGTGAGAGCTATGTACTCACATACAGTGCCTGCAGGTCTTGCACTGATGTGGATATGCGCACATAGACTCCCCTGCCTACCTAGCGCTGCAATCTCGGGACCCCCGTGTTAGCCCTAAAAAGGACTGATGGTTTCTCAGGAGTTGTAGACTGAACAGTGGCAGACCTACACTAACTATTAAAAGCACGATTCTGACCCTATCTCAGCAGCAGCTCTCCCTACACTCGCTAAGTCCGGAGCAGAATGAGGCGAGTAGGGCGGCTCCAGGTCTCTTATAGACCTGATGACTGTGCAGCCAGCCAATCACTGTAATACCACAACAAAGATGGCTGCGGTATTACCGTGCATGGCTGATAATCTCTGCACTGTCATTGGCGCTCTAAAGAGCGCCAGAATTGCAGGGCGGAGACCCGAGCTCCCGGAAATACTCAGTGCTCGCCGAGTACACCGAGCATAGTGATACACAGGCAAGTAACGAGTAGAGACGAGCACATTCGCTCATCACTACGTAATAGCAAAAATACTTCTATCTCAGAAACTTTATGTGATAGAGCAAAACGAAGCATATTTTTGGAATCAGCACATCAAACTCCATAAAACAAATTTCTGAGGTAGTGTTACTCATTCCCACTTGCTAGCTAGCTGTGGCACAATGATTTAGCCTTGCAGCACATCTTTTTCTCTTCTGCTTGTCTCCACCTTGTGTGTGTTTGGTATAATAATTGTACTCTTCCCTATCAGAATGCTAAAAAAAACATTTGGCCACTCAAGGCACTGACCTGTTGCTTACTTGTGACCCAACCATGTCACCAGAAACTCTGTGAACAATAATTCCTGAAAGATAACCTGTTACCTGATTCATGATGATGACCAAACCGGTTTGCAATGTTTTTCTTTTCTGATAGGATATTTACATTTTTTGATAATTTTATTCTAATATTATATATTTTTTTATAACTGAAGGTTTATTGATTCATCATAAAGTATTAAATATGAGAAACAAGAAAAAGCAATCAAAAGCATATAGGTTAAAGGAGTAACAGTGTATACTTTTTTTGTTAACCAAGATATTCTCTATAAGAAATAGACTTCCGTATCTAATATAACTTTTTGAGTGCAATGTAAGGAAGGGTTAAATATATCACGCATGCCTTAGTTGTGTTACATTCCTGTATGATCTACTATTACCTAAGCATTATGTATATTTTCTGCCTCCTCTAGTCAATAAATGTTGTAATACTTTGGGATTGTCTGCTAGATACATTCTGTTTTGTACCCTCATGATTGCATCATGAATGTTAGTTATTATTCTTTTATATGTTCTAATATAGCTATTGATGCTATATATTCCCCTGTACTTTTCTTCTATACAACTCCTTTATTCTTATTTCTTCCTGGCCCACTTCTGTTTTTCACTTTTGCCTCACTTTTGTCTTTCTATTTATTTCACAAGTTCGTTGGCTCTGTTTTGTCCTTCAAGCCACACATCCTATCCCTAATCACGTCCTGACTAGTGTTGAGCATTCCGATACTGCAAATATCGGGTATCGGCCAATATTCGCTGTATCGGAATTCCAACACCGAGTTTTTGCGTTATCGGAAATCGGAATCGGGATCCATATTCATGTAAAAAATAAAGAATAAAAAAAAAAAAATATGGATATACTCACCCACCGACGGCCCCTGGCTCTCAGCGGTGCAACCGGCAGCCTCTGTTCCTAAGAATGCAGTGAGTGTAGGACCTGCGATGACGTCGCGGTCTTGTGATTGGTCCCGTGACCGCTCATGTGACCGCTCACGTGACCGCGACGTCATCGAAGGTCCTTCACTCTGCATTCTTAGGAACGGAGGCAGACGCTTGCAGCGGTGACAGCCAGGGGCCGTCCGAGGGTGAGTATATCCATATTTTTTATTTTTATTCTTTATTTTTTTACATGAACATGGATCCCAGGGCCTGAAGGAGAGTTTCCTCTCCTTCACACCCTGGGAACCATCCAGGATCGCTCCCTATTACGTTCCGATATTTGTGTCCCATTGACTTGTATTGGTATTGGGTATTGGTATCGGCGATATCCGATATTTTTTGGATATCGGCCGATCCAATCCAATACCGATACTTTCAAATATCGGAAGGTATCGCTCAACACTAGTCCTGATGCCTCCAACAGTGATGAATGAGCGTGCTCGAATATCGTGTTATCTGAACATGCTCGGGTGATGTCTTAGTATCTTGGGTCTGCTCAAGTAATATTTTCCTGCAGCTTTTAGGCAACTGCAACACATGCGGAAATTGCCTGTTTGTTAGGCAATCCTCGCATGTGTTGCTGCTGTTTAACAGCCGTGAAACATGCAGATGTGAAACATGCAGCCATGGGGACTTTAACATATTACTCGAGCATGTCGGAGATACTAGGTTAACACATGAGCATGCTCAGACAACACGATATCAAAGCACGCTCGCTCATAACTCAAAAACATTTCTCAAATCTATACCTTCCTCAACCCTGAGTCAACAAAAATGCCAGGGCATGACCTCATCATCTCTCACCTAGATTACTTCAGCACAGGGTCGGACTGGCCCACTGGAAAACCAGAGGATTCTCCTGTGGACCCAGGCACTGACACCTCCTGGCATACTGGCCAGCAGCTGCCTAGGGCCCCCACTGCTCCAGGGCCACCAGCGAGTGGTGTGTCGCTAACAGCGGCACACCCAGCAGCTATGGGGCCCCTGAGTCAAGGGAGCCCTCCTGGTGCCTGCAGAGCAGCAGCTAGAGACAGGAGCCTGACCCTGCTGCTAAAGAGAAATGAATATTCACACTTCCCCACACCCCCATGGGTGTGGAGAGGAGTGAACATTCATTTTACTTTAATAGCGGGCAGTGTTAGCCGCAGGCTGAGGCTAACACTGCCCGCATGTAAAGCTGCTGTGACTGCATCGGGGCCCCGGAGGTGGGCCCTTGCAGGGCGGCTAACCCTGAGGGCAATCAGCGGGTAGGGAGAGATACTTGCAGCTTGGCAGCGGAGCTGCAGGGATCTGATGCCATCCTGCTTCCTGCCTGCTTCCCGGCGCTTCCTGTCTGATGCAGCATGACTGGATGACGTCATCATTCAGCGCATGGCTGTTTCATACAGAAGGCTGCTGGCGACGGAGATGCTGCCAGGATGTGCTGCGACTGTGGAGAGGTGAGTGGTGCTGCGTGTCTGTCTGCGAGCATGTGTGTGTATGCGGTGTGGTGCTTTGTGTGTAGTGCTGTGTGTGTGTATTGGAGATGTGTGTATTGGAGATTGGCAATAATGTAGGTGATAGAGAGAGCAGTGGTGGTATTGAAGGCAATGTTGATGTTGGTGGAAAGGACGATGATGGGGGTGGTAGGGGGAGGCATTGATGGAGGTGTTGAAATGGGCAATGATGGAGGTGGTGGAATGGGCAATGATGGGGTTGCGTGAGGCAACGATAGAGGTGTTGAAATGGGCAATGATGGAGGTGTTGGAATGGGCAATGACGGGGTGGTGATAGGCAATGATGAAGGTGTTGAAATGGGCAATGATGGGGTGGTGGGAGAGAAAGCAATGATGGTTGTGGTGGAAAGGACAATGATGGGGGCGGTGGGGGTAGGCAGTGATGGAGGTGTTGAAATGGGCAATGATGGAGGTGTTGAAATGGGCAATGATGGGGTGGTGGGGGAGAAAGCAATGATGATTGTGGTGGAAAGGACAATGATGAGGGTGGTGCTGGTAGGCAATGATGAAGGTGTTGAAATGGGCAATGATGGGGGTGATAGGGGAGAAAGCAATGATGGTTGTGGTGTAAAGGACAATGATGGTGGTGGGAGAGGAGGCAATGATTGAGGTGGTGGAAAGGGCAATGATAGGGGTGGTGGGTGAGAAGTCAATTATGGAGGTGGTGATTGTTGTGAATTCTGTTGTGGGTTCTGCTCTTAGGCTCCCTCCGGTGGTTATAAGTGGTAGTGCTGCTGTTTGTCCTTCACAACAGTCATCAGCTGCTTCCACTTTGGACGGGGCTATTTAGTCTGGCTCCTTCCTTTATTGAGTGCCAGTTGTCCATTGTTTTCTAGGGATCCACATCTCTGCTTGGTTTCTCCTTCTGGATTGTCCATATCATCAAAGATAAGTCCTGGCTCTGTTTTTGCAGTCCACATGCGGTGGACTTAATAGTTCTGTGAATTGCTATGTTTTATCTTGTCCAGCTTTGTCTGTGTTAAGATTTTCTCAGCCGAGTTGGAAGCTCTGGAGTCACAGAGTTACCCTCCATGCCTTTAGTTAGGTGTGGAGATTTTTGTATTCTCTGTGGTGGATTTTGTAGTATTTTTTATACTGACCGCACAGTACTCTTTCCTGTCTTTTCTTTCTAGGTAGCGTGGCCTCCTTTGCTAAATTCTGTTTTCAGTCTGCGTTTGTAATTTCCCTCTCCTCTCACAGTCAATATTTGTGGGGGGCTGCCTTTCCTTTGGGAATTTTCTCTGAGGCAAGATAGTATTCCTGTTTCTTTCTTTAGGTGTAATTAGTCCTCCGGCCGTGACGAGGTGTCTAGGGAGTGACAGGAACATCCCACGGCTACTTCGAGTTGATGTGTTAATTTCAGGGTCTGCGGTCAGTATAGAGGCCACCTACTCCAGAGCTCGTCCATGCTGCTCCTAGGCCACCAGTTCATAACAGGTGATGAGGACAATGATAGGGTGGAGGGGGAGAACAATGATGCAGGTGGGGGGGCTGCATTATACCCTATGAGGGGGCTGCATTATATTTTATGATGGGGCAACATTATATTCTGTGGGGGGTTGCATTATATTCTGTGTGGGGGCTGCATTATTCTCTCAGGGGTCTACATTATATTCTGGGGGCTACATCATACTATATGAGGGGGGCAGCATTATGCGCTAAGGGAGGCTGCATTATACCTTATGAGGGGTTGCATTACACTATGTTCCAAATTATTATGCAAATTACATTTTTCTTGGGTTTTCCTAAATGGTCGGTGCAAATGACAGTCAGTCTAATAAAAGTCATCACCCATTAGCGTATACATCGAATTTTATTGAAGAAACCTCCCAATGATAACAGTATAATCTCCAAAATGAATAAAAACTCAAAATGCACTGTTCCAAATTATTAAGCACAGTAGAATTTCTAAACATTTGATATGTTTTAAAGAACTGAAAATGCTCATTTGTGGAATTTGCAGCATTAGGAGGTCACATTCACTGAACAAAAAAGCTATTTAACGCCAAAACCTCCTAACAGGCCAAGTTACATGTTAACATAGGAGCCCTTCTTTGATATCACCTTCACAGTTCTTGCATCCATTGAACTTGTGAGTTTTTGTAGAGTTTCTGCTTGTATGTCTTTGCATGATGTCAGAATAGCCTCCCAGAGCTGCTGTTTTGATGTGAACTGCCTCCCACCCTCATAGATCTTTTGCTTGATGATACTCCAAAGGTTCTCTATAGGGTTGAGGTCATGGGAAGATGGTGGCCACACCATGAGTTTATCTCCTTTTATGCCCATAGCAGCCAATGACTCAGAGGGATTCTTTGCAGCATGAGATGGTGCATTGTCAGCATGAAGATGATTTTGCTCCTGAAGGCACATTTCTGCTCTTTATACCATGGAGGAAAGTTGTCAGTCAGAAACTCTATATACTTTGCAGAGGACATTTTCACACCTTCAGGAACCTTAAAGGGCCCTACCAGCTGTTTCTCCATGATTCCGGCCCAAAACATAACTCCTCCACCTCCTTGCTGACGTTGCAGCCTTGTTGGGACATGGTGGTCATCCACCAACCATCCACTACTCCATCCATCTGGACCATCCAGGGTTGCTCAACACTTATCAGTAAACAAGACTGTTTGGAAATTAGTCTTCATGTATGTGTGGGCCCAATACAACCATTTCTGCTTGTGAACACTGTTTAGGGGTGGCCGAATAGTAGGTTTATGCACCACAGCAAGCCTTTGAAGGAGCCTACACCTTGAGGTTCCAAGGACTCCAGAGGCACCAGCAGCTTCATATATCTGTTTGCTGCTTTGTAATGGCTTTTTAGCAGCTGCTCTCTTAATCCAATGAACTTGCCTGGCAGAAATCTTCCTCATTATGCCTTTATCAGCACAAACACATCTGTGCTCAGATACCGCCACAAATCTCTTAACAGTATGATGATCACGCTTAAGTTTTCGGGAAATTTCTAATCTTTTCATCCCTTCACTAAGGCATTGCACTATTTGATGCTTTTCAGCAGCAGAGAGATCCTTTTTCTTTTCCATGTTACTTGAAAACTGTGACCTGC
Source organism: Ranitomeya variabilis (assembly GCF_051348905.1). Taxonomy (NCBI): domain Eukaryota; kingdom Metazoa; phylum Chordata; class Amphibia; order Anura; family Dendrobatidae; genus Ranitomeya; species Ranitomeya variabilis. The sequence continues at coordinate 608,828,416 of NC_135235.1, forward strand.
TTAATAATGTGGAACATCATTTTTAAGTAGTTTTCCTTTAATTAGAATCACCTGGAAAACCAATTATCACATGTGTTTAAGATTGATTTCAGTGATCCATTGAGCCCTGAGAGACAATACCATCCACGAGTTTATTTGAAAAACAAAACAATTAAATCTTTATGACACTTAAATCCAATTTGCATAATAATTTGGAACACAGTGTATATTCTATGAGGGGGCTGCATTATATTCTATGAGGGGGCTGCATAATATTCTATGAAGGGAGCTACATTATATTCTATGAATGGGGGCTACTGTATATTCTATGGGTGGGCTACATTATATTCTATGAGGGGGCTACTTTATTTTCTATGAGGCGGCTACTTTATTTTCTATGAGGGGGCTACCCCAACCCATGCTATATAATTAAGACATGTACTACCTTATATTATACCCTGATATTAGCACGTTTACCACACAATTGGTGGTCTTGTATTTATTTCCATGTAGCTACATAGTGGGCCTCAAGAATGATTTTCTCTGGTGGGCCCAAGGTTCTCCAGTCTGACACAGCTTCACAATCCTTCTCTGTAACCTCCCATCTAGCACGATGGGTAGGCAGGGAAGGCACTCGCATACGGCGCTACCCACTGCCTCCTTGAAGGGGGCGCACTTTGGGGGCAAAAAAACAAAACAAAAGATACCGTAAGATGCTGTGGCTGTGGAGGAGGGAGTGGCAGCAGAGGAGCATGGTCACAGGAGGCAGGAGCCGGCTGCTGTTGCGGTTAACACTTGTGCCCCCTATTAAAGAGAATGAATGTTCACTGCTGCCCACAATCCCACCCACTTCTATACACCGAAGCCTGTACTGAGGGATGGGCACGACTATGGGCTCTGTTAACAGTGCAAAGCTCCGACATCAATCTGATTGACAGCTCGATTCCAGCTGCCCTGAGGAGCAGAGCTGAAAAAATCCACCGTTCTATCGACGTGAGAGCAGCAGAGGCAGTTGAATCTCCGGCAGGAGCAGTCTGCAACCGCTCTGTTGTTGGGCAAGAATGGCACTAGGCCCAACAGGCAGGTAAGTAGCAAATACCTACCTGTTAGTACTTAGGCACATTTTTGGTTTTTCAGAAAGTCCTGCATATACCCTTTAGGCCATGCTCACACGTTCAGTATGTGGTCAGTATTTTACATCAGTATTTGTAAGCCAAAACCAGGAGTGGAACAATCAGCGGAAAAGCATAATAGAAACACGTCACCACTAGGGTTGAGCGAAACGGGTCGATCATTTTCAAAAGTCGCCGACTTTTGGCTAAGTCGGCGTCTCATGAAACCCGATCCGACCCCTGTGCTTGTCGGCCATGCGGTACGCGACTTTCGCGCCAAAGTCGCGTTTCAATGACGCGAAAAGCGCCATTTCTCAGCCAATGAAGGTGAACGCAGAGTGTGGGCAGCGTGATGACATAGATCCTGGTCCCCACCATCTTAGAGAAGGGCATTGCAGTGATTGGCTTGCTGTCTGCGGCGTCACAGGGGCTATAAAGGGGCGTTCCCGCCGACCGCCATCTTACTGCTGCTGATCTGAGCTTAGGGAGAGGTTGCTGCCGCTTCGTCAGAGGCAGGGAGAGCGTTAGGCAGGGTCCACTAACCACCAAACCGCTTGTGCTGCAGCGATTTCCACTGTCCAACACCACCTTCGGTGTGCAGGGACTGTGGAAGCTATTTTTTTTTTTTTTTCCTCAGCGCTGTAGCTCATTGGGCTGCCCTAGAAGGCTCCGTGATAGCTGTATTGCTGTGTGTACGCCACTGTGGAAACCAACTGCTTTTTTCAAAGCACATATCCTCTTGTTCCTTCCTTTCTGCACAGCTATCTTTTTTGTTTGTCCACACTTTTTATTTAATTTGTGCATCAGTCCACTCCTATTGCTGCCTGCCATACCTGGCTTAGATTACTGCAGGGAGATAGTAATTGTAGGACAGTCCCTGTTTTTTTTTTGTTTTTTTTGTGGGAGATTAAGATTGGCATTTCTGCTACAGTGCCATCCCTGTGTGTGCCATCTCTCACTGAGTGGGCCATAGAAAGCCTATTTATTTTTTCCGTGATTTGTGTTCTAAATTCTACCTCAACACAAAAACACTACATCAATCAGTGGGAGAAAAATATTGGCCTCAGTCAGGGCTTGTGTGCCACTGCTGTGTGTGCTATCTCTCATTCAGTGGGCTATAGAAAGCCTATTTTTTTTTTTTTTTTTTAATATTATTTGGTTTCTAAAGTCTCCCTGAAAAAAAAAAAAAAACCTAAAAAAACAGTGGGAGAGTAATATTGCCCTTTCAGCTTGTGTGCCAGTCTTGACTCCTGGGTGTGCCACCTCTCTCTCTCATTCAGTGGGCCATAGAAAGGCTATTTTTTTTTTTTGGTTTTTTTAATATTATTTGGTTTCTAAAGTCTCCCTGAAAAAAAAAAAAAAAAACATAAAAAAACAGTGGGAGAGTAATATTGCCCTTTCAGCTTGTGTGCCAGTCTTGACTCCTGGGTGTGCCACCTCTCTCCCTCTCATTCAGTGGGCCATAGAAAGCCTATTTATTTTTTTTTTTAAATATTATTGGGTTTCTAAAGTCTCCCTTAAAAAACAAAAAATACATAAAAAAACAGTGGGAGAGTAATATTGCCCTTTCAGCTTGTGTGCCAGTCTTGACTCCTGGGTGTGCCACCTCTCTCTCATTCAGTGGGCCATAGAAAGCATTTTTTTTTTTTTTTCCTTGATTTGTGTTCTAAAATCTACCTCAACACAAAAACACTACATCAATCAGTGGGAGAAAAATATTGGCCTCAGTCAGGGCTTGTGTGCCACTGCTGTGTGTGCTATCTCTCATTCAGTGGGCTATAGAAAGCCTATTTATTTATTTATTTTTTTTCTTATTATTTGGTTTCTAAAGTCTCCCTGAAAAAAAATAAAATAAAAATAAAAAAACAGTGGGAGAGTAATATTGCCCTTTCAGCTTGTGTGCCAGTCTTGACTCCTGGGTGTGCCACCTCTCTCTCATTCAGTGGGCCATAGAAAGCATTTTTTTTTTTTTTTCCTTGATTTGTGTTCTAAAATCTACCTCAACACAAAAACACTACATCAATCAGTGGGAGAAAAATATTGGCCTCAGTCAGGGCTTGTGTGCCACTGCTGTGTGTGCTATCTCTCATTCAGTGGGCTATAGAAAGCCTATTTATTTATTTATTTTTTTTCTTATTATTTGGTTTCTAAAGTCTCCCTGAAAAAAAAAAAAATAAAATAAAAAAACAGTGGGAGAGTAATATTGCCCTTTCAGCTTGTGTGCCAGTCTTGACTCCTGGGTGTGCCACCTCTCTCTCATTCAGTGGGCCATAGAAAGCATTTTTTTTTTTTTCCTTGATTTGTGTTCTAAAATCTACCTCAACACAAAAACACTACATCAATCAGTGGGAGAAAAATATTGGCCTCAGTCAGGGCTTGTGTGCCACTGCTGTGTGTGCTATCTCTCATTCAGTGGGCTATAGAAAGCCTATTTATTTATTTATTTTTTTTCTTATTATTTGGTTTCTAAAGTCTCCCTGAAAAAAAATAAAATAAAAATAAAAAAACAGTGGGAGAGTAATATTGCCCTTTCAGCTTGTGTGCCAGTCTTGACTCCTGGGTGTGCCACCTCTCTCTCATTCAGTGGGCCATAGAAAGCATTTTTTTTTTTTTTCCTTGATTTGTGTTCTAAAATCTACCTCAACACAAAAACACTACATCAATCAGTGGGAGAAAAATATTGGCCTCAGTCAGGGCTTGTGTGCCACTGCTGTGTGTGCTATCTCTCATTCAGTGGGCTATAGAAAGCCTATTTATTTATTTATTTTTTTTCTTATTATTTGGTTTCTAAAGTCTCCCTGAAAAAAAAAAAAATAAAATAAAAAAACAGTGGGAGAGTAATATTGCCCTTTCAGCTTGTGTGCCAGTCTTGACTCCTGGGTGTGCCACCTCTCTCTCATTCAGTGGGCCATAGAAAGCATTTTTTTTTTTTTCCTTGATTTGTGTTCTAAAATCTACCTCAACACAAAAACACTACATCAATCAGTGGGAGAAAAATATTGGCCTCAGTCAGGGCTTGTGTGCCACTGCTGTGTGTGCTATCTCTCATTCAGTGGGCTATAGAAAGCCTATTTATTTATTTATTTTTTTTCTTATTATTTGGTTTCTAAAGTCTCCCTGAAAAAAAAAAAAAAAAAAAAAAAAAACAGTGGGAGAGTAATATTGCCCTTTCAGCTTGTGTGCCAGTCTTGACTCCTGGGTGTGCCACCTCTCTCTCTCATTCAGTGGGCCATAGAAAGGCTATTTTTTTTTTTGGTTTTTTTAATATTATTTGGTTTCTAAAGTCTCCCTGAAATAAAAAAAAAACTTAAAAAAACAGTGGGAGAGTAATATTGCCCTTTCAGCTTGTGCGCCAGTCTTGACTCCTGGGTGTGCCACCTCTCTCTCTCTAATTGTGGGCCATAGAAAGCCTTTTTTTTTTTTTTTTTTTAATATTATTTGGTTTCTAAAGTCTCCCTGAAAAAAAAAAATAAAAAATAAAAAAACAGTGGGAGAGTAATATTGCCCTTTCAGCTTGTGTGCCAGTCTTGACTCCTGGGTGTGCCACCTCTCTCCCTCTCATTCAGTGGGCCATAGAAAGCCTATTTATTTTTTTTTTTAAATATTATTGGGTTTCTAAAGTCTCCCTTAAAAAACAAAAAATACATAAAAAAACAGTGGGAGAGTAATATTGCCCTTTCAGCTTGTGTGCCAGTCTTGACTCCTGGGTGTGCCACCTCTCTCCCTCTCATTCAGTGGGCCATAGAAAGCCTATTTATTTTTTTTTTTAAATATTATTGGGTTTCTAAAGTCTCCCTTAAAAAACAAAAAATACATAAAAAAACAGTGGGAGAGTAATATTGCCCTTTCAGCTTGTGTGCCAGTCTTGACTCCTGGGTGTGCCACCTCTCTCCCTCTCATTCAGTGGGCCATAGAAAGCCTATTTATTTATTTTTTTAAATATTATTGGGTTTCTAAAGTCTCCCTGAAAAAAAAAAAAAAAAAAAAAAAAAACAGTGGGAGAGTAATATTGCCCTTTCAGCTTGTGTGCCAGTCTTGACTCCTGGGTGTGCCACCTCTCTCTCTCATTCAGTGGGCCATAGAAAGGCTATTTTTTTTTTGGTTTTTTTAATATTATTTGGTTTCTAAAGTCTTCCTGAAATAAAAAAAAAACTTAAAAAAACAGTGGGAGAGTAATATTGCCCTTTCAGCTTGTGCGCCAGTCTTGACTCCTGGGTGTGCCACCTCTCTCTCTCTAATTGTGGGCCATAGAAAGCCTTTTTTTTTTTTTTTTTTAATATTATTTGGTTTCTAAAGTCTCCCTGAGAAAAAAAAAAAAATAAATTAGGTGGGAGATTAATATTGACATTAGTGCTTGAGTGACAGTCCTGCGTGTGTGTCATCTCTGTGATTTTGTGCCACAGAAAACAGAGTGTGTAACATTGTGCCTGATTTTCCTTGTGGTCTCACCAACCTGTTAAGGGATATTGAAATCATACTGAAGTTATAGCTCACCGTGTAAGTTGTTTGACAGCAACAAATAAAGTTACTTTGGTTAAGATTTTAAAACAATGAGGAAGTCTGGTGCAAGAGGTCGTCGTGGGCGTTCATTGTCAGCTGGTAATGATGGTAGTGGTAGTGGAGCATCAGGTGGTCGTGGGGATAAAAATATTCCACCTAAGTCTGGAGCTGTGGAGCCAGTTTCGTCGTCAGGCTACACAAGGCCTCGAACGCTCTCTTTTCTGGGAGTAGGAAAACCGCTTTTAAAGGCGGAGCAGCAACAGCAAGTTTTGGCTTACATTGCAGACTCAGCCTCTAGCTCTTTTGCCTCCTCTTCCGAAACTGGTAAATGTAAAAGCAGCGCGTCGCTTGTGGATGTTCACGGTCAGGGACAAGTCGCTTCCTTGTCCTCCTCAGCAAAAACTACAACAAGAGAGAAGGATGCAGCAGGCGACACAACGGGTCACTCCATGGAGCTCTTTACACATACCGTCCCTGGCTTAGAAAGTGAAACATTTAACAGGCCATGCCCATTACAAGTATATTCTGACATGGAGTGCACTGATGCACAGCCACAGCCAGAGTACTATGCTGCTCCTTTGACTCAGACCACCACATTGCCCTCTCAGGGTACAGATCCACAATCAGACCCTGATGAGACTATGTTGCCCCGCCACGAACGCTATACCACCGACCGACACAGTGACACAGACGAAGTTGCACACGAGCTCGAAGAGGAGGTAATAGATGACCCAGTTATTGACCCCGATTGGCAGCCATTGGGGGAACAGGGTGCAGGCGGCAGTAGTTCAGAAGCGGAGGTGGAGGAGGGGCCGCAGCAGGCATCAACATCGCAACAGGTTCCATCTGCCGGGCCCGTATCTGGCCCAAAACGCGTGTCAAAGCCAAAACCTGTTGGAGGACAGCGTGGCCATCCGGTTAAAGCTCAGTCTGCAATCCCTGAAAAGGGATCCGAGTCTAGGAAGAGTGCAGTCTGGCATTTTTTTAAACAACATCCAACTGATCAGCGCAAAGTCATCTGTCAAAAATGTTCAACTAGCTTAAGCAGAGGTCAGAATCTGAAAAGTCTAAATACTAGTTGCATGCATAGACACTTAACCACCATGCATTTTCAAGCCTGGACTAACTACCAAACGTCCCTTAAGGTTGTAGCACCCTCGGCCAATGAAGCTAGTCAGCAACGCAACATCCCTTCCGTCACTGTAAGGCCACCATTTTCCGCACCACCGGCAGTATCTGTGCAGGTTTCTTTGCCAGCCAAAAGCAGTCAGGGTCAGGGAACCACCAGTTTTGTAGGAGGAAATATTGCATCTAGGGCACCGGCGGAAACAATACCGTCTCCAACCGTCTCTCAGTCTGCCATGTACACCGGCACACCCGAAAGTTCCACGATCTCCAGCTCTCCAGTCCAGCTCACCCTACATGAGACTCTGGTTAGAAAAAGGAAGTACTTATCCTCGCATCCGCGTACACAGGGTTTTAACGCCCACATAGCTAGACTAATCTCGTTAGAGATGATGCCCTACCGGTTAGTTGAAAGCGAAGCTTTCAAAGCCCTGATGGAGTACGCTGAACCACGATACGAGCTACCCAGTCGACACTTTTTTTCCAGAACAGCCATCCCAGCCCTGCACCAGCATGTTAAACAGCGCATCGTCCATGCACTCAGGCAATCTGTGAGTACAAAGGTGCACCTGACTACAGATGCATGGACCAGTAGGCATGGCCAGGGACGTTATGTGTCCATCACGGCACACTGGGTGAATGTGGTGGATGCAGGGTCCACAGGCGACATCAATTTAGGGACAGTTGTGCCTAGCCCACGGTCTAGGAAACAGTTGGCTGTAGGCGTTCGCACCCCCTCCTCCTCCTCCTCCTCGTCCTCCTGCAGAAGCTACAGCTCTTCCACAGAACGCAGTCTGCCAACCACTCCATCGGCAGATGACACTGTTGCACACCAGTTGTCCCATTATGGGCCAGCTACTGCCAAGCGTCAGCAGGCTGTATTGGCTATGAAGTGTTTGGGCGACAACAGACACACCGCGGAAGTTTTATCCGAGTTCTTGCAACAAGAAACGCAGTCGTGGCTGGGCACAGTAGATCTTGAGGCAGGCAAGGTAGTGAGTGATAACGGAAGGAATTTCATGGCTGCCATCTCCCTTTCCCAACTGAAACACATTCCTTGCCTGGCTCACACCTTAAACCTGGTGGTGCAGTGCTTATTGAAAACTTATCCTGGGTTCTCCGACCTGCTCCTCAAAGTGCGTGCACTTTGCTCACATATCCGACGTTCGCCTGTACACGCCAGCCGTATGCAGACCTATCAGCGGTCTTTGAACCTTCCCCAGCATCGCCTAATCATAGACGTTGCAACAAGGTGGAACTCAACACTGCACATGCTTCAGAGACTGTGCGAACAGAGGCGTGCTGTTATTTATTTGTGGGAGGATACACGGGCAGGCAGTAGGATGGCAGACATGGAGTTGTCAGGTGTGCAGTGGTCTAAGATACAAGACATGTGTCAAGTCCTTCAGTGTTTTGAGGAATGCACACGGCTGGTTAGTGCAGACAACGCCGTAATAAGCATGAGCATCCCCCTAATGCGTCTGCTGATGCAAAGTTTGACGCACATAAAGGAGCAGGCGTCTGCACCAGAGGAAGAGGAAAGCCTTGATGACAGTCAGCCATTGTCTGGTCAGGGCAGTGTACAGGACGAGGTAGCGGGCGAAGAGGAGGTGGAGGACGAGGAGGATGATGGGGATGAGTATATTTTTAATGCCGAACCTTTCCCGGGGGCACAGGAAATTGGTTGCGTGTCACGGCCGGGTTCTGGTTTTTTGAGGGACACAAGTGACGTAGATTTGCCTGCAACTGCCCCTCAACCAATCACAACCGGAGATTTGACAACTGGAACTTTGGCCCACATGGCGGATTATGCCTTACGTATCCTAAAAAGGGACACACGCATTACGAAAATGATGAACGATGACGATTACTGGTTGGCCTGCCTCCTTGATCCACGCTATAAAGGCAAATTGCAAAATATTATGCCACATGAGAACTTGGAACTAATATTAGCAACCAAACAATCAACTCTTGTTGACCGTTTGCTTCAGGCATTCCCAGCACACAGCGCACGTGATCGTTCTCACACGAGCTCCAGGGGGCAGCAGACTAGGAGTGTTAGGGGTGCACACATCAGAAGTGGCGTTGGACAGAGGGGTTTTCTGACCAGGTTGTGGAGTGATTTTGCTATGACCGCAGACAGGACTGCATCAATTGAAAGTGACAGGAGACAACATTTGTCCAGTATGGTTACTAACTATTTTTCATCCCTTATCGATGTTCTCCCTCAACCGTCATTCCCATTTGATTACTGGGCCTCCAAATTAGACACCTGGCCAGAATTGGCAGAATATGCATTGCAGGAGCTTGCTTGCCCGGCAGCAAGTGTCCTATCAGAAAGAGTATTCAGTGCTGCAGGTTCAATATTAACCGAAAAAAGGACTCGTCTGGCTACCCAAAATGTTGACGATCTAACATTCATTAAAATGAACCACAACTGGATTTCGAAATCTTTTGCCCCACCTTGCCCGGCCGACACCTAGCTTTCCTATGAAAAGCTCTTGCCTGTGAATTACTTTTCTAATGTCTAATTTGCTGCAGCTGATTGTACAGCATACGACATGTTTACACCTCCCTAAATGGCAAAACTCCCCACACGGGGCCGTGGTATCGCGACTTGGCGCAAGCACCCGTGAGACTGCTGTTTGTCTGAAGAGGTGGGTGTGCTCGCTTTTGGTTGACGGCATTGCTACTGGGTCCCTCATAGTACAATGTAGTGTCTCTGGCGGTGGTGGTGCGCACCCAACGTCAGACACACCGTTGTAACATGAGTGGCCCTGGGGCGGTCCCGCCGGCCTCAAGAGAGTTCCCCCCTACCCCAGCTCAAAATGTGCTCTACCACGTGCAAAATTATGTCGCACAGCTCCACCAATCTTTAGTCTATTCGCTGACATCATTCAATGTCTGGCACTGACAATACAAATTTGTAGACATCTATGATGCAACTTAAAGTAGTCTGTGTCTGTGTCCTATATTGGCACCATTAAATAGTTACTGCCAAATTACTATGTCAGAAACTCAGCAGATGAGCCCACCCCTGTACCTAAGTATGCCACCTTTTTTTTTGTTTTGGTTGTTTTGCGAGACATTAACATCTATTTATATTTTGGGAGTACTGGGACAGACACTCCTTGCACTACTCCTCCACTCACCACCAAGCTGCCCGTGTATCCATGTAACCGCTGTAAAACTGCCATGAGCCTATTGTTTGTTATTTTAGGCCTTTGAAGCCTGTCTGCGGTCCCTCCTTCCACTAGTCCTCCACTGACCAGACCACTGCTGCCCGTGTACCCCTGGAACCAATTATAAAGTGCCTACAGCCAGCCCATTTTTTTATGTTAGGCCTTTGAAGCCTGTCTGCGGTCCCTCCTTCCACTAGTCCTCCACTGACCAGACCACTGCTGCCCGTGTACCCCTGGAACCAATTATAAAGTGCCTACAGCCAGCCCATTTTTTTATGTTAGGCCTTTGAAGCCTGTCTGCGGTCCCTCCTTCCACTAGTCCTCCACTGGCCAGACCACTGCTGCCCGTGTACCCCTGGAACCAATTATAAAGTGCCTACAGCCAGCCCATTTTTTAATGTTAGGCCTTTGAAGCCTGTCTGCGGTCCCTCCTTCCACTAGTCCTCCACTGACCAGACCACTGCTGCCCGTGTACCCCTGGAACCAATTATAAAGTGCCTACAGCCAGCCCATTTTCTTATGTTAGGCCTTTGAAGCCTGTCTGCGGTCCCTACTTTAAATACTCCTCCACTGACCACCAAGCTGCCTGCCCGTGTATCCATGTAACCGCTGTAAAACTGCCATGAGCCTATTGTTTGTTATGTTAGGCCTTTGATAGCCTGTCTGCGGTCCCTACTTTAAATACTCCTCCACTCACCACCAAGCTGCCTGCCCGTCTATCCATGTAACCGCTGTAAAACTGCCATGAGCCTATTGTTTGTTATGTTAGGCCTTTGATAGCCTGTCTGCGGTCCTTACTTTAAATACTCCTCCACTCACCACCTAGCTGCCTGTGTATCCATGTAACCGCTGTAAAACTGCAATGAGCCTATTGTTTGTTATTTTAGGCCTTTGATAGCCTGTCTGCGGCCCCTACTTGCAATACTCCTCCACTGACCACAATGCTGCCTGGAGTGCCTGCCTGTGTATCCATGTAACCGATGTAAAACTGCCATGACTGCCTACTGTTTGTTATTTTAGGCCTTTGATAGCCTGTCTGCGGCCCCTACTTGCAATACTCCTCCACTGACCACAATGCTGCCTGGAGTGCCTGCCTGTGTATCCATGTAACCGATGTAAAACTGCCATGACTGCCTACTGTTTGTTATTTTAGGCCTTTGATAGCCTGTCTGCGGCCCCTACTTGCAATACTCCACCACTGACCACAATGCTGCCTGGAGTGCCTGCCTGTGTATCCATGTAACCGATGTAAAACTGCCATGAATGCCTACTGTTTGTTATTTTAGGCCTTTGATAGCCTGTCTGCGGCCCCTACTTGCAATACTCCTCCACTGACCACAATGCTGCCTGGAGTGCCTGCCTGTGTATCCATGTAACCGATGTAAAACTGCCATGACTGCCTACTGTTTGTTATTTTAGGCCTTTGATAGCCTGTCTGCGGCCCCTACTTGCAATACTCCTCCACTGACCACAATGCTGCCTGGAGTGCCTGCCTGTGTATCCATGTAACCGATGTAAAACTGCCATGACAGCCTACTGTTTGTTATTTTAGGCCTTTGATAGCCTGTCTGCGGCCCCTACTTGCAATACTCCTCCACTGACCACAATGCTGCCTGGAGTGCCTGCCTGTGTATCCATGTAACCGATGTAAAACTGCCATGACTGCCTACTGTTTGTTATTTTAGGCCTTTGATAGCCTGTCTGCGGCCCCTACTTGCAATACTCCTCCACTGACCACAATGCTGCCTGGAGTGCCTGCCTGTGTATCCATGTAACCGATGTAAAACTGCCATGACTGCCTACTGTTTGTTATTTTAGGCCTTTGATAGCCTGTCTGCGGCCCCTACTTGCAATACTCCTCCACTGACCACAATGCTGCCTGGAGTGCCTGCCTGTGTATCCATGTAACCGATGTATAACTGCCATGACTGCCTACTGTTTGTTATTTTAGGCCTTTGATAGCCTGTCTGCGGCCCCTACTTGCAATACTCCTCCACTGACCACACCAATGCTGCCCGTGTACCCCTGGAACCTATTTAAAAGTTCATAGAGCCTAGTTATATATTTTATTTACTATTAATAAGGCCATGATGGACTACGCTGTACCACGCTACAAGCTAACCAGTCGACACTTCTTTTGCGAGAAAAGCCATCCCAACCCTCCACCAGCATGTAGAAGACCGCATTGTCCATGCACTCTGGCAATCTGTGAGTACAAAGGTGCACCTGACAACAGACGCATGGACCTGTAGGCATGGCCACGGAAGATTACGTGTCCATTACGGCGCAATGGGTTAATGTGGTGGATGCATGGTCCACAGGGGACAGCCTACTAAGTCTGTCTGCAGTCCCTAATTCAAATTGTCCTCCACTGTCTAAATCGGAGCTTCCACCTTCTGGCTTTCAGCCTATAGTATCAGAAATTAAACTGCATTTGGCCTTCAACTTTGGTTAGGGCCTACTAACGGCTTCTGCCCCTCCCTGGTGTTGCCCTCAACTAAATAAAGCTGAGCTTCAACCTTCTGCTCCAAATTACCATTTTAAAAAATGCAATAGGCTTTTCCGGCCTACTAAAGGTGTCTGTCTGTGTGCCCCTGCCTGGTGTTGTCCTCAACTAAATAAAGCTGAGCTTCAACCTTCCGGCTCTCATTAAGTGGTTTTTAAAAAAAAAAATGGTGGTTAGGGCCTACTAACGGCTTCTGCCCCTCCCTGGTGTTGCCCTCAACTAAATAAAGCTGAGCTTCAACCTTCTGCTCCAAATTACCATTTTAAAAAATGCAATAGGCTTTTCCGGCCTACTAAAGGTGTCTGTCTGTGTGCCCCTGCCTGGTGTTGTCCTCAACTAAATAAAGCTGAGCTTCAACCTTCCGGCTCTCATTAAGTGGTTTTTAAAAAAAAAAATGGTGGTTAGGGCCTACTAACGGCTTCTGCCCCTCCCTGGTGTTGCCCTCAACTAAATAAAGCTGAGCTTCAACCTTCTGCTCCAAATTACCATTTTAAAAAATGCAATAGGCTTTTCCGGCCTACTAAAGGTGTCTGTCTGTGTGCCCCTGCCTGGTGTTGTCCTCAACTAAATAAAGCTGAGCTTCAACCTTCTGCTCCAAATTACCATTTTAAAAAATGCAATAGGCTTTTCCGGCCTACTAAAGGTGTCTGTCTGTGTGCCCCTGCCTGGTGTTGTCCTCAACTAAATAAAGCTGAGCTTCAACCTTCCGGCTCTCATTAAGTGGTTTTTAAAAAAAAAAATGGTGGTTAGGGCCTACTAACGGCTTCTGCCCCTCCCTGGTGTTGCCCTCAACTAAATAAAGCTGAGCTTCAACCTTCTGCTCCAAATTACCATTTTAAAAAATGCAATAGGCTTTTCCGGCCTACTAAAGGTGTCTGTCTGTGTGCCCCTGCCTGGTGTTGTCCTCAACTAAATAAAGCTGAGCTTCAACCTTCTGCTCCAAATTACCATTTTAAAAAATGCAATAGGCTTTTCCGGCCTACTAAAGGTGTCTGTCTGTGTGCCCCTGCCTGGTGTTGTCCTCAACTAAATAAAGCTGAGCTTCAACCTTCTGCTCCAAATTACCATTTTAAAAAATGCAATAGGCTTTTCCGGCCTACTAAAGGTGTCTGTCTGTGTGCCCCTGCCTGGTGTTGTCCTCAACTAAATAAAGCTGAGCTTCAACCTTCCGGCTCTCATTAAGTGGTTTTTTAAAAAAAAAATGGTGGTTAGGGCCTACTAACGGCTTCTGCCCCTCCCTGGTGTTGCCCTCAACTAAATAAAGCTGAGCTTCAACCTTCTGCTCCAAATTACCATTTTAAAAAATGCAATAGGCTTTTCCGGCCTACTAAAGGTGTCTGTCTGTGTGCCCCTGCCTGGTGTTGTCCTCAACTAAATAAAGCTGAGCTTCAACCTTCTGCTCCAAATTACCATTTTAAAAAATGCAATAGGCTTTTCCGGCCTACTAAAGGTGTCTGCCCCTCCCTGGTGTTGTCCTCAACTGAACAAAGCTGAGCTTCCACATTCTGGCTTTCGCCCTATACTATCAGATATTAAACTGCATTTGGCCTACTAGTGTGGTTAGGCCCTTGAAACAGTGTCTGCTGCTCTTGGGTTTGCTACTCCACTGAACAAAGCAATGCCGCCTGTTTAGTCCTGTTACCAATTTTGAACTGCATTTAGCCTACTTTATTCTTTGGCCCTATATCTGTTTCCTCCTCATCCTGCCCATTGCCCAGCCACTGCTAAATGAGTCTGCTGGTACATTGACCTAGACCACTACATTCCCCTTGTACTCTACACAGCCAGAATCTGACCCTGCTGAAAGTAAGGTTCCCCTTCCCGCATGTTATACCACCTTACACAAGGACAAAGAGGAAGGTGCAGATGAAAGTGCAGGTTCCTTCATCAGGTGGGGGGGCATACTCGTTGGCGACGTCACTGGCACAGGGCCCCTCAGAGTACGCAAAAGTGTCGCTGCTGGTGGGAGGCGCCCCCGCCATGCAAACACACCGCCGTACTTTGAGGGGCCCTGTGCCAGTGCCAATGCGAACGAGTGGGCCCCCCCCTGCTTGCTCAGGATCACAGCACTTGCAACGTTTAAATACTTACCTTTCCCTGCAACACCGCCGTGACGTAGTCCGCATTTCCTGGGCCCACGAAAAACTTGAGCCAGCCCTACTCCCCCCACAACTTTCCCCCAATTCCCTATGCCCAACTATTATTATACAGTTAATTAAGATTGGCAAGCTTCAGAAACAAGAATGGATGTTTTTGGCATTAAAATGGGCACTGTAGGTGTTTTCCTGGCCTCCACTCACTGCCGACTATGCTTCCCCATTGACTTGCATTGGGTTTCATGTTTCGGTCGATCCCCGAATTTTAGCGATAATCGGCCGACTGCACTCGACTCGACTCTGGACAAAATCGGGTTTCCCAAAACCCTACTCGATCTTAAAAAAATGAAAGTCGCTCAACCCTAGTCACCACTAGTGTTGAGCATTCCGATACCGCAAGTATCGGGTATCGGCCGATACTTGCGGGTATCGGAATTCCGATACCGAGATCCGATACTTTTGTGGTATCGGGTATCGGTATCGAAACAACATTAATGTGTAAAAGAAAGAATTAAAATAAAAAATATTGCTATACTCACCTCTCCGACGCAGCCTGCACCTTACCGAGGGAACCGGCAGCGTTCTTTGCTTAAAATGCGCGCTTTTCTTTCCTTCCGTGACGTCACGGCTTCTGATTGGTCGCGTGCCGCCCATGTGGCCGCGACGCAACCAATCACAGCAAGCCGTGACGTAATTTTAGGTCCTTCAGTATTTTAAAATTACGTTCCGGCGTTGTGATTGGTCGCGTCGCGGTCACATGGGCGACGCGACCAATCACAAGCCGTGATGTCACGGGAGGCAGGAGACGCGCGCATTTTAAAATGCGCGCGTGTCCAGCCTCCCATGACGTCACGGCTTGTGATTGGTCGCGTCGCCCATGTGACCGCGACGCGACCAATCACAACGCCGGAACGTAATTTTAAAATCCTGAAGGACCTGAAATTACGTCACGGCTTGCTGTGATTGGTTGCGTCGCGGCCACATGGGCGGCGCGCGACCAATCACAAGCCGGGACTTCACGTAAGGAAGTTAAAGCGCGAATTTTAAGCAAACAACGCTGCCGGTTCCCTCGGTAAGGTGCAGGCTGCGTCGGAGAGGTGAGTATAGCAATATTTTTTATTTTAATTCTTTATTTTACACATTAATATGGTTCCCAGGGCCTGAAGGAGAGTTTCCTCTCCTTCAGACCCTGGGAACCATCAGGAATACCGTCCGATACATGAGTCCCATTGACTTGTATTGGTATCGGGTATCGGTATCGGATTAGATCCGATACTTTGCCGGTATCGGCCGATACTTTCCGATACCGATACTTTCAAGTATCGGACGGTATCGCTCAACATTAGTCACCACTTCTGCATTTCTGACCAAAATACCTTGTTCTGGCCCTGCTTGTGCCCATTCAATCCATCCTCAGCTCTTCTGGCAGATTAATGCACCTCATTAATCTTATTACTGTTCTGCCATTTCCCTCTGCCAAATCCTTTAGTGGCTCTTCATACCAAGAAAATTAAGTTCTAAATGCTAATAATGATATACAAGGCTATCTGTTATGATCCGGTGACCTTGGAGCCGCATGAGACGTTCTCTGGAGTAGGTGGTACCTGTACTGACCGCAAACCCTAAACTGACACCGCAACTAGAAGTAGCCGTGAGGTGTACCTAACACATCCTAGACACCTCTGTTGTGAATTTGGTTTTTGGGCTCCCCCGGTGGTCACTGGTGGTACTGGACTTGTGTGCTTCACTTTCTCTGTTCACCTGTTTCCATCAGGATATGGGAGTATCCTATTTAGCCTTGCTGCTCAGTTATTCTAGTGCCGGCCATCAATGTAACCAGAGCCTTTCTGTTGCATGTTCCTGCTTCTAGACTACTATCAGCTAAGTTGGACTCTTAGTCCTAAGTTTGTTTGCATTTTTGTTCCAGTTCACAGTTATGTTATGTTTCTGTAGCTGGAAGCTCTTGTGGGCCGAAATTACCACTCCGGTGTCATGAGTTGACACATGAGTCTTAAAGTAATTTCTGGATGGTATTTTAATAGGGTTTTCAGCTGACCGTGAAGTTCCCTATTGTATCTTCTTACTATCTAGTAAGCGGACCTCGCTTTGCTGAACCTACCTTCATACTGCGTATGTCTTTTCCTCTGAACTCACCGTCAATATATGTGGGGGGCTTCTGTCTCCTTTTTGGGGGAATTTCCCTAGAGGTAAGCCAGGTCTGTTTTTTCCTCTAATAGGGTTAGTTAGTTCTCCGGCTGGCGCTGGGCGTCTAGGGATAAAACGTAGGTACGTCACCCGGCCACTGTTAGTTGTGTGATAGGTTTAGCTCACGGTCAGCTCGAGATTCCATCATCCAAGAGCTAGTCTGTTATTTAAGTTCTCTGACGTTCCCTTGCCATTGGGAACCATGACAGTATGGCCGGCCAAGGGTTAAAACCGTTGGCAGAAGAAAGGAGAGAAAAAGAAGTCTGCAGATTTTTTTTTTTTTTCTTCTGAGCTTGCTCTATAGTTTACTCAGTTGCATTTCTGCTCTAATTGCAGCCTTTCCCTCTCTCTCTCCTTCTAATCCTTGAATGGCTCTGATCTCACCTGAGTAAAATGGATCCTCAGAGTTCGGCTACAGGTTTGAATAATCTTGCTACGAAGGTTCAAAATTTACAGGATTTTGTTATTCATGCTCCTATATCTGAACCTAGAATTCCTATACCAGAATTTTTCTCCGGGGATAGATCTCGTTTCCTGAATTTCAAAAATAATTGTAAATTATTTCTTTCCCTGAGATCTCGCTCCGCTGGAGATCCCGCACAGCAGGTTAGGATAGTAATTTCCTTGCTGCGGGGTGACCCTCAAGACTGGGCATTTGCATTGGCACCCGGGGATCCTGCGTTGCTCAATGTGGATGCGTTTTTTCTGGCTTTGGGGTTGCTTTATGAGGAACCTAACTTAGAGATTCAGGCTGAAAAAGCCTTGATGGCCCTATCTCAAGGGCAAGATGAAGCTGAAATATACTGCCAAAAATTTCGTAAATGGTCTGTGCTTACTCAGTGGAATGAGTGCGCCCTGGCGGCGAATTTCAGAGAGGGTCTCTCTGATGCCATTAAAGATGTTATGGTGGGGTTCCCTGCACCTACAGGTCTGAATGAGTCCATGACAATGGCTATTCAGATTGATCGGCGTTTGCGGGAGCGCAAACCTGTGCACCATTTGGCGGTGACTTCTGAGAAGGCTCCAGAAAATATGCAATGTGATAGAATTCTGTCCAGAAGCGAACGGCAGAATTTTAGGCGAAAAAATGGGTTGTGCTTCTATTGTGGTGATTCAACTCATGTTATATCAGCATGCTCTAAACGTACAAAAAAGGTTGATAAGTCTATTTCAATTGGCACTTTACAGTCTAAGTTTATTTTGTCTGTGACCTTGATTTGTTCATTATCGTCAATTACCGCGGATGCCTATGTCGACTCTGGCGCCGCTTTGAGTCTCATGGATTGGTCCTTTGCCAGGCGCTGTGGGTTTGATCTAGAGCCTCTGGAAGTTCCTATACCTCTGAAGGGTATTGACTCTACACCATTGGCTAGTAATAAACCACAATACTGGACACAAGTGACTATGCGTATGAATCCAGACCATCAGGAGACGATTCGCTTCCTTGTGTTGTACAATCTACATGATGTTTTGGTGCTCGGATTGCCATGGTTACAATCTCATAACCCAGTTCTTGACTGGAAAGCAATGTCTGTGTTAAGCTGGGGATGTCAGGGGGCTCATGGGGACGTACCTTTGGTTTCCATTTCGTCATCTATTCCCTCTGAGATTCCGGAATTTTTATCTGATTATCGTGATGTTTTTGAGGAGCCTAAGCTTGGTTCACTACCTCCTCACAGAGATTGCGATTGTACCATAGATCTGATTCCGGGCAGTAAATTTCCAAAGGGTCGTTTATTTAATCTATCTGTACCTGAACATGCTGCTATGCGAGAATATATTAAGGAGTCCCTGGAAAAGG
Source organism: Ranitomeya variabilis (assembly GCF_051348905.1). Classification (NCBI taxonomy): domain Eukaryota; kingdom Metazoa; phylum Chordata; class Amphibia; order Anura; family Dendrobatidae; genus Ranitomeya; species Ranitomeya variabilis. Next base: position 608,846,922 of record NC_135235.1, read on the forward strand.
GACATATTCGTCCTTCTTCATCTCCCTTAGGAGCCGGTTTTTTCTTTGTATCTAAAAAAGATGGCTCTTTGAGGCCGTGTATTGATTATCGACTCTTGAATAAAATTACAGTCAGATATCAGTATCCTCTGCCACTGCTGACTGATTTGTTTGCTCGAATAAAAGGGGCTAAATGGTTCTCTAAGATTGATCTCCGTGGGGCGTATAATTTGGTGCGAATTAAGCAGGGGGATGAGTGGAAAACCGCATTTAATACGCCCGAGGGCCATTTTGAGTATTTAGTAATGCCTTTTGGTCTTTCAAATGCCCCTTCAGTCTTTCAGTCCTTTATGCATGACATTTTCCGGGAATATTTGGATAAATTCATGATCGTGTATCTGGATGATATTTTGATTTTTTCGGATGACTGGGATTCTCATGTCCAACAGGTCAGGAGGGTTTTTCAGGTTTTGCGGGCTAATTCCTTGTGTGTGAAGGGTTCTAAGTGTATTTTTGGGGTTCAAAAGATTTCTTTTTTGGGGTACATTTTTTCCCCCTCTTCCATTGAGATGGATCCTGTCAAGGTTCGGGCTATTTGTGATTGGACGCAACCTTCTTCGCTTAAGAGCCTTCAGAAATTTTTGGGCTTTGCTAATTTTTATCGTCGATTTATAACTGGTTTTTCTGATGTTGCTAAACCTTTGACTGATTTGACCAAAAAGGGTGCTGATGTTGCTGATTGGTCCCCTGCTGCTGTGGAGGCCTTTCGGGAGCCTAAGCACCGCTTTTCTTCCGCCCCTGTGTTGCGTCAGCCTGATGTTACTCTTCCTTTTCAGGTTGAGGTCGATGCTTCCAAGATCGGAGCTGGGGCGGTCTTGTCGCAGAAAAGTTCCGATTGCTCCGTGATGAGACCTTGTGCGTTCTTTTCTCGAAAATTTTCGCCCGCCGAGCGAAATTATGATATTGGTAATCGGGAGCTTTTGGCTATGAAGTGGGCTTTTGAGGAGTGGCGTCATTGGCTTGAGGGGGCTAGACATCAGGTGGTGGTATTGACCGATCACAAGAATTTGATTTATCTTGAGTCTGCCAGGCGCCTGAATCCTAGACAGGCGCGCTGGTCGTTGTTTTTCTCTCGGTTTAATTTTGTGGTCTCATACTTGCCAGGTTCTAAAAATGTGAAGGCGGATGCCCTTTCTAGGAGTTTTGAGCCTGATTTCCCTGGTGATACTGAACCTACAGGTATCCTTAAGGATGGGGTGATATTATCTGCTGTTTCCCCAGACCTGCGACGGGCTTTGCAGGAGTTTCAGGCGGATAGACCTGATCGTTGCCCGCCTGGTAGACTGTTTGTTCCTGATGATTGGACCAGTAGAGTCATCTCGGAGGTTCATTCTTCTGCGTTGGCAGGTCATCCCGGGATCTTTGGTACCAGGGATTTGGTGGCTAGGTCCTTCTGGTGGCCTTCTCTGTCTCGAGATGTACGAGTTTTTGTGCAGTCTTGTGATGTTTGTGCTCGGGCCAAACCTTGTTGTTCTCGGGCTAGCGGATTGTTGTTGTCTTTGCCTATTCCAAAGAGGCCTTGGACTCACATCTCTATGGATTTTATTTCTGATCTCCCTGTTTCTCAGAAAATGTCTGTCATCTGGGTGGTGTGTGACCGTTTTTCAAAGATGGTTCATTTGGTGCCCTTGCCTAAGTTGCCGTCCTCTTCCGAGTTGGTTCCTCTGTTTTTTCAAAATGTGGTTCGCTTGCATGGTATTCCGGAGAATATCGTTTCTGACAGGGGGACCCAGTTCGTGTCTAGATTTTGGCGGGCGTTCTGTGCTAGGATGGGCATTGATTTGTCTTTTTCGTCTGCGTTCCATCCTCAGACTAATGGCCAGACTGAGCGAACTAATCAGACCTTGGAGACTTATTTGAGGTGTTTTGTGTCTGCGGATCAGGATGACTGGGTTGCCTTTTTGCCGTTGGCGGAGTTTGCCCTCAATAATCGGGCTAGTTCTGCCACTTTGGTTTCTCCTTTCTTTTGCAATTCGGGGTTTCATCCTCGCTTTTCTTCTGGTCAGGTGGAGTCTTCGGATTGTCCTGGAGTGGATACTGTGGTGGATAGGTTGCATCGGATTTGGGGACAGGTGGTGGACAATTTGGAGTTGTCCCAGGAGAAGACTCGGCATTTTGCTAACCGCCGTCGTCGTGTTGGTCCTCGTCTTCGTGTTGGGGACTTGGTGTGGTTGTCTTCTCGTTTTGTCCCTATGAGGGTTTCTTCTCCTAAGTTTAAGCCTCGGTTCATCGGCCCGTATAGGATTTTGGAGATTCTTAACCCTGTGTCCTTTCGATTGGACCTCCCGGCATCTTTTTCTATCCATAATGTCTTCCATCGGTCATTATTGCGCAGGTATGAGGTACCGGTTGTGCCTTCCGTTGAGCCTCCCGCTCCGGTGTTGGTTGAGGGTGAATTGGAGTACGTTGTGGAGAAGATCTTGGACTCCCGTGTTTCCAGACGGAAACTTCAGTATCTGGTCAAGTGGAAGGGCTACGGTCAGGAGGATAATTCTTGGGTGACAGCCTCTGATGTTCATGCCTCTGATTTGGTCCGTGCCTTTCATAGGGCTCATCCTGATCGCCCTGGTGGTTCTTGTGAGGGTTCGGTGCCCCCTCCTTGAGGGGGGGGTACTGTTGTGAATTTGGTTTTTGGGCTCCCCCGGTGGTCACTGGTGGTACTGGACTTGTGTGCTTCACTTTCTCTGTTCACCTGTTTCCATCAGGATATGGGAGTATCCTATTTAGCCTTGCTGCTCAGTTATTCTAGTGCCGGCCATCAATGTAACCAGAGCCTTTCTGTTGCATGTTCCTGCTTCTAGACTACTATCAGCTAAGTTGGACTCTTAGTCCTAAGTTTGTTTGCATTTTTGTTCCAGTTCACAGTTATGTTATGTTTCTGTAGCTGGAAGCTCTTGTGGGCCGAAATTACCACTCCGGTGTCATGAGTTGACACATGAGTCTTAAAGTAATTTCTGGATGGTATTTTAATAGGGTTTTCAGCTGACCGTGAAGTTCCCTATTGTATCTTCTTACTATCTAGTAAGCGGACCTCGCTTTGCTGAACCTACCTTCATACTGCGTATGTCTTTTCCTCTGAACTCACCGTCAATATATGTGGGGGGCTTCTGTCTCCTTTTTGGGGGAATTTCCCTAGAGGTAAGCCAGGTCTGTTTTTTCCTCTAATAGGGTTAGTTAGTTCTCCGGCTGGCGCTGGGCGTCTAGGGATAAAACGTAGGTACGTCACCCGGCCACTGTTAGTTGTGTGATAGGTTTAGCTCACGGTCAGCTCGAGATTCCATCACCCAAGAGCTAGTCTGTTATTTAAGTTCTCTGACGTTCCCTTGCCATTGGGAACCATGACACACCTCGACACAGCCGGAGAACTGTTGTGTATCCGCTTTTTGGGCTCCCCTGGTGGTTGCTGGTGGTACTGGTGACTTGTTTGCACTTTGCTGCTTCTGTTCACATGCTTCCATCAGTGTTTGGGAGTTTCCTATTTAGCCTTGCTCTCCAGTCATTTCCTTGCCGGTCATCATTGTAACCAGAGCCTTCGGTTGCATGTTCCTGCTACTAGTCTGCTGATCAGCTAAGTGGACTTTGTCCTTTTGTTTTGTACCTTTTGTCCAGTTTGCAGTTTTTGTAATTCTCTGTAGCTGGAAGCTCTTGCGGGCTGAAATTGCCACTCCTGTGTCATGAGTTGACACATGAGTCTTAAAGTAATTTCAGGATGGTTTTTGAAAGGGTTTTCAGTTGACCGTGAAGTCCTCTTTTGTATCCTTCTGCTATCTAGTAAGTGGACCTCTCTTTGCTAAATCTACTTTCATACTGTGTATGTCTTTTCCTCTTAATTCACCGTTATTACATGTGGGGGGCTGCTATCATCTTTTGGGGCATTTCCCTAGAGGTAAGCCAGGTCTGTTTCTTCCTCTACCAGGCGTAGTTAGTCCTCCGGCTGGCGCGTGGCATATAGGAAGCCGTAGGTATGCTCCCTGGCTACTGTTAGTTGTGTGGTAGATTTAGCTCACGGTCAACTCGAGTTTCCATCAGCCGAGAGCTCGTTCGTTACTTATATGTTTCTTACATTCCCTTGCCATTGGGAACCATGACAGAGAACTAAATACCCCTATAGATGGAAATGGGAATTCTATCTTGCCTCAGAGCAGAACCCCAAAGGATAGGCAGCCCCCCACAAATATTGACTGTGAGTATAAGAGGAAAGACACACGCAGGCAGAAAACAGGATTTAGCAAAAGAGGCACTTCTAGCTAAATAGAAAAGGATAGGACAGAATTCTAAGCGGTCAGTATTAAAACCTTAAAAATATCCACAGCAGATAATACAAATATTCTACATCTAACTAAAGACATAGAATGTATATCTGCATCTCCAGAGAATCCAGCATGACTGAAAAATCCAAACAAAGTCTAAGCTGGACAAAAACACAATGAATTGCACTGAATTGTAAAGCACACTGCATGTGTGCTGCAGAGACAAAAAACCAGACACTTATCTTAGCTGAATTGACAGCAGGGCATGAGGAGCCAGACAGAGATGCAATCCCTCCAAGAACAATGGACAACTGGCAAGGACTAATGGATCCTGCACACCTAAATACCTAGTAGAGCTGCAATCAGCAGAAACACCTGCCCTGGATTACAACCCAGAGACAACTGCACTACCACCAACAACCACCGGAGGGAGCCCAAGAACAGAATTCACAACAGCTATCCATAGCATGGTCCCTACATTATTATTATTATTATTAATATTATTATTATTATTATTATTATTATTATTTATTTATAAAGCACCATTAATTTCATGGTGCTGTACATGAGAAAGGGGTTACATACAGGGTTATAGGTATCATTTACAGTACAATAATTTATGATGACAGACTGGTACAGAGGGGAGAGGGCCCTGTCCTTGCAGACTTACATTCTACACCTTAATCTCCCAATATCTCCCCACATGTAACCTCTGTTCCATAACCTGATCCCTACAGGTGTTTCCCGCTTAATCTTCCTCCATCTCCATACATGTAGTCTCTGGACCATAGCCTGACTCCCTTCATTCATCATCTCCAACCTTATCTCCCTCTACCTCCCCACATGCAATCTTTGTTCGATAACCTGACCCCTCGTTATGTCTCCAGCCTAACCTCCCACTATCTACCATGTGTAATCTCTGGTCCATAACTTGACTCCCCACCCTTACATCTCCAGCCTAATCTCCCACTATCTCCCCACTTGTAATTTCCAATCCATAACCTGTTCCCTTCTAATATCTCCAGCCTAATCTTCCCACATCTCCCCACACGTAATCTCCGGTCCATAATCTGACTCCTCCATTTATCTCTCATCTAATCTTCCCATTCATCCCCACTTGTAATCTCTGGTCCATAAATTGACTCCTCCATATATCTCGTGCCTAATCTCTCACCAGTTCCCCACATGAAGGAAATAATTGTTTGATCCCTTACTAATTTTGTAAGTTTGCCCACTGGCAAAGACATGATGAACAGTCTATAATTTTAAGGGTAGGTTAATTTTAATATTGAGAGATAGAATATCAAAAATAAAATCCAGAAAATCACATTTTCTAAATTATATATATTTATTTGCATTTTGCAGTGAGAAATAAGTATTTGATCCCCTACCAACCATTAGAGTTCTGGCTCCTACCAACCAGTTAGACACTCCTAATCAACTCGTTACCTTAATTAAAGACAATTGTCTTACATAGTCACCTTTGTAAAAGACTCCTGTCCACAGACAAGATCATAGACATGCACAAAGCTGGAATGGGCTACAAAACCATCAGTAAGACGCTGGGTGAGGAGATGCCTGTTGGTGCAATAGTAAGAAAATGGAAGAAGTACAAAATGACTATCAATCAACATCAATCTGGGGCACTATGCAAAATTTCACCTTGTGGGGTATCCTTGACCTTGAGGAAGGTGAAAGATCAGCCTAAAACTACTCTGGGGAACTTGTTAATTATCTCAAGGTAGCTGGGACCACAGTCAACAAGAAAACCATTGTTAACACATTACGCTGTAAAGGTTTAAAATCCTGCAGGGCCTGCAAGGTCCCTCTGATCAAGAAGGCAAATGTGCAGACCCGTCTGAAGTTTGCCAATGAACACCTGGATGATTCTGTGAGTGACTGGGAGAAGGTGCTGTGGTCAGATGAGACAAAATTTGAGGTCTTTGGCATTATCTCAACTCTCTGTTTGGAGGAAGAAAAATGTTGCCTATGACCCAAAGAACACTGTCCCCACTGTCAAGCATGGAGGTGGAAGCATTATGTTTTAGGGGTGTTTCTCTGCTTAGGGCACAGGACTACTTCACCGCATCAATGGGAGAATGGATGGAGCCATGTACCGTAAAATCCTGAATGACAACCTCCTTCCCTCCACCAGGACAGTAAAAATGGGTCATGGCTGGGTTTTCCAACAAGACAATGACCCAAAACATACAGCCAATGCAACAATGGAGTGGCTCAAAAAGAATCACATTAAAGTCCTGAAGTGGCCTACCAAGTCTCCAGACCTTAATCCCATAGAAAACTTATGGAGGGAGTTGAAGCTCTGAGTTGCCAAGCGACAGCCTCAAACTCTTAATGATTTAAAGATGATTTGCAAAGAGGAGTGGACCAAAATTCCTCCTGACATGTGCGCAAACCTCATCATCAACTACAAAAAATGTCTGACTGCTGTGCTTGCCAACAAGGGTTTTGCGTCTTGTTTGCCAGAGGGATCAAATTCTTATTTCTCACTGCAAAATGCAAAAAAAATTTATATAATTTATACAATGTGATTTTCTGGATTTTATTTTTGATATTCTATCTCTCAATGTTAAAATTAGCCTACCCTTAAAATTATAGACGGTTCATGTCTTTGTCAGTGGGCAAACTTACAAAATCAGCAAGGGATCAAATAATTATTTCCCTCACAGTTATCTATAGTCCTTAAACTTAATCCATACATTTCCAACTTAATTTCCAGATTCCTCCTCACACAATCTCCAGTCTACACAATACCTTCTTTTTATCCTTTTTTGTTCCTTACACAATGTTCTCCAAGATGTCTCCCCAGCATCTCCCCCTTACTCTGGAACTTAATACCGCAACACATCAAATTGTGTTTTACGACTGAAGACTCCATGATCAACCTGTCAGCTCATCTCTTCAGAAACGCCTACAACTGCCTTTCAACCTCATTACGTCCTGCACTGCTCCCAACTTCCTGGAAGTTCTCCCTTAAATAGAGGGGGTCTCATGAGAAGACCGCCCCTATGTATAGGAATGTCATGTTATGTGTTTTTAACGTTTTAATAAATGAAAAAAGGTTTGGTGCATAAATTGTTAATAATCCTGGTAAGCTCTGCTGTGCACTAGCAGGTTCCATCTTGTTGAAGCTGGCTGGCTTCCCGCTCTTTTATTTGAATTTTGATTGGCTATCGGGTAAAAGTGCGGGAAGAATTTGACTATAAAATCATCTGTTTTGTACAGCGAAGATCAGTCGTCACAGGAAGATTAAAAATCATCTGGACAGCTGATGGAGCCGTTACTGGAACAGCTGCTATGAAGGGCCAAGGATGAGGGCGGTGTTGAGTGGTTACAGAGCTGCCTGAATATATGACCTGCTATGAGACCTACCTCTGACCCAGAGGTTTCGGCAGTCTCTGTGCCATGATCTCTGCCTTCTCCTTCGCGAGCCCCAACATCGCTCCCTACGATGAGGTCAAGCCGGAGTCCCAAGAGGAATAGACAGGCGAGGATCAACTTTTCCCCAATGCTGTCATCCGACAAACAGCCAGAGTGCACACAGGATGCGCACAGCAGAAAGCGGAGATCATCACATAGGAAGTCTCGCAGTCCACCTCGAGATCTACAGCGGGAGCAAGTCTTCGCGATTCCGATGCCATGGGAGTCCGCCACCAGCTCTGCAACGTCACTCTGGGAAGAAGTCACAATTGAGCGACAACACAGCGGCGATTTTCAAGACTCATCTAGCCGTTGCAGCCATAAAAGCACTGCGGCGGCTCAGGGACATCCTGCATTAGATATGCATCAGCGCAGTGGAACTTCAGCTGCAGAATCCCACGATGACCTGTCATCTGCTATCGCCTGGAAGAATTCAGGCCAGCTAAGTGGAAGGGATGAAGATCAACAGTCTCCAGCACAACTGTCCTCGCCCACTCTGATGGACTTGAGTGCCGACAGTCTGATTGAACAAGAACAGACATCGCAACAAAGGGGTGAGATTTTAAATGTGCCCCTCTCTGTCTCTTCTGTAAATTTCAAAGCGTTAATAAGGGAAGCGTTTAATGAATATTTGGGCAGTGTTAATTCTGTTGCACTGCCCAAGTCATTCTGCGTTAATACCTCGTCTGGCAGTAGTAATTTTGTTTTGAAGCCTCGTCTGCCGGAAATTCATTTGAAAGAATCACTTACTGTACATGTGACTTATCACCATTAGGGTTTAATTTAAATGCTTCAGTTAAAGAGCAAACTTGGAATAGGGATTATGTGGACATATTTTCCCTTTTACTATCGGCCAGGGAACAGCATAGTAGAAATGAGAAATCGGATGAAGCTGATGCTAAGAAAAGAAACAATGTTGTTAAATCCTTCAATAACTGGCTTCAGTCCTTCTCGATCTATTCTAGAAGCATACCGTAATTTTGGGGTATGGCTTGGTTACAATATGATGAGGCTTTCAGGCAAAAATTGGCTATGTATCCTGATTTAGCTTGGGGGCGAAAAATGTGGGTTTATGGATCAATCTCATGCTTCCCCAAAAATTTCCGGTTAACAGACATGGCGAGAGTGCTCCCAATAAAAAAGGTGTTTGTTTTGCGTTTAATGAATCCATTTGTAAATGGTCGCATAATTGCTGTTTTCAGCATGACTGCTCCTTTTGTGGGGGCGCTCACCCCATGTCCAAATGTTTTAAGAAGCTGATGCAAAACAGACAGCAAGGATATAATAAAGAACATTTTTTAAAAAGCCTTGATTCCAGTGAAGCTGGAAAGAATGGCTAGAGAGAATGGTTAGAAATCTACCCAGATCAGGACATCAATTCTCTTCTCTATAATGGTTTTTCTATGGGTTTTTGTGTACCTCTGTGTAAAAATGTTGGATGTACTCTAGCTGATAACTTGCCCTCAGCATTAAAATTTCCACACATTGTTGAACAGAAGATTTTAAAAGAATTGGAGGATGGTAGAGTCGCCGGTCCGTTTGATTTACCTATTTTTAGTAATTTTAGGATTTCCCCTTTAGGAATAGTACCTAAGAAAGAGCAAGGATCATTTCGAAAGATTCATCATTTGTCTTACCCACAAGGTCTCTCCCTTAATGATGAAGTAGACGTTAATGAGTGCTCACTTAAATATGCGTCATTTGATATAGCCATAGAATTTTTACAAAAGTTTGGCCTTAATTCCCTTTTGGCTAACTCAGACATCGGCATTTTGGCTTTTGCCGGTGAACCCAGAGGGCTTTAATTCATTAGGTTTTCTGTTTAAAAATATGTTCTTTTTGACAAATGCCTTCCAATGGGTTTTGCATGATCTTGTTTTTACTTTGAGGCTTTTTCAACGTTTTTACATTGGGTAGTAGAATTTAATGAAAAGGATGGCGGAATATTACATTACCTTGATGACTTTTTGTTTATTGGCCCTAGTAATTCAGATGTTTATTTCCAGTAATTAAACAAATTTATTAAATTATGTAATCATTTTGGTGTTCTTATTGCAGCCGAAAAAAACAGTGCATCCTTGTACGTCTCTGGAGTTTTTAGGTATATTAATTGACTCTGAGAACATGTCTTGGTCTCTCCCCCGTGAAAAAATGTCTAAACTTTGCTCTTCTATCAATTTTTTCTTTAAAAAAGATAAAGTAACCTTAAAAGAATTGCAATCCCTGTTAGGGCTGTTAAATTTCACCTTAAAAATCATTCCTATAGGTCGCGTTTTTTCGAGACGCCTTTATGAAGCTACGTCAGGTCATTGTTCTCCTCATGCTCACATAATGTTAAATAAAGAAACTAAAGAAGATTTTAAAATTTGGTTATGCTTTCTATCTAATTTTAATGGGAAAGTGGTTTGGCAGAGCCCCTTTGAGTCTGCAGACGCTTTAACGTTGTCATTGTTTACTGCTCAGTTGGAGGGCGTAGGAATTTCTTTTTCTTCTCACTGGGCTTCGGAAACATGGCCAGAAGAATGGGTTCATAAGAAAATTACTAAAAATCCAACAGTTTTGGACATCTTTGCGCATTCATATGAGGGACCCACTACTTAAGGACAAACGCATTATGTATTGTTTAAATAACCAAAGTCTGGTTTTCCTGATAAATACATTATCGTCTAAAAATAAATGGGCGGCTCACATTAATAGGCATTTGATCCTTCTTTGTTTGCGATTGAATATTTGGATAAAGGCTGCTTTGTCTCTCAATTCTAACGTTTGTAATGCCAAATTTGTCACCATCAGTGGCTACTTTTCCAGAAGCAAGTACCAGAAGCACACAGCAAAGGATCAGTATGCCCATAAAAGGATTTGCGATATAGTGCAGGTTTAATTCCATACTTTATTGAAAAGTGGCTAATAAAACTTGGACCGATTCGGTTGCTTGGCATTTATGGGTTAAATTTTGTTTAGTTAATAATTATTCTCAGGGCGAAGCTAGGGCTGACGTCGCTTTACAGTTCGCTGAGCATCTAGTTTTGAAAGGCTTATCGTATTCAGCAATAGTTAAAAACTTAGCTGAGGTTTCATTTTTTTTTACATTTCAGGGAAAAATCCCATTGACCAATTTATTTCCTGTTAAACAGTTTTTGAAGGTTTTCAAAAGACAGAGTTTTAAACCAGATGACCGTCGCCCGATATCTTTTAAAATGCTGAGGGAAATTTGCTTGTCTCTTTCCTCAGTTTGTACTAATTACAGCAAAAGCTGTCTTTTTTCAGCGGCTTTTTCCTTAGCATTTTTTGATGCATTGAGGGTTGGAGAAATTGTACCACATAAAAAAATCTTTTCCTACCGGTTTATTTTTAGAGGACATTAGATTTTTAATCTCTCATATTTTGTTATTAGGCGGTCCAAAACTGACCAATTAGATAGAGGTTCGGCCTTAAGAATGAACGCTATTTCTGATTCGATCATACGTCCAGTAACAAATGCAAAAAAGTGGTATTCCATGAGACCAAAGAATGATGGCCAATTTTTTATTCATCAAAATGGGGAGCCTGCTACAGTTTTTCAGTTCAATGCAATTCTTAAAAAATGTCTAAAACTTATGGGATTAGAGGGTCAAAAAATTTCCTCACACTCTTCTCGCATTTGAGCTGCAACCGAAGCAGCTAGATTGGGCTTGGAAGAAACAAGCATAAAAAGGATTGGTAGATGGGATCCTAATAAATATAAATTGTACGTCCGTCCGGATTTGTATGGATATTAACATACTATTCATTTTTATAGGTCCGTTTACTGTCTGGATTATCGGACACTCCTATATGTATTGGGCTGAAAAGTGGGCCAGCATGCGATCTTATACTGAAAATCTTTGTTTTAATACTTCGACAGTTTAAATTTTCTGGCATAATAAGCGTGGAATGCAGTGGAAAGATTAAATTCCAGAAATTCATAGGGTAGCAAGAACATGGCCTAAATCTGATTTAGTAATACTTCATTTAGGTGGAAATGATTTAGGAACAGTTAGAATACTAGATTTATTGGCATTTATGAGAAAGGATTTTTCTATGTTAAAAACTGAATATGTTGATTCAATTTTTGTCTTTTCCAAAATAGTACCAAGGTTATTATGGTTTCAAAGTAATATGTTTTTCTTCGAAAGAATAAGAAAGAGGATCAACAGGAATATGGAGAAATTTATGCCACTAATCGGCGGTTTTTCTTTCAGGCATATTGATCTGGAAGATGTGATTCCTGGAATGTATAGAAGGGATTTAATACACTTGTCCGATATTGGTTTGGATGTCCTTAATTTGGACATCCAGGCCATTATTGAAAAATGGCTTTGGCATTTTGTTTGCCATGCCTTCTTAAGGCCTGGCGTTTGGGAAAATCGCCCGGTTTGGATATATTGGTCAGGATTTAAGGTAGTTGATTAATTCTTTTAAAAATATTATAACTTAAGAGTGGATAAATTAATCTTTTCAAGTAACTCGAAATAAATGCCACGGCCATTTGTTTCCACACTATTTATGGTGTGTTGTGTATTCATTTATTTGAAAATGGGGTTTGTGTTGTCATGGAAGCCCCCCCCCTTAAATAGAGGGGGGTCTCATGACAACACAGCCTCTATGTATAGGAATGTGATTCCTGGAATGTATAGAAGGGATTTAATACACTTGTCCAATATTGGTTTGGATGTCCTTAATTTGGACATCCAGGCCATTATTGAAAAATGGCTTTGGCATTTTGTTTGCCATGCCTTCTTAAGGCCTGGCGTTTGGGAAAATCGCCCGGTTTGGATATATTGGTCAGGATTTAAGGTAGTTGATTAATTCTTTTAAAAATATTATAACTTAAGAGTGGATAAATTAATCTTTTCAAGTAACTCGAAATAAACGCCACGGCCATTTGTTTCCACACTATTTATGGTGTGTTGTGTATTCATTTATTTGAAAATGGGGTTTGTGTTGTCATGGAAGCCCCCCCCCCTTAAATAGAGGGGGGTCTCATGACAACACAGCCTCTATGTATAGGAATGTCATGTTATGTGTTTTTAACGTTTTAATTAATGAAAAAAGGTTTGGTGCATAAATGGTTAATAATCCTGGTAAGCTGTGCTGGGCATGAGCAGGTTCCATCTCGTTGAAACTGGCTGGCTTCCTGCTCTTTTATTTGAATTTTGATTGGCTATCCGGTAAAAGTGCAGGAAGAATTTGACTATAAAATCAGCTGTTTTGTACAGCGAAGATCAGTCGTCACAGGAAAATTGAAGATCCCCACCCTCCCTTTTTTCTTTATATTTTTTATTTTTGTCGTGTCGTTTATTTGTGAGAAAATCGCCTGGGTTTACAGGCAGATTTGAATATGGTGGTCAGGAGTTAAGGTAATTGATGATCCATTCAGTCCCACCATCCAACACAAGAAACGCTCTCACAAATCACTTAACCATCTGCTCACTCTTTCTATCCTCCTCCTAGTCGCTGGAGACATCTCTCCCAACCCCAGCCCCCATGTTATAGCCAGTCAAACCTCCCAACTGTTACACTCAGAAACCCCTCTAACCTTATTAATATTCCATGCATGCCTTCTGCCTCTTTCAATTGTGCTCTTTGGAGCTCTCGCTCTGTGTGTAATAAACTCTCATTTATCCATTACTTTTTTCTTTCTGATTCTCTTAACCTCCTGGCTCTTACTGAAACCTGAATCCAGCAGTCAGACACCACTGCTCTTTCATATGGTGAACTACACTTTTCTCATACCCCAAGATTGGACAACAGAGCAGGTGGAGGAGTTGGTCTGCTCCTATCACCCAAATGTACCTTCCAAGTTATCCCCCAAGTACCCTCACTTGTCTTCTCTTTCTTTGAAGTCCATGCTGTCAGACTCTACATCCCCTTCTCCATGCAAGTGGCGGTGGTGTATTGTCCTCCCGGCCCCTCTCATCAGTTCCTGGATCACTTTGCCACCTGGCTTCCATACTTTCTCTCCTGTGACATCCCCACCCTCATCATGGGTGACTTCAACATCCCCATTGCTTTTCCCCTCTCCCCATCTGCTTCTCACCTGTTATTTGTAACCTCTTCTTTCAGCCTCTCGCAGCATACTAACTCTCCAACGCATGAAGACGGAAACTCCCTCGACTTGGTCTTCTCCCGGCTTTGCTCAGTGGACGATTTCACAAACTCCCCTCTCCCACTCTCTGACCACCACCTTCTTTCATTCTTTTTCAAGAACTGCCATCCCACTCAGGTCACCCCCACTTTTCACACTTATAGAAAAATACAGGCCATTAACACCCAGAAACTTATGCAGAGCTTGCAGTCCTCATTGGCCCCTATCTCCTCCATCTCATGTCCTGATTATGCACTGAAGCATTACAATGAAACCCTCCAAAGTGCCCTGGATGAAATTGCACCTCCTATACATAGAACAACTCGGCACAGATGGCGACAACCGTGGCACACGCTACAAACATGTTTCCTACAGCGGTGCTCCAGGTCTGTGGAGAAAATCTAATCTACCCGAAGATTTCATCCATTATAAGTTTATGCTTAAAACATACAACTCTGCCCTTCACCTCTCCAAACAAACCTATTTTAACACCCTCATCACCTCGCTGTCCAATATCCCTAAACGTCTCTTTGACACTTTCCATTCCCTACTCAACCCAAAAGTGCAGGCCCCAACCATGGATCTCCGCGCTGACGATCTGGCCAATTACTACAAAGAAAACATTGACCACATTCAACAGGAAATTATCACCCAATCCCTTCATACCATGCACTGTCCTCCCTCCCCCACTGCATCCAGTTCACTCTCTGACTTTGAACCAGTTACAGAAGAAGAAGTAATCGGGCTCCTTGCATCTTCTCGCCCGACCACTTGCACCAGTGACCCCATTCCGTCACATCTCCTCCAGTCCCTTTCCTGTCATGGTTCCCAATGGCAAGGGAACGTAAGAAACATAAAAATAACGAACGAGCTCTCGGGTGATGGAAACTCGAGTTGACCGTGAGCTAAATCTACCACACAACTAATAGTAGCCAGGGAGCATACCTACGGCTTCCTAGATGCCACGCGCCAGCCGGAGGACTAACTACGCCTGGTAGAGGAAGAAACAGACCTGGCTTACCAAATCAAGGTTACAGACAAAATAAATTTGGACTGTAAAGTGCCAATTGAAATAGACTTGTCAACCTTCCTAGTACGTTTAGAGCATGCCGATATAACATGAGCAGAATCACCACAATAGAAGCATAACCCATTTTTACGCCTATAATTCTGCCGCTCGCTTCTGGACATAATTCTGTCACATTGCATTTTCTCTGGCGTCTCTTCAGAAGATACCGCCAAATGGTGCACGGGTTTGCGCTCCCGCAAACGCCGATCAATCTGAATTGCCATTGTCATGGACTCATTCAGACCTGTAGGCGCAGGGAACCCGACCATAACATCTTTAACGGCATCAGAAAGGCCCTCTCTGAAATTTGCCGCTAAGGCGCACTCATTCCACTGAGTAAGCACAGACCATTTACGAAATTTTTGGCAGTATATCTCAGCTTCATCTTGCCCTTGAGATAGGGCTATCAAAGCTTTTTCAGCTTGAATCTCCAAATTAGGTTCCTCATAAAGCAACCCTAAAGCCAGGAAAAACGCATCCACATTGAGCAACGCAGGATCCCCTGGTGCCAATGAAAATGCCCAATTTTGAGGGTCACCTCGCAGCAAAGAAATTACAATCTTAACCTGCTGGACAGGATCTCCTGAGGAGTGAGGTCTGAGAGAAAGGAATAATTTACAATTATATTTGAAATTCAGAAACCGAGATCTATCTCCGGAAAACACCTCTGGTGTAGGGATTTTAGGTTCAGAAATAGGAGTATGCATAACAAAATCTTGTAAATTTTGAACCTTCGTAGCAAGATTATTTAAACCTGCAGCCAAACTCTGAGGATCCATCTTTAAACAGGTGAGCTCAGAGCCATTCAAGGATTATAAGGAGAGAAAGGCAAAGGCAGTAATTAGAGCTGAAATACAACTGATCCAACTATGGAGCAAGCATAGGGAAAAAGAAAAAAAAAAAAATTTTACAGACTTATTTTTTCTCTCCTTTCTTCTGCCAATAAGTTTAACACCGGCCGGTCATACTGTCATGGTTCCCAATGGCAAGGGAACGTAAGAAACATAAAAATAACGAACGAGCTCTCGAGTTGACCGTGAGCTAAATCTACCACACAACTAATAGTAGCCAGGGAGCATACCTACGGCTTCCTAGATGCCACGCGCCAGCCGGAGGACTAACTACGCCTGGTAGAGGAAGAAACAGACCTGGCTTACCTCTAGGGAAATACCCCAAAAGATGATAGCAGCCCCCCACATGTAATAACGGTGAATTAAGAGGAAAAGACATACACAGTATGAAAGTAGATTTAGCAAAGAGAGGTCCACTTACTAGATAGCAGAAGGATACAAAAGAGGACTTCACGGTCAACTGAAAACCCTTTCAAAAACCATCCTGAAATTACTTTAAGACTCCTGTGTCAACTCATGACACAGGAGTGGCAATTTCAGCCCGCAAGAGCTTCCAGCTACAGAGAATTAAAAAAACTGCAAACTGGACAAAAGATACAAAACAAAAGGACAAAGTCCACTTAGCTGATCAGCAGACTAGTAGCAGGAACATGCAACCGAAGGCTCTGGTTACAATGATGACCGGCAAGGAAATGACTGGAGAGCAAGGCTAAATAGGAAACTCCCAAACACTGATGGAAGCAGGTGAACAGAAGCAGCAAAGTGCAAACAAGTCACAGTACCACCAGCAACCACCAGGGGAGCCCAAAAAGCAGATACACAACACTTTCCCCGGCTGTCACTTCTCACCTAACAAAAATATTCAACCTTTCTTTCTCTTCTGGTATTTTTCCCTCCTCATTTAAGCATGTCATTATACACCTATTGCTTAAAAAACCATCCCTCGATCAAAACTGTGCCGCTAATTATAGACCAGTTTCTAATCTTCCCTTCATCTCTAAACTCCTCAAACGCCTGGTCCACTACCGTCTTATCTGCTATCTCTCAGATAACGCTCTTCTCGACCCCTCTTCAATCTGGTTTCCACTCTTTACACTCTACTGAAACTGCCCTCACTAAAGTCTCTAATGATCTACTAACAGCTAAATCTTATGGTCACTACTCCATGCTAATTCTCTTGGATCTCTCCGCAGCATTCGATACTGTGGATCATCAGCTCCTCCTCCCTATGCTCTGCTCCATCGGCCTCAAGGACATCGCTCTCTCCTGGTTCTCCTCCTATCTCTCTGACCGCTCCTTCACTGTATCTTTTGCTGGTTCCTCCTCCTCTCACCTTCCCCTTACTGTTGGGGTTCCTTAAGGATCAGTCCTAGGCCCCCTCCTCTTCTCTTTGTATACTGCCCCTATTGGACAAACAATCAGTAGATTTGGTTTCCAGTACCATCTCTATGCTGATGACACCCAATTATACACTTCTTCTCCTGATATCACGCCTGCCTTTTAGAAAACACCAGTGATTGTCTTACCACTGTCTCTAACATCATGTCCTCCCTCTATCTGAAACTGAACCTGTCAAAAACTGAACTCCTCGTGTTCTCTCCCTCTACTAACCTACCTTTGCCTGACATTGCCATCTCCGTGTGGTTCCACCATTACTCCCAAGCAACATGCCCGCTGCCTTGGGGTCATCCTTGATTCTGAGCATTCCTTTACCCCCCACATCCGATCATTGGCTCGCTCTTCTTATCTGTATCTCATAAACATTTCTAGAATTCGCCCTTTTCTTACTTTCGACACTGCAAAAACTCTTAATGTTTCACTCATTCATTTTCGTCTGGACTATTGCAACTCTCTCTTAATTGGCCTCCCTCTTCCCAAACTCTCCCCACTCCAATCTGTCCCGAATGCTGCTGCCAGGATTATATTCCTCACCAACCGTTACACCAATGCCTCTACCCTGTGCCAGTCATTACACTGGTTACTCATCCACTCAAGAATCCAGTACAAAACTATTACCCTCATCCACAAAGCACTTCATGGCTCAGTACCACTCTACATCTCTTCCCTCGTCTCAGCCTACCACCCTACCCGTGCTCTCCATTCTGCTAATGACCTGAGGTTAACATTCTCAATAATCAGAACCTCCCACTCCCGTCTCCAAGACTTTTCACATGCTTCGCCAATTCTTTGAAATGCACTACCCAGGTTAATAAGATTAATCCCCAATCCCCACAGTTTTAAGCGTGCCCTAAAAACGCATTTGTTCAGACTGGCCTACCGCCTCTACGTGTTAACCTAACTATCCCTGTGTGGCCCATTCAAAGAAACCCAAAAAAACCTTAACCCTTAATCAGGTTCCTCACATCATGTTCTCATATATTTCATGCAGTTAATAGCCCTCTGTGTCTGTACTGTTACATACTTAGGCTGTTAACTGGTTCATGCAGCTTTACATGAACACCCGATCCTTACACTATGGCTGGTCCGAACAACGAAAGCAATTGTTACCATCCATCTCTCGTGTCTCCCCTTTTTCCTATAGATTGTAAGCTTGCAAGCAGGGCCCTCACTCCTCTTGGTATTTATTTTAAACTGTGATTTTTGTTATGCTGTAATGTCTATTGTCTGTACAAATCCCCTCTATGATTTGTAAAGCGCTGCGGAATATGTTGTCGCTATATAAATAAAATTATTATTATTTATTATTATTGATGAATTCTTTTAAAAATATTATAAATTAAGAGTGAATAAATTAATCTTTTCAAGTAACTCAAAATAAACGCCACGGCCATTTGTTTCCACGCTATTTATGGTGTCTTGTGTATTCATTTATTTGATAATGGGGCTTGTGTTGTCATGATCTATTGTCTCGCCCCCAATAACATAGAGTATAAGCCCAAGAAGACAGAGTCCTCTCTTCCCCTCTACTAGTCTATCATTGTTAGCTCAAGTGTATTGTTACTTGCTCTATATTTTATGTGATAAACTGAATATTATCTTGTGTCTTGTAGCATTACTTTGTTTCTTAATTCCAATAGATATCAACCTTCTAGGTGATATCCTGGTATATGAGGATAAGGAGTGCTATACCCTACTGTGGCACCTTGGGTCCCTGGGGTGCTTTTGGTCTATGAACGTATCTCTGATTATTGTTGTGGGTTCTGCTACATGCTTTTTTGTATTAACCATTAATTACTTATTGCCTGTATTCATATAGGAAGTAAAAGGGATATCAGGGTGAGTCTACCTTGAGCAGGGTGGCCTATTCGCATTGTAGGGTGCCAACCTCCACAGGGCTGATAGTAATCTCATAACAGGGCATTTCTCTCCCTTTATAGTATTTGGCAGCAGGATCGCCTCTTCTGTGTCTTATCTAGAGATGAGCCACCTCCCTAGTGTTCGGGTTCGGTTCGGTTCGTCGAACAGGGAGATGTTCGCCGAACTGTTCATCGAATTGTTCGACGAACACCGTCGAACCCCATTGAAACCAATGGCAGGCAAACACAAACACATACAAACACATGGAAAACACATACAAAACACCTTAAAAGGTGTCCAAAAGCTGACAAACTGCTCAGAGGACACAACAAACACATGGAAAAGTCACAACTACACATAGTCATGCGAAAAGAAAAGAGGTGGAGGAGTAAAAGGAGGAGGAGACACAGATATAGGCATGTCATGCCCTTCTAAAGCTAAGAAAGGCTGGAGTAAAAATCTAAACTCACTCTACCAACACCCAGACGTCTTGACAAAAAAAAAAAAGAAGAAATATCTTTAGGTAGAATGGCGGCGGGTCCATTCAGAACACTTTCCTTAGAAGACGTAGTGGTACCCCCGTTGGGAGTTGTGCCAAAAAATGAACCCAATACATTCAGACTAATCCACCATTTGTCATATCCAAGGGGCAGGTCAGTAAACGACAACATCGACGCAGAACCAAGTACAGTACTATGTACTGTACCTCCTTTGACGAGGCAATCTGGTGGGTCAAGAAGTTGGAAAGGGGCACCCTAATGGCCAAAACAGACATTTAGGGGGCGTTCCGGTTACTACCTGTGCCTCCGAATAGTGTCCTCCCATTGGGCTGCTTCTGTGAAGGAGCATACTACATAGATCGCTGTTTGCCCATGGGGTGCTCCATATCCTGCTCACTATTTGAGGCGTTTAGTTGCTTCCTCGAATGTGTCGTCATGGACGTTTGTAAGGCGGCACATATTATCCATTACCTCGACGACTTCTTATGCCTGGGTCCAAAAGATTTGCCACAGTGTGAAAACACGCGGTAGTCCACCTGTGAGAAGGAGAGAGCTGGTGGGAGAGTGGACACCCCAGAGCCGAGGGGTTAGATTGAGAAAGAAAGAAGGCGGTGTAGCTTGCTTCATGGGTGGGGTACTCTGCTGAGTAGCACTAAATTCTACTAGGCCCAAAAGGATTTCCTGGGCTAGATGCCGTTACAAAATAGTAGTTAGGTAAACAGGTGGTGTAGCTTGCTTCATGGGTGGGGTACGCTGCTGAGTTGCACCAAATTCTACTAGGCCCAAAAGGATTTCCTGGGCTAGATGCCGTTACCAAATAGTAGTTAGGTAAACAGGCGTTGTAGCTTGCTTCATGGGTGGGGTACGCTGCTGAGCTGCACCAAATTCTACTAGCCCCAAAAGGATTTCCTGGGCCAGATACTGTTAAAAATAGTACTTAGGTAAACAGGCGGTGGGTGGCTGGGCTACTCTGCTGACTAGCAGACAATGAAGCTTTGGAGCAGACCTCTGAATCCCAGGCCATAGTATGAGTAAACAACTCTGCAGATGACCCCACCCACCTGGAGTTGACGATGGCAACGTCATGTAAAACTCAGCAAGGAGACTAAATCAAAGAGTCTCCATTTTTTCCAAAAATTCGGCCACAGACACCACTTAAGTGGCATCAATTTCGCCAGAGTTTTTTAAAACGGTTGGTGAGGTGATTTTCAAAAATCATCAAGCTTTTAGTCTCCCCAAGATGACACAGGGGTAGAAAAGTCCTTGCGGATCCAGGATTTGTTCATCTTGATGAACGTTAGTCTGTCTACATTGTCACTGGACAGCCGCGTGCGCTTATCTGTCAGCACACTACCAGCAGCGCTGAACACACATTCAGAGAGAACGCTGGCTGTGGGGCACGACAACATCTCCAAGGTGTGAGTGGCGAGCTCAGGCCATTTTTCAAGATTGGAAACCCAAAATGAGCAAGGGTCCCGTTCCACAGTCATGGCATCGATGTTAACTTGGAGATACTCTTGTACCATCCTCTCTAGGCGTTGGCTCTGCGTCAGACTTCTTGTCTCCTGTGGCCTTGCAAAGGACGGTCTAAAAAAATCTTGAAACGATTGGAAAAAATTGCTGTTGCCACCACATACGATGTTACTGTTACAGTTTGAGTGATGACTCGATAGTCCCACGGATGGCAAGTTAGAACTCAGAGATTCACTACGTTCACCACTGGTGTTTTGTGGAAAAGCAGATGTTAGATTCTGTAACAGTCTCTGCAGATACTCCTGCATGCGTGAATCCCTTTCTATGGCAGGAATTATTTTGCCAAATTTGCTTTTGTACCAGGGATCTAAGAGTGTGGCAACCCAGTAGTCGGCATTACTTCGGATTCTGACAATCCGAGGGTCATGTTGCAGGTAGTGCAGCAAGAAGGCACTCATGTGTCTTGCGCATCCAGGAGGACCAAGTCCTTGTTGTCTTGGTAGTGGCGAGGTGAGAATCATGCTTCCATCGTCTGCCCTCTCCCCCCAACCTCGCACAACAGAAATTTGATCAAGGTCTCCCTCATCTGATGAGTCTTCCATGCCCAGCGCCAGTTCGTCCTCCGCTTCTTCCTCGCCTCCTGCACCTTCCTCAACAGTTTGGCTGCTACCATGCGCCCTCGGTAATCCCTCTCCCCCAGCCTCCAATGCCAGCCGCCTTGGTGCTGCCAACCTTCTTGACCTTGGAGATATGATCCCTTCCGCATACGACTCCTCCTGTTCCTCCTCCTCCTCCTCTTGTTCCACCACCTGACTCCGAACACCGTGTAAGGTGTGCTCCAGCATGTAAATCACCAGAATGGTCATGCTGATAATGGCATCGTCAGCACTAAACATCTTTGTTGCTATTTCAAAACTGTGCAGAAGGGTGCATAGGTCCCTGATCTGAGACCACTCCTGCAGCGTGATTTGCCCCACCTCTTGATCTCATTGGCCCAGGCTATACGTCATAACGTATTGCACCAGGGCTCGTCGGTGCTGCCACAGTCGCTGCAACATGTGCAGAGTTGAGTTACACCGTGTGGGCACATCGCATTTCAGCCGGTGAACTGGCAGGCCCAACGACTTCTGTAGAGATGCAAGTCGTCGAGCTGCGGGATGCGAATGGTGGAAGTGAGCACACAGCGACCGTGCCCTCTGCAGAAGCCCATCTAGTCCGGGATAGTGAAATAAAAATTGCTGGACAACCAGGTTCAAAACGTGAGCCATACAAGGCACGTGTGTGACATTGCCCCGGCGAAGGGCCGCACCCAGGTTTGCAGCATTGTCACACATGGCCTTCCCTGGCTGCAGGTTGAGTGGAGACAACCATTGATGGAACTCGGTCTCCAGAGCTGACCACAACTCCTCAGCTGTGTGACTCACATTTCCCAGACATTTCAATGTAAGTGCAGCGCCCCAGAGTCCTGGTCGTTGCAGTACTGTGGCTCCGCCACTAAGGGGAGCTATGGTACGTCCGATGGCACTGAAGGAGTTCATCTGACCAGGTATCACAGACACCAATACATTTCACAGTCGGGCCTCCAGGGGGAGCTAAGGGTTCTATTCATTAGGCCACTCCCCACCACTGTGGGTAAACTGGGGGTCAGGCAGGAAGTTAGACAGAAAGCTGACTGGGTTGGAACCAGGCAACACCTTGTGGCAGAGGGTGTTGTGGGAGAAGATTCGGTAGGGTCCCTGTCAGGGGTGGGATCCTGACAGAGGCCTGGCTACAAGAAGGAATGTAACGGGACCGTGCCTGCTCAGCATAGCGGCGGTGCCCAAGGAAGGATTAGAAGCGAGATAGATTCTGCTGAGTGAGAAACGAGATCAAAGCAAGAAGGAGAATACCAGTAGGAGTCGTGCTGTGAGACCGAGGCAACATCCTACTGAGGCGCACAACCAGCGGCCGGAACGCCGAGGGAGTATTACAATATTCAGCTTCAGGCAATACTCTAAACCAACGGCAGGACAGTCAGTCTAAGGCGGGCTGTCTCACCCAAATCACCTATGCAGTCTTGGGGGGCAACTTGTGGAGAGGGGCGACTCTAGGGTCCCGGAAGAGCTCCGAGCCTACCCGTCATACGAGTGCCGTCCTAACCGCAACATCAGGGAGGGACGGAGGATTAGCAGAACATCATCTAATCGAGTTGTGAGGGAACTTAAGAAACAGACACAACAGTTGTGGGGACTTTCCGTAAGCACAGCAGGGAAGGACTGCAACACCTAGCGCTAGAAGGAAGGCACAGATTTCCACCTGTTAAGAGAACTCTGGAGGTGCCATTGGACCGGCCGGACTTGCGCAGCCTGGTTATCTGGATTCCGGACTGAGGACCCAGAGATCTTCAGTAAAGAGGTAAAGAGACTGCAACCTGGTGTCCTCGTTATTTACTGCACCGAACCACCACCACCACTACCACCATCCATATCTATTATTCACTGTACGCCCCTCGGCAGGGTCACGGACCAGGCCTAGCCACCGTGACAACCCCAGAGCAGAGACTCAGAGGCCCGGTACCGGGTACCCCTCGGCCCTGCGGCAGTGGGGGCGCTACAACTTGGCGTCACGAACAGGATCTACTTAAGCCTGAAAAATCAGGTCATGTGTGCCTTGGAACTGTGATTTATTGTGCTTGGACTGTGATTTATTGCAAAGACTGTGCTGTGCCACTTGCCGCCAAAATCCGCCGCCATTACAGCGCTGAGGAGAGTGCAGGAGAAGAAGAGGGGCGTGGAGTAGGCGTGGACAAGCTGAAGAGCGCGAAGGACAATGGCCGCCCAGTCTAAATATTTCTGTGTCCTGAGGACGTGTCCGTCAACAGCCGAGGTCCGCCTCCTGATCCTGTTTGGAGGGTGGAGACCATGGAGACGGGGCCGCCCACGAAAGAGACCGCGGGAAGAAGACGCTGGGGAGGAGATAAAGATGGCGGCGCCAGGAGCACCGCGTGGGGATGACCTGACTCGGCATGGAGCCGCATCACCGGACACAGCCTCGGAGACACCATCGTTGCGGGGACTGACCCTCACGGAACCACCGATGGGTCGACCCAACTGGCAGATGTCCGAGGAGTGTGTGGCCGCAGCCGAGGCCCGACAGATAGCACGCCATTTGGAGGCTGATGCCCGCGTGCTCGCTCGGCTGGGCCAGCCCACGGAGGTCTGCCTGTCTCCGGTGTCCCCTGCTCCTCCCAACCCGGCCGCGGCGGAAGGTACGCTGCAGGTACAGGGCCTGAGGATCCTGCCGGAGGCAGGACACCTGCGGCACCTGATGACAGCATGGCGGAACAGACCCCAACCTGCAGCCCAGGTAGATCTGACAAGCGTCGCGGAGACCCCACCGTCACACTGGGGTGTTGTGGTGTCCTTCAACTCCCGGAAGGGAAGGGGAGTTATCCAGGAGATCGGGGAGCCACTACAGGTCCGTGTTGACCGGGAAGAAGTAGAGCCCTGCGGGGGAAGGTATGATTCCGACCTGGAGCCTGGTGACGCAGTGACCTATACCCGGTGGAGGAGGGAAACTGGCGAAACTGGCTGGATGGCTCGGGGCATCCAGCGGTGTGTCGCACTCCAGGCTGATACTGGGACATCTGAAGACGAGTCTCCTGCAGAGAAGGTGATGGAACCTGTCTCCGTGGAATCTCCAGAAGTCCGGGCTCACCGTGTGCCCCTGGGTCGCTCTCGCCCACAAGCAAGGAGGGCATCCCGGCGAGGGATCCTGTCGCTGCTGGAGCCAGGACCGGCCCTTGCTGTACCAACGCGGCCCATTGGCCGGGTGAGGCCTGGAAGGAGACCACCCCCTACACTGCAAGATTAAGTAAGATATTAATGCTCTGCAAATGTAAATAGTTACTGTTCTACTGTCTTGCTGCTAAAACCCATTTAGGGTTAACTCCTAAAGGGATCCCTTTGTTGACGCGGGATCCCTATTGTGTTTTTGGTTATTTTTCTATTTTCTTCTTTGTTATCAAGAACTGCCGCAATCATGAACAGTGCATGATACAAACTGCTTGTAAATAGTTGCACCTTATTAAAGGTGCTCCCTACTGGTTTTACTTAAAGAGAGACTCTTTGCGAAGATACCGCACCGGAGCTTTTGCTGAGTATGGACTGGTAGCTTGAGAAGATGTGCTACCTAATAAAGACTTGGTCCCCTCTTAAAGGGGATGTTCACGTATTGCGCTGATGAACCGTATTGCCTTAAGACAGTTGGGTGGCAATAATGTCTTGGAAAGAGGAAGTAATAATGTTGATATGAACACGTTAAATGTACCTAACTAGTTAAATGTGAAAAGTGTTTGATAATGTTGATTGAAGAACGAGGACAGGAAGTGAACCCGTAGGGGGTTAGTGGTGAGTCCTCTTAGGAGCCAGATAGAGATAGCTCAGTGATTTCAAACTGAAGGTAAATGTTATGTTCTATACTGTGTATAGTAGTTGAAAAGGCAGTAGGCCCGGGCTGAAAGGGGCGGTCCTGTAAGGAAAGGAGAGGCAGTAGGTCTGGAGCCGTTAGGACAGGCGGTCCTGCAGATTTAAAGAAGGGGAATGAAGTTAATTGCCTTATAATGTGTTATAAGAAGGTCTTTAGTGGATTCAGAGTGTACATCCTTAAAGGCAACGTTGAATTAATGTTTAACCCCTTAATCCCATATGACGTACTATACAGTCGAGGTGGGGTGGGCCTTAATTCCCGGTGACGGTATAGTACGTCATACGCGATCGGCCGCGCTCACGGGGGGAGCGCGGCCGATCGCGGCCGGGTGTCGGCTGCATATCGCAGCTGACATCCGGCACTATGTGCCAGGAGCGGTCACGGACCGCCCCCGGCACATTAACCCCCGGCACACCGCGATCAAACATGATCGCGGTGTACCGGCGGTACAGGGAAGCATCGCGCAGGGAGGGGGCTCCCTGCGGGCGTCCCTGAGACGATCGGTACAAGGTGATGTACTCACCTCGTACCGAACGTCTTCTCCCTGCAGGCCCCGGATCCAAAATGGCCGAGGGGCTGTATCTGGGTCCTGCAGGGAGCACTTCCGGGTCGGAGCAGGCTGCAGATGAAAGCTGCAGCCTGCTCCGATGAAAGTATGATCGCAGATCTGATAGAGTGCTGTGCACACTATCAGATCTGCGATCTGTGATGTCCCCCCCTGGGACAAAGTAAAAAAGTAAAAAAAAAATTTCCACATGTGTAAAAAAAATAATAATAATTCCTAAATAAATAATAATAAAAAAAAAAATATTATTCCCATAAATACATTTCTTTATCTAAAAAAAACAAACAAAAACAATAAAAGTACACATATTTAGTATCGCCGCGTCCGTAACGACCCAACCTATAAAACTGGCCCACTAGTTAACCCCTTCAGTAAACACCGTAAGAAAAAAAAAAAAAAACGAGGCAAAAAACAACGCTTTATTACCATACCGCTGAACAAAAAGTGGAATAACACGCGATCAAAAAGACGGATATAAATAACCATGTTACCGCTGAAAACGTCATCTTGTCCCGCAAAAAACGAGCCACCATACAGCATCATCAGCAAAAAAATAAAAAAGTTATAGTCCTCAGAATAAAGCGATGCCAAAATAATTATTTTTTCTATAAAATAGTTTTTATCGTATAAAAGCGTCAAAACATAAAAAAATGATATAAATGAGGTATCGCTGTAATCGTACTGACCCGACGAATAAAACTGCTTTATCAATTTTACCAAGCGCAGAACGGTATAAACACCTCTCCCAAAAGAAATTCATGAATAGCTGGTTTTTGGTTATTCTGCCTCACAAAAATCGGAATAAAAAGTGATAAAAAATGGTCACGTGTCCGAAAATGTTACCAATAAAAACGTCAACTCGTCCCGCAAAAAACAAGACCTCACATGACTCTGTGGACCAAAATGTGGAAAAATTATAGGTCTCAAAATGTGGAGACGCAAAAACTTTTTTGCTATAAAAAGCGTCTTTTAGTCTGGTTTCACACTTGCGTTTTTATCTGCATGCGTTTTTTAAAAAAACCGCATGTGTGAAAAAATGCATGTAAACGCGGTAAAACGCATGCGTTTTTATAGAAAAACACAAGAAAACAAGAAAAAAACAAAAAACCCTAACCCTACCCCTAACCCTACCCCTAACCTGAAATACGTGGCACTGAAATACGTGGCACTGAAATATACGTTTATATACGTATATACGTATATAAGTGCCACGATATTTCAGTGGCCACGTATATAAGTGCCACGTATTTAAGTTCCACGTATTTAAGTGCCACGTATTTAAGTGCCACGTATTTAAGTGCCACGTATTTAAGTGCCACGTATTTACGTGCCACGTATTTTTCAGTGCCTGAAATACGTGGCACTGAAATACGTGGCACTGAAATATCGTGGCACTGAAATATCGTGGCACTGAAGTATTTACGTGCCACGTATTTTTCAGTGCCTGAAATACGTGGCACTGAAATACGTGGCACTGAAATACGTGGCACTGAAATATTGTGGCACTGAAATATCGTGGCACTTAAATACGTGGCACTTAAATACGTGGCACTTAAATACGTGGCACTTAAATACGTGGCACTTATATACGTGGCACTTATATACGTGGCACTTATATACGTGGCACTTATGACTGTCAGAAAATGTTCAGTAAACGGTTAGGGGTAGGGTTTCAGGTAGAATTGGGGAGTTTCCACTGTTCAGGCACATCAGGGGCTCTCCAAACGCGACATGGCGTCCAATCTCAATTCCAGCCAATTCTGCGTTGAAAAAGTAAAACAGTGCTCCTTCCCTTCCGAGCTCTCCCGTGCGTCCAAAAAGGGGTTTACCCCAACATATGGGGTATCAGCGTACTAGGGACAAATTGAACAACAACTTCTGGGGTCCAAGTTCTCTTGTTATCCTTGGGAAAATAAAAATTTGGGGGGCTAAAAATCATTTTTGTGGGAAAAAAAATATGTTTTATTTTCACGGCTCTGCGTTGTAAACTGTAGTGAAATACTTGGGGGTTCAAAGTTCTCACAACACATCTAGATAAGTTCCTTGGGAGGTCTAGTTTCCAATATGGGGTCACTTGTGGGGGGTTTGTACTATTTGGGTACATCAGGGGCTCTGCAAATGCAACGTGACGCCTGCAGACCAATCCATTTAAGTCTGCATTCCAAATGGCGCTCCTTCCCTTCCGAGCTCTGTCATGCGCCCAAACAGTGGTTCCCCCCCACATAGGGGGTATCAGCGTACTCAGGACAAATTGGACAACAACTTTTAGGGTCCAATTTATCCTGATACCCTTGTGAAAATACAAAACTGGGGGCTAAAAAATCATTTTTGTGAAAAAGAAAAATAATTTTTATTTTCACGGCTCTGCGTTATAAACTGTAGTGAAACACTTGGGGGTTCAAAGTTCTCACAACACATCTAGATAAGTTCCTTGGGGGGTCTAGTTTCCAATATGGGGTCACTTGTGGGGGGTTTGTACTGTTTGGGTACATCAGGGGCTCTGCAAATGCAACGTGACGCCTGCAGACCAATCCATTTAAGTCTGCATTCCAAATGGCGCTCCTTCCCTTCCGAGCTCTGTCATGCGCCCAAACAGTGGTCCCTCCCCACAAATGGGGTATCAGCGTACTCCAGACAAATTGGACAACAACTTTTGGGGTCCAATTTATCCTGATACCCTTGTGAAAATACAAAACTGGGGGCTAAAAAATCATTTTTGTGAAAAAAAAAAATAATTTTTATTTTCACGGCTCTGCGTTATAAACTGTAGTGAAACACTTGGGGGTTCAAAGCTCTCAAAACACATCTAGATAAGTTCCTTAGGGGGTCTACTTTCCAAAATGGTGTCACTTGTGGGGGGGTTTAATGTTTAGGCACATCAGGGGCTCTCCAAACGCAACATGGCATCCCATCTTAATTCCAGTCAATTTTGCATTGAAAAGTAAAATAGCGCTTCTTCCCTTCTGAGCTCTGCTATGCGCCCAAACAATGGTTTACACCCACATATGGGGTATCGTCGTACTCAGGACAAATTGCACAACAACTTTTGTGGTCTAATTTCTTCTCTTACCCTTGGGGAATTAAAAAAATGGGGGTGAAAAGATCATTTTTGTGAAAAAATATGATTTTTTATTTTTACGGCTCTGCATTATAAACTTCTGTGAAGCACTTGTTGGGTCAAAGTGCTCAACACACATCTAGATAAGTTCCTTAAGGGGTCTACTTTCCAAAATGGTGTCACTCGTGGGGGGTTTCAATGTTTAGGCGCATTAGGGGCTCTCCAAACGCAACATGGCGTCCCATCTCAATTCCAGTCAATTTTGCATTGAAAAGTCAAATGGTGCTCCTTCCCTTCTGAGCTCTGCCCTGCGCCCAAACAATGGTTTACACCCACATATGGGGTATCAGTGTACTCAGGACAAATTGCACAACAATTTTTGGGGTCCAATTTCTTCTCTTACCCTTGGGAAAATAAAAAATTGGGGGTGAAAAGATCATTTTTGTGAAAAAATATGATTTTTTATTTTTACGGCTCTGCATTATAAACTTCTGTAAAGCACTTGTTGGGTCAAAGTGCTCACCACACATCTAGATAAGTTCCTTAGGGGGTCTACTTTCCAAAATGGTGTCACTTGTTAGGGGTTTCAATGTTTAGGCACATCAAGGGCTCTCTAAATGCAACATGGCGTCCCATCTCAATTCCAGTCAATTTTGCATTGAAAAGTCAAATGGCGCTCCTTCCCTTCCGAGCTCTGCCCTGCGCCCAAACAATGGTTTACACCCACATATGGGGTATCAGCGTACTCAGGACAAATTGCACAACAATTTTTGGGGTCCAATTTCTTCTCTCACCCTTGGGAAAATAAAAAATTGGGGGTGAAAAGATAATTTTTGTGAAAAAATATGATTTTTTATTTTTACGGCTCTGCATTATAAACTTCTGTAAAGCACTTGTTGGGTCAAAGTGCTCACCACACATCTAGATAAGTTCCTTAGGGGGTCTACTTTCCAAAATGGTGTCACTTGTGGGGGGTTTCAATGTTTAGGCACATCAGGGGCTCTCCAAATGCAACATGGCGTCCCATCTCAATTCCAGTCAATTTTGCATTGAAAAGTCAAATGGCGCTCCTTTGCTTCCAAGCTCTGCCATGCGCCCAAACTGTGGTTTACCCCCACATATGGGGTATCAGCGTACTCAGGACAAATTGTACAACAACTTTTGGGGTCTATTTTCTCCTGTTACCCTTGGTAAAATAAAACAAATTGGAGCTGAAATAAATTTTGTGTGAAAAAAAGTTAAATGTTCATTTTTATTTAAACATTCCAAAAATTCCTGTGAAACACCTGAAGGGTTAATAAACTTCTTGAAAGTGGTTTTGAGTACCTTGAGGGGTGCAGTTTTTAGAATGGTGTCACACTTGGGTATTTTCTATCATATAGACCCGTCAAAATGACTTCAAATGAGATGTGGTCCCTAAAAAAAAATGGTGTTGTAAAAATGAGAAATTGCTGGTCAACTTTTAACCCTTATAACTCCGTCACAAAAAAAAATTTTGGTTCCAAAATTGTGCTGATGTAAAGTAGACATGTGGGAAATGTTATTTATTAAGTATTTTGTGTGACATATGTCTGTGATTTAAGGGCATAAAAATTCAAAGTTGGAAAATTGCAAAATTTTCAAAATTTTCGCCAAATATTCGTTTTTTTCACAAATAAACGCAAGTTATATCGAATAAATTTTACCACTAACATGAAGTACAATATGTCACGAGAAAACAATGTCAGAATCGCCAAGATCCGTTGAAGCGTTCCAGAGTTATAACCTCATAAAGGGACAGTGGTCAGAATTGTAAAAATTGGCCCGGTCATTAACGTGCAAACCACCCTCGGGGCTTAAGGGGTTAAAATTTTGCACTTAGTAGAATACCCGGTTGGGTAAAGAGAGTTATTTATAGAAAAGTTATTTAAAAGTATTTAACCATGTTTGTAACGTTCAAGTGTCCTCACCTCCCATAAAGGGAAGCTCTGTTCAAGTATACTTATTGTTATTGCACTCAACAAAATTGTATGTCTTTTTGCTAACCTGTATTGTTGTTTTCTTCCCAGTCCAGGAGTACTGGATTTAACCGGGGGGGAGTGCAGCGCCCCAGAGTCCTGGTCGTTGCAGTACTGTGGCTCCGCCACTAAGGGGAGCTATGGTACGTCCGATGGCACTGAAGGAGTTCATCTGACCAGGTATCACAGACACCAATACATTTCACAGTCGGGCCTCCAGGGGGAGCTAAGGGTTCTATTCATTAGGCCACTCCCCACCACTGTGGGTAAACTGGGGGTCAGGCAGGAAGTTAGACAGAAAGCTGACTGGGTTGGAACCAGGCAACACCTTGTGGCAGAGGGTGTTGTGGGAGAAGATTCGGTAGGGTCCCTGTCAGGGGTGGGATCCTGACAGAGGCCTGGCTACAAGAAGGAATGTAACGGGACCGTGCCTGCTCAGCATAGCGGCGGTGCCCAAGGAAGGATTAGAAGCGAGATAGATTCTGCTGAGTGAGAAACGAGATCAAAGCAAGAAGGAGAATACCAGTAGGAGTCGTGCTGTGAGACCGAGGCAACATCCTACTGAGGCGCACAACCAGCGGCCGGAACGCCGAGGGAGTATTACAATATTCAGCTTCAGGCAATACTCTAAGCCAACGGCAGGACAGTCAGTCTAAGGCGGGCTGTCTCACCCAAATCACCTATGCAGTCTTGGGGGGCAACTTGTGGAGAGGGGCGACTCTAGGGTCCCGGAAGAGCTCCGAGCCTACCCGTCATACGAGTGCCGTCCTAACCGCAACATCAGGGAGGGATGGAGGATTAGCAGAACATCATCTAATCGAGTTGTGAGGGAACTTAAGAAACGGACACAACAGTTGTGGGGACTTTCCGTAAGCACAGCAGGGAAGTACTACAACTAGGGTTGAGCGACTTTCATTTTTTTAAGATCGAGTAGGGTTTTGGGAAACCCGATTTTGTCCAGAGTCGAGTCGAGTGCAGTCGGCCGATTATCGCTAAAAATCGGGGATCGACCGAAACACGAAACCCAATGCAAGTCAATGGGGAAGCATAGTCGGCAGTGAGTGGAGGCCAGGAAAACACCTACAGTGCCCATTTTAATGCCAAAAACATCCATTCTTGTTTCTGAAGCTTGCCAATCTTAATTAACTGTATAATAATAGTTGGGCATAGGGAATTGGGGGAAAGTTGTGGGGGGAGTAGGGCTGGCTCAAGTTTTTCGTGGGCCCAGGAAATGCGGACTACGTCACGGCGGTGTTGCAGGGAAAGGTAAGTATTTAAAAGTTGCAAGTGCTGTGATCCTGAGCAAGCAGGGGGGGCCCACTCGTTCGCATTGCCACTGGCACAGGGCCCCTCAAAGTACGGCGGTGTGTTTGCATGGCGGGGGCGCCTCCCACCAGCAGCGACACTTTTGCGTACTCTGAGGGGCCCTGTGCCAGTGACGTCGCCAACGAGTATGCCCCCCCACCTGATGAAGGAACCTGCACTTTCATCTGCACCTTCCTCTTTGTCCCTGTGTAAGGTGGTATAACATGCGGGAAGGGGAACCTTACTTTCAGCAGGGACAGATTCTGGCTGTGTAGAGTACAAGGGGAATGTAGTGGTCTAGGTCAATGTACCAGCAGACTCATTTAGCAGTGGCTGGGCAATGGGCAGGATGAGGAGGAAACAGATATAGGGCCAAAGAATAAAGTAGGCTACATGCAGTTCAAAATTGGTAACAGGACTAAACAGGCGGCATTGCTTTGTTCAGTGGAGTAGCAAACCCAAGAGCAGCAGACACTGTTTCAAGGGCCTAACCACACTAGTAGGCCAAATGCAGTTTAATATCTGATAGTATAGGGCGAAAGCCAGAATGTGGAAGCTCAGCTTTGTTCAGTTGAGGACAACACCAGGGAGGGGCAGACACCTTTAGTAGGCCGGAAAAGCCTATTGCATTTTTTAAAATGGTAATTTGGAGCAGAAGGTTGAAGCTCAGCTTTATTTAGTTGAGGGCAACACCAGGGAGGGGCAGAAGCCGTTAGTAGGCCCTAACCACCATTTTTTTTTTTTTTAAAACCACTTAATGAGAGCCGGAAGGTTGAAGCTCAGCTTTATTTAGTTGAGGACAACACCAGGGAGGGGCAGAAGCCGTTAGTAGGCCCTAACCACCATTTTTTTTTTAAAACCACTTAATGAGAGCCGGAAGGTTGAAGCTCAGCTTTATTTAGTTGAGGACAACACCAGGGAGGGGCAGAAGCCGTTAGTAGGCCCTAACCACCATTTTTTTTTTAAAACCACTTAATGAGAGCCGGAAGGTTGAAGCTCAGCTTTATTTAGTTGAGGACAACACCAGGGAGGGGCAGAAGCCGTTAGTAGGCCCTAACCACCATTTTTTTTTTTAAAACCACATAATGAGAGCCGGAAGGTTGAAGCTCAGCTTTATTTAGTTGAGGACAACACCAGGGAGGGGCAGAAGCCG
This sequence comes from Ranitomeya variabilis, assembly GCF_051348905.1. Classification (NCBI taxonomy): domain Eukaryota; kingdom Metazoa; phylum Chordata; class Amphibia; order Anura; family Dendrobatidae; genus Ranitomeya; species Ranitomeya variabilis. The sequence continues at coordinate 608,880,454 of NC_135235.1, forward strand.
TTAGTAGGCCCTAACCACCATTTTTTTTTTAAAACCACTTAATGAGAGCCGGAAGGTTGAAGCTCAGCTTTATTTAGTTGAGGACAACACCAGGGAGGGGCAGAAGCCGTTAGTAGGCCCTAACCACCATTTTTTTTTTTAAAACCACATAATGAGAGCCGGAAGGTTGAAGCTCAGCTTTATTTAGTTGAGGACAACACCAGGGAGGGGCAGAAGCCGTTAGTAGGCCCTAACCACCATTTTTTTTTTAAAACCACTTAATGAGAGCCGGAAGGTTGAAGCTCAGCTTTATTTAGTTGAGGACAACACCAGGGAGGGGCAGAAGCCGTTAGTAGGCCCTAACCACCATTTTTTTTTTTTTTAAAACCACTTAATGAGAGCCGGAAGGTTGAAGCTCAGCTTTATTTAGTTGAGGACAACACCAGGGAGGGGCAGAAGCCGTTAGTAGGCCCTAACCACCATTTTTTTTTTTTTTTAAACCACTTAATGAGAGCCGGAAGGTTGAAGCTCAGCTTTATTTAGTTGAGGACAACACCAGGGAGGGGCAGAAGCCGTTAGTAGGCCCTAACCACCATTTTTTTTTAAAAACCACTTAATGAGAGCCGGAAGGTTGAAGCTCAGCTTTATTTAGTTGAGGACAACACCAGGGAGGGGCAGAAGCCGTTAGTAGGCCCTAACCACCATTTTTTTTTTTAAAACCACATAATGAGAGCCGGAAGGTTGAAGCTCAGCTTTATTTAGTTGAGGACAACACCAGGGAGGGGCAGAAGCCGTTAGTAGGCCCTAACCACCATTTTTTTTTTTAAAACCACATAATGAGAGCCGGAAGGTTGAAGCTCAGCTTTATTTAGTTGAGGACAACACCAGGGAGGGGCAGAAGCCGTTAGTAGGCCCTAACCACCATTTTTTTTTTAAAACCACTTAATGAGAGCCGGAAGGTTGAAGCTCAGCTTTATTTAGTTGAGGACAACACCAGGGAGGGGCAGAAGCCGTTAGTAGGCCCTAACCACCATTTTTTTTTTTTTTAAAACCACTTAATGAGAGCCGGAAGGTTGAAGCTCAGCTTTATTTAGTTGAGGACAACACCAGGGAGGGGCAGAAGCCGTTAGTAGGCCCTAACCACCATTTTTTTTTTTTTTAAAACCACTTAATGAGAGCCGGAAGGTTGAAGCTCAGCTTTATTTAGTTGAGGACAACACCAGGGAGGGGCAGAAGCCGTTAGTAGGCCCTAACCACCATTTTTTTTTAAAAACCACTTAATGAGAGCCGGAAGGTTGAAGCTCAGCTTTATTTAGTTGAGGACAACACCAGGGAGGGGCAGAAGCCGTTAGTAGGCCCTAACCACCATTTTTTTTTTTAAAACCACATAATGAGAGCCGGAAGGTTGAAGCTCAGCTTTATTTAGTTGAGGACAACACCAGGGAGGGGCAGAAGCCGTTAGTAGGCCCTAACCAAAGTTGAAGGCCAAATGCAGTTTAATTTCTGATACTATAGGCCGAAAGCCAGAAGGTGGAAGTTCCGATTTAGACAGTGGAGGACAATTTGAATTAGGGACTGCAGACAGACTTAGTAGGCTGTCCCCTGTGGACCATGCATCCACCACATTAACCCATTGCGCCGTAATGGACACGTAATCTTCCGTGGCCATGCCTACAGGTCCATGCGTCTGTTGTCAGGTGCACCTTTGTACTCACAGATTGCCAGAGTGCATGGACAATGCGGTCTTCTACATGCTGGTGGAGGGTTGGGATGGCTTTTCTCGCAAAAGAAGTGTCGACTGGTTAGCTTGTAGCGTGGTACAGCGTAGTCCATCATGGCCTTATTAATAGTAAATAAAATATATAACTAGGCTCTATGAACTTTTAAATAGGTTCCAGGGGTACACGGGCAGCATTGGTGTGGTCAGTGGAGGAGTATTGCAAGTAGGGGCTGCAGACAGGCTATCAAAGGCCTAAAATAACAAACAGTAGGCAGTCATGGCAGTTTTACATCGGTTACATGGATACACAGGCAGGCACTCCAGGCAGCATTGTGCTCAGTGGAGGAGTATTGCAAGTAGGGGCCGCAGACAGGCTATCAAAGGCCTAAAATAACAAACAGTAGGCAGTCATGGCAGTTTTACATCGGTTACATGGATACACAGGCAGGCACTCCAGGCAGCATTGTGGTCAGTGGAGGAGTATTGCAAGTAGGGGCCGCAGACAGGCTATCAAAGGCCTAAAATACCAAACAGTAGGCAGTCATGGCAGTTTTACATCGGTTACATGGATACACAGGCAGCTAGGTGGTGAGTGGAGGAGTATTTAAAGTAAGGACCGCAGACAGGCTATCAAAGGCCTAACATAACAAACAATAGGCTCATGGCAGTTTTACAGCGGTTACATGGATACACGGGCAGGCAGCTTGGTGGTGAGTGGAGGAGTATTTAAAGTATGGACCGCAGACAGGCTTCGAAGGCCTAACACAATAAAATGGGCTGGCTGTAGGCACTTTAAAATTGGTTCCAGGGGTACACGGGCAGCAGTGGTCTGGTCAGTGGAGGCCTAGTGGAAGTATGGACCGCAGACAGGCTTCGAAGGCCTAACACAATAAAATGGGCTGGCTGTAGGCACTTTAAAATTGGTTCCAGGGGTACACGGGCAGCAGTGGTCTGGTCAGTGGAGGCCTAGTGGAAGTATGGACCGCAGACAGGCTTCGAAGGCCTAACACAATAAAATGGGCTGGCTGTAGGCACTTTAAAATTGGTTCCAGGGGTACACGGGCAGCAGTGGTCTGGTCAGTGGAGGCCTAGTGGAAGTATGGACCGCAGACAGGCTTCGAAGGCCTAACACAATAAAATGGGCTGGCTGTAGGCACTTTAAAATTGGTTCCAGGGGTACACGGGCAGCAGTGGTCTGGTCAGTGGAGGCCTAGTGGAAGTATGGACCGCAGACAGGCTTCGAAGGCCTAACACAATAAAATGGGCTGGCTGTAGGCACTTTAAAATTGGTTCCAGGGGTACACGGGCAGCAGTGGTCTGGTCAGTGGAGGCCTAGTGGAAGTATGGACCGCAGACAGGCTTCGAAGGCCTAACACAATAAAATGGGCTGGCTGTAGGCACTTTAAAATTGGTTCCAGGGGTACACGGGCAGCAGTGGTCTGGTCAGTGGAGGCCTAGTGGAAGTATGGACCGCAGACAGGCTTCGAAGGCCTAACACAATAAAATGGGCTGACTGTAGGCACTTTAAAATTGGTTCCAGGGGTACACGGGCAGCAGTGGTCTGGTCAGTGGAGGACTAGTGGAAGTATGGACCGCAGACAGGCTTCGAAGGCCTAACACAATAAAATGGGCTGGCTGTAGGGACTTTAAAATTGGTTCCAGGGGTACACGGGCAGCAGTGGTCTGGTCAGTGGAGGACTAGTGGAAGGAGGGAGCGCAGAAAGGCTTCAAAGGCCTAACATAACAAACAATAGGCTCATGGCAGTTTTACAGCGGTTACATGGATACACGGGCAGGCAGCTTGGTGGTGGTGAGTGGAGGAGTATTTAAAGTAGGGACCGCAGACAGGCTATCAAAGGCCTAACATAAAAAAACAATAGGCTCATGGCAGTTTCACAGCGGTTACATGGATACACGGGCAGGCAGCTTGGTGGTGGTGAGTGGAGGAGTATTTAAAGTAGGGACCGCAGACAGGCTATCAAAGGCCTAACATAACAAACAATAGGCTCATGGCAGTTTTACAGCGGTTACATGGATACACGGGCAGGCAGCTTGGTGCTGAGTGGAGGAGTATTTAAAGTATGGACCGCAGACAGGCTTCGAAGGCCTAACACAATAAAATGGGCTGGCTGTAGGCACTTTAAAATTGGTTCCAGGGGTACACGGGCAGCAGTGGTCTGGTCAGTGGAGGCCTAGTGGAAGTATGGACCGCAGACAGGCTTCGAAGGCCTAACACAATAAAATGGGCTGGCTGTAGGCACTTTAAAATTGGTTCCAGGGGTACACGGGCAGCAGTGGTCTGGTCAGTGGAGGCCTAGTGGAAGTATGGACCGCAGACAGGCTTCGAAGGCCTAACACAATAAAATGGGCTGACTGTAGGCACTTTAAAATTGGTTCCAGGGGTACACGGGCAGCAGTGGTCTGGTCAGTGGAGGACTAGTGGAAGTATGGACCGCAGACAGGCTTCGAAGGCCTAACACAATAAAATGGGCTGGCTGTAGGGACTTTAAAATTGGTTCCAGGGGTACACGGGCAGCAGTGGTCTGGTCAGTGGAGGACTAGTGGAAGGAGGGAGCGCAGAAAGGCTTCAAAGGCCTAACATAACAAACAATAGGCTCATGGCAGTTTTACAGCGGTTACATGGATACACGGGCAGGCAGCTTGGTGGTGGTGAGTGGAGGAGTATTTAAAGTAGGGACCGCAGACAGGCTATCAAAGGCCTAACATAAAAAAACAATAGGCTCATGGCAGTTTCACAGCGGTTACATGGATACACGGGCAGGCAGCTTGGTGGTGGTGAGTGGAGGAGTATTTAAAGTAGGGACCGCAGACAGGCTATCAAAGGCCTAACATAACAAACAATAGGCTCATGGCAGTTTTACAGCGGTTACATGGATACACGGGCAGGCAGCTTGGTGCTGAGTGGAGGAGTATTTAAAGTATGGACCGCAGACAGGCTTCGAAGGCCTAACACAATAAAATGGGCTGGCTGTAGGCACTTTAAAATTGGTTCCAGGGGTACACGGGCAGCAGTGGTCTGGTCAGTGGAGGCCTAGTGGAAGGAGGGACCGCAGACAGGCTTCGAAGGCCTAACACAATAAAATGGGCTGGCTGTAGGCACTTTAAAATTGGTTCCAGGGGTACACGGGCAGCAGTGGTCTGGTCAGTGGAGGACTAGTGGAAGGAGGGAGCGCAGAAAGGCTTCAAAGGCCTAAAATAACAAACAATAGGCTCATGGCAGTTTTACAGCGGTTACATGGATACACGGGCAGGCAGCTTGGTGGTCAGTGGAGGAGTAGGGACCGCAGACAGGCTATCAAAGGCCTAAAATAACAAACAATAGGCTCATGGCAGTTTTACAGCGGTTACATGGATACACGGGCAGGCAGCTTGGTGCTGAGTGGAGGAGTAGTGCAAGGAGTGTCTGTCCCAGTACTCCCAAAATATAAATAGATGTTAATGTCTCGCAAAACAACCAAAACAAAAAAAAAGATGGCATACTTAGGTACAGGGGTGGGCTCATCTGCTGTGTTTCTGACATAGTAATTTGGCAGTAACTATTTAATGGTGCCAATATAGGACACAGACACAGACTACTTTAAGTTGCATCATAGATGTCTACAAATTTGTATTGTCAGTGCCAGACATTGAATGATGTCAGCGAATAGACTAAAGATTGGTGGAGCTGTGCGACATAATTTTGCACGTAGTAGAGCCCAGTTTGAGCTGGGGTAGGGGGGAACTCTCTTGAGGCCGGCGGGACCGCCCCAGGGCCACTCATGTTACAACGGTGTGTCTGACGTTGGGTGCGCACCACCACCGCCAGAGACACTACATTGTACTATGAGGGACCCAGTAGCAATGCCGTCAACCAAAAGCGAGCACACCCACCTCTTCAGACAAACAGCAGTCTCACGGGTGCTTGCGCCAAGTCGCGATACCACGGCCCCGTGTGGGGAGTTTGGCCATTTAGGGAGGTGTAAACATGTCGTATGCTGTACAATCTGCAGCAGCAAATTAGACATTAGAAAAGTAATTCACAGGCAAGAGCTTTTCATAGGAAAGCTAGGTGTCGGCCGGGCAAGGTGGGGCAAAAGATTTTGAAATCCAGTTGTGGTTCATTTTAATGAATGTTAGATCGTCAACATTTTGGGTAGCCAGACGAGTCCTTTTTTCGGTTAATATTGACCCTGCAGCACTGAATACTCTTTCTGATAGGACACTTGCTGCCGGGCAAGCAAGCTCCTGCAATGCATATTCTGCCAATTCTGGCCAGGTGTCTAATTTGGAGGCCCAGTAATCAAATGGGAATGACGGTTGAGGGAGAACATCGATAAGGGATGAAAAATAGTTAGTAACCATACTGGACAAATGTTGTCTCCTGTCACTTTCAATTGATGCAGCAGTACCTGTCCTGTCTGCGGTCATAGCAAAATCACTCCACAACCTGGTCAGAAAACCCCTCTGTCCAACGCCACTTCTGATGTGTGCACCCCTAACACTCCTAGTCTGCTGCCCCCTGGAGCTCGTGTGAGAACGATCACGTGCGCTGTGTGCTGGGAATGCCTGAAGCAAACGGTCAACAAGAGTTGATTGTTTGGTTGCTAATATTAGTTCCAAGTTCTCATGTGGCATAATATTTTGCAATTTGCCTTTATAGCGTGGATCAAGGAGGCAGGCCAACCAGTAATCGTCATCGTTCATCATTTTCGTAATGCGTGTGTCCCTTTGTAGGATACGTAAGGCATAATCCGCCATGTGGGCCAAAGTTCCACTTGTCAAATCTCCGGTTGTGATTGGTTGAGGGGCAGTTGCAGGCAAATCTACGTCACTTGTGTCCCTCAAAAAACCAGAACCCGGCCGTGACACGCAACCAATTTCCTGTGCCCCCGTGAAAGTTTCCGCATTAAAAATATACTCATCCCCATCATCCTCCTCGTCCTCCACCTCCTCTTCGCCCGCTACCTCGTCCTGTACACTGCCCTGACCAGACAATGGCTGACTGTCATCAAGGCTTCCCTCTTCCTCTGGTGCAGACGCCTGCTCCTTTATGTGCGTCAAACTTTGCATCAGCAGACGCATTAGGGGGATGCTCATGCTTATTACGGCGTTGTCTGCACTAACCAGCCGTGTGCATTCCTCAAAACACTGAAGGACTTGACACATGTCTTGTATCTTCGACCACTGCACACCTGACAACTCCATGTCTGCCATCCTACTGCCTGCCCGTGTATCCTCCCACAAATAAATAACAGCACGCCTCTGTTCGCACAGTCTCTGAAGCATGTGCAGTGTTGAGTTCCACCTTGTTGCAACGTCTATGATTAGGCGATGCTGGGGAAGGTTCAAAGACCGCTGATAGGTCTGCATACGGCTGGCGTGTACAGGCGAACGTCGGATATGTGAGCAAAGTGCACGCACTTTGAGGAGCAGGTCGGAGAACCCAGGATAAGTTTTCAATAAGCACTGCACCACCAGGTTTAAGGTGTGAGCCAGGCAAGGAATGTGTTTCAGTTGGGAAAGGGAGATGGCAGCCATGAAATTCCTTCCGTTATCACTCACTACCTTGCCTGCCTCAAGATCTACTGTGCCCAGCCACGACTGCGTTTCTTGTTGCAAGAACTCGGACAGAACTTCCGCGGTGTGTCTGTTGTCGCCCAAACACTTCATAGCCAATACAGCCTGCTGACGCTTGGCAGTAGCTGGCCCATAATGGGACAACTGGTGTGCAACAGTGTCATCTGCCGATGGAGTGGTTGGCCGACTGCGTTCTGTGGAAGAGCTGTAGCTTCTGCAGGAGGACGAGGAGGAGGAGGAGGGGGTGCGAACGCCTACAGCCAACTGTTTCCTAGACCGTGGGCTAGGCACAACTGTCCCTAAATTGATGTCGCCTGTGGACCCTGCATCCACCACATTCACCCAGTGTGCCGTGATGGACACATAACGTCCCTGGCCATGCCTACTGGTCCATGCATCTGTAGTCAGGTGCACCTTTGTACTCACAGATTGCCTGAGTGCATGGACGATGCGCTGTTTAACATGCTGGTGCAGGGCTGGGATGGCTTTTCTGGAAAAAAAGTGTCGACTGGGTAGCTCGTATCGTGGTTCAGCGTACTCCATCAGGGCTTTGAAAGCTTCGCTTTCAACTAACCGGTAGGGCATCATCTCTAACGAGATTAGTCTAGCTATGTGGGCGTTAAAACCCTGTGTACGCGGATGCGAGGATAAGTACTTCCTTTTTCTAACCAGAGTCTCATGTAGGGTGAGCTGGACTGGAGAGCTGTAGATCGTGGAACTTTCGGGTGTGCCGGTGGACATGGCAGACTGAGAGACGGTTGGAGACGGTATTGTTTCCGCCGGTGCCCTACATGCAATATTTCCTCCTACAAAACTGGTGATTCCCTGACCCTGACTGCTTTTGGCTGGCAAAGAAACCTGCACAGATACTGCCGGTGGTGCGGAAAATGGTGGCCTTACAGTGACGGAAGGGATGTTGCGTTGCTGACTAGCTTCATTGGCCGAGGGTGCTACAACCTTGAGGGACGTTTGGTAGTTAGTCCAGGCTTGAGAATGCATGGTGGTTAAGTGTCTATGCATGCAACTAGTATTTAGACTTTTCAGATTCTGACCTCTGCTTAAGCTAGTTGAACATTTTTGACAGATGACTTTGCGCTGATCAGTTGGATGTTGTTTAAAAAAATGCCAGACTGCACTCTTCCTAGACTCTGATCCCTTTTCAGGGATTGCAGACTGAGCTTTAACCGGATGGCAACGCTGTGCTCCAACAGGTTTTGGCTTTGACACGCGTTTTGGTCCAGATACGGGCCCGGCAGATGGAACCTGTTGCGATGTTGATGCCTGCTGCGGCCCCTCCTCCACCTCCGCTTCTGAACTACTGCCGCCTGCACCCTGTTCCCCCAATGGCTGCCAATCGGGGTCAATAACTGGGTCATCTATTA